>NC_033799.1:44866420-45066627 GCF_001876935.1 Asparagus officinalis
TCAAAATCTAATACCTCTTTCCAAGTCAAAAAGTTCAAATAATATAAATCACAAAAAGAGATAAAAAGGGCCAGACCCTGCTGAGCAGCAGCCAAGATGGTGTACGCTAGAGAAGCCGCGTCCGGTGATCTCCGTAACCTTAACCGAGCCACCGAGCCACCCGTCTCACCCAAACCTCTCATCTCCTCCCTCCACTTCCGCATCACCAAATCAAATCCGACCCAAAATCCCCTCCCCCCTTTTGCGCTAATCCCGCGAGGGCAAGTTCTTCTCCAAACGGCCTTCGATCTCGCACGTGGGCCCGCACGAATTCCTTCTCGGACCCGGGGCCGCTCACTCTCCTCCCTCTCCAACAACAAACCCTTTCGGCCTCCCTTCCTGCTCCCTCCCCACGCCCACCGCGCCGGCCGTCACCGGCCCACGCCGCCGCCGCGCATGACCCTCGCCCTCTCCCTCGACCTTACGTCGCTCATGAGGTCCGACCGCCGGCTTCCTCCTACTTGGCGAGACGACATCCGGCCTCGAGATCCCACTACTTCGTGCATCGTCGGCCTCGAGGATCCGAAGGGGCGAAGGATGAGGACGCTTTGTGTGGCGTCGGAAGAAAGATGACGGCCTGAAGGAGGGGGTTGAGATCGGGGTTGTGCATTTCGGCGTGGCAGGGAGAGAGGGAGACGGTGGACAGGGCGCCCGCGTGAAGTGTGGCGGCAGCACGTTTGGGCGGGAAAAGGGGGGATGGGGAGCGTCTGTTTATGCGAGGAACCGGATGGCGATGTTGCCGGAGGTTCGCAGGTCGCTGGGGATTCCGCCGGTGGCGAAGATGTGATTGAGCGCTGACTTTGTAATTTTCAATATGAATGTTGTTGTTGATTATAAGTCATAATTAAAAGTTATTATTTCGGGATGTTAATGCAGTGTTTGAGGAAATTCCTGTGGGAATAAATTCGTTATGAATGTTATCAAGCTTTTTTTTTCCCTCATCATGGAAATCACCTTTAAAATAGATGATATGGTTGAGATCAACATTTGATTTTTTTTTAATGTAAACCTCTTTATAAGTGATTTTTTTTTTTTGCTGTCAATTATTTTAGTCAATTTCTACTCATTAATATCTAAACTATCCCAATTGCCCTTGTTAGTTAGTACCTTGCACATGTTTCCCACTACACCCCATCCCCATTTCTTAATCAAACCACCCACTGATTACCAACCGCAGGCGTCGACGCTTAGATCTCGGGTTAGATAATGATAGTTTAAAATTGGGGTTGGATTTAGAAATCTAGGGTTTGATGATGATTTATTGAGATTTGGGGATGATTACAAAAGGAGATGAGAGGACGAGGTGGAGGGGGTAAAGGGATAATGATGGAAGGTCACTGGGGGGCCGATGTTCAGTCTCTACTACATTGCCGATCATTTCTACGTCGGTTTCAGTGAGAAAGAATTCAAAGATGTTGTTGCCGAGATGGAGAGAGAAGAAGATGAGATTGTCGTTGATCTTTAACTTTGATCGAGAGAGGAGAAGAGATTGTCGTCGATAGAAAAGGAGATGGGACAGTATGAGGATGTCAAAAAGAGATGAGGGAAGCAACTTTTATAAACTAATTAATTGGAAATTAAATTCTGGGGAAAATTTGGGTAGTTGGGGTGTTAATTAATTAATACTTGGGTAAAAATGATTGATTGTAAAAGAAATCGACCTATAAGGTGGTTACTACCAATTCCATCCATTCTAAAGATGGTTTCCCCTGTTATCAACTAGCTTAGCATTTGGAGAAAAAATATATTAAATGATCCCCCGATCCATGGTATTTAATGTGCACCAAAAGGATATCAAACAGAAGATTATTAGACTTCGAGATTCGTGTATGAATCTAATAGTTGACATTTATTTAGTTTACATTAATGTTATGGACCATCCACACTGGATACTTTCTCAAAATTTGAACAAAGTCAGACATTCTTTATTCTTATTCTTATTAGGGTCTATTTGGTTGTTTTTCTTAAAATCAAAGAAAAATGAAGAAGATGAGGAAAACATCGAATAAATTTTCCTCCAATTTCCTCAATAAAAACTATAAAATGAATGTCTTAAAATGTGGGTCACATCAACCAATAAGAATTTGACACAACATCATTTTTCTTGGTTCCTATATGTGAACCAAACAAAGAAAAGAAAATGTTATGAAAAACTTACAACAAGTTGTACTTTTTCTCCACTTTCTTCCTTTTTCCTTCATTTTCCATAATTTTTGGGTAAACCAAACAGCCGCTTAGAGGTAAAATCTCAATATTGAAAATCTTTTTAAAAAATTAATTATACAAAGAAACAACTTGGTCATTCAAACAATATTTAATGTTTAAGCATTAATGACACAACCCTCCATAATCTTTGATCTAAGAAAAAAATTGTTAAAAACTGTTCTATTGATAGTATTGTAAATAACATATACTTGTTGGCCTTCTTGTTTTGATGATGTTTAACAAACAATTTACCACTAATGTTGTTTGTCTAATATTTGTTGATGTTTAACAAACAATTTACCACTAATGTTGTTTGTCTAATATTTGTGTTTTCTTATTTATTATAGACAAACAACGTAGTTGGAGGATGGATGGAATAGAGCTTCAACGATCATATTCAATGGAGGTTGGTGGAATAGTGGTTGAAGCTATGCAAATTCAAGTTAAAGATTAAGTTCAAGCTTCATCCACAAGTTTACCAAGTTGAGCTACAATGAAGATCAAGATCAAACTTGGGTAATCTAGTTTAGATTTTATATTATGTATGTTAGATACTCTAAGCTCAATATCATATACACACACATTTATTGGTTTCTTCGTATATATATATAGTTATATATATATACATAAGTTTTGGTTTCTATGCATATATAAAGTTATATATATACATACATGTGTTTTTGAGTTTTCATGTTTATAAATATGAAATCACATGTTTCATATTTATTATTGTGTTTTAGTATAAATTGCATAGAATATGCAATTTTGTGAAAATATTATTTTCTTAGTTTTTAGACTTAACAATAATCATATACATATTTTATTAAGTCTACAAAATCATTGTTCAAAGTTTCAAAACATGGTTTAGCCTAAATGTCAAAATTCATATGTTTACAGTTTCATGTTTTGGATTATTTTGTAAAATGATGATATTTTTCATTTGGGAAGTCCTTTTTGGAAACCAGTCATTGTAGCATGTTTATTATCATGTCTACAATCATTCCCCAAAGTTTTACATTTTTTGGAATTTATTTGATATTTTTAAACAGTGTTTTAAAATCAGAAAATAGTTTTCAGATTTTATTTTCTGTAGTATCAGTTATCGGTCGACCGCTCATTGTTTCAGTCGGCAGTGGGCAGCAGAGAGTTTGTCGGTCGACCGCACCGGTCGACCTTCCACGGTCGACCGCTACCGTGATCGACCGCAAGAAGTTGCCGCTCGTTTTCTCAGTTGGGCGATCTGGATCGCCGTCGACCGCGAATTTTTTCGGTCGACCGCCGCTCTGTTCAGATTCTTTCAACGGCTATTTCTTGTTACCGTTGGCTGGGGCTTTTTTGTCATTTGTTTGGGGTTTTTGCTGTTGTTTCCTCTTCCTATATAAACCCCCAAACCCCCTTCTATCTCAGCAACCATGAGAGTGTTTTAAACAAGTTTAAGAAAGTTTTTAACATGGGTTTATGGTTGGTTTGAGTTTGGTTTAAAGCTGTTTTGGTCTTCACAAGTGGAGGAGATCATCTTCTTGTTTGGGCTCCAATCTCCATCTCTCCATCTTGTCTTCTATTGAGAAGTTTTCTAAACTCTACTTTAGCTTTTATTTATTACTTGTTAATTATCATTTCTATTAAAGCTAGTTTTATATTGAGTTTAGATTTGATTTTAATCTCATTGTTACACACACCCACATGAGCTTATTGTATTTGCATACATAGTATATTAGGGTTGTGAGAGATTGTAACATTGAGTTGTGCTTCATTGTGTTCTCATCTATTGTAGAGAACAAATTTATATTTGTTACATTGTGAGTGTTGTAAGGTTTTCGGTGAGCTAGAAACCGAGTGTGTTGTGAAGTTTTCGGTGAACTAGAAAACCGAGTGTGAGGAGTGAACGTTGTTCGGTGAGCGTTGAAAACCGACACTGTGAGGTGTAAACGTTATTCGGGTGAACGTAGAAAACCCGGTTGTGATAGTGGATTTCTCCCCGGGAGTGGGGAGCGGAGACGTAGGACGGAAGGTCGGAACTCCGTGATCATATCGTGTGTTTGAGTTTGCTTTGGCGCACTTAATCTTATGTTGATATTTCTTGTCGCCATTGTCCATAGCTCATTATTTATATCATCCACTATCTAGTTCATATTGTTTACCCTTGTGTTGTTTATATATCCTTGCATATATTTTTATCATATAGGATATATCTCATTGTTCATATTACTTATCCTAGCTCACATATCATGTTGTATTTCATACTTGCTAGGATAACTCATTAATTAGTTTTAATTAGCATTTAATCGGATTAAATTAGCATAAGACCCTAATCACCCTCCTCTAGGGTCTAACAATACTTCAGTAGAACACAAAACTAATTTTAGACAACAAATATTTTTTAAGATAAATTTACCTGTCATTCAATGATGAGAACTTGTTGACCCACTACTACTGAGTGAAGCTGTATAATTTCTTCTCTCTTATCAGTTCTTTTTAATTAGAACGTTGCTTTACATTTTTCTTGTTTTCGTCTTCGGCGTAATCTCTATAATTTGTGTTCTACATTGGTACTATGATATGGCGCTTATGAGATATATAACATTAATTGCTCTTAAAGGGCTATCTATTGGTTTATGTTTGGATAAAGTAGATAATTTTGGTGGCATTGCTACTTAATGTTAATTAATTGGGATATTGAAATTAATTTTGGTGGCATTGCTACTTAATGTTAATTAATTGGGATATTGAAATTAAGACTTTTCACTTTTGGGGTAACTAGTTTGTTGACACATTTGTGGGATAATTATCCACTTGACATAAAATTGTCCCACTTCTATTATAAAATTTTTATCCTCAACTCAAAGTTCACCCAATTGTTCGTGTTGGGGTAAATTATGAGCACGTGGAATAATTTAGGAACAGGGTCGGCCCTGAGCTAGGGCCACTAGGGCTACAGCCCGGGGCCCATTGCTGAGGGGGGCACAATATTATTACTTTCACCTGCCAGATTCCTCCTCACCTGCTAGATTTTGGAGCTCTGCTGCTGCTGCTGCATGTGAGGTTAGAGGTTAGAGAGAGAGAGAGAGGACGAGAGCTTTAGAGAGAGAGAGAGAGAGAGAGAGAGAGAGAGAGAGAGATAGCTGAGTTTTGAAGCGAGCTTGGGAGATCAGAGGAGTGAGATTCTATGAGGAAAGCTGATGGCATGGGTGGAAGAATAAAATAATCATAATAATAGCGGTTTGAGCCAGGTGTACAAGTTTTTAGGAGCAGGGTGTTAGAAAAGAGCATTAATGTTTGTCGCTATTACGGGTTTGACATGGGCACCTGGCTCTGTTGAATTAATTGCACATAGAACCCCGGTGTTTATCGTCCCATCATCTTATTCATCCTCACCTCCATCATGCTAATGTTATTTTGAAAGTTCATACTGAAAATGAAGTTAATTATGTATTTCTCAAGTATATACAAAAGACACTTGATTTTAATTGAATTTAATTATGTATTTCTCAAGTATATACAAAAGAAGGAAATTTGATACACAAGTCTGAAATGTTATTTTGAAAGTGCATACTTTTAAATACTTAACGCAAATAATACTTCTAAATACTCTCTAAAGATTCAAAATTTATTATATTTGCTAGCCTATTTCGATGATATTCTCTATAGATTATGGTGATCAGGAAGGTAAAATTT
This sequence comes from Asparagus officinalis, assembly GCF_001876935.1. Lineage (NCBI taxonomy): Eukaryota > Viridiplantae > Streptophyta > Magnoliopsida > Asparagales > Asparagaceae > Asparagus > Asparagus officinalis. Next base: position 44,872,340 of record NC_033799.1, read on the forward strand.
AAAGATTTTGCATCTTTCAGTTCACTAGCCATTTTGCTTCATCGATTATATGCCTATGACACTTTTATTATTTGCTTCAAATAATTTTTGTCCATAAAATGCAATGCTTGCTTCATTTATGCTTTTGTTTCTTTAGATTAATTCCATGCGATTTTAGATGCTCATATTAGATGTTCATTTCGATTTGGGATTTTGTCCCATTAGGTTTTCCCCAACCAAGGTTTTAATGAGGCCCCAAAGTGTTTTTCCTTGTCTTTTATAAAATCTTATAATTTTAATAAAATTAATTAATTGATAATTTACTTATTTGTTTGTTTAATTTGTATAAAGGGGCACACTTGAAAAAATTTGCCCTAGGCCTTAGAAAACTCAGGACCGGCTCTGTTTAGGAACAATCATATATTAACTAACTAATACATAATTGTTAATTATAATAAATACATAAAAATAGTTAAATAGTATATGTTAAATAATATATAAATATGAAACTTATTATTATAAGCTATATTAATTATAATATAATATACTATTTTCTAGTATAATATTAAAATATTTTATATTGCAATAAATTATATTATAATATTATTTTCTTATCTTATAAATTACAACACGGTATGTTATATTGTAATATTTTATTTTTATAATATTATATTAAACTAGACCTATTGTTAATATATTATATCATTATTATATTGATTATGTTATAATGTACCTTAATAAGTTATAATATTTATAGTATGACATTAAATAATATATTTTTAATATCTATTAATTATAATATATTATGACATAGTATAATATAACATAATATAATATAATTGAATACATTTTAGATATTCTATATATATTACAGTAATTTCATATAATATACTATTATATTGTAATTATAATATAGTATTTTAATAGATATTGTATAAATAAAACAACATATTATAATATTTTATTTAATACATTATTAAATATTTGATATATATATTAAATTAAATATTATATTATAGAAATATTATATTAAATATACTGTTTGTATATTATATCAATAATTTTAGTATAGCACATTATTATAATATAATGCATTATATTAATTAATAATGTTAAATGTGGTTATAATAATTAATTAGTAGTTATAGTTAATGAATTATATTTTCATATATATTAAACAATATATTATATTATAGTAACATACTAAATAATATAGTAAACACTTGGATAAATTAATTTAAACTTAATTAATAAATAAATATTATATTTTTTAAGGTGTACATGCCATTAGTTATTCCACATGAATTGTCAAATCAAAAAGTTTAATTTGTCCCGTTATTTCAACTTATCTCACTTTACCTTACTCAAAATATCGGAAAGGGATAAACTTATCTCATTAAAATAATTGTCTATGTTGTTCCAACTTTTCCCTACCGATAACCCGAGAGTTTCAACTTTCTAAAAGTCTTAGGGGGTGTTAGTCAATTGGGACATTTTTATGCAAATTGTGATAATTGTTGAAGTGGAATAATTTTTCGCTAGTGGGATATTTTAGTGGGATAAATAGGAATAATTTTGTGAAGCGGAATATTTTGATAAAATGACGTGGGATAAATTTTTATAATCATGAAATATATATTTATGTATTTTAAAGATATAAATACTATTTATGTATTTTAAACTTACTATTATTGATTGATAATTGCTTACAAGAATGTTCTTTACTATTAAATAACTTTTTGTTAGACTATAAGATCTTGACAATTATTATTATAATGATGATCTAATGATGGTGATAACCAGAATAGGAAAGAAGTAAAGAAAAAAAATATAAAAAATAAAAAATAACAAAATAAATATGAGTTCTAGTTTTTTATCACCTAGTTCCAAGCTAAAACTTGGAATAATTTAAGAGACTAGAACTCTCATTTTTGCATAGAAAAGTAAAAAAAGTGGGATAATTTTGTACCATTATCTCATTTCTAGTTTTGTTAGAGTTCTACTTGACTAACACTATAAAATTTTGTTCTAGTTTTAGTTTTATGTGACTAACACCTTAAAAATCTATCCCATATATTATCTCAGTTCCAATTTTAAGTTCTAGGTGACTAACCCCCCTAAAATAAATTATTCATTTTCCGATCTAGCTTCTCTTTTCTTGCACATATTATCTCACATATTATCCCACATATTATCTCAGTTCCAATTTTAAGTTCCAGGTGACTAACCCCCCTAAAAGAAATTATTCATTTTCCGATCCAGCTTCTCTTTTCTTGCATTCAAAATTCACAAGAAAAAAAACAAGGGGAAAATGTTGCCACTTTTTTTTCCCATTCTGCTAAGATTTATTTGGACTAGTTCTTACTGCAAAGAAATATGGGATAATCCATGTGGTGACCGAAAAGTGGTGATCATGAAGTGATTAGTTTTAGTAGTATGGTAGTCAAATAAGATGTTGCCCAAAGGAAAGCAGTGGAATTTTTAGCACCTTAATGATGACCAAGAATATAACTTCTTGTATTGGGTTTGTTGCGATGGTACTGCGTCGCAACAGAGAGAAGACATAGAGAGCACATTGTCCAAAGACTGCTCACAATCTACAAATAAATTATCCAAGCAACAATTTCCATCAATTGAAGGAGTGAGTTGAGCTTCATAATTAAGTTTAGCGTCATGGAGGGATTAATGAATGAAGAAGAAGAGGTAGAATATGAAAAGTTTCTTTCTCACAAAAACTATAATTTTCTTTTTCTAAGTGTAATTAATGGTGTACACCTCATCAGAACCATGTCAGCGCTACCTAAAAATGAAAAATTCCTCAATGACCCAAAATATGGGACCAATAGAGGGGATAAGTGAGGTGTCTCTCACCTATTGGATAATGAGTTGGCCATCATTAATGATGACCAACTCATTATCCAATAGGAGGGAGACATCTCACTTGTCCCCTCTATTGGTCCCATATTTTGGGTTCCTGTAGCAAAGCTCCCTAAAAATAGTCCAGAAATTGTAGTGCAGTTATCAATTTTGTTATAAATACATGTCTATTATGAGATGAGGGAGGCCTTTGGCCTCCCCCTCATTATCCCTCTATTCACACCCCATTATGGTGATGTAACACCCCATTAAGTGAGGGTAACTCTTGGGTACTCAACCTATTCACATTGATTAGTATAAATATATATCATAGGCCTTTGGCCTATGTACTTGCTTTAAACACGATAAAGTCTGCCCGTGTATCTGAATCCCTGAGCCATAAAAAAAATCCACATATACACGGAAATTACTTAAAAATTTCCGAATGGATAAATGTCATCCTCTTAGTACACCAATGGTTGTTCGATCATTGGATGTAAAGAACGACCCCTTCCGTCCGCTGGAAGAGGGGGAGGAAATGCTAGGTCCTGAAGTACCTTACCTCAGTGCCATTGGAGCACTATTATATCTGGCTAACTGTACGCGTCCCGATATAGCGTTTTCAGTTAACCTACTAGCCAGATACAGTGCAGCGCCCACAAAGCGCCACTGGAATGGAGTTAAGCATCTTCTGCGCTACCTCCAAGGGTCTATAGACCTGGGATTATATTTCCCGAAGGGTGGGTCTCCCACCTTAATTGGTTATTCAGATGCAGGTTACAGGTCTGATCCCCACACCGAGAAATCACAAACCGGATTTGTGTTTACATTCGGTGGTACGGCCATCTCCTGGAGGTCTGTCAAGCAAACCACTGTAGCAATCTCATCCAACCATTCCGAACTCCTCGCGATCCATGAAACCAGCAAAGAATGTGTTTGGCTTCGTTCTGTCATTCAGCACATCTTAGTGTCTACCGGCCTGAAGACTGGTGACCTTGAGCCAACTTCTATATTTGAAGACAATGCAGCCTGCGTTGCTCAACTTCAGTCTGGCTTCATCAAGGGTGACAAGACGAAGCACATATCTCCCAAGTTTTTCTGGACGCACGATCTTCAAGAGGAGGAGCAAGTTAAAGTACAGCAGATCCAATCATGTAATAATTTAGCTGACTTGTTCACTAAGGCTCTGCCTAGATGTACTTTTGTAAAACTTGTAAAAAGAATAGGGATGAGACATCTGAAAGACCTACAAGCATGAAGCTTGTATGGTTCAGGGGGAGTAACCTATGGGTTGTACTCTTTTTCCTTAGGCTGATGGTTTTTTCCCACTGGGTTTTCCACAGCTAAGGTTTTAACGAGGCAAACAAGTTTACTCTGGATCCAGAAGTATCCACCCCATTAGCTTTACGAACCCTGAAGTGTTCATAAGCTAAACTCAAGGTAATGGATGTATAAGGGGGAGTATTATGAGATGAGGGAGGCCTTTGGCCTCCCCCTCATTATCCCTCCATTCACACCCCATTATGGTGATGTAACACCCCATTAAGTGAGGGTGACTCTTGGGTACTCAACCTATTCACATTGATTAGTATAAATATATATCATAGGCCTTTGGCCTATGTACTTGCTTTAAACAATGTCCTACTTGTTTTAAAAAAAAAAAATTTTTAGATGTTAGTCCATTAAATCTTTAATAATTTTTTTAGCTCCAAAGTCTTGGAAATTTCACACTGGCCCCATAAATCCTACATGATGTTAAAAAATTATCAAATTAACCCACTTTATAAGTCTTGCCAAAAAAAAACCTAGAACCTTGAGTTTCCTTCAAACCTAGCTTGAATAGTAATGAAGGGGATGATAATCCCTCTCTCTAATGTTTCAAATATTTAAGGGAATGATGGTAGATAAGTCAGAGGAGAAATTTAAGAGAATTATATGTAGAGTTTTTTTTCCCTCGTGGAATCCTCCTTAAAAATAGGATGATCATAAAGGAAAATTAATATGAAAACCACCTTAAACCAAGCTATATGTTTCAATCAACTAGCAACGCTCAAAATTTGGTCAATTTTTGTTGAAATGTCCTAAATGCCCTTAAATAAGGCACATGCCACACACATGTTTCTCACCTATCCCTTTCTTAACTGGGTTTATGATGGTTTATAAATATGTACCAAAAGTTACAAGTGAACAAATAATCAAGTTATAGTATAAAAAGTTGTCGATCGGACGAGAAAGGTGTTTGTAAGAAATTATTAGAATCGGTTCTTATATTGTGTGCGTGACAATTAGGAGTGATGATAAATATGATTGTGAAGAGATGTGAGGAGTGAGAGTGATTATGTGTAAATAAGCATTAAAGGTGATTGAGAGTGGATGTGATAAAGAATAAATGAAATCATAAGGAAAGAAAAATAAAGGAAATAAAAATCAAGAAATAAATAAGAGAAAATTAAGAACTAAGAAAAGATCAAGAAAGAAAAGATGGAGGATTCAATTAAAGATATGAGGAATCTAGAATTAAATCCACTAGCTAATTTCAATTACAAAATATGAACTATTCTCTTTTTATCATGTTTTACTTTAGATTTATTAAGCATAGACTATCAAACCATTTAAGAAAAATATAACCTATCAAATTATCATCTAAGCAAAATTAATATTCATGACAAGAACAACAACTAGAAAATAATTCTAGAATTCATAAGCATAACCTATCAAACCACTTAAGATAATCATAGATTATTAAATTCTTCTACCAATTAGTTCACTAGTTGATTATCCTATACATGATTATTTCAAGCATAAGAGAATAATTCATACAATGTAAAGGAAATAAAGCTAATTTCATGCAATTCTAAGATTTCTAAAAGAATTAGTTCCACATCTTAAGAAATAAAAACAATGAATGAAATAAAAAGAATAAGAACTAATTACAAATAAAAGAAATAAGAACAAGGAACTTTACACTATGAACAAGAAATAAATCTAGCTAAATTTCAAAAGAAATAAAAATGCAAGAAAATAAATCTACTCTACAAATTAAAAAGTGCATAAAATAAAGACAAGGAAATAAATCTACTCTACAAGACATGAATGTAAATCTAAACTAACAAACAATAAGAAAGAAATTACTAAAAAGAAATAAAAAAATAAAAGAGAAAAATAAAATAAAAGCAAACATTCAAATTGATCTTCATCTCCATCATCATTATCAAACAAAGAGAAGAGAATTTAAAGTGGTGAAAAAAAATTCTTTTATTGATTGCAACAAAAAAGTTATAATTTTTGGAAGGTCTTCTCAATTAAGAATAACCCTCCTCTCCAAATAGAGTTACAAAATTTTTCACATCCCTAAACCCTTACTCTCTACCCTTATTTATAGTAAACATCAGTGAATGAGAGCCATTGGATTGAAATCTTATCCAAAAACCATGAATTTTAGCTTTAGATTCGTAACTGCTTGCCAATGGTATTGATACTAGCATCGATAGGGGCATCAATGCCGCCATCGATGCTGGCATCGATGCATGCTTCTCTCTGGTTTTTTTCCGAAGATTGCTCTTGTATTTGTTCTTGGGCTTGGGTTTTTAGACAGTTCTTCTTCTTCTTCTTTTTTTGGCTTTGGGCTTGGGCTTTTTGGCTCATGCTTGAGTTCTTCATTTAATCAATGAGCTTTTGTTGAGAGATGAGATTTTTAGGTTTTATTCTTCATTAACATGTAATTAAAGATAAAAACAATTATTAGTGTATAATTCATTAAAAATAGATAATGAGGGTATAAAATTATAATAAAATGTGATTAACAAATACCCCACACCTAAACTCTTTCTAGTCCTCTAGCAAAGAAAGAAAGAGAAAAGAAAATCTAACTCACTTTCGCAGGAATAACGATTGTATTTAACGCATACAACAAGCCTTTAAACCCTTAGGTTAGCCTAGTGAACGAGTTGTAGTCTCGTGAGCGTTTGCAGTGAATATACCCACAAAATTTGGTCAACTTGCCAATTTAAAGAAGTCAGTAAATAACTAATTTTCTTTGATAGATTTAGACATTCTAATCGAAGTTAGTTAATAGTCAAGAGAACATTTTTATATATAATTCCAAGGTAAATCTCCTAGAAATTTTTTTTCATTATAGCAATACACAACCAAGTCAAATCTTAGAAATTTAATTCAAAAGTTTTGAAAAAAATATGCTAACTCTTTGTTTTAAACAACTCTCAAGTCTCTTTATCAAAAATTATTTTTCAAGACCATATATACAAAATAACAATATATAAAAAAAAGGATTAGTGTTTTATATATATATATATATATTACTCTCTAATTCTTGGTGATTTTTTCTATTTAATTGGGCTTTCTAAGTGACCGTTTAACGAGTTTTGGGCTAATGAATTCCAATCCAATTGGGCTTATCTCATTATGTATAGAGATACTCCTTAGGTTTAATTACTTAGTCAACTTAGACTTTATAAGATAGCACCTTGAATTCAAGAGTTTTTTTTGTGCCCATTTTCCGCACTCTTCTTTTATAATGTTAGCTTTTTTAATATATATATGTATGTATGTATATATATAGTCTAAAAAATGTGTAAATCAAGACAACCTGAAAAAAAATATTTTTAACTCTAAGTTAAGCATGCAAAATTTTTATTATTTTTAATTAAAAGTCTAAGTTAAGGCTTAAGTAAAGTATACTACTTTAAAAAATCATTTCTTAAAAAATTTATTTGGAGTTATCATAAAAGGTGAACTTGAGTATATCACTAACAAGGAATTAGAAAATTTAAAAGCTACTAATTAGATCAATTATTACTTAACTCTACTAATTTGGCAAGTGACTTTTTTTTATTTAACTAACAAAAGACAAATGCTAAAAAAATTACTGAAACAAAGTACTAACTAGAAAAATACAAAGAAAAAGCTAAGCTTACACCCCCACACCCAGATTTTGCATTGTCCTCAAAGCAAATACTAACAATGTATCATGGTTTATAAGTACATGCCAAAATAAAAATCAAAGTCTGGGTAAAAAGAACATCCCTCACTGCTTATCTCCAGATAGATCGTCATCCACATCATCAGTGACAGCTGTTGAACTTGGTCCCGCCTCATCCTCTCCTGGAAAATCATTAGGCTGAAGTGGTGTGATAAAACTCTGAAGCTCAGGTGGAGGTCCAGCTGTATCTCCATGTTCCCTCTGCCACTCTCTTGCCAAATATGCCAAGGTTTCGGTGGCATAGTTCATCTGACCCTGCATCCTGTGCATATGAATCTGCATCCTGTCCATACGACTCTGCATCCTTTCCAAGTCTTCACGAATGGGGTCATGTGTAGCTGGTTAGTTCTGAGGAGGATCTCTATGTAAAATCCCAAAAATTTGAATATTTTGTGATAAATAATAATAAATATATTATATATTTATAAATAACATATTATGATGTTTGAGTATGCTAGGAATTGATTTGAGACCAATTCAATGTATATATGTATATATATATCAGAGCAAATGCACAAATCATGCTCGATGTATAAATCTGGAAATTTATGACTAGTGGAGAGATTTTGTATTTTACATACTGATACATTATGAATATGGAAAAATGTAAAAACCAAAGTTGTATATATCTTCAGCAGCTTTCCAACAAATCTTTAATCACCTCATTCTGAGGTCGGATACGAAAGTTATAGCTAAAATACCAAAGAGTATGTTTCTAGTCAGACTGGGTTTTCCAGTTTCGGGTTTTGGGTTTTGGGCTGTAGTTTTTCGGGTTTGCTGTCATATATATACATGTTTAAACATGAAAAACACCTCTTTTCCCCTCTCTCAAACCCTAGTTATTTTCTTTGGCGATTTTGAGGGATTTCGGAGGATTTTTTTCAGCAGGTTTTATGCAGTGCAGCGAAGGGGATTGGTTCTCTTTCACATGACAGTATTTTTTTAGCATCTGAGGTGAGTAACATCTCGCCCAACTCAGTACCCTTTTATTTTACACGTTTTATTAAGTTTTATTCAGATTTTTCGAGCCTAAAACGTATTTTTAGTGTACAAAAGATAGATCTTTATAACTTATGAAGTGAGAATACATTATCATAATTTTCTAATTGATTACAATAGTAAACAAAATTTCAGATCTAAAATTTATTAATTATGAATTAAATCACAAGTTTTTGCTTTTAAAACGTTTAAACATATGTATATAAATGTTTAGGGTTTCAACGATATATTTACATGCTAATATTTCGTTTCATGTTGTTTTATATATGTTGATATCAGTAATATTATGCTTGAAAAATAATAATGTCACTTCTAGATTTGTTTCGAAGCAGACAGAAATCTGTGTAGGGTTTTTGCATGTTTCGGTTTATCGCCGGCACAGTTTGTGCATGTTTACTTTTGTTATGTGCTTTAATGTGAACAAGGAGTCGCCTCGAATATTTAGCGTTAGAAATTATTATTTATTATATATCTTCATATGTGAGATGACTTGCGGACATGAGTTTAGATTTGCACACCGAGACACGTGTGAAATTAGTGTATATGCATCCTTTTCATATATCTCATCGATATTCTACACATTTCATTCAGTTCATGTGTTGGGCAATTATTATGTGCAGTCCATGTGTTGGACATTCATCATATTCAGTTCATGTATTGGACATTCATTATATTCAGTCCATGCGTTGGACATTCATCATTCAGTCCATGTGTTGGACAATTTATATATGCAGTCTATGTGTTCGGCATCCACTACACCTAGTCTTAGTCCATGTGTTAGACACCTGTTTAAACCTTGAGTATGACACTTACACATACATAAGCTGGACATGACACTTATGTGGGTTTTAACATGACATGGTATTTGAGTTCTGAGATGGGTTAGTCTTCTTTATATTATTGTTCCTGTATTAGATCTTGGGTTTGGTTCTTAGGGATTTACAATTTGAGATACAAGGTATATACATGAGGGTTTTCTTATTTGGATTATTTCGCTAGACGTACCTATGCTTGTGTTGTAATTTCCTAAATACTAAAAATCCTCTTATTGTTAGGATCAATAATTTCATGTATATATGTATTAACTGTATTTTCTATATGCAACGAGCCCTCTCCCTTGGGGTTGGTTGTGATGTTGCTCGCTAGCGCTTTGACGCTCGTTGTCCCCTCCCATTTCAGGTAACGAGCCAGGTGCATGAAGAGTCACAGGTTGATGTTGATACTTATTAGCGTCAATCTTTCATTTGTAGTTTTATTTTATTTATGGAGCTCCACTGTAGATATTTTGTTTAGACATTTGAGAGTTATGTTCTAGAAGTTGTAAAGGATGTGTGCCTTATTTCCTTTTATCAGATATTCTATATTTGAGACTTGTTGAGATCTCCAGACTAGTTATTTCAGAGATTCAGTTTATATTTTTGTATGTTGGATGATGAAATATCATTTTTATCTCTATTATTTCATTATATATCTCTTGTATTATCTTTTACTTGCTTTTGTACCTACACCTGTTGTTGACTCTACTAGAGAGATAGTAATTGTGATGGTAAAACATGTTATTGCATAGTGTGGTGCATGGCAGGTTTAACATTCCTGATTTTATATCGGACTGCAACCTTGTGTGAACCCAGGGACGTCACAGTTGGTATCAGAACTCTAGTTCCAGTATCCTTAGAATCACCCTGTGTCGAGTCGTGAAGCTAGGATAGAGTTTCTTAGGATTCATGTATAGAGCCGGCTAAGGATTTCCTAGTATGAGTGAAGACGATATATGCGTATAACTTAAAATTTTGAGAATATTTTTCTTATGACAACTATTTTGTGTAAATTTAAGTATTTGTGTGAATACTAAATGTTGTGAAAATTGTATTGTGATACATTATGTATATATATATATATATATATATATATATATATATTTCTTATTATCAGAGATGGCAGGACGTGGTAGACCTCGTACTCGGAGAGCTGGATTGAGGAGCTTGTGGTGGATCATATCACGCCACCACCACCACCGGTAGCTCAGCCACAGGGGATACCAGCCGTTCCCATTAGAGAGATCCCCAGAGATCACACCTGTAGCTATTCCACCACCAGTCCTAAATAGAGCCACAGAGCAGGAGGCTTGGCTCCATACGATATAGAGGTACCAGAAAATGAGAGCACCAGAGTTCTAGTGGTCATCAGACCCTCTTGTAGCCTATAAGTGGAAGGAGGATGTGAGTAATGTACTTGACATACTCAATGTGGATTCAGTTCAGAAGCAGAGACTGGCATCTTACAGTCTGAAGGGAGACGTCGGGAGATGGTACCAACTCCAGTTTACTCCAGAGCATAGGATGACCCTTACATAGGAGGATTTTGTATATTTCTTTGACGGGCAGTACATTTCTTCTGCAGCACGGACTGGAAAGGAGATTGAGTTGTCCCGATTGACTCATGGGGATATGGCAGTAGCTGATTTTGAGAGCAAGTTTATGGAGTTGCTGCACTTCACGGGTATGTGCCAGACATGAGAACATCAAGCTCAGATGATTCTAGCAGGGCTTTGCCCTAATCTTTATCGATACCTCGTCTCGAGGAAGTTTTATTCGGTACGAGAGGTAGCTGAGGCCGCCACTTCACAGGAAATTGAGACGGCCATGTTTCAGAAAGACAAGGAAGGGAAAGCTAAGACAGGACAGACCGGGGATAAGGGTAAGAACAAGAGACCTTTTTCTGGACCTCAGCAGCAGCATCAGGGCCCTCATAAGAAGGGACCCCAGCAGGATCAGAGAGCGCATCAGCAGTGTAAGTTTCAGGGGGTTTGCTATAACTATTGTAAGGTCGAACACAAAGCATAGGAGTGCTGCAGCGCACCAGCAAGAGCTCAACAGGGAAAGTGTTCGAATCAGCAGCAGCAGTGACTTTAGGGCAGAGGTCAGGGCCAACAGATGAGGCTTGAGGCACCGCCAACAGCTTAGAAGATTGAGGGATAGGTTCGTGCAGTTCAGGAGGTTCCCTAGGGACAGATAGTTTCGTATTCTCCAGCACCAATAGTAGAGCAGTCTTCAGCCACAGACAGAGTGTATGCGGTAGTTCCGCGTGATCATGGAGCTAGCGGAGCCGTAGTGGAGGGTACGTTCCTTGTGAATTCCTTTCCCACCCATATTCTCTTCGATTCAGGAGCTTCACATTCCTTCATTTCGTATGCTTTTATGTCTAGACTCCAGCTCATAGCTCAACCTCTAGACACCCCTTTATCAGTTTCCATCCTTTTAGGTGAGGTATCGCTTCTGGAGAGAGTTTGTAGGAGGTGTACTACCATTAGTTTAGACGAGACAGAGTTTGTTGTCAATTTGATACTGTTGCTTATGTCCGAGTTCGATGTTATCCTTGGTATGGATTAGTTATCTTCCTACCATGTTAGTATTGACTGCTTTGTGAAGACAGTCAATTTGCGAGTGTCCGATGGGTCTGAGATGATTGTAGCCACCTCTCAGGGCAACCGTTTTTTGGAGTCATTTCTGGCGTACATCAAGAAGGTGATGCGACGTGATCAGAGTATTGATTTATTAGAGACTAGAGTTTTCTCAGAGTATCAGGATGTCTTTTAGGACATACATGGGTTACCTCCTGTGAGAGAGGTTGAGTTTTGTATTGAGTTGTAGCCGGACATAGCCCCGATATCCCGCGCACCCTATCGCATGGCACCAGCTGAGATGAGGGAGATTCAGACCCAGTTGGATGAGTTATTAGCTCAGGGTTTTATTCGTCGGAATTAGTCTCCATGGGGAGTGCCGGTTCTCTTCGTGAAGAAGAAGGACGGCAGTATGCGTTTATGTATTGATTATAGAGAGTTGAACAAGGTCACTATCCGTAATAGGTATCCATTACCTAGGATTGAGGACTTATTCGACCAGTTGTAGGGAGCGTAGTATTTCTCGAAGATTGATCTTCGTTCTGGTTATCATCAGTTACGGGTTCGGGAGATGGATATTCCCAAGACCGCTTTTCTGACTCGATATGGATCTTTCGAGTTCATGGTCATACTATTTGGGTTAACCAATGCACCAGACCGCTTTTCTGACTCGATATGGATCTTTCGAGTTCATGGTCATACTATTTGGGTTAACCAATGCACCCGCGGTATTCATAGATTTGATGAATCGGGTTTTCCGTCCCTTCTTGGACCAGTTTGTGATTGTTTTTATCGATGACATCCTCATTTATTCAAGATCGGAGGCAGATCATGAGCAGCATCTACGGTTAGCTTTGCAGACCATGCGAGAGCATTAGTTATATGTTAAGTTCAGCAAGTGCGAATTTTGGCTTTCAGAAGTCAGATTTCTCGGCCGCGTCATCAGTAGAGAGGGCATAGTAGTAGATCCGGCTAAGGTTATAGTAGTTCTTGATTGGAAACTGCCGAAGACGGTGACAGAGATTCGTAACTTTTTGGGTTTAGCCGGCTATTACAGGAAGTTCATCCAGGACTTCTCAAAGATTTCGATGACGCTTACACGCCTTACGAAGAAGGGTGTATAGTTTATTAGGAGCATGGAGTGCCAGAAGGCCTTTGATACCTTGAAGACTAAGTTGACTACAACGCCAGTTTTGACTATTCCGAGCAGCGATAGGATATTTGTGGTCTACACAGATGCATCATTGGAAGGTTTAGGTGGCGTCTTGATGCAGACTCAGAGGCTGGTAGCATATATCTCACGACAGTTGAGGGTATATGAGCAGAACTATCCCACTCATGACTTGGAGTTAGCAACAGTGGTATTTGCACTGAAGTCATGGAGGCACTACTTGTATGGAGTGCAGTTTGAGTTGTTCAGATACTATCAGAGTCTGAAGTATCTTTTCTCTTAGAAGGAGCTCAACTAGAGACAGAGGAGGTGGATTGAGTTTATCAAGGATTACGAGTTCGCGATTCAGTATCATCCGTAGAAGGCGAACGTCGTAGCAGATGCTTTAAGCAGGAGGTGTCGACATCGGGTTTCGGCTTTGAGATGCTCATTGTATCAAGATCTTCTTACTCTTAGCCAATTTGATTTTAGACCTGAGATTTATGGAACCAGTGCATTTTTGGGAGCTGTGTCAGTGTAGCCATCTTGGAGTATCAGAGTTGTCAGAGCTCAGCTTGAAGACTCTTGGATTCAAATTCGAAAGGAGGAGATTACCAAAGAACCTAAGGCTGATTGGACCATTAGAGAAGATGGAGGTCTACGGATGAAGGGTAGGCTGGTTATATCATCCAGTACCAAGCTGAAGAGGGAGTTATTTGATGAAGCACATCGTACTCGGTACACAGTACATCCAGATGTACAAGGACCTGAAGAGACACTTCTGGTAGAGTGGTATGCGTAGAGAGATTGCAGAGTATGTGGCTAAGTGTTTTACTTGTCAGCAAGTGAAGGCAGAACATCAGAGACCAGCAGGACAGGAATACTTCAGCCTTTACCCATCCTAGAGTGGAAGTGAGCGAATATTTCTATGGACTTCATTGTAAGGTTGCCGAAGTTGAGGAAGGGGAATGATTCTGTTTGGGTGATAGTGGACCGGTTGACGAAGTCAGCACATATCGTTCCAGCGAAGACTACATACACAGCTGAGATGTATGCGAGGATATTTGTTCGGGAGATAGTTCGACTTCATGGAGTTCCGGACACGATTGTATGTATGCGAGGATATTTGTTCGGGAGATAGTTCGACTTCATGGAGTTCCGGACACGATTGTATCGGATAGAGGTTCAGTGTTCACTTCACACTTCTGGAGGAGTTTCCAGGATTCTTTTGTCAGCAGACTATCATATAGCAGTGTATTCCACCCACAGACGGATGGTCAGACAGAGAGAGTAAATCAGGTGTTGGAAGACATGTTGCGAGCTTGTGTCATTAACTTTTAGGGCAGCTAGGAGGATCATATTCCATTGATAGAGTTCGTTTATAACAATAGTTATCAAGCGACAATCGGTATGGCCCCGTACGAAGTATTGTATGGGAGACTTTGTAGATCACCGATATGTTGGGCAGAACCGGAGGATAGCTTGATGCCTTGGCCATAGCTTGTGAGGCAGACAACTAAAAATGTAGCATTGATCAGAGAGAGGATTCTAGCCATTCAGAGTCGGCAAAAGAGCTATGCAGATAAGAGACGAAGACCTTTGGATTTTCAGGTTAGAGATTTAGTTATACTGAAGGTATCGCCCATGAAAAGCATTCAACGATTCGGAAGGCAGGGAAAGATTGCACAGATGTATATTGGACCTTTCCAGATTTTGGAGCGCATTGGAGCCAAGTCATACAGACTAGATCTTCCAGCATCGATGTCTAGTATACACAATATATTTTATTTTTCTATGCTAAAGAAGTACTTACATGATGAGAAGCAATAGCGAGTGTTGGTTGCACCAGAGATTGAGATTCAGGATGATTTGACTACTATTGAGATTCCAGTTGGTATACTTATCAGAGAGGACAAGAGACTTAGAAACAAGATAATTCCTTTGGTGAAAGTTCAGTGGAGCCGAAGAGGCGTTGAGGATATTTCTTGGGAGCGCGAAGAGGACATGCGTCGTGACTACCCACACATGTTTGAACAGGTAAATTAAATTTTTGTATGACTTATATATGACTTATGGATTACATGTATGGTGATGTTTATACTTAACACTAAAATGAGAGTATTAACACTTAACTCCTAAATACTCGGAACACATGGTATATATATGAAGGGTTCCTTGTTTGGATTTTTTCGCTCGATGCACTTGTTCCATTTAGTTAGGGGTTAAGTGAGGGTATTTACATTTTAGATGGTTAAGTGTAGACATTGAGGATGATTCTCGGGAGCGTGAAGATGTTATACAGCACGACTACCTGCACCTATTGAGGAAGTGGATTGTTTATGTGTGTGATTATTTGGATTTTTCGCCCGACGTACTAGTTCCATTTGATTAAGGGTTGAGTGGGAATATAGTCATTCTGGATTGTTAAGTATAAATATCCCTATATGCTTATCAAGAGTTTAATATTATGAGAGGTGTATGTGGGGGTTGGATTTCACCCTCGACATGCTTTCTAATACTATTTTTCAGTTAAATATGATTTCTGAATTTCGAGGACGAAATTCTTTTAAGGGGGGAAGAATGTAAAACCCTAAAAATTTAAATATTTTATGATAAATAATGATAAATATGTTATATATTTATAAATAACATATTATGATGTTTGAGTATGCTAGGAATTGATTTGAGATCAATTCAATGTATATATGTATATATATAAGAGCAAATGGGCAAATCATGCTCGATGTATAAATCTGAAAATTTATGACCAGTAGAGATATTTTATATTTTACACACTGATAAATTATGAATATAGAAAAACTTAAAAGACCAAAGTTGTATATATCTTTAGCATTTTTCTAACAAATCTTTAATACCTCATTCCAAGATCAGATACGAAAGTTACAGCCAAAATACCGAAGAGTATGTTTCTAGTCAGACTGGGTTTTCCAGTTTTGGGTTTCGGGTTTTGGGCTGTAGTTTTTCGGGTTTGATGTCATATATACACATGTTTAAACACAAAAAACACCTTTTTTCTCCTGTGTTCCAAACCCTAGCAGCCTCTTTTTCCCTCTCTCAAACCTCTGTTCTTTTCTTTAGCGATTTTGAGGGATTTTAGAGGATTTTTTTAGTGGGTTTTGTGCAGTGCAGCGAAGGGGATTGGTTCTCACGTGGCAGGAGTTTTTTAACATTTAAGGCGAGTAACATCTCGCCCAACTCTGCACCCTTTTGTTTTACACGTTTTATTAAGTTTTATTTGGATTTTTCGAGCCCAAAGCGTATTTTTAGTGTACAAAAGATAGATCTTTATAACTTATGAAGTGAGAATACATTATCATAATTTTGTAATTGATTACAAAAGTAACCTTGACAAATTTCAGATCTAAAATTTATTAATCATGAATTAAATCACAAGGTTTTATTGTTATTATGTATCTTCATATGTGAGATGGCTTGCGAACATGAGTTTAGATTTGCACACCGAGACACGTATGAAATTAGTGTCTATGCATCCTTTTCATATATCTCATAGATATTCTACACATTTCATTCAGTCCTTGTGTTGGGTAATTATTATATGCAGTCCATGTGTTAGACATTCATCATATTCAGTCCATGTGTTGGACATTCATTATATTCAGTCCATGTGTTGGACATTCATCATTCAGTCCATGCGTTGAACAAGTTATATATGCAGTCCATGTGTTGGGCATCCACTACACCTAAACTTAGTCCAAGTGTTGGATACTTGTTTAAACCTTGAGTATGACACTTACACTTACATAGGTTGGATATGACACTTATGTGGGTTTTGAAATGACATGGTATTTGAGTTCTGAGATGTGTTAGTCTTTTCTTATATTATTGTTCCTGTATTAGATCTTGGGTTTGGTACTTAGGGATTTACAATTTGAGATACAAGGTATGTTCCTGTATTAGATCTTGGGTTTGGTACTTAGGGATTTACAATTTGAGATACAAGGTATATACATGAGAGTTTCCTTGTTTGGATTATTTCGCTCGACACAATTTGAGATACAAGGTATATACATGAGAGTTTCCTTGTTTGGATTATTTCGCTCGACGTACCTATATTCGTGTTGTAATTTCCTAAATACTAAAATCCTCTTATTGTTAGGATCAATGATTTCATGTATATATATGTATTAACTGTATTTTCCATATGCAACGAGCCCTCTCCCTTAGGGTTGGTTGTGATATTGCTCACTAGCGCTTTGATGCTCGTTGTCCCCTCCCATTTCAGGTAACGAGCCAGGTGCACGGAGAGTCGCAGGTTGATGACGATACTTATTAGCGTCCATCTTTCATTTGTAGTTTTATTTTATTTATGGAGCTCCACTGTAGACATTTTGTTTAGACATTTGAGAGTTATGTTCTAGAAGTTATAAAGGCTGTGTGCCTTATTTCCTTTTATCGGATATTCTGTATTTGAAACTTGTTGAGATCTCCAGACTAGTTATTTCAGAGATTCAGTTTATATTTTTATATGTTGGATGATGAAATATTATTTTTATCTCTATTATTTTATTACATATCTCTTGTATTATTTTTTACTTGCTTTTGTACCTACACCTATTGTTGACTCTACTAGAGAGATAGTAATTGTGATGGTGAAACATGTTATTGTACGGTATGGTGCATGGTAGGTTTGACATTTTTAGTTTCACCTCAGACTGCAGCCTTATGTGAACCCAGGGGCGTCACACTCTACCTGAAGAACCCGACTGATCTCACCCTAAAATTCTCCTCCTCACAGTCTGATCATTTAGTAACCCCTCCCTACTTCTAGTCTATCCTCTGTAAATACTGGAACGTGAAATCTATGAAAGAGTCTAGTAATGAAATAGGGGTAAATGAGCTGAGCTCGTAATGCAGACTGTGTCCTGATCTAATCCAACACACCCTCCACTGATGAGCGCATCCACACAAATATAATCCTCGCTATATCAAACTGCTGACCAGTGGCTATCCAAAAAAGAAGGAGTATATCGTGGGTGGTAATGACAGAGTATGCAGTGGTGGGTTTCAAATCAAAGTTCAGGAAAAGATTAAGTAATCTATATTCTGGTTTGAGATTTCCTGAACCGAAACTAGATGTGAAGATCCTCCCACACAAAGTCATGGATATGTTATTATATTCTGGTGTACCAGGTTGTAATGTGGAGGCTAAGTTGAAATAATCTGGTGCAGCAGTCGGTGGTTCTGCAAGATCAAGGGTAGTACGGATAGTGGGAAGATAAAAAACAACCCTAACACCCCTCACTACAGAAAAAGTTAAAAATTCTCTATCTGGATCAATTTCCCATCCAGAATAGAACTCATGAACTAATAAAATATTTCATTTTTCTAGGGGTTTATTCATCATGCCCAGAAGTCCTACTGCAGTTAACATGGTGAGTGTAGATTGATATGTCTGCAGTGCACTAATCTGAAATCCTCTCTCAAAGTGAACATTTAGACCCACAATTCTGGCCAGAATTGTAGGTCTATCTATGTCGGTATCAGAAGGTTCTTGAGAAGATGATGAACTAGCCCGGGATCTCTTTCTGGGGGGCATTTACAGGAAAAAAGAGAAGAAAAATGATATTTTAATAACAAAATTCTGAAATTTTTTTAATTTTTATTGAGAATTTATCTACAAATTATTCAACATGAGTTAATTTCAAGTTATTAAAATTTTGTTTTGTCAATAAATTTCCTCAAAAATATTCTTTTAAACAAAAATGTTAAAATTTTGATAACTTGATCGTTGAAACATGCAAGTTGATAAAACATCCTCAGTTATCCAATCATTTTTATCATAATAAATTTTCAAATGTGAAAAGTACGCCCAATTCAAACTTTTAGTTGACCAATTAATCACCTTTTCATAAGTTGAACTTTGAATGTTAGATTTTTTTTTTAATTTATACAACACCCGAAATTCAAAGTTCATATTTTGCATAAAACCCCCCAAACTTCAAAATTTAATCAGAATTTATTTGTAAATCAACCATTCTTCACCCAAGTTGAAGGTCCAAATATTTTTGTTTTTGCACAAAACCCCCCAAGAATTTTTGGATTTGCATAAATCACCACATATTAAAATTTAGATTTTTGCACAAACACCTCCATAAGTCTTTTTTTAGATTTTGTACATCATATTCTCAATTTGAAATCACTCACCTAATTGAATGTTCAAAGTTTATGTGTTTTTGCACAAAACCCCCAACAATTTTAGGGTTTGCATAAAATCCCCAAAATTTTCGGATTTTGTACAAATCCCCACTTTAAACCCTCAATTTGTTAACTTGATCAATTTTTACCACAAAATATGATAATAATCCAAAACTACTCATGATTCAACTACTAGATCATCCATGTACACATTCAAAATAATGAAATTACAATATCAAGATAGAAATTATACATTGGGGAGATGTGTAGAGGTGGTAGAAGGCCAAAAATCGTGAAGAAATTGCCTCCAATAGGTTGGATCTATTGTTGGGTTGATTTTAGGGTTTTTGAGAATGAGTTTTTGGGTTGGGGAAGATAAGAGGAATGAAAATAGTGAAGGGGGAAGAAAGAGGGTCGGGTTTGAAGTGGCAGACATTGGGCATCGATGCTGGCATCAATACAGGCATCGATGCCCAAAAGTGTTAGCGTTTAGGCCAACCAGCCCAAACACCATTTCTTTTCTTTTGGGCTAGTGAATATGGGCCGAACTTATTATATATTTAAAATATATATTTTTTTTCAAAGCGCATGTTACTTATTCAAAGTTTTTTTTGTTTTGTTTTTTAATATGAAAGACAAACATGAGAAAATATGTGTGTATATATATATATATATATATATATATATATATATATATATATATATATATATATATAAATAAAAAAAAAAATATATATATATATATATATATATATATATATATATATATATATATATATATATATATATATATATATATATATATATATATATATATATATATATATATATCTTTTTATTTTTATCTTTTTTTATATTTTTATTTGTATTTGTATTTTTTTATTTTTATTAGTTTTTTTATAAATAATGTGGTTCATGGAGAACCAACATCTCCCCCTCTCTGAGCGTAGAAAATTCTAAA
This sequence comes from Asparagus officinalis, assembly GCF_001876935.1. Taxonomy (NCBI): domain Eukaryota; kingdom Viridiplantae; phylum Streptophyta; class Magnoliopsida; order Asparagales; family Asparagaceae; genus Asparagus; species Asparagus officinalis. Next base: position 44,892,861 of record NC_033799.1, read on the forward strand.
AATGGTTTGAAATATGTATATATATATTTATATCTTTTTATTTTTTTCTTTTTTTATATTTTTATTTGTATTTGTATTTTTTTATTTTTATTAGTTTTTTTATAAATAATGTGGTTCATGGAGAACCAACATCTCCCCCTCTCTGAGCGTAGAAAATTCTAAAAATGGTTTTAAACATTGATAATTTATTTTAAAAATGTCACCATATTTAGAATTTTCTATCTCGACATCCACATGTGAAAAAACTTGTTTTACAATAAATGGACCTGACCATCTCGATCTCAATTTTCCAGGAAAAATATATAATTTTGAATTGTAGAGTAAGACCTTTTGTCCTAGAATGTAATTTTTTCTTAAGATCGAATTGTCATGAAAAAACTTTATTTTCTCTTTATAAATTTTTGAGTTTATATATGCATCGTTCCGAATTTCTTCCCACTCATTTATTTGGAGTAACCTGGTTTTACCTGTCGAGTCTAAGTCAAAATTTAACTGTTTGATAGCCCACATTGCTCGGTGTTCCAACTTTACTGGTAGAGGACAAGCTTTCCCAAACACGAGCCTGTATGGTGACATCCCCATATTTTCTTTGAATGCTATCCGATATGCCCATAAATCATCACATAATTTTACAGACCAATCTTTTCTGTTATGATTAACTGTTTTTTCTAAAATTTATTTGATCTGTCTATTTGTGACCTCTACTTGACCACTGGTTTGGGGGTGATAAGGAGTTGATGATTTGTGTGTGATTGAATATTTCCTCATCAAAGCCTCAAAAGAATGGTTATAGAAATGTATACCGTTATCGCTAATGATCGCTCAAGGCACTCCAAAACGTGCAAAAACATTCTCCTTCAGAAACTTGACAACAACCTTGTTTTCATTATTTTTGCAAGTTACCGCCTCAATCCATTTTGACATGTATTCGACGGCTACTAGAATGTAAACATTTCCAAAGGAATTTGGAAATGGACCCATGAAATTGATACCCTACAAATCAAAGAGTTCAACAGATAAGATGGATTGTAAGGGCATCATATTTCTTCTAGTGACTTTCCCTATAAGCTGACAGTGGTTACAAGTTTTGCAAAACTCGTATGAATCCTTGAAAATAGTGGTTCAATATAGCCCACATTGGAGAATTTTTTTGGCTGTTTTTCTTAGGCCAAAATGGCCCCCACATGCTTGCTCATGACAAAAGGATAGAACACTCCTAGTTTCTTCAGTGGGAACACACCTCCTAAAGATCTGATCAAGATAGTATTTGAACAGATATAAATCATCCCAGTAAAAGTATTTTACGTGGGAGAGGAAACGAGATCTATCCTGTTTAGACCAATGAGAGAAAATCTATTTTATGACTAAGTAATTCACAATGTCAGCAAACTATGAAACAGATTGGATTTGTAGGAGTTTTTCATCTGGAAAATATTTGTTGATTGAGACGGTTTGATGTTAGTGCATTCGGGAGTCTAGAGCGGTGATCTGCTACGGGGTTTTCTGCTCCTCTTATGTCAAGAATTTGAATATCAATTCTTGAAGTAGGAGAATCCATCTAATGAGCTATACTTTAGCATCTTTTTTGGTCAAAAGATACTTTAGTGCGGCATGACCTGTGAAAACTTTGGTTAAAGACCCGATGAGGTAGGACCTGGATTTTTCTAAGGCAAAGACTACAACTAAAAACTCTTTTTCCGTGACAGAGTAATTTTGCTGAGCATCCTTCAGAGTCCTACTAGTGTAGTAGATCACATCTGGTTTTCCATCAAGCCGCAGTCCTAAAACAGCACCAATTACAGAATCAGATACCATCACACATCAGTTCGAAGGGTAAAGTCCAGTCTGGTGCATGAATGATAGGAGCTGTGGTTAGCACCTTTTTTAGAAATTCAAAAGCTTTGAGGTATTCGGGAGAGAAGACAAATGATGTATCCTTAGCTAAGAGATTGGTCAGAGGTCTAGCAATTTTGCTAAAATCTTTGATGAAACGTCGGTAAAAACTAGCATGACCAAGAAATGGTTTGACATCTTTGACAGTTTTGGGAGGAGGAAGGTTAGAAATAAGATCTACTTTAGCTTTATCTACTTCGATTCCCCTGTTGGAAACCACATGTCCTAAGACAATGCCCTGCTTAACCATGAAGTGACATTTCTCCCAATTAAGAGTAAAATTTTTCTCCCTACACCGTTCTAGGACCAGTTTAAGATGATGCAAACATTAGGAAAATGTGTCACCAAAAATAGAAAAGTCGTCCATGAAAATTTTTAAAAATATCTCTACCATGTCGAAAAAAATACTGATCATGCAACGTTAGAAAGTGGCAGGTGCATTACACAGTCCAAAAGGCATGCGCCGATATACGAATGTTCTATACGGGAAAGTGAAGGTGGTTTTCTCTTGATCTTCGGGAGCGATAGGGATTTGATTGTAACTTGAATATTCATCCAGGAAACAATAGAACTCATGTCCTGCTAAGCGCTCTAACATTTGGTAAATGAATAGAAGAGGAAAGTGAGCTTTCCGAGTGGCTAAGTTGAGTTTTCGATAGTCAATGCAAACTCGCCATCCAGTTTGGATCCGAGTGGGAATCAACTCATTACCCTCATTTTGGATCACGGTGATCCCGGATTTCTTTGGAACAACTTGAATCAGACGCACCCATGAACTATCAGAAATGGGATAAATGATCCCATGATCGAGACAATTTGTATAGCATGAATATTCTTATTATTATTCTTCAAAAGATAATCATTCTTTGTAAAATACTTAGGAACAAATCCAATGGCAAAATGATTGTTTGAAGATTTTTGAAATGAGAGCAAATTATTCAAATTCTCTTTACTTTTATTGAATTTAATAACATTCAAACATATATCTCCATATTTTAATTTAATAGAAGAAATATCTTTATCTAAAACATTAATGCGAATTTTTAAATCATTGCATTCTGATTTTAGATAAACATTCTCATTAGTCAAAATATGATTTTCTTTAAGCAAGGATTTATTTTCCTCTTTCAATTCAATTACTTGAGAATTAGAAATAGTAGAAGAATTAAAATCAAAAATTTCTTGAAGTAATCTTTTATTTTCACCTTTAAGAAAATTATGTGAAGCCTTTAATCTCAAAAAGGTTTCATATAATTCATTGAAATCATCTAATAATTCTTCATTATTGCATACCTTATCTTCTTGTGCCATGAAGCACATGTGAGTGGATTCCTCTTTTTGTTCTTTCATTTTGAAAAACTCAAACCTGTGCACAAGAACAAATATTTTAGATTCTTTAACTTTATTTGTACCTTCGTGTGTTACCTCAAGTGTATGCCAAATATCGTATGCAGATGTGGCCGTTGACACCCTATTGAACTCATTCTTGTCAAGTGCACAAAATAATGCATTCATTGCTTTTGAATCCAAATTTGCATTATTTCTTTGAGAAGTAGTCCATTCTGCAAAAGGAGTTGTTGGCTTCTCATATTTTGTTTCCACGACGTTCCAAAGTTCGTAGCCAATTGATTGAAGGTAAATCTTCATTCGGCACTTCCAATAGTTGTAGTTCAAACCATCGAACATTGGAGGACGATTTGTAGAGTGACCTTCCTTGAATTGTGATGAATTTGATGATGTCATCTTTCACCTTGCTCTGATACCAAAAGTAGGGTCCTGTTTTGCTTATGTATACCAAGTGTAGGATCGTGACCCTTAAGAATAGAGTGTGCTCTTATAAAAATCTGCGGAAGCTTTACACTTAAACACTAGAGTGTGAGTTTGCAAAGTAGATTATAAATTGCAAAGAAAGAATGGCAATCTCAGAAAATAAACATCACAAACACAAGCATGTATACTGGTTCCACCTCCCCGGTGTACATCCAGTCCCCAAGCAAATCTCGCTTGAGAGTTTCCACTATGATTTTAAAACCTTACAAAATCAAAAGCAAACCTGACCAATTTGCAAGACCATGCAAATTGCAAACCAAATTGACAAGACCATGCCAATCGTCACACCGATCTCTAGACCAAGAGATCAACCCCTCTCATAAACTGAGAGAACCTTTCTTTGAAGTAAAGTAGAATTCCAATCCTATAAGCCTTGATATAGATATGAATGTATAACAGTGGCTTATCAATCTTTTTAACTCTCTGAATAATGTCTAAACAAGCTCTAAGAATGATTGAAACCAAGGCAATATCAGAAACTCTCTTTTTCTAAACACTTAGCATGAAACTCTGAAAAATTAGAGAGTGAATATGCACAAAATGTTTGATCTTGCAAGTGCAAAACTTGGTGGTTGTTTTCTGATGTTTAAACCTATTTATAGCCTCTGAAATGACATAATTTTAAACCCAATTAACGTCCACAAAACGGCTATAAACAGTCACTTATTTAAAACCTGAAATCTGAAAAAACTACATCTGTAGTCGACTACAAGTCATAGTAATCGACTACACTGAGTCTAAACAGACTCTGTGAAGTCAGAAAATTGCTTAGTAGTCGACTACAAGGCACAGTAGTCGACTACACTGTAAACTCAGATTCTGAAATTTTTCTGTTTAGTATTTTAACTGTAACTTTATCATCCGATATCGGAATGAGGTGATTTAAGATTTGTTGGAAAGCTTTTGAAGAGACCTATAACTTTGGTATTTTGAGTGTTTCCATATTATAATTGTTAAGGGGTGTAAATAAAATATTTTAAGACTCACTCAATATCTATAAACTCTAATGGCTAACATAGGGGATTTCTATTGTTAACCAACACACTAAGCATGTGTTAGTATGTTCTAACACTATGTGTGTGCATGTGTGTGAGTGATAAAGGCTTATACAAATTTCTAAGAAAAGAAAATATAAAATTACATTTTGACAATAAAGTATATCTTCTTCTTTGCTTCATTTTGCCTTGAACTCATTTATGTCTTGAGTATCTCTTTGAATATAATTATTGATATAGCTCTGATACTGCAAAACAAATGTTAGCACATAATACACACAACATATAATATTTGTTATCATCAAAACAAACTAATCTTGGGGTCAAGATTCCTAACGTTCTCCCCCTTTTTGATGATGACAAATATATGTTATTAAGATATAAAATTTTAAATCCCCCTGCATAAAATCATTAAATAAAATCTTGTACTCCCCCTGCATCAAAGCATTAGTAAAAAATTTAAAATTTTCTATTATATAACTCCCCCTTTGTCATTAGCAAAAAGAAATAAACATAATTCTAATTAAAATTTTCTTTTCTCGGATACCTTAATAAAAATATTAAGCACTTTGGTACCCTTTTATATTATATCATTAGGATTAGCCCTTAGGAATCCAAATCCACTTGGAATTTGGTTTCCATTTGTTAACATAAGTGTAATTCTTTGAATTGCAAACTTCATAAATATAAGATGAAATATAATAATTCCTATCATGAATATTCAAATTCTTAGGAATCCATATATACTTATTTTGTTTAGCATGAATATTCTTATTATTATTCTTCAAAACATAATCATTCTTTATAAAATACTTAGGAACAAATCCAATGCCAAAATGATTGTTTGAAGATTTTTGAAATGAGAGCAAATTATTCAAATTCTCTTTACTTTTATTGAATTTACTAACATTCAAACATATATCATCATATTTTAATTTAATAGAAGAAATATCTTTATCTAAAACATTAATGCGGATTTTTAAATCATTGCATTCTGATTTTAGATAAACATTCTCATTAGTCAAAATATGATTTTCTTTAAGCAATGATTTATTTTCCTCTTTCAATTCAATTACTTGAGATTTAGAAATAGTAGAAGAATTAAAATTAGAAATTTCTTCAAGTAATCTTTTATTTTCACCTTTAAGAAAATTATGTGAAGCCATTAATCTCAAAAATATTTCATATAATTCATTGAAATCATCTAATAATTCTTCATTATTGCATACCTTATCTTCTTGTGCCATGAAGCACATGTGAGCGGATTCCTCTTTTTGTTCTTTCATTTTGAATAACTCAAACCTGTGCACAAGAACAGATATTTTAGATTCTTTAACTTTATTTGTACCTTCGTGTGTTACCTCTAGTGTATGCCAAATATCGTATGCAGATGTGGCCGTTGACACCCTATTGAACTGAGTCCAAATTCACTTTAGTCCTTTGAACAACTGACCATTCAGTATATGGAGTGGTTGGCTTTGTGAATTCGGTCTCTACAATGTTCCAAAGGTCGTAGCCAAGAGATTGAAGGTAAATCTTCATTCGGCACTTCCAATAGTTGTAGTACAAACCATCGAACATTGGAGGACGATTTGTAGAGTGACCTTCCTTGAATTGTGATGAATTTGATGATGCCATCTTTCACCTTGCTCTGATACCAAAAGTAGGGTCCTGTTTTGCTTATGTATACCAAGTGTAGGATCGTGACCCTTAAGAATAGAGTGTGCTCTTATAAAAATCTACTTTGCAAACTCACACTCTAGTGTTTAAGTGTAAAGCTTCCGCAGATTTTTGTAAGAGAAAATAAACATCACAAACACAAGCATGTATACTGGTTCCACCTCCCCGGTGTACATCCAGTCCCCAAGCTAATCTCGCTTGAGAGTTTCCACTATGATTTTGAAACCTTACAAAATCAAAAGCAAACCTGACCAATTTGCAAGACCATGCAAATTGCAAACCAAATTGACAAGATCATGCCAATCGTCACACCGATCTCTAGACCAAGAGATCAACCCCTCTCATAAACCGAGAGAACCTTTCTTTGAAGTAATGTACAATTCCAATCCTATAAGCCTTGATATAGATGTGAATGTATAACAGTGGCTTATCAATCTTTTTAACAATCTGAATATTGTCTAAACAAGCTCTAAGAATGATTGAAACCAAGGCAATATCAGAAACTCTTTTTTTCTATACACTTAGCATGAAAATCTGAAAAATTAGAGAGTGAATATGCACAAAATGTTTGATCTTGCAAGTGCAAAACTTGGTGGTTGTTTTCTGATGTTTAAACCTAATTATAGCATCTGAAATGACATAATTTTAAACCCAATTAACGTCCACAAAACGGCTATAAACAGTCACTTATTTAAAACCTGAAATCTAAAAAAACTACATCTGTAGTCGACTACAAGTCATAGTAGTCGACTACACTGAGTCTAAACAGACTCTGTGAAGTCAGAAAATTGCTTAGTAGTCGACTACAAGGCACAGTAGTCGACTACACTGTAAACTCAGATTCTGAAATTTTTCTGTTTAGTATTTTGACTATAACTTTCTCATCCGATATCGGAATGAGGTGATTTAAGATTTGTTGGAAAGATATTGAAGAGACCTATAACTTTGGTCTTTTGAGTTTTTCCATATTATAATTGTTAAGGGGTGTAAATGAAATATTTTAAGACTCACTCAATATCTATAAACTCTAATGGCTAACATAGGGGATTTCTATTGTTAACCAACACACTAAGCATGTGTTAGTATATTCTAACACTATGTGTGTGCATGTGTGTGAGTGATAAAGGCTTGTACAAATTTCTAAGCAAAGAAAATATAAAATTACATTTTGACAATAAAGTATATCTTCTTCTTTGCTTCATTTTGCCTTGAACTCATCTATGTCTTGAGTATCTCTTTGAATATAATTGTTGATATAACTCTGATACCTTAGGAATCCAAATCCACTTGGAATTTGGTTTCCATTTATTAACATAAGTGTAATTCTTTGAATTGCAAACTTCATACATATAAGATGAAATATAATCATTCCTATCATGAATATTCAAATTCTTAGGAATCCATATATACTTATTTTGTTTAGCATGAATATTCTTATTATTATTCTTCAAAACATAATCATTCTTTGTAAAATACTTAGGAACAAATCCAATGCCAAAATGATTGTTTGAAGATTTTTGAAATGAGAGCAAATTATTCAAATTCTCTTTACTTTTATTGAATTTACTAACATTCAAACATATATCATCATATTTTAATTTAATAGAAGAAATATCTTTATCTAAAACATTAATGCGAATTTTTAAATCATTGCATTCTGATTTTAGATAAACATTCTCATTAGTCAAAATATGATTTTCTTTAAGCAAGGATTTATTTTCCTCTTTCAATTCAATTACTTGAGAATTAGAAATAGTAGAAGAATTAAAATCAGAAATTTCTTCAAGTAATCTTTTATTTTCACCTTTAAGAAAATTATGTGAAGCCTTTAATCTCAAAAATGTTTCATATAATTCATTGAAAGCATCTAATAATTCTTCATTATTGCATACCTCATCTTCTTGTGCCATGAAGCACATGTGAGCGGATTCCTCTTTTTGTTCTTTCATTTTGAATAACTCAAACCTGTGCACAAGAACAGATATTTTAGATTCTTTAACTTTATTTGTACCTTCGTGTGTTACCTCTAATGTATGCCAAATTTGATGGGCTGAATTGCAAGTAGACACGCGATTGAACTCGTTCTTGTCCAAAGCACAAAATAGAGCATTCATTGCTTTTGAGTCCAAATTTACTTTAGTCCTTTGAACAACTGACCATTCGGTATATGGAGTGGTTGGCTTTGTGAATTCGGTCTCTACAATGTTCCAAAGGTCGTAGCCAAGGGATTGAAGGTAAATCTTCATTCGGCACTTCCAATAGTTGTAGTTCAAACCATCGATCATTGGAGGACGATTTGTAGAGTGACCATCCTTGAATTGTGATGAATTTGATGATGCCATCTTTCACCTTGCTCTGATACCAAAAGTAGGGTCCTGTTTTGCTTATGTATACCAAGTGTAGGATCGTGACCCTTAAGAATAGAGTGTGCTCTTATAAAAATCTGCGGAAGCTTTACACTTAAACACTAGAGTGTGAGTTTGCAAATTAGATTATAAATTGCAAAGAAAGAATGGCAATCTCAGAAAATAAACATCACAAACACAAGCATGTATACTGGTTCCACCTCCCCGGTGTACATCCAGTCCCCAAGCAAATCTCGCTTAAGAGTTTCCACTATGATTTTAAAACCTTACAAAATCAAAAGCAAACCTGACCAATTTGCAAGACCATACAAATTGCAAACCCAATTGACAAGACCATGCCAATCGTCACACCGATCTCTAGACCAAGAGATCAACCCCTCTCATAAACCGAGAGAACCTTTCTTTGAAGTAATGTACAATTCCAATCCTATAAGCCTTGATATAGATGTGAATGTATAACAGTGGCTTACCAATCTTTTTAACTCTCTGAATATTGTCTAAACAAGCTCTAAGAATGATTGAAAACAAGGCAATATCAGAAACTCTCTTTTTCTAAACACTTAGCATGAAAATCTGGAAAATTAGAGAGTGAATATGCACAAAATGTTTGATCTTGCAAGTGCAAAACTTGGTTGTTGTTTTCTGATGCTTAAACCTATTTATAGCCTCTGAAATGACATAATTTTAAACCTAATTAACGTCCACAAAACGGCTATAAACAGTCACTTATTTAAAACCTGAAATCTAGAAAAACTGCATCTGTAGTCGACTACAAGTCATAGTAGTCGACTACACTGAGTCTAAACAGACTCTGTGAAGTCAGAAAATTGCTTAGTAGTCGACTACAAGGCACAGTAGTCGACTACACTGTAAACTCAGATTCTGAAATTTTTCTGTTTAGTATTTCGACTATAAGATTTGTTGGAAAGCTCTTGAAGAGACCTATAACTTTGGTCTTTTGAGTTTTTCCATATTCTAATTATTAAGGGGTGTAAATAAAATATTTTAAGACTCACTCAATATCTATAAACTCTAATGGCTAACATAGGGGATTTCTATTGTTAACCAACACACTAAGCATGTGTTAGTATGTTCTAACACTATGTGTGTTCATGTGTGTGAGTGATAAAGGCTTGTACAAATTTCTAAGCAAAGAAAATATTAAATTACATTTTGACAATAAAGTATATCTTCTTATTTGCTTCATTTTGTCTTGAACTCATCTATGACTTGAGTATCTCTTTGAATATAATTATTGACACAGCTCTGATACTGCAAAACAAATGTTAGCACATAATACACACAACATATAATATTTGTTATCATCAAAACAAACTAATCTTGGGGTCAAGATTCCTAACATGAATATGCTAAAAGTCCGTCAACCTGCGGCTCTCCGAAACTCTGCTCCGCTGCCTGAAAAGAAGTGAAAACCACAGCATCAGAGCGCTAGTAAGATTATCTCCATCCGCCCCCGGGGGAAGGGCTACTAAGTATGATGGAGGCTCTACCTATAAGTGTATAGTCTACCTAGGTAATTTACCCTGTACTAAACTGGGGTTAATATTTAGAAACTCACAACACGAGACTAGTACATCGAGCGAAATAATCCAAACAAGGAAACCCTCATGTATATACTATATGTCTCAAATTATGAATCCCTAAATATTAACACCAAACCTAGAGTAAAAGAATACAAGAAAGACAATACAGTAAATGCCATATCATACACTCCAAAAATGTCAAATCAACTCCTCATACTACCATTAGTGGGCAAAACTAATATCGATATACTATCTCATGTAACTAAGTTGTGAAACACCTTCACATTGGATTATATAAATGATGTCAAAATTCACCTACACTTAGGCTATTTATCAAATCGTCCTTCTCTGAAATTCTTTAACTCATCGCACCCTCGTGCGGACCGGTAAAAAGATATGTCAATTTATCGGACTCCCTTGCGGACCAATAACTAAGTATGTCAATTCATCGCAAAACCATGCGGACCGATAGTTAGGTATATCAACCTTTGCGCATCTCCGTGCTGACCGATAAGGGAGTGTAGTCCATCTGCGGTCTCATTGCAGGTCCCGACTAAAACACTCGGAGTGTAGCCCATCCACGGTCTCATTGCGGGACCCGACTAACCCCAAAGACGGATCAAAAATGATTAGACTTGGAAATATAAAATGGGGGATTGTGTTTTAAGTGAAGCGAGAATTATCAGCTCGAAGACCTTCAACCCTCACTTATTTGCATTGCCAGCAAAGTGCTATATAAATTTCCACTACCAACTCCAAGAAAATTGTAATTCAAAGCATGCACCTATTTATCCTTGTATTCAAATAAACAACATAAGCATCACCCAAATAAAACAATCCCTTATGCAGGACCAGATTACAAAACCCCAAATAACTAAGGTACTATTCTGAAATTTCTTTACACATATTAGTGTCTGCATCTTAAACAATTGCACGTGTTTTCACATAAAAAGATATACATATACATATGATGCAACCTACATCCAACTAATAACATGTACGAAAACTTGTTCCAATTGGTATAGTTTGTAAAGGTTATATATATGCTACCCTGTTGTCAAAGATGACTTTATAATTCCTAGCACAAACTTGACAGTGACGGCGAAGCAGTCATCAACCTAAAAGCTCTGAAGCAGAAGGTACTACAAATTATTTAAAAAAGACAAACAAATCCGACTTTAATTCTCTTAACAAGATCTTTATTGCTAGCTATAGATTTAAGCATATGTGCCAACCTTAAATCTTAGTAACTAACTGACAGTAGGAAAATACCTTCTTGATTATGAAATTAAACTCATACAGCCGAAGAACCAACTTGCAAAAATTTCCATAGCCTAACAAAAATCATGATTTTGAGATCCAACTTCCCTAAACATCACTAATCAAAGTAAATTCAATTAATTAGGAATCTAATCCTAATTAATTCATCAATCTAGGGTTTAAACATCATAAACTTGATTCTAACACGTTAGATTTACCCTAAACACAAGATCAAATAATATATTACATAAAACATGATTTTTTTAATCTAGGGAAGGTTTAGACAGAGGTGATCTTGCCTTAAAAGACGTGTGCAAGGCTCTGAAACTGATGTGAAACAACTCCTCGCCGCCAAACGCCACAGATCTCGCCTTTCCTTTGATGTTCGCCTCACGAACTCTCCCAAAAACACAAGAACTAAACGTAGGGTTTGAGAGAGGAGGGTAGGGGCTGCTAGGGTTTGGAATTTTGATAAAGATAGGTATTTTTCGTGTACAAACATGTTTTTATATAGCAGCAAACCCGATTCAAAAAGCCCAAACCCGAAACCTAGTAGAATCTGGAAACAGTCTGTTAGTTTTTGGTATTTTAGCTGTAACTTTCTCGTACGACCTCAGAATGATGTGATCTAAGATTTGTTGGAAAGCTATTAAAGAGACCTATAACTTTGATCTTTTGAGTGTTTCCATATTTTAAATGTATCATTGAGTAAAACATAGAAACTCTTAACTGGTCAATTTTCCCAGATTTTTTTTCATGCATGTTTTGTGCATTTGCACTCATATATTCACAAATATACATTGAATTGATCTCAAATCAATTCATTTGCACTCATATATTCACAAATATACATTGAATTGATCTCAAATCAATTCTTATCATACTCAAACATTAAAATATAACATTGAATTGATCTCAAATCAATTCTTATCATACTCAAACATTAAAATATATTATTTTTTACTATATACATATTTATCATTATTTATCATGAAATATTCAAATGTACGGGGTTTTACATTCTTCCCTCCTTAAAAGAATTTCGCCCCTGAAATTCCGTAATCGTATCTTAGGAATTAATAATATGAGAAAAGTACTAAGAATGGATAATTCAGACAAGGAAACCCTCCTGTACACATCTCATACTATTAATTCCTAGATATGAATTACTAGTAATATCTATGCTTAACAATCTAAAATGCGAATACTCCCACTTAACCCCTAACTAAACGGAACTAGTACGTCGGGCGAAAAATCCAAACAAGTTACCCCCATATATATACCATGTATTCTGAATAATTAGGAGCTAAGTGTTAATACCTCCATTCTTGTGTTAAATATAAATATGACTAAACAACATATATAATCATAACTACCAATGCATATAAGCACATATGAGTATCAACATCTTACCTGCTCAAACAGGTGTGGGTAGTCGCGACGTATATCCTCCTCGCGCTCCCAAGAAATCTCTTCGGCTCCATGCCGGCTCCACTGAACTTTCACTAATGGAATGACTTTATTTCTAAGCTTTTTATTCTCTTTAGCAAGAATGCATACTGGAATCTCTACGGTAGTCAAATCATCCTGGATCTCGATCTCTGGTGCACCAATCACCCTCTGCTGCTCCTCATCGCGCAAATGCTTCTTGAGCATCAAAATATGAAAGACATCGTGTACACTCGACATCGATGCTGGAAGCTCCAATCTATAGGAAACAGCTCTAATACGCTCAATAATCCTGAAAGGACCAACATATCTCGGGACAAGCTTTCCACGTCTACCAAATCGCTGAACGCCCTTCATCGGTGATACTTTTAATATCACTAAGTCTCCAACCTGGAACTCTAGTGGTCATCTTCGCTGGTCTGCTTAACTCTTTTGCCGACTCTGTGCGGTAAGAATGCACTCTCTAATCAATGTCACCTTCTCTGTGGTCTGCCTAATTAGCTTCGGCCCAAGCAATAGGCTATCCTCAGGCTCTGCCTAACATATAGGCGATCTGCAAGGCCTCCCATACAATACCTTATATGGTGCCATCCCAATAGTTGCTTGATAACTATTATTATATGCAAATTCAATCAATGGGATGTGGTCCTCCCAGCTACCCTTAAAATCTATCACACATGCTCGTAACATATCCTCTAACACCTGATTCACCCTCTCTGTCTGACCATCGGTCTAGGGGTGGAAAACACTACTAAATGACAACTGGCTACCAAAAGCATCCTGAAAACTCCTCCAGAAATGTGATGTGAATACTAAGCCTCGATCTGATACGATCGTCTCCGGAACTCCGTGTAAACAAACGATCTCTCGGATGAAAATCCTCGCATATGTATCCGCCGTATAAGTCGTCCTCACAGGTAAGAAATGCGCTGACTTCGTCAACCGGTCTACTATCACCCAAATAGAATCATTTCCTTTCTTTACTTTAGGCAACCCTATAATAATATCCATGAAAATATCTGCCCACTTCTACTCGGGAATGGGTAAAGGCTGTAGGGTCCCTGCAGGTCTCTGATATTCTGCCTTAACTTGCTGGCAGGTAAAACACTTAGCTACATACTCTGAAATCTCTCTACGCATGCCACTCCACCAAAAATTTCTCTTCAGGTCCTTATACATTTTGGTTGTACCTGGATGCACTGTGTACTTGGTGCGATGAGCCTCATCAAATAAATCCCTCTTTAATTGCGGATTATCCAGTATAATTAACTGACCCTTCATTCGAAGACCTCCATTTGCTCCAATGGTCCAATCAGCCTTAGACTCTTTGGGAATCTCCCCCTTACGGGTTTGAATCCAAGAGTCTCCCAACTGAGCGCTAACCACTCTATCAGTCCAAGATAATCTCCCCCTTACGGGTTTGAATCCAAGAGTCTCCCAACTGAGCGCTAACCACTCTATCAGTCCAAGATGACTGCACGACCATAGCTCCCAAAAATGTGCTGCTCCCGCCAATCTCTGGCCTAATGTCAAACTGGCTAAGGGTGTGAATATCTCGGTATAACGAGCACCTCAAAGCTGCAAGCCCGCGACGTCGCTTCCTGCTCAACGTGTCTGCTACCATGTTCGCCTTTCCCGGAAGGTACTGTATAACAAACTCGTAATGCTTAATAAACTCTACCCATCGCCGCTACCTCTGGTTAAGTTCTTTCTGTGAGAAGAGATATTTTAAGCTTTGGTGATCTGTGAATAACTCAAACTGCACCCCAAACAAATAATGCCTCCACGTCTTCAGTGCAAAAACCACTACTGCTAGTTCCAAGTCGTGCGTAGGTTAATTCTGCTCACGATTTCTCAGCTGCCTCAAAATATAGGCCACCACTCTCTGGGACTGCATAAAAACTCCTCCAAGACCCTAATGATGCATCAGTATAGACAACAAAAGTCCTATCACTACTGGGAATGATCAGTACTGACGCTGAAGTCAACTTAGCCTTTAATGTCTTAAAGGCCTCCTGGCACTCTATGCTCCAAATGAATTGTACGCCCTTCTTAGTAAGGCGTGTAAGTGGCGTTACAATCTTTGAAAAATCCTGAATAAATTTTCTATAATAGCCAGCCAGACCTAAGAAGCTACAAATCTCCGTAACGGTATTCGGCGGCTCCCAATCAAGAATGGCCTCTACTTTAGCCGGATCCACTGCAATGCCCTCCCGGCTGATGACATAGCCCAAAAATCTGACATCTGATAACCAGAATTCACACTTGCTAAATTTAGCATACAACTGGTGCTCCCTCAAAATTTGCAATGCCAACCGCAAATGATGCTCGTGCTCGACCTCCGACCTCGAATAAATAAGAATATCATCAATGAAAACTATCACGAACTGGTCCAAGTATGGATAGAAAACCTGATTCATCAAATCCATGAATACTGCGGGTGCATTGGTCAGCCCAAATGGCATTACAAGAAACTCGAAAGACCTATATCGAGTCAGGAAGACGGTCTTGGGAATATCCATCTCCCGAACTCGTAACTGATGATAACCAGAATGAAGATCTATCTTTGAGAAATACTGTGCTGCTTACAACTGGTCGAACAAGTCATCGATCCTCGGTAATGGGTACCTGTTTCTAATAGTGACCTTGTTCAACTCGCGATAATCAATGCATAATGGCATTCTTCCGTCCTTCTTCTTCACAAAACGGACCGGTGCTCCCCATGGAGAATGACTCCGATGAATGAATCCCTGAGATAACAACTTATCTAACTAGATCTGTAGCTCCCTCATCTCAGCAGGCGCTATACGGTAAGGAGCTCGGGAAATCGGTGCAGTACCTGGCTGCAACTCTATACAAAACTCGACCTC
Source organism: Asparagus officinalis (assembly GCF_001876935.1). Lineage (NCBI taxonomy): Eukaryota > Viridiplantae > Streptophyta > Magnoliopsida > Asparagales > Asparagaceae > Asparagus > Asparagus officinalis. The sequence goes on from NC_033799.1 coordinate 44,908,748, forward strand.
TCTCACAGGAGGTAAACCTGGTATGTCCTGGAAGACATCCTGGTACTCTGAGACCACTCACGTCTCACTCAAATCTGCGCCTCGATCCCGCAACATCAACTCCTCGACGTATGCCAGAAATGACTCCGCAAACTGGTTACCTCTAGAGGTCGCTACCACTAACTCGAACCCATTACAAGCTCGCAAGCTGACTGTCTTCGTAAAACAGTCAATACTCACATGGTTGGAAGATAACCAATCCATACCAAGGACAACATCGAACTCAGACATACGTAACACGATCAAATCAATCACAAACTCAGAATCAACCAAGCTGATGACACATCTCCTACAAATACTCTCTAAAAGAGACATCTCTCCTAAAGGAGTAGACACAGATAATGGGGTATCTAACGGCTGCGCTACAAGCTGAAGTCTAATCATAAAATCGTAGGAGATAAAAGAATGCGAAGCGCCTGAATCGAAAAGAATACGGGCTGGAAAGGTATTTACAAGGAATGTACCTTCCACCACAGCCCCACTCGCACCATGGTCGCGCGGAACCACCACATAAACTCTACCGGTAGCTGAAAGCTGCTGTGTTGTAGGCTCTGAAATGTATGGGACTATTTGTCCCTGCGGTGTCTCCTGAATAGCTCGCATCTGTCCTTCAATCCTCGGGACTACTAGCGGTGCCTCAATCCTCTGCTGCTGGCCATGCCCGTGGCCCTGCTGCTATGGACCCTGTCCACGACTCTGCTGCTGTTGTCCATGGCCTACCGCTGGTGCCCTCCGATAGTCTGCTGCCTTATGCCCAAATTTACCACAATGAAAACATGCGCCCGAAAATCTGCGTCCCCTCTGATCCTGATGCGGTCCTTTTTTATGAGAACCCTGTTGATGTGAACCCTTACCCTGTTGCTGGGGTTCTCCTGGTCCTGTAAACGGTCTCTTCCCCTTTCCTTTGTCTCCAGACTGCCCTGCTTTACTATTCCCTTCTTTGCCCTTCTGAAACATAGCCGACTCTATCTCCTGTGAGATGGCGGCATCTGTAACCTCCCGTACAGAATGGAATCGTCTGGATACAAGATAACGTCGTAAACTCGGGCGAAGCCCCATCAAGAACATCTGAGCCTGCCGCTCACCAGTCTGTCATATGCTTGTAAACCTGAGCAATCCCACGAACTTGCTCTTATAGTCTGCCACAGACATATCTCACTGCTCTAGATGTGCTAGCTCCAACTCCCTCCCGGCTTTCGCCGCTACCGACACATACTGCTTATCAAAAAAGTAGATAAAATCCTCCCAAGTAAGGGTTATCCTCTGCTCGAGAGTAAACTGAAGACGATACCAACCCCCTGCATCGCCCTTGAGACTAAAAGCTGCTAGCCTCTGCTTCTGTACTGTGTTCACGTTAAGCATATCTAAGATGTTCCCTACATCCTCCTTCCATTTGCGGGCTGCCAGAGAATCTGATGTACCTTGAAATTCTGGTGCCCTTAGCTTCTGATACCTCTCCACCAAACGAAGCTAAGCCTCCTGCTTAGCGGCCCTATCAATCACTGGTGGTGGTGTATCTACTAGAGTGCCCCCTGGTATCTCCTCCTGAATGGGAGTCTCCTACCGAGCCTGATCTGCTAGCTGCTCCTCAATAGCTGCCAGTCGAGCTGCCAAAGGTGCTATGAGATCCACTAAGTACCGCAGAGCCTGCTGCGGCTCGGGCTCCCTATCGTCTTGCTCAGCTCCCTGTGGATGAGCACCTCTGCGTCCGCGTCCATTTCCTGACATCTATAGATTTCAGAAGTAGAGCTTATTATACACAGTAAATAGGATCTCAAGCATAGACAAAAAAATTGTATCACTTATATCTCATAGTATGCTTTATAATTCAAAGCAAATATTTCATTAGAAAAAAATTTTAATTTTTTTGCGTATATATATAATACGTACTCACTCATACTAGGAATTCCTATCAGACTCTATACATGAATCTTAGGAAACTCTATCTTAGCTCCACAATATGACACAGGAATGATCCTAAGGATATTGGAACCTAGAGCTCTGATACCAACTGTGACGCCACTGTTTTCACACATAGCTGTAGTCCAAGGTGAACCCAGAGATGTCAAACCTGCCATGCATCCACACTATACATAAACACGTTTCACCAATCACAGTGATATCCTCTAGTAGAGTCAAATAAGATAGTATATGTACGAGCAGATATAAAGGAAATAACGATAAGAAATAGATAGTATAGGTACGAGCAGATATAGAGTCAAATAAGTATGATGGAGGCTCTACCTATAAGTGTATAGTCTACCTAGGTAATTTACCCTGTACTAAACTGGGGTTAATACTTAGAAACTCACAACACGAGACTAGTACATCAAGCGAAATAATCCAAACAAGGAAACCCTCATGTATATACTATATGTCTCAAATTATGAATCCCTAAATATTAACTCCAAACCTAGAGTAAAAGAATACAAGAAAGACAATACAGTAAATGCCATATCATACACTCCAAAAATGTCATATCAACTCCTCATACTACCATTAGTGGGCAAAACTAATATCGATATACTATCTCATGTAACTAAGTTGTGAAACACCTTCACATTGGATTATATAAATGATGTCAAAATTCACCTACACTTAGGCTATTTATCAAATCGTCCTTCTCTGAAATTCTTTAACTCATCGCACCCTCGTGCGGACCGGTAAAAAGATATGTCAATTTATCGGACTCCCTTGCGGACCAATAACTAAGTATGTCAATTCATCGCATAACCATGCGGACCGATAGTTAGGTATATCAACCTTTGCGCATCTCCGTGCTGACCGATAAGGGAGTGTAGTCCATCTGCGGTCTCATTACAGGTCCCGACTAAAACACTCGGAGTGTAGCCCATCCACGGTCTCATTGCGGGACCCGACTAACCCCAAAGACGGATCAAAAATGATTGGACTTGGAAATATAAAATGGGGGATTGTGTTTTAAGTGAAGCGAGAATTATCAGCTCGAAGACCTTCAACCCTCACTTATTTGCATTGCCAGCAAAGTGCTATATAAATTTCCACTACCAACTCCAAGAAAATTGTAATTCAAAGCATGCACCTATTTATCCTTGTATTCAAATAAACAACATAAGCATCACCCAAATAAAACAATCTCTTATGCAGGACCAGATTACAAAACCCCAAATGACTAAGGTACTATTCTGAAATTTCTTTACACATATTAGTGTCTGCATCTTAAACAATTGCACGTGTTTTCACATAAAAAGATATACATATACATATGATGCAACCTACATCCAACTAATAATATGTACGAAAACTTGTTCCAATTGGTATAGTTTGTAAAGGTTATATATATGCTACCCTGTTGTCAAAGATGACTTTAGAATTCCCTGCACAAACTTGACAGTGACGGCGAAGCAGTCATCAAGCTAAAAGCTCTGAAGCAGAAGGTACTACAAATTATTTAAAAAAGACAAACAAATCCGACTTTAATTCTCTTAGCAAGATCTTTATTGCTAGCTATAGAATTAAGCATATGTGCCAGCCTTAAATCTTAGTAACTAACTGGCAGTAGGAAAATACCTTGTTGATTATGAAATTAAACTCATATAGCCGAAGAACCAGCCTACAAAAATTTCCATAGCCTAACAAAAATCATGATTTTGAGATCCAACTTCCCTAAACATCACTAATCAAAGTAAATTCAATTAATTAGGGATCTAATCCTAATTAATTCATCAATCTAGGGTTTAAACATCATAAACTTGATTCTAACACGTTAGATTTACCCTAAACACAAGATCAAACACATATATTACATAAAACATGATTTTTTAATCTAGGGAAGGGTTTAGACAGAGTTGATCTTGCCTTAAAGATGTGTGCAAGGCTCTGAAACTGATGTGAAACAACTCCTCGCTGCCAAACGCCACAGATCTCGCCTTTCCTTCGATGTTCGCCTCACGAACTCTCCCAAAAACACAAGAACTAAACCTAGGGTTTGAGAGAGGAGGGTAGGGGCAGCTAGGGTTTGGAATTTTGATAAAGATAGGTATTTTTCGTGTACAAACATGTGTTTATATAGCAGCAAACCCGATTCAAAAAGCCCAAACCCGAAACCTAGTAGAATCTGGAAACAGTCTGTCACTTTTTGGTATTTTAGCTGTAACTTTCTCGTACGATCTCGAAATGCGGTGATTTAAGATTTGTTGGAAAGCTATTTAAGAGACCTAGAACTTTGATCTTTTAAGTTTTCCAGATTTCAAATGTATCATTGAGTAAAACATAGAAACTCTTAACTGGTCATTTTTTCCAGATTTTTCTTCATGCATGTTTTGTGCATTTGCACTCATATATTCACAAATATACATTGAATTGATCTCAAATCAATTCTTATCATACTCAAACATTAAAATATATTATTTTTTACTTTATAACATATTTATCATAATTTATCATGAAATATTCAAATGTACGGGGTTTTACAATAACGCATGGAATTGTGGGACAACCAGGGTCCTTATACTTTAAGGGCATGGGTTTTTGAAAAAAATTCACTGAGGTTGGAAGCTAAGAAGACTTTTATAGGGACATTAGTGATTCTTTTCTTAGTGCATACGTCTTTCAAGAACTTTACATAAGAGGGGATCTGTTCAATTGCGTCTAAATGAGGGATATTGATCTTGACCTGTTTAAAAGTTTCTAGAATTTTCTCAAGCTGCAAGGAGTTTTTTCTAGGTTTGAGTCTATCTGGAAAGGGGGCAACGGGCCTATACCTATCTAGATCAGGCTCAATCTCATGTTCAGTTTCTTAGTCATCGGAAGGAATTACTTTATCATCAGGAGTGTGTTGGATAGGAGAAGAGGGTTGATCCGGTGGTATTCTAACTTGGTTGTCTATCTATTTTTCTAATTGCAAAGTGTGAACTGCATTCACATAGGCTGGTTGGGTTGATTTGGATCCATTGTCTTTAGGGTTAGCAACAGGTTAACTTGAAATTTTTCCTTTCTCTCTCTCGCTCACGGCAGTGGCTAGTTGTCCAAGTTGGGTTTCTAACCGGGCTATGACTTGAGTGTTCGAGTTGAGCATTTGACTGATTGTTTGCATGAAGGAATTTAGAGTGGTGGATGACTGGGTTAACATGTTGGTGGTTTGTATAGAATGTTTGATTATAGCCTCTAAACCCTTTTCTAAGATACTTAGACATTTGTCATGATCAGAATTTGAAGGATTCACAGGCTGATAAGGATGAGGATGTTGGGTTGGAAAAGGTAGGTTAGCTTGTTGAAAAGTGTTTGGTGAGTTGAACGGAACTATGTTTGCCCTAGGAAATTGTTGGTTTGAAGCGTTAATGAAAGTTTGATTTCTGAAGGGATTACCTTGATTCCATACAAAATTAGGATGATTTCTCCAACCTGAATTGTAGGTTGGAGAAAATGGATCATTCCTAGGATGTTGGAATGCAGCGTTTATCTGTTCTAATAAATGAGGTTTCCTAGGAGATAGCATTCCTCTGAAACGTAGGTAGGAGACTGACAGTTATGACAACCTAGGGTAGAAACTTAACAAATTTAAGCTGGAGCTCATTCCTTAATTTCTAAGGCTTCTAACATTCACAGAATTATCACAATCTTTGCCTTGGAGGCAATGTTCGACTCTAAGGAAAGACCACTAGACTTAGGTTAGGGAACTGATGCAACTCTGTCATCATAGTGTTCCCACTGCATGGTTTTTTGGATAGACTCTCTAGAAATTCCCAAGCTTCGTCGGCGTTCTTTTTCATAAAATCTCCTTGGCACATGGATTCTAAGGAAGTATTTCAAGAATAGTCCAATCCTTCATAGATTATTTGGCATAATCGCCATTTCTCGAGTCCGTGGTGAGGACATTGAATGAGAAGATCCTTATTCATAGATTATTTGGCATAATCGCCATTTCTCGAGTCCGTGGTGAGGACATTGAATGAGAAGATCCTTAAACCTATCAAAGTACTTCCAGAATGGCTTTCTCGAGTCCGTGGTGAGGACATTGAATGAGAAGATCCTTAAACCTATCAAAGTACTTCCAGAATGGCTTCCCCTGGATAATTTTAAAGTTTTGAATGTTATTTCTAAGCTTTACCATTTTATGAATTGGAAAAAAATTCTTGAGAAAAACGGTGACAAATTCATCCCAAGTTGAGATGAAATTTATGGGCAAGCTATACAACCATTTTTTTGCCTTGTCCTTGAGAGCAAATGAGATAAATCTGAGTTTGATCGCATCTTCAGTTAATTCTCTTATTTTAATCATAATACACACTTCCTCAAATTCTAAGATAAAAATATATGCATCTTATGTTTCATTTCCGAGAAATTTGAGAAGCATGTTTATGTAGTACGGTCTAAGCTCAAAATTTGTTCCATTTGCTTCGGGAAGCCTAATGCAAGAAGGGATTGTATTTCTAGTGGGATAACACATATCTTGGGGAACGGGTTGATTAGCTATTTCTTCAATTGGTTCAACACGAATTAAATAATGAGTATTATCCCTAATTCACGTTTGCATATACCAAAACAACTTCTTATTATTATTTTTTTAAGGAAAAAAATTAGTTTTTTTTAGATTGTGAGAAGTAAAAAGAAATAAAGAAAAATCCTAACTAAAACAAAACAAAAGCAATCACTTTTCAATCACTCAAACTCTAGGGTTAAGCCTAACTCAACTAGACCAGCTTGATAATCACATTTTATTACAATTTTATACCCTCATTATCTATTATATATGAATAAATATGCCACTAATAATTATTTTTATCTTTAATTGCAGGCAATGAAGAATAAATCTCAAAACTCTCATCTCTCAACAAAAACCCTTGAATAAATAAAGAAATAAAGCAAAGAAGCCCATTGGAAAATCAAATTGTTAATTTATCCAAAAGCCCAAAATCAAAACAAAATTGTTAATTTATCCAAAAGCCCAAAATCAAAACAATGAAGCATGAAGAAATGAAGAAAAGCTCAAAGGGAAATCAAGAAGCCCAATGGGAAAAACAATGAAGCATGAAGAAATGAAGAAAAGCTCAAAGGGAAATCAAGAAGCCCAATGGGAATTCAAGTAGCCAAAGTGAAAAACCAGACCAAAAGCTCAAGCCCAAAAGAACAAGAGCTAGCTTCGCACAACAACTAGAAGAAGGTCCACATCGATGTCCGTATTGATGCCAGCATTGATGCCCGTATCGATGCCAGCATCGATACCCCTATCGATGCTGGCATCGATACCATCGGCCAGGCAGTTACAATCCAAAGGCTAAAATTTATTATTTTTGGATAAGATTTTAATCCAATGGCTCTCATTCATTAATGTTTACTATAAATAGGGGTAGAGAGTGAGGGGTTAGGGGTGTGAAAAATTTTGCAACTCTATTTGGAGAGGAGGGCTATTCTTAATTGAGAAGACCTTCCAAAATTATAACTTTTGTTACAATTATTAATAATAATTTTTTCTCCACTTTAATTTTTTCTTTTCTCCACTTTGTTGAATGATGAGGATGGAGATAAAGAGCAATTTGAAGGTTTGCATTTCTTTTATTTTTTCTCTTTTATTTTTTTGGTAATTTCTTTATTATTACTTATTAGTTAGATTTACATTCATGTTTATAGTGTAGATTTATTTTCTTGTCTTTTTATTTCTTTTTGCACTTTAATTTGTAGAGTAGATTTTTTTTCTTACATTTAATTTTTGTAATTTATTTTGTAGTTTAGATTTTAATTCTTTGTAGTTAGATTTATTTCTTGTTCATAGTTTAGATTTTTCTTTTCTTTTTACTTTTATAATTAGTTCTTTTTCTTCTTGTTTTTATTTCTTAAGATGTGAAATTAATTCTTATAGGAATTTTAGAATTGTATGAAACTAGTATAATTTCCTTTATATTGTATGAATTATTCTCTTTCACTTAAAATATTCATGTTTAGGATAATCAACTAGAAAACTAATTGGTAGAAGAAGAATTTGATAATGTATACTTATCTTAAATGGTTTGATAGGTTATGCTTATGAATTCTAGGATTATTATCTTGTTATTGTTCTTATCATGAATAGTAATTTTGACTTAGATGATAATTTGATAGGTTATACTTTCCTTAAATGGTTTGATAATCTATGCTTAATAAATCTAAGTTGAAATATGATAAAAAAAGAATAGTTTGTATTTTATAATTGAGATTAGCTAGTGGATTAAATTCTAGATTTCTCATATCTTTAATTGAATCCTCCATCTTGACTTTCTTGAATTTTTTTTCACTTTTGATTTTATTTCTTGATTTTATTCATTCTTCTTTCTTGCCTTGTGATTTCATTTATTCTTTGATTCTTTCTTCTCTCCTCTAAAATTCAATTTATTATCTCTTGCATATATTCACCACAATCACTCATCACAATCACACTTATTCTTTAATCCTATTTTTGTCATGCACAAAACATAATAACCAATTCTAATAATATCTTAAAATCACCTTCCTCGTGGGATCGATAACTTTTTATACTATAACTTGATCAATTGTGCACTTGTAATTTTGGTACATAATTATGCCGCATCAAGTTTTTGGCGCCGTTACCGGGGAAGGAGATAAAATAGGATTTTATTATTTTGGTTCTTTAACTTGTATGTTTTCTTGTGAAGGAACCGCTTGGAGCTTGAAAATCTTGGATTGAAGATTAAGAACTTGGAGAATTGCTTTCAGGTAAGTCTTCTTTCTAGTGTTTTCAATTCTACCCTTTTTAGTTAGCTTCACAATTAAAGACAATTAGGATTCAAAAAAAAAATTTTATTTTTGTTGACCATAATAAAATTCACCTTTCACTTAGACATTAACTAACAAGATAATAAATTTAAACAAGAGCTCTCTTCTCACATTTGATTGTTGTTGATCATAATTAAAAAAAGATTGTTTTCCATCCTTTTTAGTCGCTTTTAATTTCTACGGTTGCATTTCATATAGCTTATGGGAATTCACCAAAGCGATTGTAGCACTTGATTTGGCACACACTTAAAACATTCTTAAGGGCAAAACCCCATAATTAAGATAAAGTAAGGGATTTCATCACCCTTTCCTTAACCCACAAATCACCAATTCCTCACTTCACAAACCCAAGCCTCCTAAAACTCATTAGACGTTGGCCCCTAAGGACTTGAGCTCAATAAGGAATAAGAAATCCTTAAGTGAACCGGCTCAACTTTTCTCAGATTAGTTGGTGTCTAAGGCAAGGTTTAGGGGTTGCGTAAAGTGCTCCGCAAGGAACGAGATACTTAATTGATCACTAATCACCCTCTAGTACTATCCTTACCTGACTAACTACCTGGGTAAAACTTTAATCTTTTTACTGTAGGAGTTTTTGGTTAGGAGCTGGTCTAGTTGAGTTAGGCTAAACCCTAGAACTAGAATGATTGAAAAGTGATTGATTTGATTTGTTTTAGTTAGGATTTTTCTTTCTCTTTTTCTTCTCATAAAAAAACTAATTTTCTTTCTTTCCTTAAAAAAAAAAGAAGTTGTTTTGGTGTATGCAAACTTGGGTTAGGGATAATTCTCATCGTTTAATCCGTGTTGAACTAATCCAAGAAATGGCAAATCAACCCGTTCTCCATGATATGTGTTATCCCATCATAAATGCAATTCTATCTTGTATAAGGCTTCCCGAAGTAAATGGAGTAAATTTCAAGCTTAGACCGCATTATATAAACATGCTTCCCAAATTCCTTGGTAATGAAACAGAAGATGCATATATTTTTATCTCGGAATTTGAGAAAGTGTGTATTATGATTAAAATGAATATATTTTTATCTCGGAATTTGAGAAAGTGTGTATTATGATTAAAATGAGAGAATTAACCGAAGATGCAATTAAGCTCAGATTTGTATTATGATTAAAATGAGAGAATTAACCGAAGATGCAATTAAGCTCAGATTTATTCCATTTGCTCTTAAAGATAAAGCTAAAAAATGGCTGTACATCTTACCGACAAATTCCATCTCAACTTGGAATGAATTTGTCACCATTTTTCTTAATAAAATTTTCCCTATTTACAAAACGGTAAAGCTCAGGAACAACATTCAAAACTTCAAAATTATCCCGGGAGAGCCATTCTGGAAATATTTTGACCGATTCAAAGATATTTTAATCCAATGTCCTCATCATGGTTTAGAAAAATGGCGATTGTGCCAAGTCATATATGAAGGATTGGACTATTCTTCAAAAATATCTTTAGAATCGATGTGTCAGGGAGATTTTATGAGGAAAAACGTAGATGAAGCTGAGGAATTCCTAGAAAGTCTATCTGAGAAAATAATGCAGTGGAAACACTGTGATGACAGGGTTTCATTAGTTCCCCAATCTAAGTCTAGTGGTCTTTTCTTGGAGTCAAACATTGCTTCTGAAGCAAAGATGGCAACAATTCTGTGGAGGTTAGAAGCCTTAGAAGTTAAGGAACGAGCTCCATCTCAAATCAATCATGTTTCTGCCCCGGGATATCATAACTCTACCTACGTTTCAGAGGAATACCCTCTCTTAGGAAACAACCATGCATTAGAACAGATGAACGCTGCATTCCAGCGTCCTAGAAATGATCCATTTTATCCAACCTACAATCCAGGTTGGAGAAATCATCCCAAATTTGCTTGGAACCAAGGAAATTCTCCCGGAAATCAAAACTTTATTCCCGCGTCGAACCCACAATTCCCTAGGGGAAATACACTTCTATTCAACGCACCAAACAATTTTTAACAAGCTAACCCAGTTTTTCCAACCCAACATCCTCATCCTCACCAGCCTACAAATCCTTCAAATTCTGTTCATGACAAACGTTTAAGTGTCTTAGAAAAGGGTTTAGAAGCTATGATCAAAGCTTCTACACAAACTAGCAACATGTTGACCCATTCATCCACCACTCTAAATTCTTTCATGCAAACCACCGGCCAAGTGCTCAACTCGAACACTCAAGCCATAGCCCAGTTAGAAACCCAACTTGGGCAACTAGCCACTGCCGTGAGTGAGAGAGAAAAAGAAAAATTCCCAAGTCAACATGTTGCAAACCCTAAAGACAATGGATCCAGTTCAACCAATCCAGCTCATGTGAATGCAGTTCACACACTAAGATCAGGGAAACAAATAGACAATCAGGTTAGAACGCCACCGGATCAAACCCCTTCTCACATCCAACACACTCCTTCTGATGAAGCAATTCCTTCCGATGACCTAAACGCTGAACATGAGATTGAGCCTGATCTAGATATGTATAGACCCGTCGCCCCCTTTCCAGATAGAATCAAACCTAGGAAAAACTCCCTGCAGGTTGAGAAAATCCTAGAAACTTTTAAACAGGTCAAGATCAACATCCCTCTCCTAGATGCAATCGAACAAATCCCCTATTATGTAAAGTTCTTGAAGGACTTATACACTAAGAAAAGAACCACCAATGTCCCTAAGAAGGTCTTCTTAGCTGCCAACCTCAGTGAAATTTTTTAAAAACTCATGCCGTTAAAATACAAGGACCCTGGTTGTCCCACAATTCCATGTATCATAGGTAACACTCACATTGATAAGGCACTTTTAGACTTGGGAGCCAGCGTCAACCTCCTTCCTTATTATGTCTATCAACAGCTAGGTGTAGGAGAATTAAACCGATAAGATGCACTCTACAGTTAGCTAATAGATCCGTAAAAATTCCCAAAGGAGAGGTAGAAGATGATTTGATCAAAGTTGGAGAGTTCATTTTCCCTGTTGATTTTATTATCTTGGAAACGCAGCCCATTTCCAATCTCAAAAGTCAAATCCCCGTCATTCTAGGAAGACCATTCTTAGCCACCTTAAAGGCTTTGATCAATTGTAGAACCGGTCAAATGAAACTATCTTTTGGGAACATGACTGTTGACCTTAATATCTTCAACCTAGGAAGGCAGCCTAGTGATCCATCTGATCAACCCATGGAAGTAAATTTCATTCAGGGAATATCAAGTGAGTAACAAGAGGGAGAGTGTGAGTCAAATTCAAGTGTATCTGACTTAATGATTGAAGAGTTTTCTGATGACGAACTAGAGTTAGATCTGCTGGTCAATCATGTTTCTACTGTTGGCTGGCAATGAGTACCTTTAGAGATAGAACCCCGAGTCCAGCTTCGGCCATCTGTGGAGGAACCCCCTAAGTCAGAGCTCAAACCTCTACCTGAAAATCTAGAGTATGCCTACTTAGGGGAGGATAAGTCTTTACCAGTTATCATTTCTTCTGATTTGACTACCGGTCTAAAAGAAGCTCTCTTAGATGTTTTAAGAGAGAATAGGGAAGCCATTGGATGGACCATGGCTGATATCAAAGGGATTAGTCTAACCATTGTTCAACACCAAATCCATTTGATAGATGACGCCAAACCTACTAGAGATCCTCAACGTAGGTTAAACCCAGTAATGAAAGAAGCTGTTAGGAAAGACATTCTAAAATGTCTCGATCATGGGATCATTTATCTCATTTCTGATAGTTTATGGGTGAGTCTGGTCCCAATTGTTCCAAAGAAATCTGGGATCATCGTGATCCAAAATGAGGCTAATGAGCTGATTCCCACTCGGATCCAAACTGGATATCGAGTTTGCATTGACTACCAAAAACTCAACTTAGCCACTCGGAAAGATCACTTCCCTCTTCCTTTCATTGACCAAATTTAGAGCGTTTAGCAGGACATGAGTTCTATTGTTCCTGGATGGATATTCAGGTTACAATCAAATCCCTATCGCTGCAGAAGATAAGGAGAAAACCACCTTCACTTGCCCGTATGGAACATTCGCTTACCGACGCATGCCTTTTGGACTATGCAACGCACCGGCCACATTCCAACGCTGCATGATCAGTATTTTTCCGACATGGTAGAGAGATTTCTTAAAATTTTTATGGACGACTTTTTCATTTTTGGTGACACATTTTCCTAATGTTTGCATTATCTTAAACTGGTCCTAGAACGGTGTAGGGAGAAAAATCTGACTCTCAATTGGGAGAAATATCACTTCATGGTCAAGCAGGGCATTATCTTAGAACATGTAGTTTCCAACAGGGGAATCAAAGTAGACAAAGCTAAGGTAGATCTCATTTCTAATCTTCCTCCTCCCAAAACTATCCAAGATGTCAGATCATTTCTTGGTCATGCTGGTTTTTATCGATGTTTCATCAAAGATTTTAGCAAAATTGCTAGACCTTTGACCAATCTCTTAGCCAAGGATACATCATTTGTCTTCTCTCCCGAATACCTCAAAGCTTTTGAATTTCTAAAAAAGGAGCTAACCACAGCTCATATCATTCATGCACCAGACTGGACTTTACCCTTCGAACTGATGTGTGATGCATTCAATTCTACAATTGGTGCTGTTTTAAGATAACGGTTTGATGGAAAACCGCATGTGATCTACTGTGCCAGTAGGACTCCGAATGATGCCCAACAAAATTACTCTGTTAGGGAAAAAGAGTGTTTAGCTGTAGTCTTTACCTTAGAAAAATTCAGGTCCTACCTCATCGGGTCTTTAACTAAAGTTTTTACAGATCATGCCGCACTAAAGTATCTTTTGACCAAAAAGGATGCTAAATCACGACTCATTAGATGGATTCTCCTACTTCAAGATTTTGACATTCAAATTCTTGACAGAAGAGGAGCAGAAAACCCCGTAGCAGATCACCTCTCTAGACTCCCGAATGCACCAACATCAACTTTTCCAATCAACGAACATTTTCCAGATGATTAACTCCTAAAAATCCAATATGTTCCATAGTTTGCCGACATTGTGAATTACTTAGTCATGAAACAGATTTCCTCTCATTGGTCTAAATACGATAGATCCTGTTTCCTCTCCCAGGTAAAATACTTTTATTGGGATGATCCATATCTGTTCAAATACTATCCTGATCAGATCTTTAGGAGGTATATTCCTACTGAAAAAACTAGGAGTGTTCTATCCTTTTGTCATTAGAAAGCATGTGGGGGCCATTTTGGCCTAAGAAAAATAGCTGAAAAAAAATTCTCCAATGTGGGCTATACTAGCCTACTCTTTTCAATGATTCATACGAGTTTTGCAAAACCTGTAACCGCTGTCAGCTTTTTGGAAAAGACACTAGGAGAAATATGATGCCCTTACAACCCATCTTATCTGTTGAACTCTTTGATTTGTGGGGTATCAATTTCATGGGTCCATTTTCAAATTCCTTTGGAAATGTTTACATTCTAGTAGCCGTCGAATACATGTCAAAATGGGTTAAGGTGGTAGCTTGCAAAACTAATGACAACAAGGTTGTTATCAAGTTTCTGAAGGAGAATATTGTTTTTGTATAGTTTGGAGTGCCCCGAGTGATCATTAGCGATAACAGTACACATTTGTGTAACCGTTCTTTTGAGGCTTTGAATAAATTCATGGCCTTTGAAATATTCAATCACATACAAATTATCAACTCCTTATCACCCCCAAACCAGTGGTCAAGTAGTGGTCACAAACAAGTAGATCAAACAAATCTTAGAAAAAACAGTTAATCATAATAGAAAAGATTGGTCTGTAAAATTATGTAATGCTCTGTGGGCATATCGGATAGCAATCAAAGTAAATTTGGGGATGTCACCATACATGCTCGTGTTTGGGAAAGCATGTCATCTACCAGTGGAGTTGGAACATCGAACAACATGGGCTATCAAACAGTTGAATTTTGACTTAGACTCGGCAGGTAAAAATAGATTGCTTCAAATAAATGAGTTGGAAGAAGTTCAAAATGATGCATACATAAACTCAAAAATTAACAAAGAAAAAACCAAATTTTTTCATGACAAATCAATTTTACGAAAAAATTTCTCTCCGGGACAAAGTTTTATTGTACAATTCAAAATTACATCTTTTTCCTGGAAGATTGAGATCAAGATGGACAGGTCCATTTATTATCAAACACGTTTTCTCACATGGGGCTGTTGAGATAGAAAATCCTAAAAATGGTAACATTTTTAAAATAAATGGTCAACATCTAAAACCATTTTTAGAATGACATGTAGTTTCCAATAGGGGAATCGAAGTGGACAAAGCTAAGGTAGATCTTATTTCCAATCTCCCTCATCCCAAAACAGTCAAAGATGTCAGATCGTTTCTTGGTCATACTGGTTTTTACCGACGTTTCATCAAGGATTTTAGCAAAATTGCTAGACCCTTGACCAATCTCTTAACCAAGGATACATCATTTGTCTTCTCTCCCGACTGCCTCAAAGCTTTTGAATGTCTGAAAAAGGAGCTAACCACAGCTCCTATTATTCATGCACCGGACTGGGCCTTACCCTTCGAACTGATGTGTGATGCATCTGATTCTGCGATTGGTGTTGTTTTAGGACAACGGTTTGATGAAAAACCGTATGTGATCTACTACGCCAGTAGGACTCTGAATGATGGCCAGTAAAATTACTCTGTCACAGAAAAAGAGTTTTTAGCTGTAGTCTTTGCCTTAGAAAAATTCAGGTCCTACCTCATCGGTTCCTTAACCAAAGTTTTCACAGATCATGCAGTACTAAAGTATCTTTTGACCAAAAAGGATGCTAAAGCATGGCTCATTAGATGGATTCTCCTACTTTAAGAGTTTGACATCCAAATTCTTGACAGAAAGGGAACAGAGAACCCCGTAGCAGATCACCTCTCTCGACTCCCAAAAGCACCAACATCAACCGTCCCGATCAACGAATATTTTCCAGATGAACAACTCCTAGAAATCTAATCTGTTCCATGGTTCGCTGACATTGTGAACTACATAGTCATGAACCAGATCCTTTCTCATTGGTCCAAACAGGATAGATCTCGTTTTCTCTCCCAAGTAAAATACTTTTACTGGATGATCCATATCTGTTCAAATACTGTCCTGATCAGATCTTTAGGAGGTGTGTCCACACTGAAGAAACTAGGAGTGTTCTATCCTTTTGTCATGAGCAAGCATGTGGGGGCCACTTTGGCCTAAGAAAAATAGCTGAAAAAATTCTTCAATCTGGGCTATACTGGCCCACTCTTTTCAAAGATTCATATGAGTTTAGCAAAACTTGTAACCGCTGTCAGCTTTTAGAGAAGGTCACTAGGAGAAATATGATGCCTTTACAACACATCTTATCTGTTGAACTTTTTGATCTGTGGGGTATTGATTTCATGGGACCGTTTCCAAATTCCTTTGGAAATGTTTACATTCTAGTAGCCGTTGAATACATGTCAAAATAGGTTGAGGCGGTAGCTTGCAAAACTAATGACAATAAGGTCGTTGTCAAGTTTTTGAAAGAGAATATTTTTGCACGGTTTGGAGTACCCCAAGCGATTATCAGTGACAACGATACACATTTCTATAACCGTTCTTTTGAGGCTTTGATGAGGAAATATTCAATCACACACAAATTATTAACTCCTTATCACCCCAAACCAGTGGACAAGTAGAGGTCACAAACAGGCAGATCAAACAAATCTTAGAAAAAACAGTTAATCATAACAGAAAATATTGGTATGTAAAATTATATCATGCTCTGTGGACATATAGAACAGCTTTCAAGGCAAATTTGGGGATGTCACCATACAGACTAGGGTTTGGAAAAGCTTGTCACCTACCAGTGGAGTTGAAACATCGAGCAATGTGGGCGATAAAACAATTGAATTTTGACTCTGACTCGGCGGGCGAGAACAGATTACTCCAAATAAATGAGTTGGAAGAAATTCGAAATGATGCATACATAAACTCAAAAATTTATAAAGAAAAAGCCAAGATTTTTCATGACAATCAATTTTACGAAAAAATTTCTCCAGGACAGAAAGTTTTATTGTACAATTCAAAATTGTATTTTTTTCCTAGGAAATTAAGATCAAGATGGACAGGTTCATTTATTGTAAAACAAGTTTTCTTACATGGGGCTGTCGAGATAGAAAATCCTAAAAATGGTAACATTTTTAAAATAAATGGTCAACGTCTAAAACCATTTTTAGAATTTTCTACACTCGGAGAGGAGGAGGTGTTGGTTCTCTATGAATCACATTATTTGTAAAAAAAAAAAAATAATAATATATAAAAAAATTTATTTTCGAATAACTAACATAGGTTTAAAATAAAAAAAATAAAATATAATAATTATAGGCCCACAATCACAGGCCCAAAAGAAAAAAAATTATAATAATTACAGGCCCACAATCACTGGCCCAAAAAAAGAGAGAAACCGTATTTGGGCCGACTGGCCCAAACACCATCGCTTTGGGCATCGATGCCCAAAACCTGATGCATCAAACCCGCAGCCCCCAACCCCCTTTCTTCCCCTCTTCATTTCAACATCTCCCAAACCCGAATTTTCTCCCCTCTCAAATCCTAATTCACCCACACAAGATCAAGAGTATTTTGGGGGCAATTTCGTCATTATTTTTGGGCTTCTTCCACCTCCAACCATCTCCCCAAGGTATATTTTCTAAAACTTGATCTTGTATTTCAATTTTTTTTTGAATTCATGAATGATTTGGTGATTAAATCATGAATAGTTGTGAATTATTATCATATTTTGTGTTGATTTATGATCAATTTAATAAATTTAGGGTTTAAATTGGGGATTTTGTACAAAATTCGAAAATTTGGGTGTTTATGCAAATCCAAAAAATTCTTGGGGGTTTTGTGCAATAACACAAAAAAATTGAACTTGGAACTTAATTGAGGATATCTTGTACAAAAATCTGAACATTCAATTGGGGGTTTTATGCAAACCCGAAAATTCTTGGGTTTTTTGTGCAAAAACACATAATTTTCAAACATTCAATTAGGTAAGTGATTTCAAATTGAGAATATGATCTAAAAAAATAAATTTTTGGGGGGTGTTTTATGCAAAACCAAAAAAAATTGGGGTGTTTTATGTAAATCCGAAAAAATTAGGGGGGGGGTTATGCAAAAAATAAAACTTGAATTTGGGGTGTCCTGTGCAAACAATTCAAGAAAAATACCAATCATTTTAACATTTGTAAGGTTTAGCTTATAATTGTCATATCAACATGTATGTTTCATCGATCAAGTTATCAAAATTTTAACATTTTTGTTCTAAAAGAACAATTTTGAGGAAATTTATTGTCAAAACAAAATTCTGATAACTTGAAATTAACTCATGTTAAACAATTTGTGGCTAAATTTTTATTGGAATTCTGTTATTAAAATGTTTTTTTTCTTTTCTTTTCTTTTTCTGTAGATGTCCCCCAGAAAGAAATCCCGAGCAAGTTCATCATCTTCTGATCCTTCTGATACTGATATAGATAGACCCATAATTTTAGTCAGAATTGTGGGTCTTAATATTCATTTTGAGAGGGGTTTTCAGATGAGTGCATTACATATATATCAATCCACAATCACCATGTTAACTGCAGTAGATCTTAGAAGCATGATGACTAAACCCCTAGAGAAAGCAAACATTTTATTAGTCCATGAGTTCTATTCTGGATGGGAAATTGATCCAGATAGAGAATTTTTAGCTTTTTCTATAGTGAGGGGTGTTAGGGTTATTTTTGATCTTTCCACTATCCGTGCTACCCTTGATCTTACAGAACCACCCACTGATGTACCAGATTATTTCCACTTAGCCTCCACATTACAGCTTGGTACACCAGAATACAATACATGTCTACAACCTTGTGTGGGAGGATCTTTACATCTAGTTTCGGTTCAGGAAATCTCAAACCAGAATATAGATTACTTAATCTTTTCCTGAACTTTGATTTGAAACCCACCACTGCATACTCTGTCATTACCCCCACACGATATTCTCCTTCTTTTTTGGATAGCCACGAGGATTATATTTATATGGATGCGCTCATCAGTGGAGAATGTGTTAGATTGGGTCAGGACACAGTCTGCATCACGAACTCAGCTCATTTACCCCTATTTCATCACTAGACTCTGCCATAGATTTCACGTTCCAGTATTTGCAGAGGATAGGTTAGAAGCAGGGAAGGGGTTACTAAATGATCAGACTGTGAGGAGGAGTATTTCAGGGCGAGATCAGTCCGGTCCTTCAGGTAGAGAGCCTCCTCAGCACCAGCCAGATACACATGGCCCCATTCGAGAGGAGATGGATAGGATGTGGAGTCTTATGGATAGGATGCAGATTCAGATGCACAGGATGCAGCGGCATATACACGAGATACATGGTCAGATGAGATACTCCACCGAGACCCTGGCATATTTGGCGAGAGGATGGCAGAGAGAACATGGAGATACAGATGGACCTCCACCTGAGCTTTATAGTTTTATCACACCATTTCAGCTAGATGATTTCCCAGGAGAGGATGAGGCGGGACCGAGTTAATCAGTTGTCGTTGATGATGTGGATGACGATATATCAGGAGATGAGCAGTGAGGGATGTTCTTTTTATTTTACCCAGTCTTTGATTTTTATTTCAGCATGTACTTATTAAATTATGATATTTTGGATATTATTTGCCTTGAGGACACTACAAAGTCTGGGTATGGGGGTGTAAGCTAGTTAGCCTTTGTTTATATTTTGCTAGTTAGTATTTTGTTTCAGTATTTTTTTTCCAGCATTTATCTTTTGTTAGTTTTAGTATAAAAAAAATTGTCACTTGCTAAATTAATAGAGTTAAGTAATAATTGATCTAGTTGATAAATTTTAAATTTTCTAATTCCTAGTTAGTGATATACTCAAGTTCACCTTTTATGACAACTCCAAATAAAATTCTTAAGAAATAATTTTTCAAGTAGTATACTTTACTTAAGTCTTACCTTAGACTTTTAATTAAAAATAATGAAATTTTTGCATGCTTAACTTGGAGTTGAAAATATTTTTTCAAGTTATCTTGATTTTATAAAGCCTAAGTTGACTGAGTAATTAAGCCCAATGAGTATCTCTATACTTAATGACCTAAGCCCAATTAGGTTAGGATTCATTGGCCCAAAACTCATTAAATGGTCACTTAGAAAGCCCGTTAAAATAGAAAACAATCACCAAGAACTAGAGAGTGAAGAAAAAAATATATATATAACACTAACTATTTTTTTATATATATATTGTTGTTTTGTATATATGATCTTGAAAAACAATATTTGATCAAGAGACATGAAAGTTATTTAAAACAAAGAGTTAGCATGTTCTTTTCAAAACTTTTGAATTAAATCTTTAAGATTTGACTTGACTTAGTTTGTATTGCTATAATGAAAAAGATTTTATAAGAGATTTACATTGGAGTTATATATAAAAATGTTTTCTTGGTTATTAACTAGCTTTAATTAGAATGTCTAAATATATCAAGGAAAATTAGTTATTTGCTGACTTATTTAACTTGGCAAGTTGACCAAATTTTATGGGTATATTTACTACAAACCCTCACGAGACTACAACTCGTCTACTAGGGTAACCTAGGCGTTTAAAGGATTGTTGTATGCGCTAAATACAACCGCGATTCCTGCGAAAGTAAGTTAGGATTTTCTTTTTATTTTCTTTGCTAGAGGACTAGCAAAAGTTTAGGTGTGGGGGTATTTGATAATCATATTTTATTACAATTTTATTCCCTCATTATCTATTTTATATGAATAAATATGCCACTAATAATTATTTTTATCTTTAATTGCAGGTAATGAAGAATAAATCTCAAAACTCTCATCTCTCAACAAAAACCCCTTGAATAATGAAGAAATGAAGCAAAGAAGCCCATTGGAAAATCAAATTGTTAATTTATCCAAAAGCCCAAAATCAAAACAATGAAGCATGAAGAAATAAAGAAAAGCTCAAAGGGAAATCAATAAGCCCAATGGGAATTCAAGAAGCCAAAGTGCAAAACCAAACCAAAAGCCCAAGCCCAAAAGAACAAGAGCTAGCTTCGGACAACAACCAGAAGAAGGTCCGCATCGATGCCTGTATCAATGCCAGCATCGATACCCCTATCAATGCTGCTATCGATAAGGACGTACATGCAGTTACAATCCAAAGGCTGAAATTTGTTATTTTTGATACCATCGGCTAGGTAGTTACAATCCAGAGGCTGAAATTTATTGTTTCTGGATAAGATTTCAATCCAATGGCTCTCATTCACTGATGTTTACTATAAATAGGGATAGAGAGTGAGGGGTTAGGGTTGTGAAAAATTTTGTAACTCCATTTGGAAATAAGGGCTACTCTTAATTGAGAAGGCCTTTCAAAATTGTAACTTTTATTGCAATTAATAATAATAATTTTTTCTCCACTTTAAATTTTGCTTTTCTCCTCCTTGTTGAATGATGAGGATGGAGATGAAGAGCAATTTGAAGGTTTGTATTTCTTTTATTTTTCTCTTTTATTTCTTTTTGGTAATTACTTTATTATTGCTTATTAGTTAGATTTACATTCATGCTTGTAGTGTAGATTTATTTTCTTATCTTTTTATTTTTTTTTGCACTTTAATTTATAGAGTAGATTTATTTTCTTACATTTAATTTTTGCAATTTATTACAAAAAATTACAAAAATTAAATGTAAATCTACTCTACAAATTAAAGTGCAAAAAGAAATAAAAAGATAAGAAAATAAATCTACACTACAAGCATGAATGTAAAGCTAACTAATAAGCAATAATAAAGAAATTACCAAAAAGAAATAAAAGAAAAAAAATAAAAGAAATGCAAACCTTCAAATTGCTCTTCATCTCCATCCTCATCATTCAACAAAGAGGAGAAAAGAAAAATTTAAAGTGGAGAAAAAATTATTATTATTAATTACAACAAATGTTACAATTTTGGAAGGCCTTCTCAATTAAGAGTAGCCCTCCTCTCCAAATAGAGTTACAAAATTTTTCACACCAATTTTGGAAGGCCTTCTCAATTAAGAGTAGCCCTCCTCTCCAAATAGAGTTACAAAATTTTTCACACCCCTAAGCCCTCACTCTCTACCCCTATTTATAGTAAACATCAGTGAATGAGAGCCATTGGATTAAAATCTTATCTAAAAACAACAAATTTTAGCCTTTGGATTGTTACTGCTGGCATCGATACGGGCATCGATGCCCCCATCGATGCTGGCATCGATGTGGATCTTCTTCTGGTTGTTGTCCGAAGCTAGCTCTTGTTCTTTTGGTCTTGGGCTTTTTGTTTGGTTTTTCACTTTGGCTTCTTGAATTCCCATTGGGCTTCATGATTTCCCTTTGAGCTTTTCTTCATTTCTTCATGCTTCATTATTTTGATTTTGGGCTTTTGGATAAATTAACAATTTAATTTACCAATGGGCTTCTTTGCTTCATTTCTTCATTTATTCAAGGAGTTTTTGTTGAGAGATGAGAGTTTTGAGATTTATTCTTCATTACCTGCAATTAAAGATAAAAACAATTATTAGTGGCATATTTATTCATATGAAATATATGATGAGGGTATAAAATTATAATAAAATATGATTATCACAGCTCCTAACCAAAAACTCCTAAAATAAAAAGATTAAAGTTTTACCCGGGTAGTTAGCCAGGTAAGGATAGTACTAGAGGATGATCAGAGATCAATTAAGTACATCGTTCCTTGCGGAGTGCTTTACGTAACCCCTAAACCTTGCATTAGACACCAACTAATCCAAGAAAATTTGAACCGGTTCACTTAGGGTTTTCTTAATCCTTATTGAGCTCGAGTCCTTAGGGGCCAATGTTTAATAAGTTTTAAGAAGGCTTGGGTTTGTGTAGTGAGGAATTAATGATTTGTGGGCTAAGAAAAGGGTGATTAAATCCCTCACCTTATCTTGATTATGGGGTTTTGCGCTTAAAAATATTTTTAAGTGTATGCCATATCAAGATGCTCAAATAACTTTGGTGAATTCCTACTAACTATATGCATTGCAACCCTATAAATTAAAAGCAACTAAAAAGGATGAAAAAAAATCTTTTTTTAATTAGGGTTAACAATCAAACAATTGTGAGAATGAGGAATATTGTTCGAATTTATTATCTTATTAGTAAATGTCCAAGTGGGGGATGGATTTTATTATGGTCGACAAAAATAAAATCTTTTTTTAAGTCCTAATTGTCTCTAAATGTGAAGAAGTAGCTAAAGGCTGGAATTAAAAATTCTAGAAAGAAGAGTTACCCGAAAGCAATTCTTCAAGTTCTTGATCTCCAATCCAAGATTTTTAAGCTCCAAGAGGTTCCTTCACAAGAAAACACATAAGTTAAAGAACCAAAATAATAAAATCCTACTTAGCTTCGTTCCCCGGCAATGACGCCAAAAACTTGATGGTTTATAAATATGTACCAAAAGTTGTAAGTGAACAACTAATCAAGTTATAGTAAAAAGTTATCGATCCTATGAGGAAGGTGTTTGTAAGAAATTATTAGAATCAGTTCTTATGTTGTGTGCGTGGCAATTAGGAGTGATGATAAATATGGTTGTGAAGAGATGTGAGGAGTGAGAGTGATTATGTATAAATAAGCATAAAAGGTGATTGAGAGTGGATGTGATAAATAATAAATGAAATCATAAGGAAAGAAAAATAAAGGAAATAAAAATCAAGAAACAAATAAGAGAAAATCAAGAATTAAGAAAAGATTAAGAAAGAAAAGATGGAGGATTCAATTAAAGATATGAGGAATCTAGAATTAAATCTACTAGATAATTTCAATTACAAAATATGAACTATTCTTTTTTTATCATGTTTTACTTTAGATTTATTAAGCATAGACTATCAACCCATTTAAGGAAAGTATAACCTATCAAAATATTATCTAAGCAAAATTGATATTCATGACAAGAATAACAACTAGATAATAATTCTAGAATTCATAAGCATAACCTACCAAACCACTCAAGATAAACATAGATTATAAAATTCTTCTACCAATTAGTTCTCTAGTTGATTATCCTATATATGATTATTTCAAGCATAAGAGAATAATTCATACAATATAAAGGAAATATATCTAGTTTCATGCAATTCTAATATTTCTACAAGAATTAGTTCCACATCTTAAGAAATAAAAACAATGAATGAAATGAAAAGAATAAGAACTAATTACAAAGAAAAGAAATAAGAACAAGGAACTTTACACTATGAACAAGAAATAAATCTAGCTAAATTGCAAAAGAAATAAAAATGCAAGAAAGTAAATCTACTCTACAAATTAAAAATGCATAAAATAAAGATAAGAAAATAAATCTACTCTACAAGACATGAATGTAAATCTAAACTAACAAGCAATAAGAAAGAATTACTAAAAAGAAATAAAAATAAAAGAGAAAAATAAAGTAAAAGCAAACCTTCAAATTGATCTTCATCTGCATCATCATCATCAAACAAAGAAAAGAGAATTTAAAGTTGTGAAATTTTTTTTTATTGATTATAACAAAAAGTTATAAATTTTGGAAGGTCTTCTCAATTAAGAGTAACTCTCATCTCCAAATGAAGTTACAAATTTTTTTACACCCCTAAACCCTCACTCTCTACCCCTATTTATAGTAAACATCAGTGAATGAGAGCCCTTAGATTAAAATCTTATCCAAAAACCATAAATTTCAGCCTTAGATTCGTAACTGCTTGCCGATGGTATCGATACCAGTATCGATAGGGGCATCGATGCCAGCATCGATGTCGTCATCTATGCTGGCATCGATGCATGCTTCTCTTTTGTTGTTGTCCGAAGATTGCTATTGTATTTGTTCTTGGGCTTGGGTTTTTGGACATTTCTTCTTCTTCTTTTTTTCTCTGGGCTTGGGCTTTTTGACTCATGCTTGAGTTCTTCATTTAATCGATGGGCTTTTGTTGAGAGATGAGATTTTTTGGCTTTATTCTTTATTAACTTGTAATTAAAGATAAAAATAATTATTAGTGATATATTTATTCTTTAAAAATAGATAACGAGGGTATAAAATTATAATAAAATGTGATTATCAGTTTAATTAAATAAAAAAAGAAATATTAAGTAAATTGGGGCTTGTGTTCGCTGTAGTTTTTGATCAAAGCGATCACAGTCAAATTTTTCCTGAAATTACAGAAGATAAAAAATTAATTTTTTTAATTCAACCTTAAGAGAAGGCAAGTAACGAGAGGAGAGACCTGAGAGGGTGTAGGGATGAAGGGCGACCGAGGCTTCCGGACTAGCCGGTCAAGGCCATGAAGGATCTGATAGCCAATGTGAGCGTGAATTAGAGGTGAGGCGAAGCGCATTGCTACTCTATAGAACTCGCGTAGGATAATTTCCCAATCAACTATTGCTTCATTAGAGAGGGTTATGAATTGTCTCAATTGATTGTTGGAGATTGGATTAAATTTGGAATAAAACAGTAAAAGTTGATGTGTTATAATTTTAAACTTTTTCAAGTTAACTGTTGTGCGTTTGTGAAATGCTGTGCTTAAAGCAATATTTAGCTTACGCCGGTGCAAGGATCCCAATGCTAAATTACTTCCAGGAATAGTAATACAGTACTCTGGTATGCACCAACCTAGTACTATCAAGATCTCCTCGATCTATAAGACCTTCGGTCAAGGCAAAGATCTCCTCGATCTCAGAACCTTTCGGTTCAAAACATTTTGGTTTCAGGGCAAGTTCCTTCAGGCACAGTTTCTGCAGCAACAACAACGTCAAGATCTCCTCGATTTGATGTTTGTTTTTCAAGTTCTCACCAAGAGCTGCCCAAGAGGCGCTATTTATAGGCCTCTAAAGCCAGCTCAAGAGTCACACTCAATTAATGTGGTTGTTAAAAATCATAATGGCAATTATGATTATAACAACAATCCATTAAATTGATGTAACTGCTATCGTAACTACCGCATGTATTAACTCCTGAATACGAGGCAATCAATGGACGTGTTATGTCGCAATGTGAGGGTCGCGTTTTAGCAAATCAGAGGAACATTATCTGTAGGACAAACCTCGTCGAATGGGCGAACCTCGTCGAACGGGCGAACCTCATCGAACGGGTAAACCTCGTCGAACGGGCGAACCTCGTCAGATAGGAAAATCTCGTCGAATGAGTGAACCTCGTCAAACAAACAAACCTCATCGAATGAGCGAACCTTGTCAAACAGGCGAACTTCGTCGAACGATCGAACCTCGTCAAACAGACAAACCTCATTGAACAGGTAAACCTCGTCAACCAATTGACGAACCTCGTCAACCAGAGGAGCGTCTTCTAATCTTGAGAATGCTAGGGTCACACCCTCGTGTGAATTCATAACTTGTCTACATGCTGCGAAGCAGCCTGCGAGGCGACCTTCGTGGAAGTCAACGGCCCACGGCCGACTTAGCGCCTCAGCCCAATTAGCCCCGATCCCCAGCCCATTGGCCCATGGCCTATGAGCCTACAGCCCATGACTCACAACCTATGACCTACTAGAACTTATGAGGGATTAACTTAAATAAAACACTTCTCGGCTTGCCGTTGGAAAGCCTCTAATAGAGGACCTTTTGAAACACCAAAACTTTAACTTTCCACTAAGTATTTATAAAAAGTACTTGTAGTTAATATATATAGTTTGAAAACTCATTTTGGAAAGTGGTTTTGACCAAAAAAATCCAACAATCCCCCACAAGTTTTTAAAATAGTGTCGTGTAATGGTGTCATTGTTTCAATCGTTATGCATAAGTTAGATGTCACAATCACTTGAATCCCCCTTAGACCAACTGAATAAAAGATAGGTGTATGGTGTCGTAGAGACTTGAACCAGTACATATCTAAAATCCAGTGATCACACAAGATCAAAGTCTTCCGTGGTAGTTTTCACTTTGAACCACACTAGCCTTTGCCTTTGCATTGCACATTTATGGCCCTGTGCATGTCCTGGTTTCTGCTAGGGCTCTAGGTATCTTTCTACAAGACACCATAGGAGATGTCTAAATCTCCATCCAGGCATAAGTGAGTTCTTTAGGTATGTTTCCTACCAAACATCTCGCATCCGTTTGAACTCATTAAGGCTTAAGAGCCATCCTCTCTCATGATAGGATTCTAGGTGAGTCTTTTAGGCGTGTTTCCTATCTAACACCCTACATCCGAAATACTTTGGACTCATTAATGCTTAACAGCCAACCCCTTTATATGATAGGATCAACATTGAGTCCTTTAGGCATGTTACTTATCCAAGAGCCCGCATCCGAAATGCTTAGGACTCATTAAGGCTTAACAGCCATCCTCTTTACCATGATAGGATTTTAGTTATAAATCTTACATGACTTTTGAACTAATCATCTTATCATTAGTAGCGTAAGCTTTGAACTAATGACTTGATGTAAATGGTAAGTATTTGTAAGACTCACCAAACTTTTATAAATCTTACTCGACTTTTGAACCAATCATCTTATCATTAGTGGCGTAAGATTTGAACTAATAACTTGATGTAAATTGTAAGTATTTGTAAGACTCACAAAACTTTAAGACCCATTCCAGCAAACTTTCTTCTGACTATGTCCTTTTTTAGACCTTTAGTCAAAGAATCAACCATATTCTATGAAGACCGGATGTCAATCACAGAGATGACTCCTTGACAAATGAGTTCTCTCAATAGCCATGCTTCAAACGAATATTCCACTTCTTTCCATTGAACATCGAGTTCGCTGCCACAGTACTCATCGCCTGATTATCATAATAGATAGTAATTATGCATGGAAAATTTGTCAATGGAAGGTCTCAGAGAAAACAACTGAGCCACTCAGCTTCAACTCTCGCAGCTTAAAGTGAGAAGAACTTAGATTCCATCGATGATGTGCAATCATGATCTGCTTCTTAGACTTCCACGAGATGGCAACTCCACCCATGGTGAAGACAAAACCTCTAGTAAATCTGCACTCATCTGGTTATGAACACCAGCTCGCATCTGAATAGCCTTCAATTATAGACGGATATCCAGTGTAGAATAGGCCCAGACCTGTAATTCCTTTTAAGTATCTCATCAATCTCTGGACATCATTCCAATAAAGCTTTCCAAGATTACTTGTGAACCTACTAAGCATTCCTACGGCGAATGCTATGTCTAGCCTTGTGTAGCTTATCGCGTACATAAGATTCCTAATTATGATTGAGTACCTTAGCTGCTCTACTGGTCTTCCAGTGTTCGGTCGAAGCTTCTTGTTGTAATCATACAGCACTGATAGTTCTGACAGGTCGTAGTAGCTATACTTTCTTAGTATGCTCTCGACATAATAAGACTGAGAAAATCAAATACCCTCTTCAGAGTATATAATTTTGATTTTGAGAATCACGTCTGCAGTTCTAAGGTCCTTCATGCTGAACTGTGCTGAGAGAAATTTCTTATTAGATATTACTATCTCCAAATCACTCCCGATGATGAGCATATCATCAACATAGAGGTAGATAACCACCACCTTTCCTTCAGTAACCTTGATGTATAGACACTTGTCAGATTCAATGACTTGATACCCATTGTTACGAACTACCCCATCGAACTTCTTATGTAAGAGTTTTGGTGCTTTATTAAGTCCATATAGAGACTTAACAAGTTTACAAACTTTACCAGCTGGAGCGTCAAGTCCTTCTGGTTTCTCCATGTAGATCTCTTTTGTGAGATTTCTATTAAGAAAGGTAGTTTTCACATTCATCTGATGTATGACAAACCTTTTAATTGCCGCCTATGTGATAAGTGTTTTCATCGAAAGTTGTTTTCATTGATGATTCCATTAAACTTAGATTGTTTACACAGAATTATAATGAAAAATTGAGAAAATTACAACTCTCTTGGAAAATAACACAAAAATCGTTTATCGATTCTTGTTTTGTGGGACTTCGCCTGTGCCAGGAGTGCTTTGACTCGTGGACCGCCAAATCACAGATCGTGAAGGGGGCTTAATGATTCTTCCTTCGTTTATCGAAGTGAGAATTTGAAACGATGATCTTATCAAAGTAAGACGATCGTTCTTCTTAAGTTCAAGTCAAAGCTCGAATCTCAAGGAATCACACCAAGAACTGTTTTGTATGCTCTCTCTGCTCTGAATTGCTCAATCAAATGCTCGATCGGATGCTCTCTAATCAGCCCCATTGGATGCTCTCTAATCAGCCCCCTTTTGTAACCCTTCTCCCACTACCTAAATGCCATCCTTTTATGATGTTAGTAGGTCTCCTTTTAGTTTGTAACCATCTCTCCACGTTTATGGTTGATCTCAAGTAGTTATAAAGCCAAAAAACCATCAAAAAACGTGTTGTAACCAACTCTATGGCCGAGACAGTGAAGTCTGTCTCGCACTTCCGAGACAGTTTGTACTATCTCGGATATTTTGGGTCTAACTCCCTCGTATGATATCGGAAAGAGATGATCAAAGATGCGTTGGAAATCTGACGAAGAGATCTACAACTTTTATTTTTTGACCTTCTTCAGATTTGGTGCGAGACAATCATGACTGTCTCGCATTCCGAGATAGTAAAGTCTGTCTCGCACTTCCGAGACAGTCTGTGTTGTCTTGGGTATTTTAGCTCTAACTCCCTCGTACGATCTCGGAATGAGATGATCTAAGATGCGTTGGAAAGATGACGAAGAGATATACAACTTTTGTCTTTTGACATTCTTCATATTTGGTGCGAGACAGTCATAAATGTCTCGCATTTTGAGACAGTGAAGACTGTCTCGCACTTCCGAGACCGTTTGTGTTGTCTCGGGTATTTTGACTCTAACTCCCTCGTCCGATCTCAGAATGAGATGATCCAAGATGCGTTGGAAATTTGATGAAGAGATATACAATTTTTGTCTTTTGACCTTCTTCAGATTTGGTGCGAGACAGTCATGACTGTCTCGCATTCCGAGACAGTGAAGTCTGTCTCGCACTTCCGAGACAGTTTGTGTTGTTTCGAGTATTTTGGCTCTAACTCCCTCGTACGATCTCGGAATGAGATGATCTAAGATGCGTTGGAAAGATGATGAAGAGATCTACAACTTTATGTAGGAAAAAAAACTCATAGAGTAGATGAGACACACATGGTACTTCACCCTTTTGTGGATAAAGCACAACTCCTGGTTGAGTTGTTCCTTTATCGTTTAGCATGTTTCACAGACTCGTACGCTTCGCCGACTTATTTCGTGTGCTTTTTAGCTTCTCTACAATATCAGATGATCTCCTTTGACTCAGATAATCCTCCTTGACTCGGATAGTAACATTTATCGTCTTTTTTTTCATCTCGAGCTATATGCGAGAACCTATAGGCAATTTTTTATGCCTACAGATACCCCCTCCAAAGTGTTTCAGCCTCATTCTTTTATAAAAGAGGCTGGAATACTTTGGATATGATATATCTGGCCATTAATTCGTTGACTTCTTCATCTTTTAGTCTACTCAGTGCTTTGTAGAATAGCTAAAATTCATCTGGTGTTGCGTTTATCGCTTGACCGTTGTCAAAGTCTTGAACTGAAACTTATGTTTTGATTTGTGAATTAGCTCTTGTCGTTGAACTGATGTTGAACTGATTTTCTTCATTAAGAATTCATATATGGATCGCAATTGAATCCCCTAAGATCATCTATTGGACTTTTTTCCTTAGCCTTATTTTGGCAAAAATCATTGACGCGTTGGCAGGCGTTAACACAGTTTATCCTCGTGCGTTTACTGGAGTCTACACAGTTTAAACTCTTAAAATGTTAGAGCATAGCCGTCTTGAGTGTTGAGGCTGCAGGACCAATTGTTCAGGTCGGTTCATCTGCAGATATGAATTTTATCCTAAGTTTGTCAGATACTCAAGTCACGAGACCAACTAATAAAGCTGGTGCGTCAGTGATTATCGCATTTATAGGATTTATGGCAAACCCTCAGCCATCAATGGGTTTGAGAAGCCTTTACTGATTACCGTTTGAATCGGGCTAGCATGCAGATTGTTTAAGTCCATTCTGTATGTAACGTTATGCTAAGAGAATAAACTCTCTTAGACTTGGTGCTATGATGTTGAATACATAGACTTGTTCGTTTTTACGGGAACAGACCACCCGGCAACGCGTATTAGGCGTAGGCTTATCTCTAATAAGGGATCGAGATAGAGTCCCTCATGCATCAAACATGGATTTGGAAATGTTGATGGGTTACGTCTTTTTGGTGGAAAGATGAACCTGACACTGGAGAGGAAGAATTTTATATTCTATCTCCTAGTCTCCTTTTTGTTGGTAGAGATGAACCCGATGATAGAGAGGAAGAATTTTATATTCTATCTCCTGGTCTCTTTTTTGTTGGTAGAGATGAACCTGATGATGAAGAGGAAGAATTTTATATTCTATCTCCATGGTCTCTTTTTTGTTGGTAGAGATAAACCCGATGATGGAGAGGAAGAATTTTATATTCTATCTCTGTGGTCTCTTTTTTGTTGGTAGAGATGAACCCGATGTTGGAGAGAAAGAATTTTATATTCTATCTCCTGGTCTCTTGTTTGTTGGTAGAGATAAACCCGAAATCGGAGAGGAAAAATTTTATATTCTATCTCCTAGTGTAAAGGAAACTCAAAGTGGGATCTCCACTTAGAGAATCTGGATTGGTTTGAATAATCCTAACTGTCATAAGGTTTAATTATCCAATTCAAAGCTGGACCTTTCATTCGCAAAATGAATCGAAAGGAGATTTTGGCTGTGGTCCTAACCGTAGTAAGGTTTGACCAAGTGGGAGTTTCGAGGTGATCCTAACTGTAGGAAGGTTTGATCACTCGATTTATGGACCTCTCGTTCATTGAAAGAATCGAGAGGGGATTTTGGCTTTGGTCCTAACTATTTAAAGGTTTGACCAAATAGGAAGTGAGATGATCCTAACTGTTTAAATGTTTGGTCGTTCAATTTGTGGACCTCTCATTCATGGAAGGAATCGAGAGGGGATTTTGATTTTGGTCCTAACTGTTTAAAGGTTTGACCAAATGGGAATTTGAGACGATCATAACTGTTTAAAGGTTTGACCGTTCAATTTGTGGACCTCTCGTTCATGGAAGGAATCAAGAGGGGATTTTGGTTTTGGTCCTAACTGTTTAAAAGTTTGACCAAATGGGAATTTGAGACGATCATAATTGTTTAAAGGTTTGACCGTTCAATTTATGGACCTCTTATTCATGGAAGGAATCGAGAGGAGATTTTGGTTTTGGTCCTAACTGTTTAAAGGTTTGACCAAATGGGAATTTGAGACGATCATAAATGTTTAAAGGTTTGACCGTTCAATTTGTGGACCTCTCGTTCATGGAAGGAATCGAGAGCAGTGGGAGTGTTAAAGGCTTAGGCACAGTGGGGGTTTGAATGGATTCAACCGTGAAGAATTTTGGTGGACCCACCGTCAATTAATTTGATCAGTGAGGGATTTTGTGGTGGAGGACCGTGAATCATTAAGCACTCCACAATCACTCCGTGGGAGTTTCGTGAGGGAAAATTGACCCGATGAAGTCATTGAATCTCATCTCAACGAAAGAGTATTTCGAAAGTCACTGTAGAAAGGTTTTAATCATCTTGGAAATGATTAAATAGCCACGGTAGGAGGTTCTTAATCATGATTAAGAATAAATTATTCTGATGATTGGTTTTCACCTTGAATAATTAATCGGTTTTGGGTTATCCTTAAAAATACCATGTGTAGTATTCTTCAGGAACTTTCCATTGGAATGAATTGAGCTATTCCACCCACAGCTCTTTGGCGAATCTAAATCCAATTATATTCGGCCACATTTTTGGGTTATCCTTAAGAATATTAGGAGTAATATTCTCTAGGAACTTCCCGTTGGAATGAATTGAGGTATTCCACCCCCAGCTCTTTGGCAAATCTAAATCCAATTATATTCGGCCACATTGTTGGGTTATCCTTAAGAATATTAGGAATAATATTCTCTAAGAACTTCCCGTTATTGAAAATAAAGGAAGTAGTTTAACCTCGTATACCCGTCGGAGAAAAGGGAGAAGCAGTTTATACTCTTATACTCTTCGGAGTTACATGAAGAAGCAGTTTATACTCGTATACATACTCTTATACTCTTCGGAGTTACATGAAGAAGCAGTTTATACTCGTATACTCTTTGGAGTTAGGAAAAACAGTTTATACTCGTGTCGTGTACCCAATGGAGTAAAGGGAGAAGCAGTTTATACTCTTATACTCTTCGGAGTTACATGAAGAAGCAATTTATACTCGTATACTCTTTGGAGTTAGGGAAAACAGTTTATACTCGTGTACTCGATGGAGTATGGGGTCATTTTTATTTGGCTTGTTTTGTCGTTATGACACCGGAGTCAATTAAGGCTTGGATTTTGTTTTTGAGTCCAAAACAAACCTTAGTGGGATGAAGAACCCTTCTGTGGTATGCACAGTAGTTTGGATCCGTAATCCTTTTAGGATGGCGGGAGCTTCATCATCTTCGAAAGAATACTCCTTTTGGAACCTCGGATCGAGAGTCGTGTTCACAGGAATTGCGGATGTCGTCGGTTGACCTCTCTTAACTTTCTTTCTTTTAAGAAAGTGTTCAGCTTGTTCGCCACGTAGTTTTAACTCTTTCCAAGTGGTGAATGATACGACCCCCCAGGGCTTCCAGGACATCGATGGAGAGATTATTGTGACATGTTTGCAGGATGAACTCCTCTGTAACAGGATCTCTGCAACTCATTGTTTTGTTACGAAAACGCTTGACAAAATTATTGATTGACTCTCCGTCTTTTTGCTTCTCATCCAGAAGGGTTCCGATTGACACTTCGGTATCATCATCGAAGAAATTACTGAGGAATAAACTTTCCATGTTATCCTAGCAATTGATGCTCCCTGGCTTGAGACGTCGATACCAATCGAAGGCCGACCCGCGAAGGGTGCCAACGAATGACCGGACCATTAAAGCCTCATTTCCAGAGATCATGCCCAAATGAGACTTGAAATAAATCAAGTGCTGAATAGGTGAGCTCTTCCCATCAAACGGTGTGAAGTTAATCAGATTGAATTTTGACGGATACGATATTGAATCCCATTCTCTTGGATAGGGACACGGAATACCCGTCTTCTTTACTTCCTGGGCGGACATCAAAGCATTGACTTTGTTTTCAAGGTCTTGCATTTTCTTGTCCTCATTTTCATCTCTTTTTGAGTGATGTTGAGCAGAAATAATTAGGCTACCCCCGGTGTTATTAAGAGGTGCAATTAAACCACCCCCAATATCGTTATTGGAAGGATCCATTGACCCACCCTAGTGTTATTGTTATTAGGAGGTGTATCGGCCATAATAACTTCATCCACTTCTGGATCACTATCATGTACAACATTCTGAGTGTGGCGGTTGGACTCAGCTCGCTGACTGGACTCAGTAGGTTAAGGCCGTTGAGCTAGCAATTCTCTCATTTGTTGGATAGCCAACTCCATCTCTGTCTTCATCTCAGCTCTAATTTCTTCACGTTGCTTGGCTAGAGCTTCTTGAAGTATTTGAGCAAACTGATCAGAAGTGATTGTGAACACTTCTTTGGTTTGTCCCGTGCTAGACACTGTATCATCAGAAGCGATTGCAGAACAAGTGTCCGAGAGTTCATCCTCCGAAGACACTTGTAGTCCCTATGTCTGATAGCTCCTAACTGGAGTCTAGACATCCGTTGGGCAATTCTTGAATTGACTTTTCCTCCTGGGGAAAAGTCGGGATTTGATTCACTTGAATGCCGCTTAGATTTTCCTTTATCAGCCATGTTGATGGTGATTTCAGGGAATTCGTCATCTTGGACAGTTGATCTTCTCTTGTGGAAATATCTCGACTTAGGAACACTGAGACTCTTTGCGGGATGGCTTCTCGTTTGGAGTAGTCACATTTCGACGGTACTGCTCTAATGAGTCGCATACAGAAACAATGAGAGCTCATTTCCCGGACAATCCTCTTTCGAGTTTTGTTCACAACCCCAGCTTGATAGTATGACTCATCAGTATGATTACTGGAGAATCCTATCGTCTGTTGGTATGACCTCCCAGGTATAACGATGTCTTTTGACGAACATGTCTTCTTCTGAGGATGTAAAACCTTGTTGGCATTCTCAGGACAACTTATTATTATCTTTGAGCGATCCAAGGTTATGTCGGGAGTCACACGTTTAGAACCACCCTCTTGTGGGTGCGGAGTCTTAACGGGCTCCGAATGCTGATTTTGCACAACTCCAGACTTTAGAATCCAAACTTAATTTGCAGAGTTTTGGCGGTTCTTTGGCCACCGTTTCCTTGTTTCTTTCTCTTCTTTGTTGTAAGAGAGCACGGGCATGAGCAGCGTTTGCATGACGCTTTTGTATACGTTCTTTGAGGGTCGACCGAGCCCTTTTGACGAGAGTCCATTCCTCCGTCGTGAGTTGTGCAGAAACGTGAGTAGTTTGTCGTTGAGTTGAACAAACCACTTGTTGTTTCCTCGACTCTAAGTCCGCATAATAACGAACTCCGTCGGTTTGTTCTAAGGCCTTAACCATTTGACGAGCGAGGCGTTGGCGTTGCCTCTGACGAGCCCTTTTTGTCAGAGTTGGCAAACTTCGACCGAACGATTCCTTAATTAAGGCGGATTCATTGTGAGCAGAGCTTCCGGCTTTGGGGATTGCCGGGATAATGTTGCAAGTGGAGGCCTCGACAACGATTAGGTGAGAGTCTTCACATTGGGCCTTCTTTGGCATGTAAGCCTTCTTCAATGATGAGATCCTCCTATACTTGTGAGACAATGAAGATCTTGAAGAGGGTGATGAAAGATATTCCTCAAACTTGGTTTGGTCGAACTCGTATTCGACCGTGGATTCAACTGGAATCTTGATCGGCTGCGTGTTTTCGTCAAAAGTTGATTTTGTTATGGAATTCATTATATCTTCGATCGATTACAACAAATTCGAAATAGATAGTCTTTTTATAAGACTTCTTTTACACAACAAAGTGAAAAATTACAACTCTCTTGGAAAATAACACAAAAATCGTTTATCGATTCTTGTTTTGTGGGACTTCGCCTGTACCGAGAGTACTTTAACTCATGGACCGCCAAATCACAGATCATGAAGGGGGCTTAATGATTCTTCCTTCGTTTATCAAAGTGAGAATTTGAAACGAAGATCTTATCAAAGTAAGACGATCGTTCTTCTTAAGATCAAGTCAAAGCTCGAATCTCAAGGAATCGCACCAAGAACTGTTTTATATGCTCTCTCTGCTCTAAATTGCTCAATCAAATGCTCGATCGGATGCTCTCTAATCAGCCCCATTGGATGCTCTCTAATCAGCCCCCTTGGATGCTCTCTAATCAGCCCCCTTTTGTAACCCTTCTCCCACTACCTAAATGCCATCCTTTTATGATGTTAGTGTTAGTGGGCCTATTTTCAGTTTGTAACTATCTCCCCACGTTTATGGTTGATCTCAAGTAGTTATGAAGCCAAAAAACCGTCAAAAAACGTGTTGTAACCAACTCTATGGCCGAGACAGTTTGTGTTATCTCGGGTATTTTGGCTCTAACTCCCTCGTCCGATCTCGGAATGAGATGATCCAAGATGCGTTGGAAATCTGATGAAGAGATCTACAACTTTTGTCTTTTTACCTTCTTCAGATTTAGTGCGAGACAGTCATGACTGTCTCGTATTCCGAGACAGTGAAGTCTGTCTCGCACTTCCGAGACAGTTTGTGTTGTCTCGAGTATTTTGGCTCTAACTCCCTCGTCCGATCTCGGAATGAGATGATCTAAGATGCGTTGGGAAGCTGATGAAGAGATCTACAACTTTCTGTAGGCAAAACACTCATATAGTAGATGAGACACACATGGTACTTCACCCTTTTGTGGATAAAGCATAACTCATGGTTGAGTTGTTCCTTTATCGTTTAGTATGTTTCACAGACTCGTACGCTTCGCCGACTTATTTCGTGTTCTTTTTAGCTTCTCTACAATATCAGATGATCTTCTTTGACTCAGATAATCCTCCTTGACTCGGATAGTAACATTTATCGTCTTTTTTTCATCTCGAGCTATATGAGAGAACCTATAGGCAATTTTTTATGCCTACAATAAGCACTCTGATGGTAGTGATCCTACAAACTGGTGCATAGATGTCAAAGAAATCTATTCCTTCTCTCTGGGAGAATCCTTTCCCCATCAATCTTTCTTTGTACTTCTCAATAGTACCATCAAGATAAAGCTTCTTTGTGAAGATCCAATTGCAACTGATAGGCCTTGCACCTTAAGGTACATCCACCATATTCCAAGTATGATTTTGGATCACTGAATTCATCTCATCATCTATAGCTTCTTTCCATAGAAGAACGTCTGTTGATTGCATTGCTTCTTGGAAAGTTTGTGGGTATCCTTCCACATTATAGGTGATGAAGTCATCATTAAAATCTTTCTATCTCCTGACATGCTTGAAAGATGGTTCAATAACTCCTTTATCATTGACACTTTTAGTTTCTCGCGAAACTGGCTCCTCTGGTGCATCTGACATACCAATATTCTCTGGTATATCTTTGAGCAACAAAACTTTATCCTTGATAAACTTATCCTCAAAGAATTCAGCATCCTGAGCT
This sequence comes from Asparagus officinalis, assembly GCF_001876935.1. Lineage (NCBI taxonomy): Eukaryota > Viridiplantae > Streptophyta > Magnoliopsida > Asparagales > Asparagaceae > Asparagus > Asparagus officinalis. Next base: position 44,946,168 of record NC_033799.1, read on the forward strand.
TTAATGACGGAGTTGGTTCCAAGGTCCAGGAACCTACAAGTATCGCTATCTTTAGCAAAGCTAAGAAACACACATCTGTTTGCCTTTGGTCCGAGCTTAGGCCTTCTGATATCTGGAACTCGAACATATGTGAGACACTCCCACACTTTGAGACTATCTAAAGGATCTAGATATCCCAACCATAACTGATGAGAAGTACTATTAGTTTTGGAATAGGGTACTCTGTTCAGAATCTAGTCTGCCATCAGCAAAGCCTCTCCCTAATAGCAGGTAGGTAGACTAGATGTGATTAGCATGGAATTAACCATCTCGATCAATGTGTGATTCTTCCTTTCTGCAATCCCATTAGATTACGGAGAATACAGAACCATAGTTTCAGCAATGATTCCATGCTCCTTGAAGTATGCTTCCGACTCCTTATATCGGTACTCTCCTCCTCTTTCGCTCCTGAGTCTTTTCACCTGAAATCCAAGCTACTTCACCACACGAGTCCAAAACTCGATAAACTTGCTAAAGGCTTCATCTTTAGATTTTAACAGATAGACATGGCAGAAGCGAGAATGATCATCAATGAAGGTGATGAAATACTTCATGCTGCCTCAAGTGACAAAACTTTTAAAATTATAAGTATCTGAGTAAATCATATCCAATAGGTTGGTGCTCTTTTTGACACTTGGAAAGGGATTCCTTGTCAGTTTTGCTTATGCGTAGACTTCACACTTCTCAGGTTTGCTACCCCCACATTTTAAAAGTAATCCTAATTTCTCTATGCTAGACAGCTTTCTATAATTTATATGTCCCAGCCTATTATGCCATAAAACAAAGGAATAAACAGAAGAGGATACTTTATTTACAAATGAGTTGGGTACAATAATACTGATCTTATACATTCCATCAGTACGATATGTATTGCTAAAATATATTTTTTAAAGGATAACACAACCTTTCCTCCTTCGAAATCCAACCTCATACTAGTGTCACACAGCAGGCTTTCAGAAACTAAGTTTTTGGTAATTGAGGGAACATGTTTCACATCTTTCAATCTGAGAGTCTTCCCTGAAGAGAGATCTAGCACCACAGTCCTAGTTCCAAGAATAGGAACCACAGAACGATCAGCCATTGATACGTTCTCTTTGACAGTAACATAAAAAGAGAATAAATATCTGTTGGAGCAGATATAACAGGTAGCACCTGTATCTAACCACCAACCAGAGACATTGTTGGGAGTTGTCACTTGAAAGAGCATAGCCACACAATTGTCAACTTGATTAACATTGTGTGTTGTTCCCTTCTTTGGTGCCTTGCAGTCCTTGGCAAAATTTCCTTGCTTTCTACAGTTGAAGTATTTGCCGCTCTTCTTGAAATCTTTCTTTTGAACATTTAGATTCTTCTGGTTTTGGTTCTTCTTTTTGTAAAAATACTTTTTTTCTCAGAAGAAGAATTCGTATCATTCTCAGAGTTAGCAGCCACCATGTTAGCAGACGCCTTCTGCTTAGCAATGAGCTTAATCTTTAAGCGAGTCCGAATCTTGTCCTCGATCCGAATGAACCTCTTCAAATCAGACAGAGTCATCTATCTTTTTCTTCTTCGAATGTTCGTGGAGAATGACATCCAAGATAGGAAGCTTGTTGATAATTACACCAGAAATGAAAGTATGACAAAGATTGATCTTATCATCCTTCAGCTTCATAACAAGCTTTTCAAGCTCTTTGACTTAAAGCAAAACCTCAGTGTCATCTTCAAAATTAAAATCTAGAAACTTGTCAATAAGGTGAGACTTGGACAGTTTCTCCTTATCCTTGTATTAGTCCTCTAGAGCATTATAGATTTCCTTTGTAGAGGACTTGTTGGTGTATACATCTGCCAGATGATTGGTCAGGAAGTTAAGGAGATAACTCTTGCAGAAATGATCATCTTTAGTCCAAGAGGCTTCACACTCAGAATCTTATTCAAAGTCGGGTTTCTCCTCAAAAACCACATAATATATTTTCAGGAGTTGTATCCCGAAAATCACTTTCCGACGTCATGCGTTAAAGTTGGATCTGTTAAAATTCTCTAACTTAAGACAGTCCACTCGAAGAGTCCTCGCGGGATCCATGATAGATAAAAAATATTGTTTTAAGATAGTTGGAGATTGTGGTTAAGTTGAAGAATTGTAATTTAAATTTTTTTTAAGTTAACTGCTGTGCGTTTGTGAAATGTTATGCTTAAAACAATATTTGGCCTACTCCGGTGTAAGGATCCTAAGGCCAAACTGCTTCCAAGAACAACAATACAGTACTCTAGTGTGCACCAAACCTAGTACTGTCAAGATCTCCTCAATCTATAATACCTTTTGGTCAAGGCAAAGATCTCCTCGATCTCAGAACCTTTCGATTCAAAATATTTCGGATTTAGGGTAAGTTCCTTTGGGCATAGTTTCTGCAGCAGCAGCACAACAACAGCAATAACGTCAAGATCTCCTCGACCTGACGTTCGTTTTTCAAGTTCTCACCAAGAGCTACCTAAGGGGCGCTATTTATAGGCCTCTAAGGCCAGCTCAAGGGTCACCCTCAATTAATGTGACTGTTACAAATCATAATGACAATTGATGGACATCGTCGTATGGGTGAACCTCGTCAACAAAGCGCCACAAAGCGCCTCAGCCCAATTAGCCCCGATTCTCGGCCTGATTAGCCTATTAGCGCCACTTAGCTTGTGTATTGTACTAGTTATCACCCTCCAAGTTTTCAATATCAACTTTGGCTTGTGTATTGTACTCGTTATCACCCTACAAATTTTCAATATCAACCTCGTTAACAAATATGAAAATTTTAAGAGAAGAAAAATTTTAATGCTAAATGCGCATTAAAATTTCAAATTCTTCTAAATATGTTGTACCTTCTATGCAATCGTTGTTGAGCAATTCAAACGAAGAAAAAAAGGGAATATAATTAGCAAAGGAGGAAGAATGGATATGCAATCGTTGTTGTACTATTAGCTCAAGCAATCATTTTGTTTATTCATCAAGTATATCTTTCTCATCCTTTCATTCTTTAATAATTAGCTAATTAAATATATATATCTCTACATGCAGCATTTTGCTTAAATTATTTAAAGTTATCACACTTTATATCATTTTTATAAATAAAAAGTTTGTAATTTCTAGAAACTCAAGAAAAAACCTAACATGATTAAAATGAAAAATATTAACAAAATCAATCAGGCATATTTCCATCTGAAATCAATTAAACCTTGAATTTTTGATATTTCTTTAATAGTTTAATGACACTATTTGAATAAAAAAGACGACAAGTATGACTACGTGTAATGAACGTACACTATACTAGTTAAATTATAAAAACGAAACGTTAAGTAAACTGGGGTTTGTGTTTGACATATATAGACTTTGATCAAAGGGATCACAGTCAAATTTTTTCCTAAGATTATAAAAGAGAAAAATTAATTTTATAATTTAAAACCTATAGAGATAGTGTAACAAGAGGAGAGGTCTGAGAGGGTGAAGGGGTGAAGGGAGACCGAGGAGCCCTGACGAGTAGGTCGGGTGGTCAAGCTCGCAGAGGATCTGAAGCCGATGTGTGCGTGGATTAGAGGTGAGGCGAAGCAAGTTGTTGCTCTGTAGAAGCCACATGGGATAGTATCCTAATAACCTATTTCTTCATTGAGAGGGGTATGAATTGTCTTGGTTGATTTTATATGCAAATTTTGTAGATAGTAGGCTAGTACACAATTGTCAATTCCCTTTATTATGAAACTAATTTATGAAAAAACTATACATCTGTAAGAAGGATTTAGTGAGAGAATAAATTAAGGGCATTTATGGCATTTCATAAAAATGGACCTAAATTTGGGCATTGATGGTTGATTAAAACATATACGGTGTTTCAAGGTGGTTTCCGTATTAATTGAAAAATGTAGATATTCCTGTTTAATCACCTTATTTTTAAGGTGGTTTTCATAAAAATCCTGGTTTTTACTTCTTATTTTATATATATATATAAATATATATGTATATATAGAGGAGGAGAGAGAGAGAAGAGAGCAAGCAAAATTGTGTCCATTAAGTGGAATCGCCAACAAACTTTTTAACCCTTGGATGTTTCCTAGGGATCCTTCGCATGATATGAAGTGACTTTTTCTATATGTTAAATGAGTGGATATAAAAGTTGGTGGCCATATTCACTAATCCACTTATAGTTGACACCAGAGTTCTCCCCTTTTTTATATATATTTATATATATATATATATATATATTATTATTTTTTTATATATATATATATATATATATGAGGAATATGGGTATACTTGGGCCAAGGATCCTTGGTACCAAGTATACCCATTTTTCTCTCTCTCTCTCTATATATATATATATATATTATAGAGGATTATGACTTTTCTCATGGTTACCTTTGAGCTATGGTTCTTTTCTAACGATTGGAGAAAAAGAATTCAAGTATTTGATATGTGTTAAGAAATGGGTTGGATAACTTAACAAAGATGTAATACTATCAATTTGCCTCCAGCTATTAGATTTGAGGGAATATAGAGCTCTCGTTGGAGGGGTTGTGTAGTTGTGTAAAACCATTTAGAAAATAGTAATAGGCTAGGTCCACCGTAAGAGACCTCTTCCTTGTTTTTCCAAAAAACAAAAAAGGGCAAAGAAGGAAGGCAGAAAGCCCCTTAAATCTAACATGGAGGGACCATTTTCAAATACCCAATAGGTTTGGAGGGGCTAATCTGTAATTTCTAAATTTGAAAGACTAGTTTGGATTTATTGAAGATTTAAGAGACTAATATCTGAAAAACTCAAACTTATGTATGACTATTTATTGAATAGTTGTGTAGCAGTTAAAATATCATATTGGCCTAAAAAAAGACATGTATTTACCACCTTAGGATAAAGAGTGGTATCAATAGTATTTTAAACTAAAAATTGCTAAATTGACGACGTACAAGCCTTTCCAATCATGCAGGGCCAATTTTTATGTGAAACGTTAATGTAACTTTTTTCATGTATACCCCTCAAATCTCCCATGTTTTTAGAGTTACCTCCTCAAGTTCTAAAATTCGTATAGAACTTCATCTCCCTCCATCTCCTCCCTCCTCTTTCCCACCATCTCCTCCCTCCTCCTCCTCCTCCTTCCCACCATCTCCTCCCTCCTCCTTCTCTTCCTTCCCACCATCTCCTCCTAGTCCTCAACTATCCTTCCTTTCCCTCATTTTAGATCCTTAGTCTTACCTCATCAATCCCATATTTTCTTAATTTTTTAACCTCTCTTTATTTCTTTTAAGATTGGAGAAGAAGAGGGAGTCAGTGAAGTAAAGAGGGACAGGGAGTGAGAGACAGAGAGGAAGAGGAGGATGATGTTGGTTTTTTAATAAAATATGCAACGAAAATAAAATATGAGAAGAACTAAAAGCAACCAACACAGGAACACGAGATTTTTATAGTGGTTCGAATCAAAATCCTACGTCTGCTCTTTCTTCTCGTGAAGGGTCTTTTTCACTATGACCGGAGTTATTCCTGAATCATAACCTGATTTAGTAAGCTTTACAAATATGACCCTGAAATCAACTCGAAACCAGTCAATTTACCCAACTCTTCGCAATAACCAAAAGAAGTCTAGCCCTACCTAGCCATCCTCAATTACTCTAGAATGAGCACGCCAATCCTCAATTAGCCCATCTTGAGTACATCGTCCAACTTACAAGTTGAAAAATAAAACCAACCTTAAAATAAATCATTCTTCAAACAGATGTCGATGATGATTAATAAAAAAGTGATGTTTAAGCTGAACGCAAAGGTCACTCCTCTCTGAAATGATCTTCCGATGTTGAGCGCGATGAAAAGAAGTTGAACTAGGCTTAAGTAATAAAATTCTCCAGTTCAAACTCTTTCAAACCCTAAAATTTGATCTCTCAATCTTATGCAAATAGCCTCTCTCTTTCTTGTTCTTATTATTGCTATTAATCTCCTCATCAATCTCTCTTTAAATAGACATTGATTAAATTGAAAAGAGGTTTTCTAATCAGAGCTCTAATAGGAGATTAAATCTGTCAATGCATGGCTAAAATAGAAACCTAAAATCTTACAAAACGCATCCAAACCATTGATGGTTAAACCTAATCATTGATGTGCTATTGATGATCATCGATGGTACCTTGTAATCCATCATTTTTTCAAATTTTGGTTTCTAGAATTTACAGATTATTGACTATAGCCTATTGATGATTGAAGCGACCATTGATGGTTGATTGTAGTCCATCGATCGTATGATTACTCATTTCTAGAAAATATAGACTGTTGGCTATAGTCCATTGATGACTTGCGCGATTGTTGATGGTGCCTCGAGACCATTAATAGTTAATAGGCTAAAATTAACTCTCGTGTTGATTTTTGCATCATTCAAGTCACAACTTGTTCGTACGTATTTATTCCTGAAATATATCATCTTACAAACTAATTAGTACCAAATGAGATTTTGTTATCGATCAAACAAAAGATATTACACGAACATTGTTACACCCCAAACAATATTCTAACATGTTTGGTATAGGGGATTGGGAGAGGGCGAAGCAAGAAAAGAGAGGGATGGGAGAGAGAAAGAGGGGGTTGGGGGGGGGGATTGGCAGGAAAAGTGAATGAAGGAGATTGTAGAATGGAAAATGTAAGAGTGATGGTATGGAATATGAGGGAGAAGGAGTGGGAGAGAGGAGATGTTGGGGAAAAGGAGGAACAAGATGGTGGGAAGGAGAGTTTTTTTATCTTTTATAAATTTTAGAATCTAGGGAGAGGGGCAGAGGGGTTAATCCAAATAATATGAGAACTTGATGGGTCTATATACAAGGTCATTTTAAATTTTATTTGAAAATTATTTTTCACTGTTGGAAAAGCTTATGTGCTGCTAATTTATCGTTGTTTAGGTCAAAGTGTTCGTCGGTATTACTTTCTTGATACATTTAACTATTGTCCAGACAAGGACTCTCGATACTGTTCCATGTCTTGCAATGTAGTACACAAGATAATAGCCTTGACCAACGATGCGGATCTTAGCTGAGAAAGGTCGTAACCCATCTGGTTCCCTGCCTGCTAAGTTAGAGAAAAAAAGGGCTTTTCTTGAGGACAGGTTGGTATTAAGCTTCTCTATTTCACTTAATGGATCCCTTAATGGCTATTTTGAAGGAAAGAGGGGTTTAAGACAGGGTGATCCCCTATCACCTTATCTATTCATTCTTGGGATGAAATTCTTATCAAGGAGACTAGAGCTATTAAAAGAAGACAGGTTGTTCAAGTATCACCCGATGTGTGGAAAACTCAAAATTTCTCATCTCATCTTTGCGGATGACTTATTGCTATTTGCCAAAGGAGATCTTTATTCCATTCAAAAGTTATATCAATGTGTTAAGGACTTCAGTGATACAACTGGTCTTGAAGCAAACTTGGATAAATGTTCAATCTATTTTGGTGGGGTGGATGATGCTATTAAAACAGAGATAAAAGACTTCATGGGGTTTTCAGAAGGTGCCATTCCATTCAGGTACCTAGGAGTCCCTCTCATTAGCAAGAGGCTTACACATGTGGATTACAACCCTTTGCTAGAGAGTATTTCAAATCAATTCCAGAAGTGGTCAAGGCACAGCAACTTATCGTATGCAGGGAGGATTCAGGTTATCAAAAGTGTGATTTTGGGTATTCAAAACTTCTGGACATCTAATTTTGTACTGCCAGTTAAGGTAGTAAAGAAGATTGATGAAGTTTGTAGGCAATTCCTGTGGGGGAAATCAGGAAATTTTTCAAAAACTCCTTTGGTCTCATGGGAAAAAATATGCTGTGGGAAAAGTCATGGTGGCTTGGGAGTGTATTCTGCAGCTATTTGGAATCTAGCTACTACTATGAGGAGTATTTGGTATATCCATGTCAATAAGGAAATGTTATGGGTAAGATGGATCCATGGGAATTATTTTAAACATAGAGATGTATGGAATGTTGAAGCAAAAAGAGGAGATTCTTGGATGTGGAAGCAGCTACTTAAATGTAGAGACAAAGCTTTGAATGAAGTTGGAGGCATTGATAACCTGAAGAAATTGCTTGGAGATTGCTACAAAAAATCAAAAATCAAACTGTCAGCAATATATTCTGCATTCTCCCCTGCTAATCAAAAAGTTACCTGGTATAACACAGTGTGGGGAGCTTTGAATCAACCTAGGCACTCGTTTATACTGTGGCTTGCAGTGCTGAACAGGCTACAAACACAGGACAGATTATTGAGAAGAGGGATAATTAATACAAATCAGTGTTACCTGTGTGCAGGTTCTGAGAGCAGAGACCATTTATTTTTCGAATGCTATTATTCCAGGGATGTCTGGCTGAGCATCAGTAGCTGGCTTGAAATTGATTGGCAAACATGCTATTGGAACTTACTTATGAATTAGTATATCACTAGACAAAGAGGGAAGGGTTTCAAGAAAAAAGTTAGGAGATTGGTGCTTGCGGCTGTTGTGTACAGAATTTGGGAAGAAAGGAACAGAAGATATCACCAGCAGGTGGGGAGAAATGCTGATCAGTTGGTTAAGATCATCAAAACTGATATCTTCACTTCATGCCTAAACAGTCACATCACTGATGAGCAAAAAGATTGGCTAGTATCTTTGTAAATTTTGTTTAGGAAGATGGTTTTCTCATAATTGAGATAGTGATGTACATAATTTCCATATTTTTGCTAATGAATAAAAAGTTTTTCATTGACAAAAAAAAAAAGGTTGGTATTAAGCTCAGAGGTCTAGGCTTTATCTAGGCTTAAAGGTGAAGAGGCCCGCCCAGAGAGGGCAAGTACAAACTCAAATGCTCGAACAAGGTTTTTGTTTATACTTTTATGGTTACAATTTTTTAATATTTGAAATTAAAATCTAAAATATTATCACTACCAGATAAACATGTTGATTAACAAAGAGAGTAATAATAAAAGCCTAACGCAAAAGGTTTAGAAAAAAAATTATAAGAATTTTATTGATAGATTGATAAAAGTTTACAACGTAAATTAAATTGGATATAAAGACACACAATTAAAAAACTTGACCATCAAGAGAAATTTCATCGAATCCGTAGGGAGTTTCTAACAGACCTTGTGTGTATTATTCCACTCGTATAAGTTTGCATCACACATCAAATTCTTCGAGCTCCTGCTCTTAAGTTACACCATTTCACTTAATTTAATTTATATAATCAACCATCATTCACTGCTAAATAATGAGGCATCCTAGACGGAAAATTCTGTCTAGGATACCCAAAATTCCGTCTAGAATGCGTATCCTAGACGGAATTCCGTCTAGAATACGCGTCTAGTATGTTTCTGTCTAGGATGTAGTATTCTAGACAGAAATTCCGTCTAGAATACATCCTAGAAGGATTATTCTAGACGGAATTCAAAACTGTCTAGAATATATCCTAGACAGGTTATTCTAGACTTTCCGTTTAGAATAATTCATCCTAGACGGAAAAAAATTCCGTCTAGAATGACTATTCTAGACGGAAATTTCCGTCTAGAATGAGTATTCTAGACGAAAATTGATTTTTTTATTTTTATTAATTTTTTTTTAAAAAAGGCATTCTGGATGGAATTTGAGTATCCTAGACGGAATTTCCGTCTAGGATACTATACTACAGTATTTTTTTCTTTCAGAATCTACTTTGGTTGCATGTGCACAATATTGAACAATAAAAAATTATATTCATATCCAACACAATCTAATTATATTCCAATATCAAATCTCATTATATTCAAATAATACATTCACCAAAATACTAGAAAAAAATTGTTTACAAACTTTTACATCAATTATTTACACGAATTCACATAGGATTTTCCCAACGCAATCAACTCATCATCATCACCACTCTTCTTATTAAGTCCAAGCCTATTCTTCCTTACCTCTTCCTCTTCAACATCTTCCTCGCCTTTGTCAGAATGATCGCATGTATCTTCGCTTTTCACCTTCTTGGAACGATTCCCTTTAGCCCTACCATCATGCATGCCTTTACCATCGATATTATCATTCAAAAACAAAGATATATTATCATTCAAAATCAAAGATAAATAAATCTGTGCATTTTTGCCAAGACTTCTCACAACGGCAACTTTTAGGTGCCATGAACCACATGCCTTAAAATTTGTGATGCCACTCATGTCAAAGGAAGATGAACAATCCGATTATTGTAGGACATGTGAATCATCATGATTAACTGACATTTTAATAAAACAGATGCATGCCAGCAAAACAAAAAAAAAGTACTCAATAGAAGCATCTCGTTTAGAATTAGTATGAAGTGTGAGCAATGACGTTAAATACACAACCTAACCAAAAGCTTACAGGTCTAAGCAATGGATATATCAGCAAACAAAAATTGTCTTAACACGATTACCACATTTGGTTTTTGACAGACTAAGATTAATTGACAGACTAAGATTAATGGCCTGATTGGTTTTTGTTTGTTGTTGCGCTAAGTCCGTTCATAGTGGTGGCAAAGCGTTTAGGGGGGGGGGGCATGACACGCACTCAAAGGCGGCTAAAGTCCGTTCATAGTGGTGGCAAAGCGTTTAGGGGGGGGGGGCATGACACGCACTCAAAGGCGGCTAATTCTTGCCCAAGTTTGAATTTTGGTTACGCCAACTAAAAGTTGCCAAGATACCCTTAGACATTATTATTCGATTTTCGCCTTTGCAGATATATTGCAACTACGGTTGTCGTCAAAATTTTGTCGACCTATTCATGCATCGGATAGTCTGGCAAACATCTTCGTTCATGTATACATCCACTAAAGGCATACGGAAATTATTTGCAAGAAACGATTACCACATTTGGTTTTGATGATGTAGGAGGCCAATTCAGAAAGAAGGAATCAGATCTCTCACGCGTACAGCTGTACAATGTACATAATTACTCAACCGAGAACCTTAACGAGCTCAGGAACAAAATAAAAGACTCAGCATTATAAGAAGTCGACCGAGTTCTTGAAGTTTCATTCATCTTCACCGACAGCAGGGAGCCCTTCTTTGAACCAGGAGTAGAGTCCTCCTTCAAGATGGAATACATTCTTGTACCCATTTGATACCAGTATGTATGCTGCTATCAGGGACCTGCCACCAAAATAAACACAAATAAATCCTCCCATGGATTAAGACAGCATGCTAATTCTCTCTGTCCTAAAGATAAGAAACAAATTAGGCTCTGTTTGGCAAAACTAACTGAAAGTTACGAGATTATAGCTGAAAGCTGTTAAGCTAGCTGAAAGCTGTGAAATTATAGCTAAAAGCTTATAGCTGTGTAGCTAGCTGATTAAAGTAGAGCTGTTTGGCAAAAGTAGCTGTATAACTAGCTTAAATTTGTAAATGACTAAAAAGGACATGCAATATTATTGATATAAAATTAGAATTACTCAACACTCATTTATTTATTTATTTACTAGTTAGATTGCACATGCAATGCACGTGATAAAAACAATAACCATCATCACATAATAAGGGAAAACATTATGAAAAATACACAAACATTGAGAGGTCAATTGAAAGAAAACAGTAAATACGACATCTAATACTGTAGGCAATTATCACATTGACTACCATAATAAGAGAGCAATGTTATCACGAACTTCCCTCATTTCAGAAGTTGTCCCTCTTGAAGAATTACTATTCTCATCAGGATCCTCGAGTTCATCTTGAGTTTCATCTTCGGGTACATAATTTGGTTGCTGTTCTAACACTTTAAACAACGGATCATCGACTGAGTTAATGCGAATATAATTATGCAATGCAAATGCGGTCATAACAATATCAATTTGGGTCTTCACACTATACTGTGGCATTTGGTGAAGAATCTTCCATCTTTTCTTCAAGACTCCAAATGACCTCTCAATACAACTACGAAGAGATGAATGCGCACGATTAAAAGTTTCTTTAGCATTGGTTGGCGCCTCTCTTTGAAACTGCGATTGATGGTACCTTATTTTGGGATACGGTACTAAATATCCCAGTCTATCCGGATATCCTTTATCAACCAAATAATATCGACCTATATTAAAATTTAAGAAAAGTGAGATTAAATGAAGGAAATATTATGACTATAATATATTGGAGTACATAAATTTAAACAAAAAATAAAAACAAACCTTGTAGAGGATGAGGAAAATTCATTGTTGGCGTGTTAATCACATGAAGAAAAACACGTGTATCATGTGCTGATCCTTCCCACCCAACAGACAAAAATGTAAAACACATATCAAAGTCACACACAGCCATGACATTGAAAGTGGGGATGTCTTTTCTCCCTCTATAACGCAATTGATCAGCCTCGGGAATACATGCTGCCACATGAGTACCATCAATGCATCCAATACAATCCTATAATTTAAACTTCATCATTATAATAATGGTACGTATCAAAATTTATAAATTAAGTATCAATTACAATAATTTTTACCTTAAAATAAGGCATGTATCTTGTATCATTGGCGATTTGAGGTGGTATGAATTGAAAGTTTCGATCCTTTGGTTGTATAACATCCCGTGCAAGACCCATATAACCTTTATTTCTACCACAAATCGCTTCTAAAACTTGGGTAATGGTTCTACTAATAGTCTCACCAGAACGTTGAAATCGCTCACCAACATCTCTATTAGAGAGACCCAACGCAATAGTATAAACAAATATACCCACTTTTTCAACCACTGTCATGTTCCTACTAGGTGTTAATCCATATTTGGATTGTAACTCTTCACATAGTAGCAAAAATACTCTTGATTCCATTCTAAAGGCATTCACACATCGAATAGGATGTCCATTTAGAATTTCTCTCATCCAATCTTCCCCTCTTTGATGTGAAGTCATGCATGGTTCTTTGTAAATGTATTTGTAGTAATATGTAGCTATAGCACTTGTTGTACATGCAGTTATAAGCCAAAATATTCTCTGCTTTTTCTTCCTCCTTTTCTTCATATCCATAATACACCTAAACAATGATTAGTTTAAAAAATGAAGATAAGTCTAAACAAGGTAAAATGCAAATTAAACACAACCACAAAGTTTAACAGTTCATACAACCATAAGATTAAGAATTCATGCAACCAAATTAAACACAACTTCAACACTTAATAAAACACAAACAATGGCTGAAATATCTAAAATTACCACACCTAATTAAACAAATAAATAATAGTTCAAATGTTTACTTGTCCTTCATATCATACATAAACTTTAACCAAGCCAACCTAGAAGCATCATCCTCCATAGCAAAGAAAAAATCCCTTCTCATAGCATCCTCAAGTAAATAAACAGCATAACACCACAAAGCACTACCATTTTCCAACCCATCCATATTTTTAAGAACATTCATCACCATTACAGCACAATTCACTGGTGTTTGAGTATTTGTCACGCTATCAGGAGCACTACAATCTGACTCAAGTGCTTGGGCTGCATGACCACAAAATGCAACCATGTTTTCAAGATGATGATTCATCATTGCTGATCCCGTAGATTGTCTCCTTTTACGCTTCATTGGCACAGAATTCACTGTTTTTGTGGCAGTTTTTTGTGGTTCTTTAGAAGTCCTCCTATCACTAGTTGGTACTTGGGTAACACCTTGGCTTTGGTTAGGTTGTTGATTATCAGCATTAAGCACTTCATTTGAAAACTCATGCCAAAAAGTACCCTCACTTCTTTCTAGGTTTTCCAAGCGAGATGAGTATTGACTATATTCTGAGTAAACATGATCTTGAGAATCCTCATACTCACCAAGTACTCTCTCTTCACTATTGGTTTCCTCTTCTTCAACACCTGCTTGAACCCTCTCAACATTTCCAGATTGTACATCATTCACAACCACACTTGAAGGATTCATGCCGGGAGTAACGCATTCTAACCCGTTAGCTACTACATCCGAGTATAGCTGATCCCATAGCTCTTCAATGGCGCATGGTACCCCTTTGTTACGAAATTTTTTAGCTTCAGGTTTTTCCTACACAATATCATAAAATATTAAATCAAACAAAATATTAACTTTTCTTTAATTTACCAATTATGACTATGTGAGAAAACAACTAACCTTGATTTTTATCTCCCACCACTCATTGGAACAATCAAGCTTTCCAGTTATGTAATCCCAACCTAGGCCAGTTTCAGATTGCTTCAAACCTTTCCAAATTCTCCAATCTCTCTTCATTTGATCATACTTGTTTTTTAACTTTTAATAATTTGTTACACTTTCCGAGTAGGTTCTAGTGCTCAAAGTACTATTTTCAGATGTCTCTCCATTTGAATAGTTGATTCGCCATTCTTAGAACGAATGCCAAACATAGCTCCAATAATACAATCATGAAATCATTTGTCCAGTTAAATGTCTTTCCTCCGCATCATCAGTACCTTTGTTTTTCTGATTGTCCACATTATCATTACTTGATTCCATCTATAATATTAGAAAAACACACATGAATAAAAATACATGAGTGGAGATGAATTCTGTAGTAGCGAACAATGACATAAGACAATCAAAGCTGGCATATTTAGCATAGGATACAAATAATAATTACGTTTACTGTAATGTCAGTTTACACAACAAGATTGTCTCCCATTAGCGCATGAAAATGTTCTCGAATGGCTTGAATATAATGCTTTATTTCACAAAAACAGGACTCGCCTAGTGCAGGAAACTGGTGGATATGATATTACTATGCTACATGGATTAGGACCATGGCACGTATTAATAAATGTTCACCTTACATTTTTGTTGGTAATGTTTTCTTGCCTGCAATAATACTACGGAAGCCTTCTTCCTTATAGAGTCTGCTGGTGTGAACTGCTTTCAGAAACGCACTGTACTTGCACAAGCTATGGAAACGATGGACAATATCGTATGAACAATTTCTATTTTTCTATAGAACAGAAATTACATGGAGCAGACGTGTTCAGTGCCTGAAATACACACTTGCTCCAATTAACACAAGAATTTATGAAGATAGATGATTTATATACTACAAAGAATAAGTTAAGTTTATAATTATGTAGCATCAATTGTTATAATTTTTCGGTTAAGGCGGCATGCATAGTATTTATCTGCATTAGGAAGGTTCCTCTATTAATATCCGACTACCAACAAAATAGATATATGGGGACGGTTATTTGGGGACGGTTCAAAACCGTCCCCTTTGCCTCCTAAGGGAACGGTTGTGTGACGGTTACAATCGTCACGAAAAAATCTAAGGCAACAGTCCAAAATAAAGTGTTGGCCTTGAATTAGGCTTTTTAAAAAAAAATTTAGTAGGCTAAAGGGACGGTTTTGTAAAGGACTCGCGCCCAAACTTTTTTAACAAAATTTATTTTCTCTCAGAACCGCCTGACCCGATAACTAAAAATTTTCTTCACCCGATAGTTAGGGTTTCTCATCTTCCTCTCCTCTCGTCGAATCCTCTCCTCTCGTCGACTCCCCCGTGCGCCGTCCGTCACTTATCTCCTCTCGTCGACTCCCCCATCCGCCGCTCTCTTTTTTCCTCTCGTCGACGCCTCCGTTCACCGCCGGCCACCTTCACTTCGTCAGTTCGCCACGCCTCCCCCGTTAGCCGTGCCTCTCGTCGCTATCCCCTCTCTATCATGTTGTGATTTGGGGTATATCTTTCTCCTTTTCAGTCATGGGTTTCAATTTTTTTCCTTTTTCTCTATTTAATGAAAATTTTATTTGATTTTACAAATTAGGGCTTTGTTGTTTTGGTTGATCATTGAAAGTGGTTGAAAATTCTACCAGAAAATTCAATATTGCCTAAATGAAGAATACCAGCCACAACCCGAAAAATAGCATCCTGAAAAAACACAAAAGAATAGAAGTAAGAACAAAGAGGTAAGGGCTCAATAGGTCAGAAGTAAAGTGCAAAGGGTCTTTAATCCCCAATAGAACCACGAAAAGATACATGCCTGTTCATCACAACTGATTCCATCATTTCCTCATGGTAATTTAACAGAGATGGAGAGACTAGTAATGCAGGAAAAGGCAAGAGAAACAATAACACATGACAAACTAAGATTAATCTGAACCTCTGAGACATTGTAAGGTAATGGGGAAAAAATTATAATGCAATAAAAGAAAGTAAGGAATGGAGATGAGTACCGTATCTTTTCCTCCACTTCTCAAAGTATGCGAACACTGTCAGACCATAGTCATGTGTTATTGTTTCTCTTGCCTTTTCCTGCATTACTAGTCTCTCCATCTCTGTTAAATTACC
The DNA here is from genome assembly GCF_001876935.1 of Asparagus officinalis. Lineage (NCBI taxonomy): Eukaryota > Viridiplantae > Streptophyta > Magnoliopsida > Asparagales > Asparagaceae > Asparagus > Asparagus officinalis. The sequence continues at coordinate 44,962,434 of NC_033799.1, forward strand.
ATGAGGAAATGATCGTGGTGGCCCTTCTATTCCTTGCCGCCTTAGCTTATTACAAATTCCTTGCGGTTGCAACCACATGACATTATAAAAGTACAACACCACACTACAAAACCCTATCGAACATAGAGAGAGCAAGACCTCCATGAATATCTCCATTCTCTTGGTCTCCCCCTCTCCTCTTCCTTCATGTTTTAGTCCTTGCTGAAGTGACTTATATATCATTGTTGGTATTCTATTTTAGTTATGTAGCTTAGAATATGGCCTTCACTCAGCGGCTAAGTCAAAACAGCACCTGTGACTTGGCTTCTCAAAAATAGCAAATGCTCTTGAGAATGACTTCGTCACTATCTTATTTTAGAAATAGTCACATGTCTTGTTAAGCTTAACTTTGATAGTTTTCAGATGCTTTGGGTAGTTGGTTTGCTTAGTTTCACATTAAAGGTTTTGCTTTTCTCCAATGCCCTTGGTTTGGTCCATCCAAATTTTGTCTATGTCTATGTCATGTTGCAGTACACTTAACTCTATAATGATAAGTTTCAGTTCTCTAAACAAAATATGAAACTAATAAATATTCATTTTTAGATATAAACATGTTTTAGTTTATGTATACTACAATTAAACAAATAATTATGCTTTAGAGAGACTAGTCCTATAAAATAACTTGCAAACTCTATAGTGATAAGTTTCAGTTCTCTAAACAAAATATGAAACTAATAAATATTTATTTATTTTAGATATAAACATATTTTAGTTTATGTATGCTACTCTTAAACAAATAGTTATGCTTGAGAGAGACTAGTCTTATAAAATAGCATGCAAACTCTTTAGTTGATGAATTTTTATACATTATAAGTAAGTAGATATATATTATTGATGTCTTAATATATTTACTTTTCTCTAGCAGATACAAATTATGGATAGAGATAGAGGTTGGATGTATAATACTTCTCGCGTAAGTGCCGAGTACATTGAAAAAGTGAATGACTTTCTTGATAAAGCATTTGCAAAAGCAGCTAAAGGGAATGAAATATGTTGTCCTTGTCGTGGTTGTTTTAATCGTTGTTGGCATCAGCGAAATACTGTCTACAATCACTTGATTGTCAAGGGATTTATAAATAATTATTACAAATGGGTTTTCCATGGTGAGGATTTGCCATCAAGATTGAACGTCCATAGCGAGAGTGATGATGATGATGCACGTACTCATGATGATGTAGACGGATTACTACATGATATTTTTAGAGGCACAATAGAAGAGTTTTCAGATAACGATGAAGAAGGCATAAAGGAAGGCACAGAGGAATTGACCGAGGATGCTAAGAAATTTTACAAGTTAGTGGAAGAAGGCCAACAAGAGTTATTCCCAGGATGCAAAGCTTTTTCCAAACTCTCTTTCATAATTCGATTATATCTGCATAAGTGCATACATGGACTAAGCAATGAGGCATTTGATGATTCTCTGACCTTGTGGAGGGAAGCAATTCCAGACATAAAGTTGCCAAAGTCTTTTTATGAAGCCAAAAGGATTGTCAAGGACTTGGGTCTCGATTATGAAAAAATACATGCGTGCTCTAACGATTGTATGCTATTCTATGGAAATGTAAATGGGAAACTGAATAAGTGTAGTAGTTGTGGTGCTTCTCGGTGGAAGCCAACGAAGGATGATGTAGCAAATGATTCCAATCAACCATCTAAAAAGGTGCATAATGTTCCAGTAAAGGTTTTGAGGTACTTTCCTTTAAAACCTAGAGTTCAAAGACTATTTATGTGTTCTCAAACTGCTAAATCTATGAGTTGGCATTCTAAGGAGCGATCGAGGATGATATTCTAAGGCATCCGGCTGATGGCAAAGCTTGGAAAGACTTTGATGAAAAGCATCCAGAGTTCGCATTAGACCCTCGTAATGTGAGATTAGGGCTTGCTAGTGATGGATTTAACCCCTTTCGAACAATGAGTATTGCGCATAGTACATGGCCAGTTATCTTAATCAACTATAATTTACCGCCATGGATGTGCTTGAAGGCGGAATATTTCATGCTATCTCTACTTATTCCTGGTCCTCAATCCCCTGGCAACAACATTGACATATACTTGCAGCCACTGATTGATGAATTGAAAGAGTTGTGGGAAGTTGGATTGCATACATATGATGCTTCTATCAAACAATCATTTAAATTGTGTGTAGCTTTGCTTTGGACAGTTAGTGACTTTCCAGGATACACAATGTTGTCCGGATGGAGTACTAAAGGCAGGTTGGCTTGTCCTTATTGCAATTATAATACATGCTCTGGCTTTGGACAGTTAGTGACTTTCCAGGATACACAATGTTGTCCGGATGGAGTACTAAAGGCAGGTTGGCTTGTCCTTATTGCAATTATAATACATGCTCTGAGTATTTAAAATATAGCAAGAAGATGTGTTATATGGGTCATCGTAGATTTTTAAAAGATGACCACCCATGGCGATTTAATAAAAGATCGTTTAATGGTGACATTGAGCTTGGAAGAGAACCGATATCACTGTCTGGGACTGAAATTATAGATGAATTATCTGATTTTGTCAATGAATTTGGAAAAAAGCAAAAGAAAAGAGCAAATAGAAATTGTCCGTGGAAGAAAAGGTCGGTATTTTTTGATTTACCTTATTGGGAGCATAATAGATGTCGTCACATGCTAGATTTAATGCATATTGAGAAGAATGTTTGTGATAATATTGTTGGCACATTGTTAGGAGAAGAATGTTTGTGACAATATTGTTGGCACATTGTTAGACATTCCAGGAAAGACGAAGGATCATGTTAAAGCTCGCTTTGACTTACAACAAATGGGCATAAGACGAGATCTTCATCCTGTGCAGTCGGCTGATGGTCGGCGTGTTACATTTGCGAAAGCTTGCTTTTCTATGACAATACAGGAAAAAGAAATGTTTTGCAAAGTGTTGGCGGATGCAAAAGTGCCTCATGGTTGTGCATCAAATATCTCAAGATGTGTAAATGTGAGAGAGAAGAAAATATCTGGGTATAAGACTCATGATGCTCATTTTCTCATGCAATATTTACTTCAAGTTGCATTAAGAAGAAGTTTGCCTAGGAGTGTTGCTATTCCTCTCATCAGATTAGGTGCTTTCTTCAAGGGTTTATGCAGCAAAGTTCTCAAGCCAGTTGAACTTAAATCCTTGCAGTCTGAGATCGTAGAGATACTTTGTCAACTTGAGAAAATATTTCCACCAAGTTTCTTTGACATCATGGTTCATCTTCCTGTTCATTTAGTTCAACAAATTTTGGATTGTGGGCCAGTCAACTACTTCTGGATGTACCCAACAGAGAGATATCTTTGTAGATTAAAGTCATATGTGCGTAATAGAAGTGCTCCTGAAGGTTCCATAGCAGAAGGATATTTAGCTGAAGAGTCCCTAACTTTTTGCTCATTATATATGCATGATGGTGTCAAGACAAGATTTAATAGATACACAAGTATGTATGAGAGAGTTGATGTTGCAGAAGAGACATCGCCAATTTTTCCTAAGATAGGTCATCCATTGGGAGGAAAGAGGAAAAGAAAGGGCAAAGCATTTACATTAGATAATGTTGACTGGGTTAATGCACATCGATATGCCTTGTACAATTGTGATAACAATGAAGTGGATAATTACATACGGTATGATTCATTACTTAATTATTACTTCTTATTTAATGTTGTTGTCCATATTTCACTTTATAGACCTATGTATTTTGTATTGTTATGCAGTGAACATAAACTTTTGATTGAGAATCAGTCAAGAAAAAGAGGCAGAACAAATAAATGGACGGGAGCTCAAAAGCACAGCAAGGACTTCACTGACTGGTTTAAAACTAGAGTATCTGAGTTGGAATCAGCGCCTGATTATCTAAAATGGTTATCAATGGGTCCTAATTTTGTAGCAAAAAAATACAGAGGCTATTATGTGAATGGTTGTACTTTCCACATCAAGGCGCGTGATGAAACATGCAAAACTCAGAATAGTGGTGTGTCTGTAACCAGTCAAGTAGACAGTTATGCAAGTTCAAAGGACCATAATCCTAAAACTGGAAATGTTACTTTTTATGGCGTCATACAAGATATCATTGAAATAGACTATTGGGGCAAATTTAGTGTTGTGCTTTTCAAATGTGACTGGTTTCATTCAGAAGAAGATGAATATGGGCTTATCCGCGTCAATTTCAATAACAAAGGCCATATAAATGACCCTTTTGTCATGGCATGCCAAGTTCATCAAGTTTTCTATGTGAAGGATCCTGTTGAAGAGGCAAACAAGAATTGGCATTATGTTTTAAAGAAGCTTCCTAGTCATGTTTATGATATTGGTGCTACACATGGAGGTGACTATTGGGTTGAAAGTAGTGACATTGTCAGTGATTTAATCCCAACTAGTAATGATGACATAGATGATGTGGGTTGGTGTAGAGATGATGTGCCGAGGTCCACTGCTGACATTCCTCCAAATATATATATTGATGATGACAATATAATGGAAGGTGATGAAGACAGTGACTTTGATGAAACAGAGTGGGATTGGATGGAGTAAAGACACGGGACTTTCTGTATGTTTTGAAAGAAATGAGCTTTGAACTTTATGTTTTGAGTTTATGGGTTGAGTAGACTTTGTCATTTTCTTTTTGATTTGAGTATGAATTAGTAGTTTAAAGAACGCAGAACTTTTGCAAGATTACAGGTTATGATTTTGTAACTAACAATCATATTTGAAGGATTAACCTCTTCAAAATCCATGCACCTTCAATGTTTTTTGGATTCATCGTTAATCAGCAATAATGGGTGCTTTTACCATGTATATGCATGTACATATAATGTGTCTTAAAATTTATATCTGAAGTCATTCTCTGAACTTCGCATGTTAATCTGCTAAGAATGTTAATGGGTGCTTCTACCATGCATTGCTCATGTTATTAAAGGTAGGTTCATACAGATATGCACGCGTCTCAGAGTCAAATTTTAACTTTCTAGAGTCTTCACCCCCTCTAGACAAAAAATAATTTCTGGTCTCAACTACACTTGGTAGAAAAACAAGCAGGTCAATGACAGTCTTGCTGGTGAGTTTTCTTAACTAATCGAAATTACCTCTGTTGAGAATCAAATCTGTCAGAGAATCAGGTAGACTATTAATCAAACTAATAAAATACCTGGACAGGAAGATCAAAGAGTCCTTGTGTCCACAGAAAACCATAAATCATATATCATGAAATATATTTTTATTTCGCAAAGACAAACGCACAATTACAATGTCGATGAGCTTTAATCTGGAAATTTTTTGTTTATTTACAAAGTTCTTCTACAACGTAGCCTATACATTTTCAGTCTAATCTTTTTCCTCATATCCGCTTTTGCATAAGCATGTGTTTCTTTTGTCCTCTAACGTATCTTTTGTCCTCTAACGTATCTTTTGTCCTTGGAGTTACCAGGGAACAAACAAAAAAAACATGGAAGCAGAAAAAAATTATGTGTCAACCTCTTCAAAACAGAAGAGATCATTTGAGGTAAGTTGGGTTGAGTTTTTATTGTATATTCTAAGTTTCTTTCTCTAAATGTATTAATTTTTTTTCTTTTCCTTGTTTGTAGGTTACGAGCAAAAAATGTGAGCGTGGTGACAAAAAGAAGCCAAAAAGGATATTTTATCCTCCGAAACAGATTACAAATATGGCAACGACATGTCCACAAGTGCACCCAAAAGAACATAATCGGGTAAATAATATGGATAGTATGAGAAAGCATGCGCCCAATATATGTGAACCACCTGCTAGAAATATTGCAATACAAAGAAAAGAGTTAGAGGTGCAGACAAAGAAGAAAATGATCCGTATGAGACAATCAAGAGAGGAGAAAATGTTGGATGAAATAGAAAATGCGGAGCGAGATATTCGGAAAAAAATCATAGAGCAAAAGGGACAATTTAGTAAGGCACGACACCAACTTCACGATCATGCACAAATAAAGGTGATAGCAAGAGGAGAACACTCGGCCAACATAGAAGATGAAGAGGAAGATATTAGAGAGAATTTCATAGAAGATGCTGAAGGAGATGTTAGTGAACATGATGAGCAAGATGAAGAGGAAAATATTTGGGAGGATTCTATAAACGAGTCTAAAGGAGGTGAGGATTTAAGGGAACAACCAGCAAGACAGGTAGCCAATAAAGTGGTAGACAAACCCAAAAAATATCGAGGACAAACTAAATGTGAAAAAATTCATGCACGAAGTGTACATGAGCGACAAGTTATTTTTTTAAATGGGTTTGGACAACCTATCGGACCGTCAGATAAGGCATGCAGTGAACTTAGCAGTTTCTTAGGCACACTTGGAAGAAACTCAAGTTTTGCACCTCTGGATAAGGAAAATTGGCACAAAGTTGAAGAAAAAGATAAAGAAAAAATATGGGATTATGTTAAGGTATGATTTTTATAATTAATCGCTAATTTCCTGTTGTTCTTTCCCTCTTATTTATATCAAGTTTTTATGATCAAAAATTTTTATTGTCAATTGATGTTAATGTAGGAAAAATATGACATTCCAGAGGAAGGGAAAAAATGGACCTTAGAAACTGTCAATTATGCTTCACAACAAGCACTCTTCTCTATATTATCTGTTTCACGCATGTTTACAGGAAGCTTGGTGGTATTATGAGTAGTTAAGTTATAATAATAATATTTGATTAGGTTCACTTCTAAATTCACTTCTTAATTAGTGCTATGTATTTTTATTTAAAATTTTCTGTAAACCTTTTTCTTGTTATTCCTCAGAGGTAACTACAAATGATTGACTACCTAGAGTTGGGAAAATGTATAAACGTGGAAATACTATTCTAACAGGCTTTATCCCTATAAGCTTAAAATATTAGCAAGCTGAGTTAATAACTAGGATAAATAGTCTATTGTTAGTGTTCCTCATCTAATAAGATACTCGTGCATGATGCACCAGTAATTCACCAGTTCAGAAATCATATATATATTTTGCTCATAATGTATAATTCAGTGTGATTTCTAATTAAAGAATATATTTGAGTTCCTCAGATACATATAGGAACACAATAACATATCATTTGCTAATAAAAATATGTTTCAGATTGTGTTAAGAGTTGTCGAAGCATGGAAGAAGTCAGAAATGTTTACCTACCTGCTTTGTTAACTATGGACATTCAAGTAATACCAGAAGCTGCCATTTCTAAAGTAGGAAAGGAATTGGCAAAACTTTGTATAATATAGTATAGGTTTATGAATGTTAAGTTACACTAAACCCCCATGAACTTCCAGTGTTCTGCAGTATTAATTAGTAATAATCAGAGTGGGTTTAAAAGAAGTATGTGAGCATTCCCCATTATTATAGCAATCAGGATTATAAGATATGTGCTTGATTCTTGAAATTTGTTTTTTTCTTTCTTTTGCACTGAAAGCTATTAGGCGATGGCAATTCCTGTTACAAACTTCATGCACATACGAAACTCAAGTTGACACTAATAAAAAGAGGAATAAGTTACATATTTATTGTATTAATTATCTAATACAGGACTGTGGTTATAGGACTTACATACAAGAGTTACCCATGTCTCTTCCGGTGTCTCTCATGTTACTGCAGTTATAGGACTTACATACAAGAGAGGCTGATATCTACTGTTTCATTCATTACCCGAATATTACAATCTAAAATCAATTGTCAATATTCAAATGTTGCGACATAATCTCAGTGATGCGTTATAACCCGATGCATGCGACAAATTTTGCAAAATCCAGGTTTTGCTTTAGTCACTTGAGAGAAACAGGTCTTTTTTGTTCCTGCGGTTATAAATTTTATAAACGCCACAGGAAGTTGCAAAATAACAAATGCTCAATAAGGATCTAAATTCTCTCTCGTCTTTTCAAATCAACCGGTCCTAACATTTTTATAGCTTTAATTAAATAGAAATCCATCTTTTAAACATAACAACAAGCAATCTAAGTAATTAGCCATCCTTCAATACAGTGAAGCGACACAAGACACAATATACTCCTCACAAGAAACTCCTCAGGAACTCGATTATTTCTTTCGTCCCTGCATCTCCAAAGACAAGATCTTGCTCGAGTTGTCCAACATCCCTAAGTCCTAACTCTTTAATTATTTTGTTAATTTTTCCTGCAATCTGGATTCATACATATGGTGAACCAGACACAATGTTAGTATAAATTTATTTCTCACAGCTAGCTTGAGCAGCAATATACTATACTACACTGGGTGATAAGTGATAACAGTATAAATGTATTTTGTATATGTTGATTCTTTCTTCTATACTTTGAAAATATAAGCTGATAAAATCTATTGAAGCAGTGAAATAGACACGGAACAGCAGTGCTGCTAATGGTTTGGTTGTTTTTTAAATCCACGTTCCTTCTATATGTGTAGAAAACAAGTGAGACCAACAAAGCAAATCGTGAAGGTCTAGAATATATGCACACTACGGGGACAATAAGTTTTGCGAGGGTTCGCCAAAAAATGGTATTTCAATTTTTTTTAATGTTCCTTATTAACAGTATCCTTTCTTTTTGTTCGTTTTTAATGTATTTATCAATATTTTAACTATCATGTCTTTATTATAGGAAAATGAGTTGGGAAGACCTCCAAGTGAAGCTGAAATGTTTATTGAGACCCGTAAAAAGAAGATAAATCCACAAGGAGAGAAAACAATCAATTTGATAGTAAGAATGTGCCATATTTCCTAAATATTAATATTCATATATTGCTTTTTAAAAACAATCAATTTGATAGTAAGAATGTGCCATATTTCCTAAATATTAATATTCATATATTGCTTTTTAAGTCCTAATTTTCATATAACATGCATAGCAACTAAATATAAATTTTTCTAATGCAGGGTGCTTTAGAAGAACTCAAATCTCAAGATGAAGATGATGATGCATGGGATTTAGTCAAGAAAGATGAACATCCTGGACGTGTACGTCTTAGGGGGAGGGGTGTCACTAAAACCATGCTCCAGAATAAAAATAAAAAGATCATGGATCCCTCGGAGCAAGTTTCAGAATCTGTTGTTCAAACTATATCACAAAAAGTTGAGCAAGAGTTGACAAAAAAGTTTGAAGAGCAGAAGGCAGATTTGGTTCATGGTTTCGCTGAGCTTTTGACTGAAACACTTGGGCAAACAATTGATCCGGCGGCTATTGCAAGACTTATTGCACGCACAAGATCACCTGAGCAAGGTGGTAGTGCTCGAAATCATGATCATCCTCGCTCATCTGCAAGCAGCCATCAGCCACGAAATGAGGTAGTTTTTTCTTTTGTTATATCTTTCTTTTTCTTTTTTGTGTATTATGACAACTTGATTTGGATTGGTTGCTTCTTAGTTCGCCCGAAATGAGGTGTTATATACCTAAATATGATCGTCATGCAATAAGTTATGACTCTAAAGAGACACATACAGTCCATTTCATGCAATAAGTTATGACTCTAATGACCTTTATCCTTCTATCATCCGTGTCTCTACTATTCTACTTGTGCTTACTCTTAATTTCATTATATAAGTCATGGTTTGATCTTGAATATAGGGCCTCCCATTAATTAAACCTCAGTATATGAGCATTCCCCATTAATGTATGTGAGTTCAGACCATCGTATCTCAGTACCATTCCCATCATCAAGTGCAAGCCCAAAACTTTAACAGCTATGAGCATTCCCCATTAGTTTCTTTCTAATTTCAACTTATCAATCCATCTAAGTCAGTATATTGTTATAACAGCTATGAGCATTCCCTTTTTCTCTCTCTATTATGCATCTGTGGTCTCTTGTGATTTAAAGCTACCTGTACTAATATTCTCACATATATACTGTACATACACTTATTCTGTCATATTGTTATACTAATAAAAATCTATATGGAGCTAGGTGGAGATCTAGATATGATATACAAGGCATTCGTGTCTCTTCTATTCTACTTGTGCTTACTCTTAATTTCATTATATAAGTCATGGTTTGATCTTGAATATAGGGCCTCGATCCCATTAATTAAACCTCAGTTTGATCTTGATAATTTCTATGTTGTAAATGACTTGATAACTTTATACATTTACTTTGAAGGGTTTAATACTTGTGCTTACTCATCTTTTTATCTTGATGTACGCAGGAAAACATCTGAAGATCCATGCTTGTCACTCTTTAGGGGATTTATTTGTTGTGAAGATTTAGAACTTAATCGTCTCAATAGAGACATTTTGACATTTTGATTAAGTAGTAGCTCTTTGTTTTAATCATGGAGGATTTGTGATATGTGCTTAATTTGGTAAGTTTGTATGTAAAACTTGTGAAGAATTATCTCAATCCTATTGCTATAATATTGTTCTTCGTTGTAACGAATTGTTCATTATATTAAGGCTAAAGTTTGGTTAGTTTGTGTGTAAAACTTGGACTATTGTTTCTTTGTATGTGAGGGACTGATGTGTGATATCTGGGTGATTTGTTTTGATCAGTAAAAATTGAAACCGTCCCCTTTGGTATAAAAATCATCCTCATAGATCACAAACAAAACCGTTCCCATAGACAATATAACTGTCCTCTTAGGTCAAGCTCGAAACCGTCCCCCTTGGTATAAAAACCGTCCCCATAGAAACCGTTCCCCTTGCTATCAAATTGTTCCCATTGCTTAGAACCTAAAAACCGTTCCCCTTGCTATCAAACCGTTCCCGTTGCTTAGAACCTAAAAACCGTTCCCCTTGATATACAACCGTTCCACTTGCTCTAAACTAAGAACCGACCCCTTAGCACAACCGTTCCCTTATGGTACTATTGGGGACGGTTTACAAATCGTTGCACTAGGAGCATAAACCGTCCCATTAGACCTACGGGCACGGCTGCAAACGAGACGGATGTAGAACCGTCCCCATAGACCTAGTGTGACGGTTTCCATGCCTAAGGTGACGGTTCCGAACCGTCCCCATAGGCCTCAAATGTGGTAGTGTTAGTATTTCCTGGGATTTGGCTAATGATAGACATGGCTAGATCTAGAAACAACGATAATACAGAAAATTTAAGTACCAACCAAATCCAAATCGCATGCCATCATCCCCACAACAATCAAACATCAAAGGAACAGAACCCTAACCTAATGAACAAAAACAAATCGAAAAATAGATCGAGAAGGAAACTCACAATCAGTAAATTAGTTGAATTTGAGCAGGGAGCAAGAATCCAAACCCTTCTTCTCCTAGGCGGATCAAAGAGCGAAATAGAGAAGAAGAATCGATGGCAGAAGGTTTTTCACGCTGGAAAAGAAAGAGGGTTTTTTTTTGGGTTCGGTTGGCCTATTTAAAGGGGCAAAAACGGAAGAATTATAATTGACAGCTTCTTCCCAATCCTAAACGCTACTTGAGATAGCTTTTCAAAAGCTACTTGCAAAAGGCACAATCTCTTAGATAAGCCCCTCTTATTTTTTGTCACCAAACAGCTCTACTAGCTTATTGACCAACTCAATAAGCCACAAGCTCTTAGATAAGCCAATTTTTTTGGTTGCCAAACAGGGCCTTAATAGAACAAATGAAGGGGTTTCAACATACCAAGATCCCAAACTTGGAACTTAATGTTGTTGCACTGCACAGTTCCCACATTGAACTCAATCACTGAAAATTACAACAACAAAAAACAAATTAATTATTCAAGCCTACTCGTATCAAATGAGGAGAGAGAGAGAGAGTGAGAAATAAGAGCAGAAATTGAGCTACTTGGAATCGTTGACACCACTTCCCCCATCTGAAGCCTATCTGTGAATCAAAACCAAAACACAAATTAATCCCTCAAAATTAAAAAAAAATTAAAAAATTTAATGAGAAAGAAATTGGAAGAGGGAGAGTACAGAGGATCGTGGCTTTTCCGGCATTATCGAGGCCGAGAATGAGGATCCGAGCCTCCTTATTGCCGAAGATAGAAGAGAGCATCCGCGTGAAGAGGATCCCCATTAGATCTGATCCGATAAGAGCTTCTCGGATCTTTAGCCGATAACGGATCCGGATCTGGGTCCGCGTAAAGAGCTTGAGATCACTGGGGATTTTTATTTGGGGAAGAAGTTGGGGAAGAAGTTGAGCAAGCTTGGGGATCCGGATTTTCTCTCAGTGGGTTTGTGTGACTTAGAGAGTGAGGTTTCATTGTGTTCTTATCCATATTAGAGAACAAATTATTGTATAGAGCTTTTATTATGAGATACACTTTGTAATACATTTGTACACCGAGAGGAGTGTGTGGTGAGAGACGGGGTCGTCCCAAGAGGAGTGGGGTAGGTGGTAATGCCTAGAGGTAGGTTGTAATTCCTAACACTTGAGGGAGACACAGGCTAGATACCAACACTTAGAGGGTGTAAAGTGAGATTGCAAGAGTGTAATTTATCTGTTGTGTTATCGATACTATTATGTATCATTTTTTAATAATACATGGTATTATTATTATTATTATGAATATTTTTGTATAATACGTTGTATTATTAATTATGTATTATTTGTTGTATTATTTCTACTATTACATATTATCTGTCGTATTAGTATAACTAGTACGTTTTACTGTGTATATAATTGTCCCATAATTATTTGATTTTAAATGTAAGTAAATATATTTTTATTATTAATTATTCTCGTTTAATTGTACAATATGTGTATATATCGACTATTTTGTATTCACTATTGTATTAGCACAACATGTACGTTTTTAATTATAGATAATTATTACATAATTAGTTTAATTTTTAAATACCTAATAGTATTTATTTTAATTATTTTAACCGTAACCCTAAACCCTAATATAAATATATATATATATTATATATCTTCTCTCTCTCGTTCTTCTTCTAAACACCGCCGCCGCCTCAATATCATCTTCTCTCCTCGGCCCCTGACCTCAGACCGCCAACCCAAGCCTTGTCGGCCCCTTGCCACCCGCTCGCCAAGTCGCCGCCCTCCTAGCCACCCCCCACGCCCCATCTCGTCGCACCAGATCTCCAGCTCCGCCCTGAGCTCCTCCAGCCCCTCGTCGTCACGCTACCTCAGCCCAGCACTGCGCCGAGCTCCACTCCATCGCCAGCGCCCCCTGAACCCCGACCACACCTGTCGGCCATTCTCGCGCCGCAGCGCAGTCCCTCGCTCTCGCGACGACGTGCGTCGACAAGCACAGCCACTCGCCCCTCGTCCCGTTGCTCCGATCTTCTCCGATGAACTCCGAGCTCTGCCCATCACGTCGATCAATAGTGACGCCACCTGCCTCAGATCCGAGCACAACTCCCTACAGTTGTCACCCTTCAACTTCAGATTCGTCGACTCTCCAGATCCGCTCCTTCAGATATGCTCCAGCCGACGCTTGCTGAGAAACCGTCGTCATCAGACCCCACGGTCTCACAGGCAAGATCCCGCTTCTCTTGATTTGATATTCTATTATTTATATCTGTTAGTAATTGATTTCATAGATTAGACTATGATATGTAATTACCTGCGTGAGTTTGTTGATGAACGATATTGATTACGAGATGCTTTTAATAAAAAGAATATTTTAGATTTATTTTAAAATTATTATTATAAGAAAAAAGTTGATTTTGAAAAAGGGGTTAGTTTTGAATTAATATAATGAGAAAGAATTTTTTTAAAAGAATTTTTGGAATTAATAAATTTATGATTATGACGATTGGAAATTGCGAGATTTCATGCGTAATTATTTGATAGTTGTAGTTCCATCTTGCACTGTTATTAGTAGTTGTTCACGTTTCCTGTTCATGATTCATGACATTTTTACATAGTATTCGTTGCATTTATACATTATTATTGTTGAGAATCGCGAGTATTGCTTGACTATAGTGACCCGTGAGATATGAGTTGTTGACTTGGACTTGGGATGGGAAGGTCTGGGTTCATGTTATCAGACCCGTGAGATATGAGTTGTTGACTTGGACTTGGGATGGGAAGGTCTGGGTTCATGTTATCAGATATGTTTGTTGTTTATTTCCAGGCTCGCACCATGACTTGGGATGGGAAGGTCTGGGTTCATGTTATCAGATATGTTTGTTGTTTATTTCCAGGCTCGCACCAGTGAATCGTTTCGCACTGGGGTGGGTCTGAGGAGCTGTGATCGGATGTGTATTGTTTATTTCCAGGCTCGCACCAGTGAATCGTTTCGCACTGGGGCGGGTCTGAGGTACTAGTGAGATGTGATTGTTAACTTGATATCCGATAATGTGAACTTTGACTCTGTGTGAGATGTGAACCAGTGACCTGTTATAGGATGACTAGTTACATGACTCGTTTCTTGGTTAAGTATGAGTTCTTGTGAGATATAGGCTAGTTGTGTTTCTTTTTATACATAGATCGGGATTAATATTTAATTATTTACAATTCGAGACATATGGTATATACATGAGGGTTTCTTTGTTTGGATTATTTCGCTCGACGTACTACGTCTTGAGTTGTAGATTTTTAAGTATTAATTCCATCTAGTGTATGATCCTGTTACTTGGATGATTAGACTGATCGCTAGCTGCATGATCTCGTTACCTGATCGATTTTGGATGCTTTACGTTTATCATGTTTTAGTAGTGTTTTCGCATGTTGATTTTGTCAGATTTCCAGTTGCACGTTCTTTTGTCATTTCTGTTATCGTATCGTTTTCTGCTTGGGTTTTCGTTCGCTCTATTTTTTGTGGGGTCTTGTCGTGTGCCATACACGCTGACGTACACCTGTTTTTTCTGGTATATGTCAGACTTAGAGGAAGAACAGGTCCAGCTGGGAGATCGCCAGGAGCCAGAGGATTCTCAGCAAAGTGTCTTGCAGACGTAGCAGAAGAAGAAGCCGAAGCTTAGTCATTCCTCTTAGTTTGTTTTGTAGCACCTTCATTTCCTTTTGATCAGTGTATTTTTATATTCTCCAGTATTTTATTCAGATAGTTTTTGTATAAGGGCACGTTTGACCCGTATTATTATGTCTTGGATGTTATCCCATTCATGATATGATATTTTTATTCTGAGTTTGTCTATTATATTCTTGCTTATTGTGATCGGGGACCTATGACTTCGCATTGTATTTATTTCCAGATGCTTAGCGTATTGGATTAAGAAAAAAAATAAAAGAAAAAAATAATAGTGTATATTTCTTCTCAATCTAATACGTCGCGGGCTTGTTCACGTTCCGATTCCCGGGTATTTTGGGAAGCGGGGCATGACAAACTGTCAAAATGAATTTATTGCTTGCACTATATAATGTTCAATTGCCACTATATGAATATTGTTTAACCAGTAAAATAACTAGGAAACCTTTTATTGGTGGACAAAGAGACAAAGAACTTTTAGGGTCGATACACTCATACATTTTTGGTCCTCTAAGTATCAAAACTCATAGTAATAAAGAATATTTTATTACTTTTATCATTGATTATTCTAAGTTTATATACGTCTATCTTATATCTAGAAAATTAAAAGTTTTTGACTACTTTAAGAGATATAAGACAAAAGTTGAAAACCAACTTGGAAGGAAAATTAAAATTTTGAAAACTGATATTTTGAGAACTGATAGAGGTGAGGAATATAACCCTAAAGAATTTGATAGTTATTATATTCAGTACGGAATTAAAAGACATACAATAATGCAGTATACACCACAATGGAATGGTGTTGCTGAAAGAAAGAATAGAACTGAATATAGTTAGATGCATGTTGTCTCATTCTAGTCTCTCCAAAAAATTTTGAGGAGAAGCATTTTTAACTATAAACTATATTTTAAATAGAATTCCTATCAATTTAGTTGTATCTATACCTTATGAGTTATGGAATGGGAGGAAACCTAATCTGAGTCATCTCAGGAAGTGGGGAACTATAGCCCATGTTATCATTCTATACAAACTTAGAGATAAGTTGGATTTTAAAATAATAAAATATAGATTCATAGGGTATTTAGAAAATTCAAAAGGTTTTAAGTTCTTTAATAAAGAAAAAGGGGTCATTAAAAGCAGCGATGCTTGATTTCTAGAGAATCTGGAGGAAGAGAAACAAGTTCAAGTGGAAATAGAACCTCTAACTGTAATAGATGATGATTATTACGATGTTGTTCCCACTAATGACCCATATATTATGATTGAACCTAACCTTAAAAATAATGAAATACCTATGAAAAATGATGTACCTCATCAACCAGTTTAGGCAATAAAAGGCTAAGAACACAACCTTCATGGATGGATGATTACTATTTGTATTCATGTGAGCCATCTTGTTTCTTTGTAGATACAAATATATAAGAACAAGATCCCTTAGTATTCTCTGATGCGATGAAATCGTTTGAATCAGTTTTATGACTAAAATCCATGAGAGAAGAACTTGATTCTATAGAAAAAATAAGATATGTGAGTTATGTGATCTATCAAAAAATAGAAAAGCCATAGGATGTAAATAGAAGCTTAAAAAGAAATATCGGTTGATGGATCTATTGATAAATTCTAAGTACGATTAGTTACCAAGGGTTACAACCAGAAGGTAGTAATAGATTTTCAGGAGACGTATTCTCCTGTAATTAAATTTGCATCCATTATTTTGACTATTGTTGCATATCTTGATTTGGAGTTATTCTAAATAGATGTTAAAACTACATTCCTTAATGAAGAGTTGAAGGAAGCGATATGTATGCAACAACCTAAAGGTTTTTAGGTAAAAGGACATGAACATAAATTTTACAAATTAATGAAATCCCTATACGGTTTAAAACAATCTTCTAGACAGTGGTATCTTAAATTTCATGACGTTGTCACCAAACATAATTTTATTCAAAATAAATTAGATAATTGTGTATATATCTTGAAAAGTGGAAGCAAATTTACTATATTACCCTAATATATGTATGATATATTGCTTGCCGAAAATGACATAGAAATGTTGAATAAAATCAAAACTGATTTCAGTAAAAAGTTTGAGATGAAAGACATGAGAGATGCATCATATATTCTTGGAATTCAAATCAAGATAGAAAGTCTAGAATGCTAAGTTTAAAACGAGAAAAATATTTAAGATCAATTCTTAAAAGGTTTGGAATAAAGAATTCCAACCCGGCACCAATTCCGTTGGTCATGGGAAAGAGATTATGTAAAGAGAGAAGACTTGGAGAGAAGCAAAAGCCATTAGATGTTCCTTACTCCTAAGCAATTGGAAGCTTGATGTATGTAATGTTATGCACCAGACCTGATTTAGCTTATGCTGTAAGTCTAGTTAGTCAATATAAAAGTAATCCAAGACCACCATATTGGAAAACTATTAAAAGGATTATGAAGTATATCAGAGGTACATTGACTCATAGATTTATTTATCAAGCCGATTCACTTGATCTCCTTGGTAACTCTGATGCTGATTTCGGAGGTGATAAAGATGATGGAAAGTCCACTTCAGGATACTTGTTCATCTTTGGAGGAGAAGTTATTTCTTAGAGTAGCAAGAAACAATGATGTGTTGCTAGATATACACAAGAAGCTGAATATGTTGCTTACAGTATGACAACTACACATGCTGTCTGGATAAGATGTTTTTTGATTGATCTAGAACTCAATTTGTCAGAAGGACCCATTGATATTTATTGTAATAATCAAGTAGCGATTAGCTTGAACAATAGTGGCACGAATAGTTCCAAAGGAAAACACATTGAGATCCAGTATCACTATATTCGAGATATTGTAGAAAATGTAGAAGTTAGAGTGACTTATATCTCTACCACAGATATGATTGTTAATCCTTTGATAAAAGGAATACCAACAGAATCCTTTATCAAACATGTAACTTTGATGGGACTTAGGAATAGATAAGTCCAAGTAAAATTTTATGAATAATAAAATAAGAGTTAATCTCCATGAATAGTGGGAGTAATGGTAGGAAGAAACATCTGATCTCACGGATAGTGGAAGGCATATCACTTGGTTTAATTTGGCTAAGTGGAAGATGTTAACAAATCACCCAACTTAGCCTCAATAACTAAGATTTTCATGGGATTAAGACAGTAGGGATAATGGGTTAGAAGAATATGGAGAATAACTGGGACAGTTCCTAAATAGGTGGAGAGGAGTTGAGGAAAAGCCTGTATATAAAAAGTGAAAATTATTTTTTGAAAATATACTGAAAGAAAAAAGCTCACGGAAGCCCTCTTAAATTTTCTTCTTCTTCTTCTCTCAGTTTCTTTGTTACTTTGTTCTTCAGATTGAACCACAGTACCCAATGATGGTCTCTAACTTGGCCTGGTTGGGTCACTTTTTCTATCTAGTTCGATTTTGTGATGGGATTGCAGCCAGCTACCCAAAACTAGATTAGATTCGGATTAATCTGTAGTCACAAACCTCGCTCGAAAGATTAGTGGGCTAGCTGAAAAGGCCCATAGTAGGCTAGTGATTTTCAGACCCAACGTGATAAAGCCTTGGCTTGAGTTGGGTCTGCCTTTGTCGGCTGAGGCATGGTTTTAAGGAGGGCTGTGAGGTGATATGAAGGAAGGGACAATACAAAATAACTACAAACAGATTTAGATAGACTATCTATTCATATTGGAGAGCACAAGAAAATGGACAAACGAAAGAGAAAAATATTCGTCTCCTCTCGATCCCGTCGAACCACAGTAGAAGTCCATTCTCCACCTCGTTGAACCTCCATCCCTTCACTCCTATTATCTCTATCAAGACGATATCAAATTCCCACTTGTGATCCCCAATCTGGACCAACTAATCAAAGGGTTTTGCTATTTGTCACGCGAGATGGGCTGCGCGCCCATCACGCGTGACAAAAAAAATTTCCGCTAATCAAAAGCATTAATACTATAGATAGTTTGAAGGATAAATTACACTAAACCTCCAAAAATTTTTACCATTTTGCATTAAATTCTCAATAACTTTCAAAATCACACTACCTGTTAATTTTTACAAAAGACCCTCAAAGTTAACACTGGTACACCTAACATGGCATATTGAACTCACAAGGCTTAAAAAGACCAAAATACCCCTTAAATTAAAAAAATCCCTTTATGAATTTTTTTTATTGTCAATCCTAGAACAAAAATCTCTTTTTTGTCACTCGCTCTCCTCATGCTCGTGTGGGATTTTGGGGTCGTGAACCTTAAATTTTTTATTTTTCCTTCTGCTGAAACTGTCCTTCAAAACATGGTACATTGTTTGTAGCTCTAAGTCACGGAGATTATTAAAAAAAATGCAAAAACCTATTAGTTTTTTCAAATATTATTTATAGACCTACGAGTACATTTTTTCCTCTTTAAACCTTTTTGGACAATCCTTACAATTGTGAAACTTTTGACTTTGGCTTAATTAATTTACAAGAAATCACTTAAGAGGCATTTAAAGAGTTTTTCTTCTGTCTTAAGTTCTTGTAAGATTCCTTTTTATTTTGACTTAGATTATCAAATCTCGATCCTCTTTCATTTGTACTTTAATTCTAATTGAAATCATGTTTTTTGGTCAAGCTCAATACTTAAAACCACGTATCTTGGTGAAAAGTCTCCTCTGAATAGTAACTTCAAGTTTAATATCCAACATTCTTTGCGTTGGACAGTCTTAACGTGTCAATATTTATCAATTCATTTGCTATTTTCCTTCTTATTACTAGGTGTAATAGTGCTATGAGCAAGAGTTGAGATGGTATATAATGGTTTAATCGGAGCGAGATGAGATAGAGGGAAGGGTCTCTTTTGTCATTAGTTTTAGAACAAATTTCACTAGTTGTAGGCTGTTAAAAAATTACTGTAGATAGTTGATTCTCATTAAGCATTGATAATGAAAATTACAATTCGACGACTTCTAGAAGGTTACAATTTAAACATTTTTACGAAAATTGACGAAGGTTATAATTCAACGATCTTCACAACCTTCACAACAACCGATGGAAGTTCTTGAAAGACATTTTTGCCACTAGGAAAGAACCCTAGTGGGAGGGGGTGAATAGGGTTTATGCTAATCTAATATGATTTAATGCTAATTAAAACTAATTAACGAATATCCTAGAAAATAAGATATGCAATGAATTATTAGTAAGGATAAGTAATATAAACAAGGGTAAATAAAATAGTGGACAATATAAACAAAGAGGCAATGGCTAAATAAGATGAACAAAAAGAGTACGCCAATACAAACTCAAACAAGCAATATGATCATGGAGTTCGGACCTTCCGTCCTACTTCTCCGCTCCCCACTCCCGGGGAGAAATTCACTATCACACTGGGTTTTCAATACTCACCCGAAAACGTTTATACCATACAATATCGGTTTTCAACGCTCACCAATCAACGTTCACAATCACTTATAATGTAACTACACAACTACCATCTCAAGTGTTGGCCTCTCACGTGTCTTCCTCAAATGCTTGGAATTACTACCTCTCACTAAGCTTTACTACCGATGCCACTCCTCTTGGGACCGATCACGTCTCTCACCTCTACACTCCTCTTAGTGTACTTGTGTAATACAAAGTGATTCTCATAATAAGGCTCAAATACAAATAATTTGTTCTCTACAAAAGATGAGAACACAATGTAGGCTCACTCTCTAAGTCACAAACCCACAACCCCAAATAATACTTTGTATGCAAATACAATAAGCTCAATAGGTTGTGTGTGAACAAAGAGCATAATCAAAATAAATCTAAACTCAATATAAATCTAGCTTAAAAAATGATGATCAAACAATTATATATAAATATAAAACTAGATTGAGTTTAGAAACACTTCTCTAAAGATAACAAGAGAGAGAGAGAGAGAGAGATGAGTTGAATGCCCAAACACAAATGATGATCTCATCAAGCTCTTGTGAAAATTTCTTCACAAACAAACTTGTAAACAAACTTTGAAACCCTTAAACTCTTTTAGAAACTTTCTTAAACCTGTTTAGAAATTCTCTTGCATGGATTATAAGTGTTGAGGAATGATGGGGTATATATAGGAAACCCCAAAGCCAAGAAAAACCCAAGCAAAATGCCAAAACACCATAAAATGACAAATCTAGAAAACTAGCTGTTATAGGCTGAAAACATGTCATTAGTCGACTGATGAAGTCCATCGTTGAACAGTTTTGGCAGATTCTGGTATTTTACGTATCTGAATTTATAAAATTAATTAAAAATAGTAAATCAACTCTAAAAATCATAAAATTTTGAGGGAAGGTTCTAAACATATATACGAATATGTTAGAGAAATAATTTCTGTAATATCATGTCCCATTTGTGAGAAATAAATATTTGAACACAGATATTACAGATTCTAAAAACGGCTAAAATATCTGATTTTGTAAAATCAATTTAGTAAAGTAAATCAGCTCCAAAAATAATAAACTTTTGGAAAATGATTATAAACATGTAATAGAAAATGTTAGAAAAAGAAATTTTCAAAATTTATTTCCCATTTGTGAAATATAATTTATTTTATAAACCGTTCAAAAAAGCAAAAACGTTAAATACTCGATTTTGATAAAAACAATTTCTAACAAGTTTGAAAATCCTTTTGAATGGATTAATAGACTTAGGAAAATATGTAAGATAGTTATATTTAGTCTATAATCCAAAAACATGATGTTTTCACAAAAACGATGTCTAATGAGATAAATCCATAATTTGTGTGTACGTGTATGAAATGAGCTTAAAGTATCTACACACATAGTATAAACCCTAAACTAATTTCCCCAAGCTTGATTGATCTTCAATGAGCTTGTCTTGGATGCGGATGAAGCTTGATCTTGAATTTTGACTTTGAATTGTATATGGCTTCATACCGATATTCCTTCCATCCTCCAATGGATATGATCGTGAAAGCTCAATGCCATCCAACCTCCGACTTATTATTTATCTAGAATAAATAAGAAAACACAAATACTAGATAAACAATATTAGCTATAAATTATTTTTTAAAACATCATCAAAATAAAAAGGCCAACAATCTCTCCCTTTTTGATGATGACAAACAATTTACACAGAAAGTATATAAAATATATAATAAAGCATAATACTCATAAATATAAATATACTTACATATTTCTTCCCCTTTGGCAACATAAAAATGAGGATATAAAAGAAATAGGAAAATGAAAGCTCCCCTACCTATAAGCATAGTGAGTATAAAAACAAACAATAGGGAATAACTCCCCCCATCAAAATACCTTAATGAATGTATGAAATGAAGTACTAGGCAAACATGTGAGTAAGTATAGATGAGAAACATGCTAAATATCACTCACATACAACAATACCATGAGAACACATATAGATATATCAGTATAAAAAAATGTGTCTCAATACATAAGCATAAAAACAATGTATAAATAGATTTATAAAATCAAAAGGAAAAAACATGAGAATCATGAAAAAAGTTTTCAACTGAAAACAAATCAGACAAATGAATTCATAAATCAAATTAAATCACATAATAACATAAAACCAAACCATCATCGATTTTTAAAAAGAAAGAGAGGCAACCATATCAAGCACTTGAGCTTGTAATAACCCATATAAATATTTTTAGCACCCGATAAACAAGATTTGGGAATAAACACCCAATAAACCTAGGGGTTGCTCAAACACAACCTCTCATGACAATCAAAACCAAAAATCATGAAAACAAAAGAATTGACCAAAAAAATGTTTTCATATTCAAAAACTTCAAAAACATGTTTTTTAAAACTAAGACATAAAAAAAATAAAAATATTAAAAATCTTGGTTTTAAAAGGATTTTAGCACTTAAGCATTCTTGGTGTCGAAAGATTTAGGGACATGACCCCTATCATTAAAGCTCAAAGCTCTAGGGTTATAAATCCTCTTGGGCACATTTGGTGCACGAACACGGTCAAAATAAAAATTATGTAAATGACCCTTCCGGTTGTAATAAGTATAATGAAATGGTTGAAATTGTGTGTGTTGACCAAACGGTTATGCACGAGACTCATTTGCAAAAAATAGGTTGTTCTTTAAAATTATTTTGCAAATGAGAAACTCTTCTCAAATCAAAACAAAATTTAGCCAAATGACCAAATCTACTATAATAATCGCATCTATACACATAAGCATGTTTATGATGATCTATATGTGTGTGTACATGTGAATGTGATGATGAAGCTTGATGGGATGCACAAACATGATTGGGCTTGATGGGTTTTTGTGCATTATAACAAAATTTAAGCAAATGGCCTCTTCGCCCGCAAATTGAATACTTGTAAATTTTGTTATACATGTGTGCATAGTGTGTAGGTTTCTTGGAAGAATTAACATGCGATTTTACACACAAATCCATAAGCTTTTTATTATTTACCACACATGTTTTTAAGGTTGAATCTAAAGAAGATATGCGATGTTTAACTAAACTCAACTCATCATTTTGAATACAAGTATAGGAAATAGAATTAGATGAAACCTGATCATTTTTAAATGAATTAAACTCATTTCTAATTGTTGCTACTTCTAACATAGCATTGTCCTTTTCATGAGTTAAACTAGCAATGTATGAAATTAAAGAATCATGATCTAATTTAATTTTTTATTATTTTCTTTTAGAATCACATTATCTTTAGCAATAGTATCAAACTTAGAAGCTAATAACTCATGATCGGATTTTAACTCTACATGCTTGCTTTTTAAATCAACAAAATATGGTGTAATTTCGTATAGGCATTCATTAATTTTTTATATGCACATGCGATCTCATAAATGGATAATTCATTATCGTATTCCGAATTGCTTACCACACTAGGGTTATCCCCTAATGACCGTGTACATGATGCTCCATTATCACTTGAAGTTGATTCCGCCACAACGCGTCGAATCACCTCCAAGTCTCCTTGATGTGCTTCAAAAAGTTTCCATATATTATAATCACTATCAAAATGAGCAAGTTCATTAAAAATACATGGTTCAAAAGCATTATGCAAGAATTCTAACACTAACTTGTTCATTATAAACATATTTTTATCATGATTGCTCCACTTGGATTTTTCTAAAGTGGGCACAATGTAAGCACAATCAATAACTTCTCATAAATCGATATTTTTAGATTTAACAAATATTTTAAATCTAAAGCACCATTGAGCATAAGGGAAATTTCTGTATTTAGGAGCAATATTAACATCATAGCCTAAACACGGTGCAACATGCATATCCATAATTAAAATTATATGCAAACAAGACAAATACAATAAAAACTAGATTAGCATAATAATATAACTTGGATCTTTAACTCAAGGTTATTAGACCTTAAATCAAAGAGCACCAAGCTCTGATACAAATTGAAAGACCCTATTGCCACTAGGAAAGAACCCTAGAGGGGGGGTGAATAGGATTTATGCTAATATAATCCAATTTAATACCAATTAAAACTAATTAACGAATATCCTAGCAAATAAGATATGCAATGAATTAGTAGCAAGGATAAGTAATATAAATAAGTGTAAAAAAATAGTGGATAATATAAACAAAGAGACAATGGCTAAATAAGATGAACAAAAGGAGTGCGCCAATGCAAACTCAAACAAGCAATATGATCATGGAGTTCGGACCTTTCGTCCTACGTCTCCGCTCCCCACTCCCAGGGAGAAATCTACTATCACACCGGGTTTTCAACGCTCACCCGAAAACGTTTACACCACACAATATTGATTTTCAACGCTTACCGATCAACGTTCACAATCACTTACTATGTAACTACACAACTACCACCTTAAGTGTTGACCTCTCACGTGTCTCCCTTAAGTGTGCAGAATTATTAGCTCTCACTAGGCTTTACTACTGATGCCACTCCTCTTGGGACCGACCACGTCTCTCACCTCTACACTCCTTATGGTGTACTTCTGTAATACAAAATGATTCTCATAATAAGACTCAAATACAAATAATTTGTTCTCTACAAAAGATGAGAACACAATGTAGACTCACTCTCTAAGTCACAAACCAACAGCCCCAAATAATACTATGTATGCAAGTATAATAAGCTCAATCGGTTGTGTGTGAACAAAGTGTATAATCAAAATAAATCTAAACTCAATATAAATCTAGCTTAAAAATGATAATCAAACAATTATATATAAATGTAAAACTAGATTGAGTTTAGAAACACTTCTCTAAAGATGACAAGAGAGAGATAGAGAGATGAGTTGAATGCCCAAACACAAATGGTGATCTCCTCAAGCTCTTGTGAAAATTTCTTCACAAACAAACTTGTAAGCAAACTTTGAAACTCTTAAACTCTTTTAGAAACTTTCTTAAACTTGTTTAGAAATTCTCTTGGATGAATTATAAGTGTTGAGGGATGATGGGGTATATATAGGAAACCCCAAAGCCAAGAAAAACCCAAGAAAAATGCCAAAAATACCATAAAATGACAAATATAGAAAACTAGCCGTTATAGGCTGAAAAAATATCATCAGTCGACTGATGAAGTCGACCGTTGAACAGTTTTGGCAGATTCTGGTATTTTGCGTATCTGAATTTCTAAATTCAATTAAAAATAGTAAATCAACTCTAAAAATAATGAACGTTTGAGGGAAGGTTCTAAACATGTATATGAACATGTTATGAAATAATTTATGAAATATCATTTTCCATTTGTGAGAAATAAATGTTTGTACACAAATATTACAGATTCTAAAAACTACTAAAATATCCGATTTGTAAAATCAAATCAGTATAGTAAATCAGCTCCAAAAATAATAAAATTTTGGAAAATGATTATAAACATGTAATAGAATATGTTAGAAAAAGAATTTTCAAATTATATTTCCCATTTGTGATATATCATTTATTTTGTAAACCGTTCAAAAATGCAAAAATGTTAAATACTCGATTTTGACAAAAACAATTTCAAACAAGTTTGCAAATCCTTTTGAATGGATTAATAGACATAGGAAAATATGTAAGATAGTTATATTTAGTCTATAATCCAAAAACATGATAGTTTCATAAAAACAATGTGTAATGAGATAAATCCACAATTTGTGTGTACGTGTATAAAATGAGCTTAAAGTATCTACACACATAGTATAAACCCTAAACTAATTTATCCAAGCTTGATTGATCTTCAATGAGCTTGTCTTGGATGTGAATAAAGCTTGATCTTAAATTTAACTTTGAATTGCAAATGGCTTCATACCAATATTCCTTCCATCCTCCAATAGATATGATCGTGAAAGCTCAATGCCATCTAACCTCTGATGCATTATTTATCTAGAATAAATAAGAAAACACAAACACTAGACAAACAATATTAGTTATAAATTATTTGTTAAAACATCATTAAAATAAAAAGGCCAACAGTTCTGATTCGATGTCCTTCACAATCATCAACAATAGTTATAACTAACGACTCTCACATTTCAAGCAGCCAAGATGAAGATTACAAGACGACAATCTTCGCAACACTCCAACAAAAAAAAGACTACAAGTTGACGGTCTCTTCAACTCAATACGCCGAGTTCATCTTTGCATCCTAAGAACGACACACGGATCTCACATCTGCATTCTAAGAATAGAACACAGGGTTCACCAATGTGTCTTCAGTCCTGTTCGCTGGAAAATTCGTGTCTTTCTTTGTTATTGATTCCATTGTCATCTTGAGTTACAACTTTTTGAGTTACAAAAGATCCGGTCTTTTTATAAGATCCGGTTACAACGAAAATCAAATAAAAAATAAACAAAGATTACAACTTTTCTCCTTTATGTCGAACGAATCGCGAGCTCCTGTTTTGCGGTCGCTCGCTTGGTGGGTTCTTTGCCTGCGCCGGGGTTATTTGCCGTGGACCACCGCGAGATCTAGATCCGGTCGGATCTACGCAGTACGACGGGTATTATTTCACCAAGGAAATAATAGCCGGGGAGGATTGTTTCACCAAGGAAACAATCGTCCAAGTCTCGGGATCTAAGACCAAGCTTAGATCCGGAGTATGCCTGCGTAGATCTGAGATCTGATCCTCTCGAACACCTGCCTTATTTGACGTTGATGATCGCCGAGCACCAGATCTAAAGGAGTGAGTCCCCGAAGTCCCAAAGTTTCAATCTTTTTTAAGTTCCGAGTCTCCGATCCAGCAGGGCTAGCTTGGGCCGAGCCACCTGAAGTTGGCTCGGCTTCGGCCGAGCCCCTCTAGGTGGTGGTTTTTGGTGTTTTCCGCCTTTGGTTCTGTCCGTGATTTGATTAACTTAGTCTTTGATTTGGTTGATCTGATTTGGCAGTAAATCCGGATCCCGATTAGGCAGTAAATCCGCTTCTGAGTTGGAGTCCGAAACCGATCTTGATTCGATCGTCATTCGTCCGAGTATGCCTTTGGTTGGATGACTCGTTGACTCTTCGAACACTTGGCTTGATCCCGCACGCGAATGGATGTATTCCGTTGCTTGCGTGCGATTCGTCGATCTCGTCGCCTCGTTGGTTCGTCGGTTTGTGCCGAGCTGAGCTAAGGGACCTATAAGCAATTTTATATGCCTACAGATACCCCCTCCAAAGTATTTCAGTCTCGTTCTTTTATAGAAGAGTCTGGAATACTTTGGATATGCATGTCCCAACCTTCAGTCGGTGTAATGGGACCTTGGAATGACTTGTGTTCTTGATTCCTTCAATCCTTCAGGCTATTCGGTGCTTTGTCGAATGTCTGTAAGGGTTCCGGTGCTGCATTTATTGTCTGACCGTTTGTCGAAAATTTTGAACCTTGAAGTCGATTCCTGATTTTTGATCTTCAGCTCGTAGAATTGACCATCGATTGCTGGCGTCGAGTTTTTATGTGCAACGCGTTGTCCGGCGTTGTGTTGTTGAATTATCCTTAAGAATATTTTTTAGAAAAATACTTTCCAGAAACTTCTCAACCAAAATTAGGGAACAGTTTATACTCATATACCTTATTGGAGTAAGAAGCAGTTTATACTCGTATACTTTTCGGAGTATTTAAGAAGCAGTTTATACTCGTATACTTTTCGGAGTATTTAAGAAGCAGTTTATACTCGTATACTTTTCGGAGTATAAGAAGCAGTTTATACTCGTATACTTTTCGGAGTAAGAAGCAGTTTATACTCGTATACTTTTCGGAGTAAGAAGCAGCGTTGACCTAGGGTTATGCATTGACCGGCGTTAACCCTAGGGTTTCGAATTTTTGCTCGCAACGCGTTGACTGGCGTTGACCTAAGGTTACGCGTTGTCTGGCGTAGACCTTAGGATTTTGAATGTCGTATAATGCTCAGGTCACGAGACCAACTAAAGAAGCTGATGCGTCAGTGACTTTCGTATTTATAGGATTTTTGGCAAATCCTCAGCCATCAACGGGTTTGATGCGCCTTTACCGGCTACCGTTTGAGTCGGGCTAGCATGCGGATTGTTTAAGTCCATTCCGCATGTGACGTTACGCTAAAAGAGTTAACCCTTTTAGTGCTACGATATTGAATACGTAGACTTCGTCTTTCTCCTGTGAAAAGACTAAACAGCAACGTGTATCAGACGTTGACTTAGGATTTTTGGCAAATCCTCAGCCCTCAACGGATTTGTCATGCTTTTACCGATTACCGTTTGAATCGGGCTTACATGCGGATTGTCTTAAGTCCGTTCCGCATGTGACGTTGTGCTAAAGGAATGAACTCCCTTAGACTTGATGCTACGACTTCGAATACGTAGACTTCGTCTTTCTCACGGGAATAGACTACCCGGCGACGCGTGTTAGGCGTTGACTTTAGGATTTTTGGCTAACCCCAAGCCTTTAACGGATTTGATTAGCCTTTACCGACTACCGTTTGAGTCGGGCTAGCATGCGGATTGACGAAATCCGTTCCGCATGTAACGTTGTGCTAAGAGAGTGAATTCTCTTAGACTTTGTGCTATGATGTTGAATACATAGGCTTCGCCATTGTTACGGGAATAGGCTACCCGGCAACGTGTATTAGACGTTGACTTATCCCTACTTAGGCTTCGGGATAAAAATACCCCAGACTGGTATTCTGGTGTCTTTTTCAATCGGTAAAAGACTAAACCGGCGACACGTGTTAGGTGTCGACATATCCTTTCTTAGGATTCAGGATGACATTCCCCATGCGTGTAAGGCATGGATTTTGGTGTTATTAATAACAACCTGCCGCAATGTTGAATATGCGGACGAGTGTTCTTTTTAACGGTTAAGAACTAACCGGCAGCGCAGGTTAAGCGCAAACTTATCCTTGCTTAGGTTTCAGGATAAAATACCCCAGAATCGAACTCTGGTGTCTTTTTGTGCGGAAAAAGACTAAACCGGCAGCGCGTGTTAGGCGCAGACTTATCCCTGCTTAGGATTCGGGATAAACTTCCTAGACTGGAATTCTAGTGTCTTCTTCAATCGGTGAAAGACTAAACCGGCAACGCGTGTTAGAAAAAGGTGATGTCTTCTCTTGGGGCAAAGACGAACCCGAAATGGGAGAGGAAGAATTTTATATTCTATCTCCCGAAAATGAAGAAGAAGAATTTTATATTCTCTCTTCAATTGGAAAGGAGACTCGAGGTGGGATCTCCACCCCCAGAATCCGGAAAGGTGAAACTGAGAGTGGGATCTCCACTCCGAGAATCGAAAAGATTCGGATAACCCTAACTGTCGGAAGGTTTGATTACCGAACTAAAGATGAATTTCTCGTTTATCGAGAGTGAATTATGGTTTTGACCCTAACTGTAGGAAGGTTTGGCCAAACAGGAGTTTGAGGTGACCCTAACTGTAGGAAGGTTTGATCACTCGATTTGAAAGTGGACCTCTCGTTCATTGGAGGAATCGAGAGGGGATTTTGGTTTTGGTCCTAACTGTAGAAAGGTTTGACCGAATGGAAGGTTTAAGACGATCCTAACTGTAGGAAGGTTTGATCGCTCGATTTGAAAGTGGACCTCTCGTTCATTGGAGGAATCGAGAGGAGATTTTGGTTATGGTCCTAACTGTAGGAAGGTTTGACCAATTGGAAGGTTTGAGACGATCCTAACTGTAGGAAGGTTTGATCGCTTGATTTGAAAGTGGACCTCTCGTTCATTGGAGGAATCGAGAGGAGGTTTTGGTTGTGGTCCTAACTGTAGGAAGGTTTGACCAAGTGGAAGGTTTAAGACGATCCTAACTGTAGGAAGGTTTGATCGCTTGATTTGTGGACCTCTCGTTCATTGGGAGAATCGAGAGGGGATTTTGACTGTGGTCCTAACTGTAAGAAGGTTTGACCAATGGCGGGTTTTATGTCCAGACTCTAACAAAGAGAGTGTTGAGTACACAGACACGGTGGGAATTTGAATGGGAATTCTCATTTATTACATTGCTGTGGTTTTGGGAACTTCCCGTTACATAAATCGTCCACCCCCAGTTTCCTTTGCGGAACTGGTTCGGACATTATTCTCAGTTACCTGATCGGGTTATCCTTAAGAATATTAGCGTAATATTCTCCAGGAACTTCCCGTCAAAAGTGGGGAAACAGTTTAGACTCATATACCTATTGGAGTATCAGGGAACAGTTTAACCTCTTGTACCGGTCGGAGGATTGAGAAACAGTTTATACTCGTATACTCTTTGGAGTGTTAGGAAGCAGTTTATACTCTTATACCGGTCGGAGTTTTGCCGTTTTTATTTGGCTTACCTTAGCGTTATAACGCCGGCTTCGACCAAGGTCTGAATGCTATTCCTGAGAGCAAAGCAATCCTTGGTGGGATGAACAACCCTTCTGTGGTATGCACAGTACTTTGGGTCCGTAGTGTTATCAGCTTCCTCCTGATTCGTGATAGGTGGTAGCTTGATCTTGTTGCCTTCGAGGAGCGATTCGAAGATGGTTGGAACGTCTTCGTCCTTGAAGGAATACTCTCTCTGGAGTCTCGGACCCGAAGTCTTCTGCTGCCTTCGGGATTGCTGTTGTGACGCTTGATTAGCACCACCAGCAGCTGCAGGTGCTTTGCCCTTACCACGGGAAGCGAAGTTTGAGTCCAGCAGATTAACCGTCGGTTGGTTCCTTTCGGCCTTCTTCCTTTTAAGGAAGCGTTCGGCTTGTTCACCGCGCACCTTCAGATCCTTCCAAGTGTCAGACGGTGCTGTCCCCATTGCCTCCAATACGTCCAATGCGAGGTTGTTGTGGCAAGTCTGGAGAATGAATTCCTCGGTGATCGGGTCCCGGCAATTCATCGCCTTGTTCCGGAACCTTTTGACGAAGGTGTCGACTAACTCCCCGTCTTTTTGTTTCTCGTCGAGCAACGATCCGATAGAGATCTCGGTGTCGTCGTCGAAGAAATTTGCAAGGAACTTCGTCTCCATGTCATCCCAGCTGTTCACGCTTCCTGGCTTGAGGCGACGATACCAATCGAAGGCAGCTCCGCGAAGAGTGCCGACGAATGACCGCACCATCAGAGGCTCGTTCCCAGAGATAGCACCCAGGTGCGATTTGAAATAAATCAAATGCTGGGTGGGGGAACCCCTTCCATCGAACGGCGTGAAGTTGATTAGACTAAACTTCGCCGGATAGGGGATTGATTCCCATTCCCTCGGGTATGGACAAGGAATGCCCGTTTTCTTTACCTCTTGAGCAGACAGCAACGTATTGATTTTACTCTCGAGGCTTTTGATCTTCAAGTCTTCACTTGTATCCCCGTTGGCATCCTCACTACCACCCCCTGCATTGATGGGAGGGTTATTGGCATTGTGAGCTTCATCCCCATCCGCGTGCTCCTTTTCCTGAGCAACCTGGTTACGGTGGCTTGGTTCACCTTGTTGGTTCCTGAATGCTTGGATTTGCTGTTCATGCATCTCTCTCATCTGCTGCATGGCCGTCTCCATCTCGAATTTAAAACTTTCTTTCTGCTTAGCCAAAGCGTCTTCAAGCATTTTGGCCATTTCTTCCGCGCCTATCATGAATGACTCGCGGGGTTGTCCTTCGCTGGACACTGTATTGTCCGATGCGACAGCAGAGCAGGAATCCGATTCTTCATCTTCCGAAGGCAATCTTATCCGAACCCTACCATAAGTTCCTCGTGCGATGGCTCCGGACTGCAGACGGGTTACACGCCGGGACGCTTCCAGAAACGATTTGAGATCAATCTGTGTCGATGTCTCTTTGCTGGTCATGTTGGCGGTGACCTTCGGAAATTCTCCATCCTTAACCACTGTTCTTCTTTGCCGGAAGCGCCTATGCCTTGGTTTTGGCGTTTCGGTGCCGAGCCTTTCGAACACTGAAATTCTCTCGGGGACTCCCTTGATGCAGTTGCATTGAGACAGTACTACCCGAATGAGCTTGGCACATGGGCACTGAGTTTCGAGCCCTTGAGGGCTTCTTTTTCTTGTTTTGTTCGTACCCCCAGCACGATAGTACAACTCGTCCATTTGATCGGAGTAACCTATCGCGTGTTGGCATGATTTCCCAGGTATAACGTTATCATCCTCGGATGACAACGTTTCCTTCTGAGAGCAAACTGCCTTATTTGGACTTCCGAGAGTCACTCGCCTCGAAACACGCCTTTGTAGACATGAATTCTCAGCGGGCTCCCGAACTTCGATGCGCAAGGTAGTGCGCTTGGGTGCCGTAAACTCTTTGTCATGTTGAGGGTTGTGTCGACCCCCAGCATGTTGATTAGTTCGGAGCCTCTTCATCGGGCCCGAGCGTTCATGGACTTCGTTGCGCTCGTCGGGAATTGGACCGAGGCGCTCCAAGATTGACCTCCTTCCTCGGGATGGTTCGGGAGGTTGAACTCGTTTTGAAGGCTGTAAAGGTCGATCCTCGGCCTGACTCACCACTTTGGACTTTGGCCTCCATATTTTGTGAGTTAGTGGTGATTTCTTGGCTACTCCATTCTGCCACCTTCTACGGGCTTCTTGAACTTGAGCTCGTGCTTGTGCTGAGAGTGCGCGGCGCTTCTGAATGCGATCCTCCAGCGTTGAACGGTTCCGTTTGACACGGATCCATTCGTTCGTTGGTGGCTTGGAGGAGTTGCCATTCATTGGTTGTTGAGGTCGTTCGCCTCTTCTGTTCTTCAGATCCGTGTTGTAACGGATCCCGTCCACAGATTCCATTGCCTTTGCGATTTGTTTCGCAAGGCGCTGACGTTGCCTTTGGCGGGCTCTCTTTGAGAGAGTCACTACGCCCTCGGCAACGGAAGATTCGGCCAGAGCAGATCTGACCTGGTTGGAAGGAGAGATCTCACCCGATGCAGCTTCGGCATCAAACGGGGCGAGATCTTCGTTGGCAGCTTCAACTTCTTCGTACCAACGAAGTTTTCTCTTGGAAGAGAGCTTTGGAGACTTGGACTTGCGAGGGGAGGTGGATTCGGACGAGGATGACAGATACTCCTCGAACTTTTGTTGGTCGAATTCGTACTCGACCTCCTCCTCGACCGGGATCGGGATCCGCGGCTGCGACGCGACAGCTTCGGCAGTAAAGCTGTTGGCTCCCACTGTGGTCGCCAGATTGTTCGCGGGAAAAATCGTAGCTTTCTTCATTGTTGATATCATTGCTATCTCAGTTAACAACTTTATGCGTTACAAAGATCCGGTCTTTTTATAAGATCCGGTTACAATGAAAAATCAAAGAAAACAAAGTAAAGATTACAATTTTCCTTATTTGTCGAACTAATCGCGAGCTCCTGTTTTGCGGTCGCTCGCTTTGGTGGGTTCTTTGCCTGCGCCGGGGTTATTTGCCGTGGACCACCGCGTGATCTCGATCCGGTCGGATCTACACGATATGACGGGTAATATTCCACCAAGGGAATAATAGCCGGGAGGGATTGTTTCACCAAGGAAACAACCGCTCGAATCTCGGGATCTAAGAACCAAGCTTAGATCCGGAGTGTGATCGTGTAGATCTCAAATCCAATCCTCTCGAACTCCTGCCTTATTTGGCGTTGGTGATCGCCGAGCACCGGATCTGAAAGTCCAAGTCTCCAAGCCTTCAAAGTTGTGATCTTTTTTAGATCTGAGTCTTCAATCCAGCAGGGCTTCGCCTCTCTCCAAAATTTCCAACCTCTGAAACAAATGAGCACAAGGCCTATTTATAGGCACTCAGAACTGTGCATTTGCACAGTTCTGAGCCTAGCCACCCATGGGTGGCTCGGCCTTGGCCGAGCCACCTCAGGGTGGCTCGGCCTTGGCCGAGCCACCCTGGGGTGGCTCGGCTTTGGCCGAGCCACCTCAGGGTGGCTCGGCCTTGGCCGAGCCACCCTGGGGTGGCTCGGCCACCGAGCCACCTCAGGGTGGCTCGGCTTGGGCCGAGCCACCCTGGGGTGGTTCGGTTTCGGCCGAGTCCCCGGGTGTTTGTCCGTTTCGTCCTTTGTTTCCGGTTCTGGTTCTCTTGTGTGGTTGATTGACTTGGCAACGACTTGTTGACTTGATTCCAGATATGGCAGTGAGTCGGGTTCCTGATATGGCAGTAAACCAACTTCTGAATTTGAGTCCGGAATTGATGTTGATTTGATCGTGATTCATCCGAGTTCGCTCTTGTTTAGATGACTCGGTGATTCACCTAAACATTGGTTTGATTCCGCGTGCGAGTGGATGCATTCCAATGCTTGGGTGCGATTTGTCGCCTCGTTAACCTGCTCCGTTGCGTATAGCTTGGCTTCAGCGTTGGCGAGCTAACGGTCTTGTTTGGATACGTCGCCCGGTGGTCCGTTTGTTAAATCGGCGTCGAGCTGTGCTAAGGGACCTATAGGCAATTTTATACGCCTACAGATACCCCCTCCAAAGTATTTCAGTCTCATTCTTTTATAGAAGAAAATTCGTGTTTTTCTTTGTTATTGATTCCATTGTCATCTTGAGTTACAACTTTTTGAGTTACAAAAGATCCGGTCTTTTTATAAGATCCGGTTACAACGAAAATCAAATTGAAAAGAAATGAAAATTACAACTTTGTTTCCTTGTTTGTCGAACGAATCACGAGCTCCTGTTTTGCGGTCGCTCGCTTTGTGGGTTCTTTGCCTGCGCCGGGGTTGTTTGCCGTGGACCACCGCGAGATCTAGATCCGGTCGGATCTACGCAGTACGACGGGTATTATTTCACCAAGGAAATAATAGCCGGGGAGGATTGTTTCACCAAGGAAACAATCGTCCAAGTCTCGGGATCTAAGACCAAGCTTAGATCCGGAGTATGCCTGCGTAGATCTGAGATCTGATCCTCTCGAACACCTGCCTTATTTGACGTTGATGATCGCCGAGCACCAGATCTGAAGGAGTGAGTCCCCGAAGTCCCAAAGTTTCAATCTTTTTTAAGTTCCGAGTCTCCGATCCAGCAGGGCTTCGCCTCTCTCCAAAATTTCCAACCCCCCAAATGAACCAAGGGGGTGGCCTATTTATAGGCTACCCTCACTGTGCCTTGGGCACAGTGTGGCCGGCCACAAGTGGCTCGGCGGCCACCGAGGCCACCGAGCCACCCCAGGGTGGCTCGGTTTGGGCCGAGCCACCTTGAGGTGGCTCGGCTTGGGCCGAGCCACCTGAAGTTGGCTCGGCTTCGGCCGAGCCCCTCTAGGTGGTGGTTTTGGTGTTTTCCGCCTTTGGTTCTGTCCGTGATTTGATTAACTTAGTCTCTGATTTGGTTGATCTGATTTGGCAATAAATCCGGATCCCGATTAGGCAGTAAATCCGCTTCTGAGTTGGAGTCCGAAACCGATCTTGATTCGATCGTCATTCGTCCGAGTATGCCTTTGGTTGGATGACTTGTTGACTCTTCGAACACTTGGCTTGATCCCGCACGTGTATGGATGCATTCCGTCGCTTGATGCGATTCGTCGATCTCGTCGCCTCGTTGGTTCGTCGGTTTGTGCCGAGCTGAGCTAAGGGACCTATAAGCAATTTTATATGCCTACAAGTCCCAGACACAGAGTTCATTCCCAGAATGCGAATTTCACGTTTGACTCGTTCAAACACGAGCTGGATAGTTCCAAAACCGTTTTCCATGATTTAAGGGCGATTATACCCCACTATGGAGCAACTTTAGGGGCTAGTTAAACACCTTAATCTCCTATAAATAGCTAAAAGTTCAGCTTAAATCGGATCTTCTAGCAGATCATTTTGGGGGTATCGAAATTATTAAGGCTTGGAGGTTTTGGATCTTGGAGAGTTTGGAGCATCATCAAGAACTGTTCTTGGAGCCTTTGCCTTGGCTTGTGAACCATTTCGATTAGATCAAAAAAATATTAATTTCCTTTCTCAAATTAACTCTTCACTGAGTTCTCAAACTCGTTCAGAGTTCACAAACTCGTTAAGAGTTTAAAACTTACATTACAAGTTCTTCCCATCAAGAGGAATCAACCAAGTTCCACGAAGCGAAGTGTTCGGATCGTCAGCGGGATACAAGATTCAAGCTCCCATCGACACCAAGAAGAACCCAGAATTTAACAAAGGGGAGGATCTCCATTGATTCCTTCTCTCTTTTGCAAATCGGGAAATCGATAAAGAAAAGTTATAATTTCTTTTTCTAAGTCAGTTAAGGAGAGATTATTATGAGAGATTGTATTTACTCTTTTTTTAAATCAGTTAGAGAGATAAATACAAATTTTTTTCTTATTTCTTCTTTAATTTTCCTACAAACAAAAGATAGTGATTCTGCTGGGGACTAGCTTTACCGATGAAGAAGTGGTGGTGCAATCCGACGTTAATCTCACTAGAACAATGGTCGAAACTCTTGTTGTGGAGTTTGACCAAGCCAACTACGAAGAAGCACTCTCCTACGGATCCCTTAGCCCCGAGGCTATGCGCAAGATCGACAAAGTCTCTAAGGAGATTAAAGCTCCAATTTTGACCGAATCGCCAAAGGAGGGCCTCTCCTTTGGAATAGATGGCTCGGACAGCCTCTCCTCCGAAGGAGTAGGCTTAGTTGCAGTTAAACTCGTTAATCGAGTTGAAGATTTTACACACACACACATTGAAACAACGGGTATTGGGTCATAAAAGGCCCATTGCGGCGACAAACTTGATCAACACAGATAGTGATGCTGCAAAAGCCTTGAGACAGGCCAAGAAAAATACTGCTCGACGAAGGAGGAGATCCCTACGATGAACACATCTCCGAGAAAGTTGATCCCTCAACCAACGCAAACTCCACATTTGTGAGCCTCAGCACGAGCCTCACGTTTCAACCTTAGAACATGAGTCTCATGTTGATGAGCCCAAACATGAGCCTCGTGTGATCTAATTGAAACACGACCCTCAAGGGAGCATTTCACAATCAAAACGCGACCCTCAAGGGAGTGTTTCACAAACAGAACATAGACCTCAAGCCTGCATTGCTCTATTAAAACGTGACCCTCAAGGGAGCATTTCGCCAGCAAAACGCAAACCTCAATCCTACGTTGCTCGAACAAAACACAACCTTCACATTCCCATTCTCAAACATGACTCTCGAGTTTCAAATGTTAAACACAACCCTCATGTTCCTTCTCCGGAATGCGATGTGATTCGTCATGTTCAAAAAGACCAATATGGATTTAAGATCCAAGTTCACCAAGAACCAGTCCTGCCTACTGATAGGCAGAGGGTTCCAATTCAGATCTCATGTTTAGTAGGGGGCATTCCTCATGTCTCTGATCTAAGGGAGCTTTTATTGAGAGAAAGACCGGTGTGACAAGCTCCTCATTCATGCCAATGTGAACGACTTATTTACGCGGTCCTCTCAAAATGCCAATGTTATACTTCTGTGCCTAAACAGTCGGTGTTTTACCAATTGATGAATGTTGTCCGGCCTAACAAGCAACAACATCACTACAAGAAGTGTGACGCCCCTGGGTTCACACAAGGCTGCAGTCCAAGGTGAAACCAAGGATGTCAAACCTGCCATGCACTCACACCGTGCAATAACATGTTTCACCATCACAATTCTATCACTCTAGTAGAGTCAATAACAGGTGTAGGTACAAAAGCAAGTAAGAGATGATACAAGAGATAACTGATGAAATGATAGAGATCAAAATAATATTTCATTCATTCAACATACAGAAATACAAAGTCAATGTCTGAAATGAATAAAACTGGAGTTCTTAACAAATCTCAAAACAACAAGTCTGAGTAAAGGAAATAAGGCCACACAGCCTTTACAACATCTAGAATAAAGTCCTCAAATGGTCTAAACAAAGTCTACAGTGGAGCTCCATAAATAAAATATTATCTAAATAGACAGATGAAGCTAAAGTACATCGCCATTCAACCTGCGCGACTCTCCCGGGCTTCTGGCTCGTCACCCGAAAGGGGGAGGACAACGAGCGTCAAAGCGCTAGCGAGCAACATTCACAACCAACCCCAAGGGAAAGGGCTCGTTGTATACAGAAAGTACAGTTAACACAAATCATATATGTATATAAATAATTGTTCTAAGAATAAGGGGGTATAGTACTTAGGAAAATTCCCAACACGAGCATAGGTACGTCGAACGAAATAATCTCAAACAAGGAAACCCTCATGTATATACCTTGTATCTCAAATTGAAAGTCCCTAAGTACCAAACCGAGGTCTAAACAAGAAACAATAAAGCAAGAATACAACCCATCTCTATC
The DNA here is from genome assembly GCF_001876935.1 of Asparagus officinalis. Lineage (NCBI taxonomy): Eukaryota > Viridiplantae > Streptophyta > Magnoliopsida > Asparagales > Asparagaceae > Asparagus > Asparagus officinalis. The sequence goes on from NC_033799.1 coordinate 45,000,901, forward strand.
GCATAAATGTAACCATGTCCAAGCCACAATAAGTGTCATGTCCAGCCTAGGTAGCCTATCATGTCCTAAACTTAATAAATATGTCTTGCCTCTAAACTCAAATATGTATCATGCCTCAAGGTTAGCAATGTCCAACACATGGACTAAAGCGTAATGCATGCCCAACACAGGGACTAAATAAAATGCATGTCCAACACATGGACCGAAATGATAAGTATCCAACACATGGATTAATAGTAATGTATGCCCAACACATGGACCGAAATGATAAGTATCCAACACATGGATTAATAATTAATGTATGCCCAACACATGCACGAAATGATGAGTATCCAACACATGGACTATAAGTAAAGAGGTGCAATTGTCAAAGATATATGTGGAAAGATATACATATCCTAAACGCTCGCACGTGTCTCGATGTGCGGGCTCTAAACTTGTGTCAAAAGTCAAACCCTATGTATAGATAATCACTAACATCGCCAAACTGCGTGTAAGATAAATTGAGGTGATCTCGAACACGGCGAAAAGATCAAACAAAAAGTCAACATTTCACAAAAACTGTGCGGCGGTCGACCGCAGAGGTCACTCCGGCTCGACCGCACACAAAGCACAAATCCACTGAGGCTCCAAAAGCTGAGGGCGGTCGACGCAGAGGTCACTCCGGTCGACCGCGAAAAGAGCCAGGCAAACACTTCCTGCTCGACAAAACACACCAGCGGTCGACCGCCCGCGTCCACTGCGGTCGACCGCGAAAGCAGACAGAAGCCCAGTTAGGGTTTCTGTCCAGCTTCGAACGCACATTACAAACTTGATGCAATTCTACACAAATGTTAAATCTAAACATTTCTAATATGTCATATGATAGAAAACAACGAACTTAAACATTTTAAAATCTCGTCACTAAAATCCCAAAACACATATATATACATGATTTGAAAGTTTAAAACATAAAACATGATTACTCTTATATTAAAACATTTTCAGATCTAGATCTCATGAATACAAATTCTCTGTGGGTGAGCTTTTAAAATCTAAAATACTTGATTTATACATCAGTATACCATAATGATCTATTACTTATACAAAAATACGATTTTTGGCCCACATAAAACCGGATTAAGACTCAATTTAAGCATGGAAAACAAAAGAGGTGAAGTTTGGGCCGAGATGTTACCTCGCCTCTTGATGAGAAGAGAACCCTAGATTTGTAGGAGGATGATCCCTATCGCCTGAACACACGATGCAATCTCGCGAAATTTCCAGCGAAAATCCTTCGAAAACGCCCCCAAAAACGTCGAAATTCGAGCCTAGGGCTTTAAGAGGGCGAGAGAGAGAGGTGGCTGAGGCTATATTAGGCTTCAATAGAGGGTTCTGAGAGCTTTCAAAACCGAGTATACAATATAGCCGTAGGCGTAATAATCGGCGTTTGGTATAAACAAAACCCGACCCGAAACAGAAACTGGCAGAACACCAGTTATCGTCTCGCTGGTACGCCCGGATCGCACCGCAGGCGACCCACGGCGGTCCGACTGGCGCAGGTTTCCTGGCGTCATCTCAAGACTGGCGGGTTCGTGAAAAGCGCTGTAACTTTCTCATCTTGCGCTCGGAATAGGTGACTGCTAAGCATTCATTTGGAAAGCTTCTTGAAGAAAACCTAACAACTTTTGAAACTTATTACACTTTCCCAGAATTCTAAATGAACAGTGTGCAAACATAGAAACTCTCAACTGTCAAATTCTCAGATTCTCACTCTTGCCTTTGTAGCATGTTTGTGTATTTACACTCATATATTCACAAATATTAGATGTAGAAATGATTATCAAATCAATTACCTATCATACCTCAACCAATCAAAATATATTATTTTCACCATATAACATATTTATAATTATTTATCACACTATATTCAAATTTTCTGGGTTTTACAAGAAGAAAGCTTCAGAAGTCGACTATTCTGAAGTCACTATCAATGTGATCGGTCGAGAGAAGTTGTCAGTCCCTAGTTCTGATGAATCAGAGATAGATAGTCCTCCAAGTGTGAGAGAAATCTTAAAAGAATTTGAAGGAATCTACCAACACACTCGGATACGAATGAGAGCCATTTCCACTGTCAACTATCGGAGGTTAGCCAGAGAAAACAATTTCCATGATGAACATTTATCCATCACTGAATTTCAATCTTCATGTTCTTTTGTGGAACATGAGAGCTCCGCCTACATGGCAGGGAATCCTGATGATGTCATGAAGAGACTTGATGAGCAGCAGGTCATGCTCAAAGCCCAACAAGAGACTATAAATGAACTATGGGTCTTAATGGCTCAGAACATTGCGGATAGGGCCTAGTCTCAAAAACTTGACTCATCACTCCAGGATGAATCCTCTCGGAAAGGAGGATCATCCACATCAAAGGGGAAACAAAAAGTGAATGAGACTTCTGATCAAGAAGCTCACCACATAGAGTCTTCCTCTGAAGAAGAGAAAGAGGCCGAGAACAAGCAGAATCCTCAGTCGACCAAAATGAAAGAATTAGAAGTATGTCTCAATACCATTGCTAACAGGAGTGAGCTCCAAGAAGAAGGAGTCGTGAGGCCTTATCGTGCTGAATGGGACGCAGCTCCCTATTCATCGAGATTCAAAGCCCCGACTTTGCAGGCTTTTGATGGCATGAGATCACCGAACCAACATATCTACTACTTCAAGTCACATACTGGAGATGTGATATAAAACGACGCTATATTGACTCATTTATTCATTAGCACCCTCAAGGGGGTTGCCTTTGAATGGTTCATGAAACTTTCTGCTAGATCTATTCAGAAGTGGATGGATCTAAAGAGGCTCTTCCTAGTCAGGTTCTTTGAAGATGATACCAAAGTCTCTGTCCCTACCCTTCTTGCCACCAAACAGAGGAAGGGAGAGTCTATCAAAGCCTTTGTCAAGAGATTTTGAAACATGGCCCTACGATGTCCGTCAAGAATGATACTATCTACTCTAGTAGAAACCTGTTGACATAATTTGCAGACCCATATCTTGGCTCAAATGGAGGTCATAGAACATCATTCTTGGAAATAGCTGGTTTCCCAAGGAGAACAAGTAGAAGAAATTATTGCCCAGGTCAGATCTGAAGAGACAAGCAAACAAAAGCAGCCAGTGCAACGCACTCAAGGCAATGCCCCCCAACTAAAGGGAAATGATACTCTAGCCACTGATACTAATACTCGAGCACCACCTGCCAAGCAGGGTAAGACATCAAGTTAGCCTAGAGCACCCAAGTAGTACTCTTTCAAAGAGGACCATGTGGACACTCTATTCTAGCTACTTCAGAAGAACAATTAGTTAAAATATCTTGAATTGAAGAGACCTGAAGAGGTAGGAAAAGTGGATGATCCCAATTACTGCCGCTATCAAAGAATGCTGGGACATCCAACAAGGAGATGCTACGTCTTTAAGGATATCTTGCAAGCATTGGTCGATGCTAATGTGCTCAAGCTAAAGCCAGAACAGAAGATCGTATCCTCCAACATGATATTGGTCCAGTTTGGAGATTTTCCACCTGTGGCAGGTCCTAATGGTCTCACCCCTATCCCCAAGGGAAAACTACATCTAAAAATATTGACTCACATGGTCAGAAAGAGAAAGGGATGGTACCCTTTACTGCTCCAAAAGAGAGATAATGTGGGTCCATGCCGATTTGCATGAAGACAACCAATGGGCAAGCATATCAGTGAAGAAAAAGAGGAACAATGCTAAATCCTCTAATTTAATTAACCCCTCTATGAATGAAGATGATGATCATCTTGTCCCTCTCACCGACTCGAATGAGGAGAAAGAGGTTCTTGCAGCCGAACAAGAAGCTAATCCAGGTACCAGATCAAGAAAGACATACTTGAAAAAGAATGATCAAGTTAGTCAAGGAGTGGAAGAACAAGCCGAAGAGGCTGGGGGTTCTGCTCCTAAGAAGTCTGCAGACAAAGGGAGGCAGAAGGAACTCCGTTATAACAAAAATCTTTTTCAAGAAGTAGGAGGATCAAATGCACCCTTCCGCTTCAACGTCATGGCGCACCTTGTCAATATTCCTGCCAGGATTACCCTATACAAGCTCTTATGACTGTTCAAGACCACAAGGGAGGCTCTGGTTGAAGCTTTAATGGATACATCGAGCTTTATCACACAAGTTCCTACAGTCCCAAAAGCTATACAAGGATATTACTAAACACAATGCTTACAAGATGCGGAAAGTTTGCCGTGCATATCATTCATACAGGAAGATATGCAGATCAAGCACAAGCATGATAGACCTCTGTATTACACATGGTATATTAGATCTTCTGAGATCAGTCGTGTCCAGGTTAATCCAGTCTCTGCACTCAGCATTATGCTGTATAGAGTCATGCAAGTCTTAGGGATTCCCCTGCACAGATTTAGCTCTACCCAGACTACCATCTTTGGCTTCAATACCAATAGCACCCGACCCTGGGATAAAATCAAAATCAGGTGTCAAATTGGAGATCTCAAGTCAGAGGTAACTTGTTATTGTTGACCTTCTTGTTTTGATGATGATTTATAAACAATTTACATCTAATATTGTTTGTCTAGTATTTGTGTTTTAATGATTTATAAACAATTTACATCTAATATTGTTTGTCTAGTATTTGTGTTTTATATTTATTCTAGGCAAATAATATGTATTGTTTGTCTAGTATTTGTGTTTTATATTTATTCTAGGCAAATAATATGTTGGAGGATGGATGGAATAGCGCTTCAATGACGATATCAAATGGAGGTTAGCGGAATTGTGGAGTGAAGCTTATGCAATTTAAGTTCAAGATCCAAGTTCAGCTTCATCCGCATAGTGTACCAAGTCAAGCTTATTGAAGATCAAGATCGGCTTGGGTAATCTAGTTCAGGTTTTATATTATGTGTGTTAGATACTCTAAGCTCAATATCCTATACACACACATTTTATTGGTTTCCTTGTATATATATGTTGTCATATATATATATACAACACAATTTTTGGTTTTTATGTTTATAAATATGAAATTACATATTTCATATTTATTATTGTGATTTGGTTTAACTACTTAGATATGAAACAAATATATTTTCATATACATACTCATATGTTTCATTTTCTATTGTATTTGTAAAAATATTGTATTCTTAGTTTTTGGAGTTAACAATAATCATATACATATTTTATTAAGTCTACATAATCATTGTGCTAAGTTTCAAAACATGTTTTAGCCTAAATGTCAAAATTCATATGTTTACATTTTCGTGTTTTGGACTATTTTGTAAAATAATGATATTTCTCATTTGGGAAGTCCTTTTTGTAAACCAGTTTTTGTAGCATGTTTATTATCATGTCTATAATCATTTTCCAAAGTTTTATATTTTTTAGAGTTTATTTGATATTTTTAAACAGTGTTTTAAAATCAGCATTTCTCTTTCAAACTGTCAATTTCATATATCAGTTCACGGTCGACCGCCACGGTCGACTGCGCCTTTGTTTTTAGCATGTGGAGCCAATAGAAACTTTCGTGGTCGACCGCCATGGTCGATCGCCAGCTCGAATTTTCCCACGGTCGACCGTCACGATCGACCGCCAAATTATCTAGAAGTTTTCTGAGTTTCAAAGCTGGCTCGCGGTCGACCGTGAGTTTTCCACGGTCGACCGCCGTTCACTCCAACGGCTCTTTTTTTACAGAATCGTATTCCTGATTTTCTAAGATTTTTGTTGTTTTGTTTGGGGTTTTGGCTATTGGTTTCTCTTCCTATAAAAACCTCTCAACCCCTCTTCTACATATAAGATTTTTTGGAGAATGTTTTAAACAAGTTTAAGAGGGTTTTACAGTTTGTTTCAAAGTTGGTTTTTGTTTACAAAGGAGGAAGCTTACATTGCAAATTGAGGGATTCATTCTCAATCTTATTCATCCTCTCCTCTGAGTTTATAAAGAAGTTTTCTAACTCTTTTCTCTAGCAATTTTATTATTGATTTTCATATTCTTATTATTGCTAGTTTGCTATTTGAGTTAGATTTTATTTTCTCCTTGTTTTACACACACACAACCATTGAGCTTATTGTATTTACATTCATAGTATAATTGGGTTGTGGGATTGTGTAACTTAGAGAGTGAGCTTATAATTCGTTCTCATCCATTATAAAGAACAAACACTTTGTATTGTGCTTAATTGTGAGATCACTTTGTAATACACTTCTACACCGAGAGAAGTGTGTGGCGAGAGTCGGGGATCATCCTAAGAGGAGTGGAGTCAGTTGACGAACCTAGGGAGAGGTTGTATCCGAGCACTTGAGGGAGACACGTATAGTTCAACACTTGAGAGGGTATAGAGTGGGATTACAAGAGTGTGTTAGTTGTAGAGATTTCTGTAAACTAGAAAACCGTATTGTGTGGTGTAAACGTTGTTCGGGTAAGCGTAGAAAACCCGGTTGTTGTGATAGTGGATATCTCCTCGAGGTGAGGAGAGGAGACGTAGGTCAAGTGGTTAGACCGAACTCCGTGATCATATCATTTTGTTTGTGATTGCATTAGCGTTCTTATTCTTGTATTCATATCTTATATCGCCTTTGTGTATTACTCTTCATATTGCCCTATCTCTTTTGTAGATTGTTTATTTTACCCTTGTGTTAGTTTATATATCCTTTCTCATATATTTGTAATATCTCATTGCTAGGATATATTCATTTGTTCATATTGCTTATCCTAGCTCATATATCTTGTTGTATTTCATACTTGCTAAGATAACTTATTAATTAGTTTTAATTGGTATAAAATCAGATTAGATTAGCATAAGACCCTAATCACCCCCCTCTAGGGTCTAACAGTTATATCATAGATGCGGACACGTTCTACAATCTATTGTTAGGATGGTCCTGGATTCATACGAATCGCATCGTCTCGTCTACCCTTCATCAGGTAATGAAATATGCTGATGATGAGGGAGAAGTCAAAACTCTGATTGTAGAGAAGCAACCTTTCAAAGGTGTGGAGAATTTTTATACCGAGTCAATCTTCTATCTGGACTCCTAAGAGCCAGAGCAGCCGAAGGAAGCCGCCGATAGTGGCAACGAAGCGGACATCTAGCCTGAGCCCGAGGAAGAGTGTTCGTGGGAGTTAGATCTGAATGTAATGAGCTAGAATGAGCTCAATAATAATGATGTATTGAATGAGGGTGAGTGGTACATTAATGAAGATTTCAATTTGGCTTACTTGTCTGATGTGTCCTCTGAATATGAGAAAACAGACAGATGCAGATGCATGTATAGATCCATGTCACACATTGTATGCCGAGGCATCACTTGATTTGCCTCTCAAATCATCCTTCACTATATTCGAAGATATGAAAGATGTGCAGAAAGCCTTCTTCATGGTCTTGTCTAAAAAGAAAGGCCAAAGGCCAATCTATTTTGGTAAAGTCAACTCTGAGTCATCCAAGCAGGAAAGTTCAGATGAAGATCTTGGAATCCCACAATTTTATTATCATGAACCCAATTCCATCCATCTGATGAGAAGAATAGGTTTTGACTTTGATAAACAGGAAGGCTTAAACTTCAGGAAAGGAAGACGAGAACCAATTCGATCTTTCACTCCAAAAGGAAAACCTCCTGATTATTATCATAAAACTAGAAGAAGGTTAGGTTATGTATCAACCCCTCCACTTTCACAAAATAACGCCGATGATTGTCTATGGAAAGGCCACTCATTCGGAATATCATCATGGGAATTCGATGTGAACATTAGAACATTCTTTAAAAATATGTCTGTGAACATGACTTCGGCTAGGCATCCAGATGAAGATGCAGAGGAGGATAATAAAAAGTTGATTGAGTCAACAAACGACCCTTGGATCAAATGCCTTAACCTTTTATAGGACATGCGCTTCAGACAACGTGAGCTGCCCATAGAAGATAAGGCAATCTAAGTCAACATGGTGGATGAAATCAATCCCAAGCCAACCTTCATAAGCGAGAGCTTATCACCATCCGAGAAAGAAGACCTAATATCTCTCATTAGAGAATATATAGATGTCTTCGCTTGGAATTATGAAGATCTGCCTGGTCTTGATCCTAAAGTGACCATGCATCATCTTAACATCGATCCAGATGTAAAGCCTGTTAAACAACAACAATGTCAGTTCTATCCAACGATCATGGAGGTGATTGAGTCAGAAGTCAAAAAGCATATTGACTTAGGATTTGTTAGAGAGGAATAACATCCTGACTGAGTGGCTAACATAGTTCTTGTGCCTAAGAAAAATGGAAAGGTCCAAATTTGCATCAACTATCGTGACCTAAATGCTACATGTCCGAAAGACAAATTTCCACTCCCCATCACAGATGTCATAATTGACAATACCTATGGGTATGAGAGGGTGTCTTTCATGGACGAATTTGTAGGGTATAACCAGATCAAAATGTATCCTGAAGACAAAAAGCACACCACCTTCAGAACATCATTAAGAGTGTATTGCTACACAGTGATGCCCTTTGGATTGAAGAATGATGGCGCAACCTATCAATGTGCAATGAATATAATCTTCCATGAACATCTGCGTAAGAAGATTGAATGCTATGTGGATGATATTGCAGTGAAGAGCCAAAACAAAGGTGATCATCTTGTAGATCTAAAGATGTTGTTCGATATCATGCGAGCACATCAACTAAAGATGAACCCGACTAAATCATTCTTAGGGGTAGCCAGCGATAAATCCCTGAGATTCATAGACACGTCTAAAGGGATCTCCTTCGACCCGGAAAAGGTTTGTGCTATCTAAGAAATGTGACCCCCGAGAAACATCAAAGAGCTCAAAGGCTTACAAGGAATATTGGCTTACAGACGGAGATTCATATCAAATCTCTCGGGACGCTGCCAACTCTTCACCAAGTTGATGAAGAAAGGAGTCTCATTCGTTTGCGACGAAGACTGCCAAAAGGCATTTGAGGAGATCAAGCGATACCTCACTCAGTCACCCTTCCTTGTGGCCCCAGTATCAGGAAAACCATTCATGTTATATGTGAGAGCTATGAGTCATTCTCTTGAAGCTTTATTAGCCTAGAATAATGATCAATGACATGAGCAAACAATCTACTACCTCTGTAGAACCATGATCAGAGCTGAACATCGGTACAATCCAGTAGAAAAAGAGTGCCTTGCATTAGTGTTCACTGTCTAGAAGATGCGGCACTATTTGGCTAGGCAATCAACTCATGCCATTTCCAAGGTAAATCCTTTGAGGGTGCTCCTGACGAAACTCTCTTCACTGAATTGTCATCTAGCGAAATGGACGATACTCCTCTCGCAATATTCCATGCAATTATGCCTTAAAAGGCTGTTAAAGGCCAAAATCTGGCGGATTCCCTAGCTGATCATCCGATATCTGATTCTTCCAAATTATATGAGGACTTACAAAATGAAGTTACCGAAGCTTGTGTAACCTAGAGGTCATGAAAATATAGAAATTATTCTTTGACAGTGCGTCTAGGGCGAACCCAAATGGAGGAATCACCGCTAGCGTAGGGGTAGTACTCGTATCCCCAAGTGGTCATGTGATTCCAAGAGGTTTCTCCTAAATCGTGCCTTGTACCAACAATATGGCGGAGTATAATGCTCTGCTACTAGGGATGTAGTTGGCCAAGGAGCTCAACATTCGATATCTCGAGGCTTACGATGATTCTTAGCTCATTTTGAATCGAGTGCGGGGAGACTATGAAGTGCATAATGAGGATTTAGTCCTATACCATTTCGTAGTATTAGAGTTAGCCCGAAAGTTCGAAGGCTTCTTTTTCAGATACATTCCACGAGTCCAGAATGCTTATGCAGATGCTTTAGCCTCACTAGCAACTTCATTGGCATTGCCACCAAAGGCTGAAATAACAATATTTATTATGGGCCGTGACTTGTATCACTCCAAGTTTCCTTTAGAAGACTGCTCAAACGAGACAACAGCGAAGATTGCCTGTGCAACTTAAATTGCGCTCGAACTAAGGAATTGATGGTTCCCATATATTGACTATGTTTTGTACGAGATACTGCCCGATGATTCTAAAGAAGTGGCCGCCGTTAACGGAAGCCCCTTCGATTCTATTATGATGCGGTTTCTCAAACCATGTACTAAAAATCACATGATGGGGTCTTGCTTTGGTACCTTTCTAGAAAATAAGCACAAGAGGCTCTTAAAGAAACTCTTGATGGAATGTGTGGTGCTCACCAGCCTAGAGCCAAATTAGGGGATCGACTCCGAAGAATTGGCTACTATTAGCCAAAGATGTTCGCAGACGCTGTTGATTATGCTAAACGATTTCATGCATGCCAAATCCATGGTGACTTCGTTCATCAAGCACTAGGAAATCTGCATCCAACATCTTCATCTTGGCTATTCAAGATGTGGGGGATGGATATTGTTGGACCTATCTCTCCACTAACATCTAAAAGATATCGGTTTATCTTAACAGTAACCGATTACTTCCCCAAATGGGCTAAAGCCATTCCTTTGAAGGAAGTCAAGACTTCAAACATGATTAAGTTCATCAAGCATCACATCATCTACTGCTTTGGCATACCAAGACGGATAGTCCACGATAATGGAATGCAATTTGTCAGTCACGGGTTCCAGAGGTTCTACAACAAGTTCAGAATCTAAAGCGTCACATCAACGTCATATTATCCACCAGCTAATTGCCTTGTAGAAGTTTCCAACAAAACCACCATGAAACTTATCAAAATGTTTGTCTCCAAGAGTCGACGCAATGGGATGAAAAGCTTGGTGAATGTTTATGGGCTTACCGCACAACAATGAGGACCCTGACGAAAGCCACTCTGTTTTCTTTGGTATATGGTTACGAAGCCGTATTACCCCTAGAAATTTAGATCCTATCCTTAAGAATTACCCTGGCGATCGGGATGACAGATAAAGAGCAACATCGGCTACGTCTTTGAGAACTGGAAGCATTAAATGATAAGTGACTCCAAGCCCAGCAACAGATCGAGTTATATCAAGCTTGAATCTCCAAAGCCTACAACAAGAAGGTTAAGGAAAGGATCTTCAAGAAAGGCGATATGGTGTTGGCCGTTAGACGACCTATGGTAATGACGCCAAGACCAAAGGCAAATTTAATTCTAAGTGGGAATGACCCTTCGTAATAGAATCAGTCTATTCGAACGGAGCTTACCGTCTCATCAATCAGAAAGGTGATAGGATCATAATGCCAATCAATGAGAAATTTCTTAAGAAATATTACTCGTAGATCATGAGACCCTTTTTCTGATCCCCAGCCAAGTCTAAGGAGAGAAATCAAACTCGCTTAGACCGGGGGTTGGTTACTCGAAATTCATTGAGTTAAGAGTAACAAATCTTTTAAACCTTCCCCATCTTGTATATCGTCAAGTTAACATTACACCTCTGACGATTGAAATTTTCTAGAATTATTCTAATGATAATAAAGAGAATTTCTGATTTATGCTAAGTTAACATTATACCTATGGCATTCTCAGTCTTTTTATTGTCTTAAGTTAAAGCATAATGAAAAGAATGAACAATGAAAGGAAAAATAATATCATTCTCATTCCACGTTGTTAATTTGTTACAAAATGACAATACTTGGCATGAAAATGATACAAAATTGTCATTGAAGCTTTTATCAAAAGTATAATACAGAGTTAAGTGTCAGGGACCATCGGTTTTAATGGATGCGAGCTTGAACATAATATCTGAGAGCCTCTTTGCGTGGTTCACTCCAACCGTTTCAGTAGCCTCCCTCCTGAGCTCAGTTTCAATAGGCACTGCGGCAGTGGCCTCTATCCGAATCTACTCAAGAGCTTGCATTTCTCTACAATAATCATTGAAAATCTCTACACTCTTAAGGTGGAGTTTCATCATAGTCGTTTCCTCCTCAGCAAGCTGAGCCCGTAATCGGTCAATGGTAGCAGCGAAAGTAGTCAATTCAGCTTGTACTTGAGCGATCTTCTCTTACAAGTTTGCAACGTGTGCCTCCTTCTTAGATAAGTTCTTGTGAAGGGTCTCTTGTTGATGTGCTTTTGCGGTCTGAATGATAGCAAAATCTTGCTTTGTTTCAGACTCTAAATCAGCATGCTCCAAATCTTCTAAAGCCTTCAAATATGCCTCCAGGTGAGTGATGCTCTTCGTGCAATGCTCAGTCCATTAAGTGTCACCCAAACACTTGATATTGTGCAATCAACTTGTCAAGAAAGGCTTAAAATCCTCAAAAGTACCTCATCTAATACTAACGAGGTTGATCATCTGTTTCATCATGCCCTCTAGCTATTCGATAAATCCTTTTAAAAATCTTGAACCTGGAAGAGCAGTTGAGGAAGGCACCAATGCACAAGGAGCCGCAAGCCCTTGTTGCTGAGAGGTTAATGGAGTGGGCAGTTTCTCCTTGTCATCATCTACAATCACGAGAGGGGAAGACTTGATAGCGTCTTGCATTAACTTTGCCCCTCGACGAGTTTTAGAAGTCGGAGTCCTGACGGGCAGTCGTTGGCAAGCTCTCTTCTCATATTGACCTACTTCTTCAGCAGTGAGGGCTCGCTTCCCTACTACCTTTCCTTTGCGAGGCCCAATTTCTTTTGCCACTTCCTAGACTTCTCCTACTTCAGTCTTTAGTCACTACTTGCCCGTAGGATAAATACTCATCCATCCCCTTCAGGCGAGTCTTCTTTGAGTCCTTCTTGGACTCGTACAATTCTCGGATCTCCTTCAAGTAGGAAGTATACATGGTGTATTCTGGGATCTGAGAAGTTTCATAAAACTAGTTACAGAACTCCAGAACAATATGACAGTTAGGCGTCGGAGAGGGCAATGTAAATACAGTAAAGGAATTTCTAGCTGTTGAGTAAAACCAAGCTCGGGCCCCTTCATATAAGTTCCCGATGAGGGCCAACTTTGGATTAGGATTTCCAACGTACAATTAGTCATACCCAAACCGTCGAGCAAATCGAGAAGACACATAGGACTCAATAATGCACTTGTCACCTTAGCAAAGAACCAGATAGCCAAGTATGATTGTGAGGAGCCATTGGAAAATGCCCCCATGCAGGGATGTGAAGCCCTTGGGACCTATGTTCATATATGTTTTGTACTGTTCTTCCATTCCATCAAAATCGGGAGAACAGCAGAAGACATGATAGTTGGCTTCTTGTGACAAGACCTGTCTGGTCCGGCCTATGTATACATTCATCCATTTGGCCGACTCGAGCCTCTGTACAAATAGGATGAAAGATCCGTTGTACAGAGAAACTCCCAACATCTGTGAGGGGCAATGCATGATTAACCAGGCCGGCAAATAAGTGTATGGCACTGGCACACGAGGTTGGAGAGTCTTCAACATTTTCTTCCCAGCGACGCCCATTTCCCGAACATCGAGGAATTCAAAAGTTAATTCCCTTAGGCCACTTTGCAAGCATCACATCATTATGGAGAGGAGACTTACTGGCGTCCCATAGGCTAACAGAATGGCTGGATACACCACCTCAGCCATAATGAACTCAATGGGCTTCAAAGGAACCACACATCGCTTCAAGAACACCATAAAAAATCCAACAAGAAAGGCCATGTCAGAGATAGGATTCTCAGCCAGATAATGGAATCTCTCTAATTCAATGGATGGTGGGAAAATGTCCTCCTGAACCTCATTATTGTAGAGGGCATTGGTAGCATTAATGCGAGCTTTGATGCTTTTGGGTGAGCTGACAGCGAGACGGGTCACTGCCATAGCCTTTCGGTTCAAGTTTTGAAATAAGTACTCTACCCAAGAAGCTTGCTTAACGCCACCTCCATGTAGCCCAGTCAGCTGAACACAAATATGGAAGTGGCACATCACCTCCCAAAAAGTTACATAAACTTCGGGATGAGCCGTCCTTAAGATGGAGCGTTCTTCAGTCCCTGGATGAACTTTGTCATAAGGCATTTCCCCAAATGGCAGCCCAGAAACTTCATACATCTCGTGAAGAGTGAAGCCCCACTCTCCGATGGGCGTAAAAAATGTACAACTGTCTGGATTGTATCGCTCCAGCATAGTAAAAAAATTATGATAGCTCTGGACAATTCCATGTCAAGTGGCCAACACTAGAACTCTGAGACCAGATTAGGCAAGTAGTTCTTTTAGGTCCTCAAGAAAAAAGTTCACCATGCGGGTCCACCATTCCCTGTCCGCAGAATATACCCATCCAGGAGATCTAAACTCCTGGGCAGGGAATTTACCCTGAGTAACAATGAATTGACAAATGAAAATATTAGCCGGAATGGTCACCTCTTTAACAAAATGAACACTTTGGTGGGTGAAGGTCTTGAGGGATACCTTATTCTTCTTCTTGACTAAGTCAAAACTCAGATTACTGTGGTAAGTGACTCTCAGGAATTGCAAGAGGTGATACATTTGCCCCATGTCCAGCAGGAAGATAAAACGGTTTTCAACTCTCCGCAGTAGTTTTGGGCACTCCACATGTATAAATTTGTCATCCATTTCCATGTGATCACCAAAGAGGAACACTGACTTCACAACCTGATCATGGTTTGTCGGCGTCTCAATTTCCATGTTAGTGACCATGGCCCTAAGAGTGTATGGTCTTGCATTCAGAATTGTGAACGCTCATTCCCGGCATGGTAGGGTAAATAGTGAAGGTTAATGACAAGGCTGTAGCCATCATCCAAGCCACTTGTTTACCCGAAGTGATGCTGGAAAGAAAATGGTACATTAGAAAAGAGCACTGCAAAATGAAAAGATAAAATTTAGTAGCTGAAAAGTAAACGACTTGTAAAATTCCAAAAGACTAAATCAAAACGTAGAGGTCGAGACTAGCGTTTCAAAATCGAAACGCGAGGGTCAAACCCGCATTTTCACCACAGACCACAGAGGTCAGACCCGCGTTCTAATTCCAAAACACAGGGGTCAGACCCGCGTTCTAATTTCAAAACGTAAGGGTCAGACCTATGTTCTAATTTCAAAAGCAAGAGTCGGACCAGCGTTCTAGTTCCGAAACACAGGAATCAACTTTGCGTTTCACAACCGCAATGTAGAGGTCCACTTCTGTGTTCCTATAGTAAAGCACGAGTCTTGGTTGTTGTTGACAACCCAGAACTCATCGTCTAGTGTTTGAAACTTATCGAAACAAGTTGCAAGGGTCCGCACTTACCACGGTGAAGAGGAACTTGCGATGGTGGTGTGGCCGCTGGAACAATAACATCGCTGACAACCTTAGCTGACGGCATATCTAGAGTCATCTCAACGACTCTCCTGGGCCTAGAAATGGTCTTCTTAAACCCTTTTGATGGTTATTGTCGAAGAACTAGTGTAGGTCGCCGGAGGCTCTTGAAGCAACAAGAGCTCTCGTTCAAAAATCAAAGAGGAGATGAAAGAGTTGATTGACTCTTAATTTGACCCAAGAGGTCTATTTATACAGCGGCCAAGCTGTTAATTCGGCATGGGATTCTAGGATAGAATCTCGCCTAAAAAACATGATCTCGACGTTAGAAGATAAGGCGGTTAGACTCCCCAAATGCAAAGCTCAATGCCGCATTCTAAATTCTAAACGCTAGGCTCAACCCTGCATTTTAGACTTTAAACACAGAGTTTGAACCCATGTTGTAGACCTCAAACTCGCATGTCAGCTCTGCGTTTTAGTATTTAAACACATAGGTCACCTTTGCATTTCACAATTGCGAAATGATGGGTTCACCCCTACATTTCAAGTCCCAAATGCGAACATCACCCCCCACATTTCAAGCATAACGCTTACTCTCATATGAGTCCTACGTAATGAACTCCTTCAACAGAATGTTGTTAACATCTTTGCACATCCACAACAGAGATTCAAGCAAAATCAGCTTATCAACCTTATCCAATATGATGATAAATTACAAATATCATCAAGACAATCATTATTTCCACAGAGCATGACTTCAGCTTGCTTCATTCTCAATATGACAAGCTTTTCTAGTGATAAAATCAACTTATCGTCTCTCATCAGTAGAGCGATAATTCATCATCAATTCCTGTCAAGTTAACATCATACCTCTAACAATCAACTTATCATTTCTCATCAATAGGATGATAAGTCCTTAGAATTGCTCAAATCGCAATCAACTTATCAATCCTCATTAATAGGATGATAAGTCCTCAAAATTGCTCAAATCGCAATTAACTTATCAACTCTCATCAAATAGAGCGATAGGTCCTAAAAATATTGTTCAAATCATAAGTACCTGATTTTGTCCAGCTCATATCGCTTCTCTGACAAAATTAACTTATCGACTCTCTTCAATAGAGAGATAGGTCCTCAAAATTTTGTTCAAATTACAAGTACCCGATTTCTTCCTGCTCATATCGCTTCTCTGAAAAAATTAATTTATCAACTCTCTTCAATAGAGCGATAGGTCCACAAAATCTTATTCAAATCACAAGTACCTAATTTTGTCTAGCTTATATTGTTTCTCTGACAAAATCAACTTATCGACTCTTTTCAATAGAGCGATAGGTTCTCAAAATTTTGTTAAAATCACAAGTACCTAATTTTGCCTAGCTCATACCACTCCTCTGACAAAATCAACATATCGACTCTCCCTAATAGAGCAAGGTCCACAAAATCTTGTTCAAATCATAAGTATACAACCTTGTCAAGTTAATATTATACCTCTGACCGAACTAACTTATCAATCCTCTCCAATAGGATGATAAGTCTACAAATCACCGTTGTGTTAACACCGCACCTCCAACAGTCAAAATTCCACGAACTTGTTAATTCTTAAGCAGAATATCAAGTATTGGAGACAACAAAACACCCCTTCAAAAAGTGTTAACTCTTGCTTTGTGTGGGAATTTATGCTAAGTTAAAATTACACCTCTGGCATTTTTAGTTATTTTCATTGTTTCAAGTAAACATGACACACAAAAGAAATAGTGGAGAGCTAAAATAATATCACTTTTTATTCAGAATATTAAGAAGTGATACAAGATTTTGTTCTTATTAAAAGAGCAACACAAAATTAAGCTTCTGAGCCCATCAGTTTAATCGATGCGAGCCGGAACTTCATAACGGAAAGCTTTTCCTCGTGAGAGGCTCGCACCATCGCTTCAGCTTTCCTCCTAAGTTCATTCTCATTTGGCATCTTAGCAGCAGCCTCTTTCTTAGCCTCTTCAAGAACCTAGACCTCTTTGCGATAATTTACAAGAGTTTCTACATTCTTGAGGGAGAGCTCAGTCACAATAGCTTCATCTCGAGTAAACTGAGCCTTTTGTCGAGTCAATTCTGCTTGTAGTTGAGCAATGGTCTCTTTAGTTTGAATAATCGTTGCTCGAGCAGTCTGCAAAGAGGTGATTGAAATGGTTAGCTCATCTTGCCTTTGAGCTCTTTGCCCCTGTAGGTATGCAACTTGGGTTTCCATCTTAGCAAGCTCCGCTGAATTACTTCATACTGATGTGTCTCTTCAGTTTGGATATCAGCGAGGGTGGATTCGATCTGAGCCTTAAGATCAACATGACCTAAGTTTTCCAAAGCTTTTAGGTCTTCTTCATCATATTCTCTAATTGCTCCATAAGGATTTTGAGTCCATCGGGAGTGTCCATCGGACTTAGAGAAGCAGCAGGAGATGGAACTAAGGCCCCTAAAGTCACAAAGTTTGACAAAAAAGTGGCGGGTGATTTCGGTGATGAGGCCAGAGAAGGTAACACGATATCCAGGTTTCCAGGACTTGAGAGGAGAGTTGTAAGTAGGCCCACTTGAGTTGAACTTGAAACACCTACGGACCTTGTAGATGTAAGAGAAATCTTGAAAGGGAGCGACCTCGCTGGTGGAGGAGTCACCGTTGCTTGTATAAGAAATAGTTGTTCCGGAGGAGGAGGAGGAGTCGCGGTTGTGGTCCCATGAGTCAGGAATCCTGCATATGAAAATATTTAGGATGCAGAAAGAAAATTTACGAAAGTTTAAATCGGACAACACTTACCCATGGGAGAAATAGGAGTATAGGCTGACGCTTTGTCAAAAAGGAACGGTGGTAGGTTATCCCAATCATCGTTGTCACCATCATCGTTGTCACCATCATCATATCCATCGTCATCACCATCATCATTTGAAGGGGTCTCAAAACATAATTTCTCCTCATCATCTGCTACAGAAGATTCAGGCGAGCCAACAACAGCAGGTGACTTGGAAATTATTCCCGTTGTTGGACTGGGCCTTACGTTCCCTATGGGCGACATTAATACTGAAGTAGAGAGAGATTGGCTCTTGCTAAACTTTCATGTTCAACCACTATAGATTCATCTACATGAGGCCTAATTCCTTAAGCTTGAGTGGTTGCCGACACGATTTCTTCTTGTGTAGCCTCTATAATTAGAGGAACAACACTTGGAGTCTGACCTAGAATTGTTGTATAAATGTTGTCCATTGCTGTGATAGATTCTGCATCCTCAACCATCAATTCACCCTCCCCTTCTTCGTCGGGTGGATGATAAAAAGAAGTTCCACCTGACAAAGCTGGACCGGTTGAATGAAGTCCAGGTTGACGAGAGAGGCCTGTAGCAGATATCTCTTGCGCCTCCTCCCCTTCTATATGTACATCCTGCACCGACTTAAAAGCATCCTGCATGAGTTTTGTTCCCCGTGGAACTTTAGGAGTAGGGGACCCAACCAAAAACTTTCAGCGAGTTCGTTTCTCATATTGATTAGTTTCTTTTGCAGTATGAGCTCTTTTCCCAACTGCTCTCTTCATGGGAGTCTCAGTTGCCTTAGGTTCTTCTTCTCAAGCTTCTTCGGTTGCCTGATCTCTTTCCTCCTCAGCATTCGCCTCCTCACAAGCTAAGTACTCGTCGATTCCCTTTACACGAGACATCTTGGACCCCCTCTTTGAGGCATACATTCATCTAATCTCTTTCAGATAAGAGGAGTTCAATATGTTCTCGAGGATCTGAGAAGTAGTATGATACCAAGTACAGAAGCCCAAGGTAGTGAAGGAGTTAGGCATTTTGTGGGGGAATTTGAATATAGCTCTGGTACCACCAACCACCGAATAATACCAAGCCTTGGTTCCTTCATATAAATTGCTGATTGTTGCGAGCTGAGGCCTAGGATTCCCAACACACAGCTAATCATAGCCAAACTATCGGGCAAACCTATAAGGCTGATAGGGCTCGATGAAACATTTACTGTCCTGCCTAAAGAGGAGATAACCCGATCTGATATTGAATAGCCAGCGGAAGATGCCTCCATTCAGTTTTGTGAAACCATTGGGGCCCTTCACATCCTGAAACGTTTTACCATAGCCTCCACCTTCAAAGTCAGGGAAGCAATAAAAAATGTGGTAGTTAAGATCTCTTAACAATATCTGACGGATCTTAACCATATACCAACCTTCCCACCTAGTTGCTATAAGCCGTCGCATGAGTGGGATGAAAGAGTCACCGTGGGGAGAAGCTGCACTCATCAATAAAGGGCAATGTGAGACATACCAAGCCATTAAGTAGGTATATAGCATTAGTATACGTGGGTTAGGAGTCTTGAACGTCTTCTTCTCACAAAAACCCATCTCCTTAACTTGAACAAAGTCAAGGACCAACTCCCATAAACCACTTTGCAGGCAACAAACCATAGCCAAAAGAAGGTTCAAAGGTCACCCGTGAGCCAGAAGAACAGCCGGATATACCACTTCCACCGCAAGAGCATCTATTGGTCTGGTAGGAACTATGCATCGTTTTAACCATAAAATTAAAAATCTGGCAAATACAGTCACATCAGAGATGGGATATTGAGCTTGATAGTGGAAGCTATCAAACTCAGTGTAAGCTTGGAAAACATCCTCTTTGGCCTCATTAGTGTAATAGGCAGTGACAGCATCAATACGGGCCTGAATGTCATCGGGAGTGCTGGCAGCTAGACGGGATACAGAAGCTCCCTTGTGATTCAGATTTTGAAATAAGTATTTTGTCCATGATACTTGCTTAACACTACTTCCCCATACTCCTATCAATTGAGCAGAGATATAGAAATGACACATCACTTCCCAAAGGGTAGCATAGATTTCAGGACTAGCTATTCTTAAAATTTTGAGTTCTCTTGCTCCCGGAAAGAACTCTTCATATGGTAGCTCTCCAAATGACAGACCAGAGACTTCATTCATCTCGTGGAGAGTAAAGCCCAGCTCACCAACTGGTGTAAATAATGTGTTCGTCTCCGGATTGTATCGCTCAAGTATGGTGAAGAAGTTGTAGTGGCTCTACGCAATCCCATGCCGAGTGGCCATCAAAGCATCCCCAAGGCCAGACTTAGCAAGTAGTGCCTTCAACTCCTCCAAGATAAAATTCGTCATCCGGATCCACCACCCCATTTCTGTAGAATGCACCCATCCATGAGATCTGAGTTCTTGTGCGGGAAATTCACCCTTCACCACAATAAATCTTTTGATAAAAGTTTTCATAGGGCTAGCCACTTCAGCAACCGGATATTCCTTAGCAAATAGGCCTGCTCTCAAATCTATCACCTGCCAGCTATAACCTACTAGACTAACACCATGATAAGTCAGGGCACCAACTAAAACCCAATCTTGTTCTTTGATGAGATCCCAATATATGTACCTCGGGATGGAAGCACATTAGAAGTATGACAGAGGGAACATCATCTCCATGTTAGGCAAGAAAAGATTGTGATCACCAATTTTCCTTAGCCATTTGTAGTTCCCGCACATGACCTCCGTATCAAGTTCAACAGGATCTCCAAATATAAAGGCGGTCTTGTTGAATTTCTTACGGTCTATGGTCTCATATCTAGTATTAGTGACCAAAGCCCTAAGAGCTATTGAAATAGCTTGGGTGATGGTGTTAGCACGCTCCTTATTAGAATCTTGGAAGGTGGGAAGTTCTTGGTGTAGATTGAACTGCATGTTGTGGTCCATACCATGTTCATGTCCAAAATAACAGCAGGACGAAAGAGGTTGATTGGTGTACCAAACTGTAAATAAAAGAAACAAACAAGTTAGTACGAAGCTAAAATAAGTCTAAAAAATTACTTAATTCTAAACGCAAGGCTCAGCCCCACATTTAATCTCCAAAATGCGGAGATTAGACTCACATTTCAAAATCAAAATGCTAAGGTCAGACCCACGTTTCAAATCCCAAAATGCTGAGGTCAACCCCGCAGTTTCAATTTCAAAATGATGAGGTTAACCCCGCATTTTCAAGTTCAAAACGCTAAGGTCAACCCTTCGTTTCAAGTTCATAACACTAAGGTCAACCCCGCGTTTCAAATTCAAAACACAGAGGTCCACCTTCACGTTTTAATAATAAAACATGAGTCTTGCTTGTCGTTTAATTCAGAAATTGTCGAAATAAGTTTTACGGTCCCGGAGTTTAGTACTTACCACCGAAGAAAGGGACTTGTGACGACTGCGTGGCCGACTGAGCCGCAAACCCACCGTCGACTGAGGCTATCGGCACGCCTAACCTCACCGCAGTATGTTTCTTAGCACGAGACTTAGAGGCGACCTTCTTGGGAGCCATGGAGTTCTTAAATGGGAAGCTCATCAGAGTTTTTGAACAAGAAGTCTGATTAATCAGCTCGTAGAAGAATATATGAGTCAATTAACCCTTGATTTGACCCTAGCGATCTATTTATAGTTAGCTGGAGCTGTCAAATCGGAACGGGATTTGAGGCAAAAATCCTGCCCAATCGTGATCTCCGCATTCATACTGAGTCAGTTCGACTCCTGGAACGTAGGGATCACCTCTGCATGTCAATTTTCAATACGCGAGACTCAACTCTACGTTCCAAATTTTAAATGCAAAGCTCCCATCCGCATTTCAAGTTCTATATATATGAAACCCACCCTC
The DNA here is from genome assembly GCF_001876935.1 of Asparagus officinalis. Lineage (NCBI taxonomy): Eukaryota > Viridiplantae > Streptophyta > Magnoliopsida > Asparagales > Asparagaceae > Asparagus > Asparagus officinalis. The sequence goes on from NC_033799.1 coordinate 45,022,760, forward strand.
GTGTTATCAAGCCCCAAACCCCAAGCTTATCTTTGCATCTCATCTTTCAAACGCTAGGACCACCCCCGCGCTTCAAAAATAGAATTATGACACTCACCCTCATACATGTCCCGTTCAGCAAATTTTTACAACCAAGTTCACGATGCCTTCAAAACAGACATAGTGAACAATCACTCAACCAATCCAAGATCGAGATCCAAAGTATTCCGAAAGTTTGTTCCAGTCAACCACGAACTTTTAAAAACTTTGGAGGGGGTTCTGTTAGTTGTTTAAAAATTCCTACAGATAGCTAATTCTCATCAAGCACTGATAATAGAAGTTACAATTCGATGACTTCCAGAAGGCTACAATTTGAAAATTTTCATGAAAATCAACGAAAGTTACAATTCAACGACCTTCACAACAACCGATGGAAGTTCTAATTCGATGGCCTTCACAATCATCAACAAGAGTAACAACTAACGACTCTCACATTTCAAGGAGCCAAGACGAAGATTACAAGACGATAATCTTTGCAACGCTCCAAAAAAGAGACTACAAGTTGACGGTCTCTTCAACTCAAGATGTCGAGTTCATCTTTGCATCCTAAGAACGAGACGCGGATCTCACATCTGCGTTTCAAGAATAGAACATAGGGTTCACCACTACGTCTTTCACCCCAGATGCAGAGTTCATTCCAAGAATGCGAATTTCGTGTTTGGCTCGCTCAAACACGAGCTGGACAGTTCCAAAACCATTTCTCATGATTTGAGGGGGATTACACCCCACTAAGGAGAGATTTTAGGGGTTAGTTACACCCCTTAATCCCCTATAAATAGCTAAAAAATCATCTTAAATTGAATCTTCTAGTAGATCATTTTGGGGATTCAGAATTATTAAGGCTTGGAGGTTTCGGATCTTAGAGAGTTTGGAGCATCATCAAGAGCTATTTTTGGAGCCTTTGCCTTGGCTTGTGAACCATTTAGGTTAGATAAAAAAGGATTAATTTCTTTTCTCACATTAACTCTTCACCGAGTTCTCAAACTCGTTAAGAGTTTAACACTTACATTATAAGTTTTTCCAATCAAGAGGAATCAACCAAGTTCCACAAAAAGAAGTGTTTGGATCATCAACGTGATACAAGATTCAAGCTCCCATTGACACAAAGAATAATCTAGGTTTAAACAAAGAGGAAGATCTCTGTCGATTCCTTCTCTCTTTTGTAAATCGGGAAACCGATAAAGAAAAGTTATAATTTCTTTTTCTAAGTCCGTTAAAGAGAGGTTACTGTGAGAGATTGTATTTACTCTTTTTCTAATCAGTTAGAGAGATAAATATAGAATTCTATTCTCATATCTTCTTTAATTTTCCCATAAACACTAGTACAAAGATGGCCTACCCTAATGGTTGTAACCTTTGGGACAGGTGATGTCCCCAGCAGTGACAACCGTTGAGGCAAAAAAAGCACTCGTTGGTGCAACAAGTGTTGGGGCTAAAACAGCTCCAACAGGTGAAAAATCTGCACCAACGGTTCCCACCGTTGGTACAAGTAAATATTTAATTAATTATTAAGAATTAAATTAAATTATAAAATAACGACACCAATAGTTGGAACTATTGGTGCAAGTTTCTACACCAACGATTTCAACCATTGGTGCAAGCATAAGCACCAATGGTTTCAACCATTGGTGCACATTTTAGCACAAACCATGTCACCCATTGGTGAAAGGATCAGCACCAACGGGTGCCAGTGTTGGTGCTCATTCTTGCAGCAACGGGTGCCACTATTGGTGTAGTGTAAGCACCAATGATTTTACCCGTTAGTTCAGATACTTGCACCAACAAATCACAGTGCTGAAACTTGCACCGTTGGTGCGGATACTTGCACCAACAGTTCCAACCATTGGTGAATTTTTCTTTTTTGATGATTCCTCCTACCATGTTTACAATTCATGTCCAACAGAAATACATAATCACCCAGTTCACAACATATATGTTCCCACGCATAAATCCAAAATAAAAGATTGACAAGAATTAAAATATGATAGCTTATAAACTACTTAAGTCACAAACATAAAGAGAATATCTGAAATATACAAATGTCTTAAATATGTCAAAAGTACAAGTCACGGCTGAGTTAATCGAAAATAATCAGCAAATGCTTTGCGAATGTCATTCTCGCTGTATCCCTCCTGTGTAAAGCCCCCTAACATGCCTCCCAATTGACTAGAAAGAGGATTTTGTGTTGAAATATCTTGAGGAGAATGTTGAGCAGCAAATGTAGAACACTAAGCGTCCGGAGAAGGATGGGCAAAAGTCAGTGTACTAGTAGCTAGTAGCAGGAACAATAGGTGGATGAGTGGTCTAAAAATCAACCAGAAAAGTAATACGGGTGTGAGTGAGAGTGTGTAAGGGAATGAGATAATATTGAGGATTTTTTTCCAATGATTGTGTATGGGTCTGTACATATATATATCAAATGTGTGTATGAATGTGTATATGTGTATCAAATGTGTACATATGTATCAAATATGTGTATAAACGTGTACATGTAACCAAGTGTACATGTAACCAACCTTCACTAAGGATTGTGACATCAGAGATTTATATTCAGGTTGGATATCATGAACATAGAAATAATTCTATGTCAAATTGGATCCAGATCTCTCAAACTGATCATGAATTTGCGTAAAATCTCTGTTTCCTTCTTTTTCCTAAGCTGTTGTTAGTTTACTCTCCCTTATTGAACATTATCATATTAATTCTACTGTGATAGGATCAGCTTCATTGCTAGCTTGCACATAACTGAAATAATTCTATGTCAAATTGAGTCTGTACATGTATATCAAATGTGTGTATGCGTGTGTATATGGGCATCAAACGTGTACATATGTATCAAATATGTGTATAAGCGTGTACATGTAACCAAGTGTATGAATGGGTGGAGCACGCGCGTGTATATGCGTGGATAGAGCACGCGTGTGGCTAGGTTGGAGCAATGCTTATTAGTTACATACACTTGTAAAAAGTTAAAAAGTTTATCAAAATGGGCCTGTTTACTGTTTTGTACTCCTCTAATTAACACTATTAAATATCCTTTGAAATTAATTTCTAGCTCTCTAGGACACAGATATCCAATCATAAGGTTTATCATTGAGGCCAACTAGCACATTGCTAGTTAGTTCATTAACCCATCTTTGTTTCAGGGACTTGTTAACAACATTGTAGAAGAGTTGCTATATATGACACAAACACGTACAGGTGGATAAGCGTATCAATCTTATAGAAATATCCACCTTTTTAACTGTAAATTGTCTTCTATTCGCATTAGCTATCATAGCAAGAAAATTGGTGGCCTAAATATCTGTTTACCAAACGCTAAGACTGAACCATGTACACAATCACCTAGCTTGTATCTTAAACTTCTCTGAAAGAATTTGAACCTGCACGATTTCTGTATTAATTAAGGCTTCCTTTGACAAGCAAAATAGGAAAACGTAACTCTGATGTTATGCAAGGTTGAGAGAGCTGACACTGCTCAAATTTCAGTCCAAGCAAGAAGAATAAAGTACCAATTCATGGAGAGAACGGTGCGTGAGGGAGCAGAAAAATGCTACTGATACAAACAGTAAGTGCCATTACAGTTGTTTGTTTCTGTAACTAGCTATTATCATCTCTTCCTAGAAGCATGCCTTTGTTTTTATCCGACTTACTCATTAATCTATATCCTGTAGTTTTTCTTGAGTCTGACTTGTTTAGAAGTGAATAAGAGGGAGGGTGGAAGTTCTCTTTTTAAATTGCCCTCTAATCATAATAATAATTGTTCTACCCTTTGAATTGCTCTTGTCTAAATTTATTTTTATTTTACTTTAATTTTTGGACATAAATTTAGGATATTCAAAAATATTGTTCTTCAAAAATGATCAAATCTTTTTAGGGTAAAAATCTGACCTGAAGACCTCCAATGACGCCGACAACCTTAAATAGCTTAGGAATCAAGCTTCGCCAAGGACTTAGGAATCACGGCGGAAAATAGGAGTGGTGGCGGCGGTGATCTCCGAGAGGCGAAAAAGAGGGGAGAGAGAAGCCCGGCTGCAGTTCACGGCGACGAAGGCTAGGGTTTTGAGGGCAGAGAGGGGCAGCGGCGGCGATCTCCGAGCGGCAGTGGTGAGGATCTCTGAGCGGCGGTGAAGGTGTAGCTCTATGTAGGCGTCAAAAATTACCTATAAGTTCACACATGTAGTTCGAGACGAAACAAAGGCGATAAACATCATCATGAGATTATCCGATGCTAAGACGAAATGATGAAACACATAAAGCAAGTCGGTGAAATGTACAAATCCGTAAAACGATGGAACAAGACCAAAACAAGACATAGTCGCTTGGAAATTGCATCAAAGCGACCCTCCGGTGTGCGAGTTACATCAAAGTGACATGCACCCGTACGGGTCACGTTGATGTGACCCACACCCGTGTGGGTCACCTTAATGTGACCCGCACACCCGCGGGTCACCTTAATGTCACCCGCACACCCGCGGGTTACATTGAACTGACTCGCACCCCGGTTCTTGAAAATGCGTATTTCGATATTTTCTCTAGATTTGTTCGTTCTAGAGCCTCCCAACTACTTAGATATCATTCCTAAATGTGGTTAGGTCGTTATTAATTAAAGATGATGCTAAATCACTTGTTCTTATCTAAAAACACCGTAACTGAAGCCTATAAATACAAGACTATGGTCCTATACGCAGGGGATCTGAAATTCTGAAAAGAGGGCAAGGTTCTGTTGGTCTAGAGAGTGAATCCTACAAATTTTAAAGGAGGGCTAGCAGATTTTGGTGAACTCCGGCATAAAGAAGGAGCGTTTCGAGAGATCTAAGGCTTGTTTCATCATTCCTTGTGATAAGAATTTGTACTGATTTCGAGAAGAGTAGTAATCTCACTTGGTTGAGATTATTTACTTCTGCGATTATTTCCTTTGTGAAGTAAGAGCATTGATCTTTTATTCTGATCAATCGAATCTGATTCGCAGTGGTCCATGGATAAACCTCGACACAGACAAAGATCTCATGCGAGCAGCAGGTGATAAACATCCTCTGCGTGTGTTTTAAAGGAAGTTGTAATCTTTCTATTTCTTTTGTATAGAGAGATCTTATAAAAAGTCTCATCTTTTGAATTTGTTGTAAACACCTGAAGTTGTAATGAATTCCTCAAAGAAATCAACTTTCGACGCAAACACGCTGGCGACCACAGTAGGAGCCAACAGCCTCTCTGCCGAGGTTGTAGTGTCGTAATCAAAGATCCTAATCCTGGTTGATACAGAGGTCAAGTACGAGTTCGACCAACAAAAGTACGAGGAATACATGTCGTCTTCCTCCAGATCCGCCTCCCCTCGCAAGTGCTGGAAGATCTCTTCCTCCAGGAAGGTCTGTTGGTCTTCAGATCTGAAGACCCAGAGCGATGATCATCGTCCCATTGCTGCTACAGTTACGCCTTGTAATGCCCCTCCGGCATCCAATGAAGTCGGATCTCTAGATTTGAACTCCTCCTCAATCAAGGAGTTGAGTGCTGAAGGCATACCGATTCTGTGAAAGAGGGCTTGTCAAAGGCAACGCCAACGTCTCGCACATCAACTAGCCAAGGCCTTAGAGCTGGTCGATGAGATTCGTTATAAGGCGGATCTAGAATTCAGGAAACGCCAAGCGCCTCAGCAGCGAGCAAATGGCTCTTCCTCCAAACCATCAACTAATGAATGAGTCTGCATCAAAAGGACTCATTCAACTCTTGAGGAGCGTATTTAGAAGCGTCGTTCACTACTCGTGCACGTGCGGATTCTCGAGTAAGAGGCACAGAAATTGGAAAATGAAGAGGTGGCCAAAAAACCACCAAAACTATACCAAGTATGGAGTCCTAAGTCCAAAACAGCGACCGAGAAGACCGAAAAACACAGATTACTTCAAGGTGACCCGGTCAGCCGGGAGTCACCTCAAGGTGACCCACGTTGGAGCCGAGCCAGTCAAGCTCTAGTGGCTATTTCTCTACTTCAGTTGAGTTCCACTCCTGCCCCAGTTGATCATGTACCTCTAGTGAAGTCCCACGACAGCGTGGATCTCTCTCGATTTAAGATGACGATGACGGATCACTTTGGTCCTTTGCACGAGGATCGAGACAAAGCTCCGGTTAAAGAGTGTTTGAGTCCGGTAAACAAATCCTGAGTGACTCTTCAGGCTGGGGGTCATACGTGTCCTCTCAACAAGTTGAAGCCATCCCATATCGGTTTAGGAGCCTGTTAAGATTCCACACTCGCAAGGGGGTGCATCTGAACGTGCGACTCCTAAGAACGCAAACAAGGCGTTACATACCCGGAAGTAGACGTGTCCGTTACATGACAACATCATACCAGGGAAATCAAGTCAATAGCTGATAGGTTGCTCCGACCACAACGCCGATGAGTTGTACTATCAAGCTGGGGGTACGAAGAAATCTCAAAAGAGAAGTATTCCAAGATCGGACTTTCACTGTCCTTGTGAGAGGTTAATTAAGGCAGTATCATTAGAGTGTAGCTTCCCTAAGATCGCTCCACGATGGGTTTCAGTATTCGAAAGAATCTCCACTGAAGTATCAAAATCTAAATCAAAATACTTCTACAAGAAGAAATCTGCTGGTCATGATGATGAGCTTCCAGAAGTTATCATCAATGTGGCCGATAAAGGAAAATCAACAAGGTGTTACAGCCTTGACTCTTTCTCGGAGGCGTCTCAGCGCATCGCTTGGTTACGATAAGGAACTAGACGACCTAGACGACCTAGACCGGATAAAGGATACTCCTAAAAGGATGAAATGTCAGACGCCAACTCTGCGATCGCTTCCGACAATTCGGTGTTCAGCACAAGACAATCTCGTGAGGTGTTCATGATCAATGCTGAACAAATGGCCAAAATCCTCGAAGGCGCTCTGGCCAAGCAGAAAGAGAATTTCAAATTTGAAATGAAAATGACTATGCAACGGATAAGGGAATTGCATGATGAATAGATTCAAGCCTTATCAAATCAGATTGGTGAATCTAGCCATCACAACACTACCAATCAAAAAGATAGTGACTCAAACGTGGATGAAAATCTCAACGCTAATACCCCTCATGTTGACCAAAATGCTGGGGTAGTCCCATCGAGGATGACAACGTTGGGGGTGCTCTAGTTGTTCCTCCTCAAAATCGCCCGAAGGAAAATACGGGCAAGGATGAAAAAATAAAAGACCTGGAGTGCAAGATCAACACATTGATATCCGCTCAAGAGGTAAAGAAGACTGGTATTCCATGTCCCTACCCAAGGGAGTGGGAGTCAATTTTATATCCGACGAAGTTCAATATAATTAACTTCACGTCGTTCGATGGAAAGGGCTTGCACACTCAACACCTAATTTACTTTAAGTCCTACCAAGGCATGATCTCTGGTAATGAACCCTTGATGGTCCGGTCATTCGTTGACACCCTTCGCGGAGCTACCTTTGATTGATAATGCCGTCTCAAGCTAGGAAATATCAATAGCTGGGATGATATAGAAAGCTCGTTCCTTAACAACTTCTTCGACGATGACACCGAAGTGTCGATCGGAGCTCTTTTGGACGAGAAGCAAAAGGATGGGGAGTTAGTTGATAGCTTTGTTAAACTCTTCCGCAACAAGACAATGAATTGTAGGGATCCTATCATAGAGGAATTCATCTTGCAAACATGCCACAACAATCTCTCCATTGATGTGCTGGAAGCCCTGGGGGTCGTGCCATCCACAATATGGAAATAATTAAAACTGCGCGGGGAACATGCCGAACGATTTCTCAAAAGAAAAAACTTGAAAGAGGCTAACCGACGACTAACCTCCCGAACTAGAATTTTGCTTCTCGTGGTAAGAGAAAGGCACCGGTAGCAGCTGTTGACTCTAATCAGATGTCACAATAGCAACCTCAGAAGCAGTGAAGGACTCCGGATCCGAGACTCCAAAAAGGGTACTCCTTCAAGGATGAAGAGGTTCTAGCTATCTTCAAATACCTCCTTGAAAACAACAAAATCAAGCTATCACCTATTACAAATCAGGAGGAAGCTAACAACACTTTAAATTCAAAGTACGGTGCGTACCACAGGAGGATCCTTCATCCCACCAAGGCTTGCTTTTCACTCAAGAATAACATTCAAGCCTTGGTTAATGCTGGCATCATAATGCCAAAATAAACCGATTGAGATTGGTATCCTTCGACTAGTATATGAGGCTAAATTGCTCTCCATCCTCCGACTGGTATATGAGGCTAAACTACTCTCTAGACTCTGACGAGTATAAGAGGATAAATTGCTTCTCCTTTTCCTCCGATAGGTATACAAGGTAAAACTTCTTCCCTTTGAAAGTACCCTAGAGGGGGGTGAATAGGGTTATTGCTAATCTTATTAGATATTAATGCCCATTAAAGTTAATTAACAAATATATCCTAACAATCTTGATATTCAATTTGATATATGCAAGGATATATGAACAAGAGTAAATAAACACAAGTGATAGTATGCAAAAGACAAATGCGAACACAAGATATGATCACGGAGTTCAGTCGCCACGATCTACGTCTCCGCTCCTCACCTCGAGAAGATCTCCACTATCACAACTGGGTTTTTTACGCTCACCCAAATAACGTTTACACCTCACAATAAGGTTTTCTAGTTCACCGAAAACTTTACAACTTACACACTTGTAATTATACTTCATACCCTCTAAGTGTTGGCCTAGCCCGTGTCACCTTCCTCAAGTGTTCGGAATTATCACCTCTCACTAGGCTTTACTACCGACCCCACTCTTCTTAGAACCGACCCTGTCTCTCACCACATACTTCTCTCGGTGTCCAAGTATAATATATTGTGCAACTCACAATTAGGCTCAATTACAATAAAATGTTCTCTACAATAGGTGAGAACTTAATGTAAGCTCAATCTCACAAATCACAATCCCACAACCCTATATATGATGTATGAAATGCTATAAGCTCAAATAGGGTGTGTGTGATATAATGAGTATAAATAAAATCTAACTTAACTAGCAAACTAGCAATAATAAGAACATAAAAATCAATAATAAAATTGCTAGAGAAAAGAGTTAGAAAAACTTCTCTACAGACACAATAGAGGATGAAGAACATTGAGGATGAATTCCTCAATTGAAAACGCAAGTCTCCTCTTTGTAAACTCAAACACTAAACTTAAACTTGACAAACAAACTTTTAAACACTTAAAATTCTTGTTAAAAACTATCTTGAAAACTAACTCAGAACTGAAATAGTGAGGGGTATATATAGGATGAAAAACCAAAGCTCAAAACCCAAGAAAATCCAGAAAAAAAGATAAAAAACAGAATGGTGGAAAATAGTCGTTATATCTTATCAGTTGACCGAAAGAAAGCATCAGTCGACTGATGAGCTGACCGTTGTAGGCGTCAGACAGCTCATCAGTCGACTGACTGTCTTTATCAGTCGATTGATGGATCATCAGTTGACTGGTCAGTCGACCAAAACAGAATAAAAACTTTTAAAGATTACAGGCACATTCTTCAGTCGACTGATGTCATAAGTCGACTGATCAGTCGACTGATAACATGTTATCAGTCTGAAAAGATTTTTGAAAATGAATTTTAAAGTCCTTTAAAAATAGCAATAAATTCCAAAAAATGTAAAACTTTGAGAAAGGTTTATAATCATGAATATGAACATGTTGGAAAAGGAATTTTTCAAATTGCACATACCATTTGTGAAAACTCAGAAATATTTAAAAGTGCTAAAATACATGTTTTTCAAATATGTTGTTTTTGCCAGTTTAGCTCAAATCAAGTTCTGAAAACTTTTGTAATCGTTTTATGGACATAATAAAAGATGTTAACATGGTTTGTATAGTCCAAAACATATTTGAATGTATTTTGCATAAAAACACCTATTTTCATGAAAATTCACAAATGTAATGTGTGTGTATATTTGAGCTTATAGAATTAACACACATTATATAAATCCTAAACTTAATTTACCCAAGCTTGATAGATCATCATTGTAGCTTGTCTTGGTAAACATGGAAGAAGCTTGAATTTGGATCTTGACTAGTATGCATATGCTTCATTCCTCTATTCCGCCAACCTCCATTTGATGTGATCGTGAATGCTCGATTCCATCCATCCTCCAACATATTGTTTGTCTTGAATACCTAATAAGAAAACATAAACACTAGGTAAACAATATTAGGAATTGTTTGTAATTATTAAAACAAGATTAGAAGATGTAGGCTCATAACATGAGACCTAACAATCTCCTCCTTTTTGATGATGACAAACAATCTACACAAAGAGTATATAAGATATACAATAAAGCACACTACTCTTAAAATATACTCACAATCCACTTTTTCCTCCCTTTGGCAACATCAAAATGGGGAAAATAAAAGAATCAGAGAGCGAAAGCTCTCCCTATCATAAAGCATAGGTGAGTATAAACAAAAATATAGGGAAAGCTCCCCCTATCAAAAAGCCATATAGAAAATATGCAAAGATGAGCATGGAAAATAAATGTGAGCAAGCATAGATAAAAGTATGCAAAACACCACTCACATACTAGACCAAGTGAACACTCATATGTGTATCATCAATACAAAGTGTAACAAGGGTCTAACACAAAGATATATATCCATAGGATATATCAAAAATAATAACAAATTCTAAAAATTAAAATCAAAGACTAAAAATCACAAATCAAGAATCAAATAATTTGTCAATAAATCCAAAAAAAAATTCATAAGTTATCAAACCATAAATCATGATTGATTGAGAACATATAGAAATACATTATTATGAGAATGATGTCTCAACTCATGAAAACAAAGTATATATATCTAAAAAGTGTTTGATCAATAGAAGAAATCTTCTTTGTAGAACTTGATCAAACCACATAAGGAATACATTATAAAACACAACTAGATGATCCGGAAGCTCAAACACATAAATATCATCATAAGAGTGTTTTATAATGATCCCATAAACACTAACTCTTTGTTCAAACCAAAAAAAATTAAAAACAATGTATATTAACAAAAATGATGTTTTAGTATAGAAAAATTATCTTGATAAAAATTTGTATCAATTCATAAAGAATGGAAACATGAAAATCTATGAAAGAGAATCATGAAAAAATATGAATGATAACTTTTCAAATCAATACCAAGAATAGAATTGTTTTCAATTGTATTTATAAAACTTTAAATAAAAACATCTTTAAGAACATGAAAAACTAAAAATCTAAAGAATTCGTTGTTAAAGATTAAACATGTTTTGGTACTAAATTACTCTTGGTACCTAAGAGTCTAGGGACATGACTCATATCATTAAAATTCAAGGCCCTTGGTTATGAACCCATTTGGGCGTGTATGGTGCACGGATATGGTCAAAACAAAATTCATATACGTGACCTTTTCGATTGCAATGTGTGCAATAAAAGGGTCTAAAAGGTTTGTGTTGACCAAGTGGTGGTGCACGAAAATCATTTGCAAAGATAATTTTTTTTTAAAAATTGTTTTGCAAATGGGAAGTTCTTCTCAAATCAAAACAAAACTTGGTCAAATGATCAAAACGACCACAAAAATTACACTTATACACATGATCATTTTTATAATGATCAGTATGTGTGTGTACATGTGTATGAGATGGAGAAGCTTGATGGGATGCACAAACATTATTAGGCTTGTTAGGTTTTATGCATTATAACAAAATTTAGCAATATGACCTTTACGGCCACAAATTGAACACTTGTAAATTTTGTTATACTTATGTGCATAGTGAATAGGTTTCTTGGAAATATTTTTGTGGGACTTTGCACACAATTCCATAAGCTTGTTGTTATTAACAATGCAAGTTTTTAATATTGAATCTAAAGTGCATATTCTATTTCTAACTTGATTCAACTCATCATTTTTCACATAAGCATTGTTATTAGAAGTAGAACATACATGATTAATTTTGAAAGAAGTAAACTCTTTTCTATTGTCCTCAACTTCTAATATAGCGTCATATTTAGCATGAAACAAACTAGCATTTTCTAATTTTAAGTTTTTATTGTATTCTTTAAGATTTACATTTTCATTTGCAATGAGATCAAACTTAGTGGCTAGTGTTTCATGAGAGGATTTTATTTCGACATGCTTGCTTTTTAAGTTAATGTAGCTATGTTACAATTTCTTATAATCATGCATCAATAATTCATAGCCATGTGCGAGTTCATCAATAGTAAGATCATTTTCGTTATCAGACTCGCATACCTCACTAGGGCTATCGCCTAGTGGCCGTGTGCATGATGAGGCTCCTTGTAAACTTGAAGAGGGAACCGCCAAAGATCGTCGGATTGCCTCCAAGTTTCCTTGATGTGTTTCAAATAATTTTCAAATTGTATAAGTACTATCAAAATGAGCAAGTTCGTTAGAAATACATGGACCAAAAGCATTATGCATAAATTCTAATACTAACTTGTTCATTGTGAACATTTTCTTGTCATGTTTGCTCCACTTGGATTTCTCCGAAGTGGGAACAATATAAGCATTATCAATAACTTCCTATAAATCTATGTTTCTAGATTCAACAAAAATTTTGAATCTATAACATCATTGTTCATAAGGGAAGTTACTATATCTAGGAGCAACATTTATATCGTAGCTTACACAGAACATATCCATAATATATGAGCAAGTGAATTAAAGAATATCAAAACAAGATTAGCAACAATATTAAAGCTTGGACCGTTAACTCAAGGCAGTTAAACCATAAATCAAGAGCACCAAGCTCTGATACCAATTAAAAGTACCCTAGAGGGGGGGTGAATAGGGTTATTGCTAATCTTATTAGATATTAATACCGATTAAAATTAGTTAACAAATATATCCTAACAATCTTGATATTCAATTTGATATATGCAATGATATATGAACAAGAGTAAATAAACACAAGTGATAGTGCGCAAAAGACAAACACAAACACAAGATATGATCACGGAGTTCGGTCCCCACGACCTACGTCTCCGCTCCTCACCTCGAGGAGATCTCCACTATCACAACCGGGTTTTCTACGCTCACCCAAATAATGTTTACACCTCATAATACGGTTTTTTAATTTACCAAAAACTTTATAACTTACACACTTGTAATTACACTTCACACCCTCTAAGTGTTGGCCTAGCCCATGTCACATTCCTCAAGTGTTCGGAATTACCACCTCTCACTAGGCTTTACTACCGACCCCACTCCTCTTGGAACCGATCCCGTCTCTCACCACACACTTCTCTTGATGTCCAAGTGTAATATAATGTGCAACTCACAATTAGGCTTAATTACAATAAAATGTTCTCTACAATAGGTGAGAACTCAATATAAGCTCAATCTCACAAATCACAATCTCACAATCTAATATATGATGTATGAAATGCTACAAGCTCAAATAGGGTGTGTGTGATATAATGAGTATAAATAAAATCTAACTCAATTAGCAAACTAGCAATAATAAGAATATGAAAATCAATAATAAAATTGCTAGAGAAAAGAGTTAGAAAAACTTCTCTATAAACACAATAGAGGATGAAGAAGATTGAGGATGAATTCCTCAATTCAAAATACAAGCCTCCTCTTTGTAAACTCAAACACCAAACTTAAACTTGAGGAACAAACCTTTAAACACTTAAAACTCTTGTTAAAACCCCAATTGAAAACTAACTCAGAACTCAAATCTCAAAACCAAAGCTCAAAACCCAAGAAAATCTAGCAAAAAGATAAAAAAAACAGAAGACTAGAAAATTAGCCGTTATGGCTTATCAGTCGACTGACGAAAAGAATCAGTCAACAGATGAGCTGATCATTGTAGGCATCAGACAGCTCATCAGTCGACTGACTGTATTTATCAGTCGACTAATGATCATCAGTCGATCAAAATAAAACAGAAACTTTTAAAGATTGCAGGCACATTCTTCAGTCGACTTATCAGTCGACAGATGTCATCAGTCAACTGATCAGTCGACTGATAACAGGTTATCAGCCTGAAATGATTTTTAAAAATGAATTTTAAAGTCCTTTTAAAAATAGCAAATAAATTCCAAAAAATGTAAAACTTTGAGAAAAGTTTATAATCATGAATATGAACATGTTGGAAAAAGATGTTTTCAAATTTCTCTTACCTTTTGTGAAAACTCAGAAATATTTAAAAGTGTTAAAATACATGTTTTTCAAATATGTTGTTTTTGCCATTTTAGCTCAAATCAAGTTCTAAAAATTTGTGTAATCGTTTTATGGACATAATAAAAGATGTTAACATGGTTTGTATAGTCCAAAACATATTTGTTTTATGGACATAATAAAAGATGTTAACATGGTTTGTATAGTCCAAAACATATTTGATTGAATTTTGCATAAAAACACCTATTTTCATGAAAATTCACAAATGTAATGTGTGTGTATATTTAAACTTATAGAATTAACACACATTATATAAACCCTAAATTTAATTTACTCAAGCTTGATAGATCTTCATTGCAGCTTGTCTTGGCCAACATGGAAGAAGCTTGAACTTAGATCTTGACTAGTATACATAGGCTTCATTCTACTATACCGCTAACCTCCATTTGATGTGATCGTGAATGCTCGATTCCATCCATCCTCCAATATATTGTTTGTCTTAAATACCTAATAAGAAAACATAAACACTTGGCAAATAATATTAGGAATTCTTTGTAATCATCAAAATAAGATTAAAAGATGTAGGATCATAACATGAGACCTAACACCTTTATTTCCAACAACGAAAGTTATTGGATAATATTACTCTTAATATTCTTAAGGATAACTCGACAGGGTGGCCAAATACAATTGGATTTAGGTACGCCAAAGAGCTGGGGATGGAATACCTCAATGCATTCCAATAGGAAGTTCCTGGAGAATGCTATGCATGGTATTCTTAAGGATAACCCGAGATCAATTGATTATTCAATATGAAGACCAGTCATCTGAATAATTCACCCTTAATCATGATAAAAAAATAATTAAGAACCTCTCACTGTGGCTATTTAATCATTTCTAAGATGATTAAAACCCTCCCACTATGACTTTCTGAGCACTCTTTCATCGAGATGAGATTCAATAACTTTATCGGGTTAATCTTCCATCACGAAACTCCCATGGTGTAACTGTAGAGTGCTTGATGATTCACGGTCCTCCACCACAAAGTCCCTCACTGATAAAACTAACTGACGTTGGGTCCACTAAAATTCTTTTCGGCTGAGTCCATCCAAACTCACTTGACACTCAAAAGTTCAAGCTGCTGATCCATAGCAATTAGCAAACACCTTCATGTTAAGTCCTTATCGCTTGACACGAAAACCCCCAATGAGTGTTTTGTACAAATCGATATTCCCACTGTTATTTGTACTCCACTCCTAGTACTTGTTTGGTCAAACCTTTAAACAGTTAGGGCCAAAGCCAAAATCTCCTCTCGATTCCTTCCATGAACGAGAGGTCCACTTTCAAAACAATGAAATTCCCTTTCAGTAAAATAAGTCTTCCACTCTTTGCCCTTCGGTCAAACCTATAAAAGTTAGGGCTAAAGTCAAAATTTCATCTCGATAAATGAGAAATTCATTCTAAGATTAGGTAACCAATCCTATAAAGTTAGAGTTATCTGGATCTTTTTGATTCTCGGAGTGGAGATCCCACTTTGAGTTTTTTTCAGCTGGAGATAGAATATCAAATTCTTCCTCTCTTACATCAGGTTCGTCTTTGGCCCAATAGAAGACACAATCTTTCAACATCCAAAATCCATACTTCACACGCATGGGGGACTTTATCTTAATCCCCAAATAGAGATAAGGCTGCATCTAACGCATGCTGTCGGGTGGTCTGTTCCCGTAAAAATAACCAAGTCTACGTATTCAACATAATAGCGACAACAATTCATGCCTTTTACGCATGGGGAACTTTATCTTGATCCCTAAATAGAGATAAATCCGCACCTAACATATGCTGTCGGGTAGCGCATTCCCATAAAAATGGCAAAGCTCACATATTCGATATCGTGGCAGGTTCCTATTAAAAACACCGAAATCCATACCTTACACGCATGTGGGACTTTATCTTGATCCCTAATTAGAGATAAGCTTATGCCTACCACACATTACCGGTTAGTGTTTCGCTGCAAAAAGGACACCATAATCCATGTCTGGGGGAATATATCTCAATCCCTGAATAGAGATAAGACTACACCTAACACGCGTTGTTGGTTAGTCTTTCGCCGTGAAAAGAACACCAGAATTCATGTCTGGGGGAATTTACCGTAATCCCTAAATAGAGATAAGTCTACGCCTAACACGCGTTGGCGGTTAGTCTTTTACCATAAAAAAGACAAAAGCTCATGTATTTGACATCGTGGAAGACCGTTATTAATAATGTCATAATCCATACCTTACACGCATGGGGAATTTTGCCTCAA
Organism: Asparagus officinalis; assembly: GCF_001876935.1. Classification (NCBI taxonomy): domain Eukaryota; kingdom Viridiplantae; phylum Streptophyta; class Magnoliopsida; order Asparagales; family Asparagaceae; genus Asparagus; species Asparagus officinalis. Next base: position 45,039,262 of record NC_033799.1, read on the forward strand.
ACCCTAAGTAGAGAGAAATCTACGCCTAACACGCGTTATCGGTTAGTCTTTTACCGTAAAAAGGACAAAAGCCCATATATTCAATATCGTGGCAGGCCATTATTAATAATTCCTTACACGCATGGGGATTTTTATCTCGAACCCTAAGTAGAGATAAGTCTACGCCTAACACGCGTTACCGGTTAGTCTATTTCTGTGAAATTGACAAAGCCTATGCACCAAGTCTAAGAGAATTTATTCTTTTAGCACAACGTTACATGTGAAACGGGTTTAATAATTCACATTCTAGCCCGATTCAAACGGTGATCGGTAAAGGCTCATCAAATCTGTTGATGGTTGAGGGTGTACTAAAAATCCTATGCACATTGCCGGGTAGCCTATTCCTGTAAGAATGACGAAGTCTACGTATTCAATATCGTAGTATCAAGTCTAAGAGAGTTTATGCTTTTAGCACAACGTCATATGTGGAATGGACTCAAACAATATGTATGCTAGCCCGACTCAAACAGTAGTCGGTAAAGGCCCGTTAAACCCGTTTATGGCTGAGGGTTTGCCAAAAATTCTATAAGTATTATGGTTATTTATTCTAAACAGAATGAGTAATCGTAATAAGGTACAAAATTCACTGGTGCACTAACTTCACAAGTCGGTCTTGTGACTTGAACACCCGGGAGAACATCAATTCTAACTGAAGTTTCCACGAAGGACCTTGGACACATTCACAGTGGTAGTCGTATCAAATCCAATAGCTGGTCCTACATCAAAAACTCCTCTATGGTTAAACAAATAACTAGTGTGATGTAAAGGTAAGATCCATACCTATATATGAACAAACATTAACGGTTGGTCCTGCAACCTCTACACTTAGGCCCGTCACACGTTACAACGTCAGTCAAGCTTAAACTATATGTACTCCAGTTAACGTATGAGTATAAACTTTGTTCACGCCGGTTAACACATTACAGCGCTCGTCAACGCCGGTCAACGTGTTATAATAAAGATCAACACCGGTTAACGCATTACAACAAAGGTCAAACGTCTGTCAACGCGTTATAATGAAGGTCGATGACGGTTAACGCATCAATAATTTTGCCAAAATAAAGCTCAGGATAATTCTCAATTCCAAATTAACCCCGGGGAGCTCAATCGCAATTCAGATATAAACTCCCAAAGAAAATGATCAGTGCAACGTCGATTCAACAAGACGAGCTAATTCAGATATCAACATGCCAGTCTCAGTTCAAGATTTCAACAACGGTCAGACGATAAACGTATTACCGGAAGAATTTTAGCTATTCGACAAAATACTGAATAGACTGAAAGATGAAGAAGTCGACGAATTGAAGGTTGGGCGTATCATATCCAAAGTATTCTAAGCTCCTCTATAAAAGAATGAGACTGAAATACTTTGGAGTGGGGTATCTGTAGGTGTCAAAAATTACCTATAGATTCTCACACGTAGTTCGAGACGAAACGAAGGCGATAAATGTCATCATGAGATTATTTGATGCTAAGATGAAATGACAAAACACATAAAGCGAGTTGGTGAAATGTACAAATCCGTGAAACAATGCAACAAGACCAAAACAAGATATAATCGCTTGGAAATCATCAAAGCGACCCACCGGTGTGCGAGTTACATCAAAGTGACCCGTACTGTTGTGGATCACATTGATGTGACCCGCACCCATGCGGGTCACCTTAATATGTCCCGCACCCTTTCGGGTCACATTAATGTGACTCGAACTCGTGCAGGTCACCTTAATGTGACCCGCACACCCGCGGGTCACATTGAACTGACTCGCACCCCGGTTCCTAAAAACGCGTATTTTAATATTTTCTCAAGATTTGTTCGTTCCAGATCCTCCCAACTACTTGGATATCATCCTTAAATATGGTTAGGCCGTTATTAACTAAAGATGATGGAAAATCACTTGTTCTTATCCAAAACACCACAACTGAAGCCTATAAATACAGGCGTATGGTCCTATACGTAGGGGATTTGAAATTCTGAAAAGAGGGCAAGGTGTTGTCGGTGTAGAGAGTGAATCCTATGAATTTCAGAGGATGGCTAGCAGATATTGGCGAACTCCGGCATAAAGAAGGAGTGTTTCGAGAGATCTGAGGCCCTTTTCGTCATTCTTTAAGACCAGAATTTGTATTGATCTCAAGAAGATTAGTAATCTCACTTGGTTGAGATTATTTACTTCTGCGATTGTTTTCTTTGTGAAGTAAGAGCATTGATCTTTTATTTCGATCAACCCAATCTGATCCGCGGTGGTCCACGGATAAACCCCGACACAGGTAAAGATCTCACACGAGCACCAGGTGATAAACATCCTCTGCGTGTGTTTTAAAGAAAGTTATAATCTTTCTATTTCTTTTGTGTAGAGAGATCTTATAATAAGACTCATCTTTTGAATTCGTTGTAAACAACTGAAGTTGTAATGAATTCCTCAAAGAAATCAACTTTCAACGCAAACACTCTGATTTGAGGGGGTTTTTCGACGAGAGGGGGAACGCGAAGAAGGCTTACTCACGGGGGTTTTTGTGTTTGTTTCTTTTTCTTTTTTTTTTTTTTGGTAAAGAAAGGGAGGGAAAATTCCTCCGTTGTGAAAATACTAGCCTCAACAGTTGGAAATGTTGGGCCTGCTAAAAGTTGCCCCAACGGTTCCCACCATCCGTTGAGGTTGGTGACCTTAGTACTAGTGTTTAAGCGTTTATCAAGAACACAATCTCAACCAAAGGAGAAAAGAACCCATGTCAACATATGCAAGTTACTTTATTTTTGCTGTACTTGGAAAAGAAGAGAGGCAGTGGGGGTCAGCCAATTTCTTACAAATGGAATAGTCATATGAACCTATTCACTTGTTTCACCTCGAATGGGAAATTAATAGTGATTCACAGTAGCATTCATGGTGCGAAGCATGACAAGCTAGTGAGTGATGGCAGTAAGTTGCGCTCCTCTACTTATATATTTGTGGGCTTATCCTTTTCTACTAACACAAACTAATCCTGAGGCCACAAATGTTTATTAGAATGGAAAGACGGTAATTTGACCAGCACAAAGTCATTGGGTCTAATTAATTTCTCTTGCTGACAAAATTGATCAGATAAGTCTACTGTAGAATTCTCTTGTTTACACTAAACCGGGGAGAGTTAGCATCCCATAATTTCCACCCACCCGAGTTAATTGATTATTAATCGTGGAGGGAAAGTAAGGTCATTTCGTTTCGCTCTCTCACTCAAATATCAGGTACTTTATCTCCTTCATACTTAAAAGTAGCACAAAGTAGTCATCGGGTCTAATTATATGATTCGTAGTTTACATACACATCAGGAAATTTTGTATTGTTCGTAAAGAGCTTGAAGGCATCCATTAATGCATGGTTCTTTATCTTCATGTATTCAATTTTATTAGTGCCACCTTCTATACTAGCTAGTTGTTAGTAATTGTCACCGTCTTCTCCGTTAACTAGTTAATTTATCACTCTAACTTGATCAACTTGGAAGCACCCATCACTTTAAAAGGTTCCAAGGCACATGACATCTTTCTGGAATATCCCTTTTCTTTTTTTCCCTCTTTAGAAAATAAAATTGGATGTTGCGTGCACGTTTTTTCATGCATCCTGCTCTAGTTATGACGTCTTCATGTTAATTTACCTAAGTTAATTAGGGAGCGTTTGGCAACCAATGTGTTTTTGTCGTTTCCCTTTTTTTTCAAAAAAAATAAATGAAACGTGTTTTGTGAATTAGTGTTTTCTTAGGCTGAGCCATTACAAAGCCCAAAAAATAAACACTTTTCTCAAAACACTAAAAATGTGTTTTTGAAATCCCGTGACCTTTTTTTCACCCAGTCAATCCCCTTTTCTCCCCCAACCCTAACAGCTCTCCCACCCCACACTTCGAGTCTCGCCGCCGATGCCCGCGCTTCGAGTCGCCGCTCACTCAGCGTCGCCAGCACATCCGAACCATCGCCACTCCGGTCAGCCTGCCGCCTCCACCGTCTTTTGGATGACGATCCACATTGCTAGCACTGTCTCGTCACCCCTCCGATCGCTGCCCGCCACCTCCTAGTAACCGCCACCTCCGATTCCGATCAAGTATCTTCTCGTCGCAGCCTCCGACTTGTCTCCTTTTTTGCTGATTTTAGTCTTTCTTTTTTGAAGGCTTGAAAGGGAATCCAGAAGCTTATTGTGATTCAGCTCTTGTTCTCTCGTATGCATAAACTCCTGAATATAAAGGTTAAAGCTTCATTTTACTGATTGAAGGTGTTCGTTTATACCCTCAATAAACGATTATAAAACTCAAGATGAAGTTGAATAATTTGTTCTAAAGCTATGTAAATGGGGAAAGGTTCCACATCAAGTTCAAAACAGAAAAGATATCTGAGGTTTTGTTTCTTCTAGTGTCAAGTTTGTCCCATATTAATTATGCAGTTACAACAATATTACTCTATCATTAGTGTATTTATGTCCCTACAATAATAATTTCTGAAAGCGCTAACTTAGGCTATTGCATCTTAGTGATGTTTAATGCTATTCTTCATTTTTGGTTCTTCAAACCAACTTTTTATGGCTGCTTGAGTGCTTGGATAGTGATGAGCAAAAATTTTATCTTTGAGCCACGATTACGCATTAAGATTGTATCAATTCCAGGATTTTTGTTCCTTTGATCTTGATTATGCAGTTGCACATGTTTATTACGTTTTTATTCATATGTCACCAATACGGCTGTAGCGCATCAAACCGGTTTACACTTACCGTAGTTCTCTTCATTTTTGTTCTAATACTGCAGAGTTTCCAATGTTGAAGCAAAGAAATAACTAATAAGACAAAGCAAGACAGATGAGTGCAGTAATTCTAAAAATTACTGCACATGATTTTCTATAAATTGAAGCATTCACATTACAACATTTATTTCGACTGTAAGTTGACTGCATAAATAGAAAGCTGCAAGATTCAGGCATAAATTGTGAAGGGAAATAGCTGGCTTTTCCATGGAAACAAGGTTCATATCTTCTTCCATTTCACATGGTTATGATTCAAATTGTTTCCTTTAGTAGTTTTGCTTGTTAAAAAGAGATATGTTGCATGTGCAAGTCTGTGCGTGCTTGTTTTGTTTCTTCATTTCCTGCTCAAAGTAATTGTTTGTTATAAATTTATTATAACATAATATGGAAATTCACGAGGTTTATATGCTGATAGCTTCATGAGAAAGACTATCCTTTAGTAGTTTTGCTTGTTAAAAAGAGATATGTTGCATGTGCAAGTCTGTGCGTGTTTGTTGTGTTTCTTCATTTCCTGCTCAAAGTAATTGTTTGTTATAAATTTATTATAACATTAATGTGAAAATTCATGAGGTTTATATGCTGATAGCTTCATGAGAAATACTATCCTTTAGTAGTTTTGCTTGTTAAAAAGAGATATGTTGCATGTGCAAGTCTGTGTGTTCTTGTTGTGTTTCTTCATTTCCTGCTCAAAGTAATTGTTTGCTATAAATTTATTATAACATTAATGTGGAAATTCATGAGGTTTATATGCTGATAGCTTCATGAGAAATACTATCCTTTAGTAGTTTTGCTTGTTAAAAAGAGATATGTTGCATGTGCAAGTCTGTGCGTGTTTGTTGTGTTTCTTCATTTCCTGCTCAAAGTAATTGTTTGTTATAAATTTATTATAACATTAATATGGAAATTCATGAGGTTTATATGCTGATAGCTTCATGAGAAAGACTATCCTTTAGTAGTTTTGCTTGTTAAAAAGAGATATGTTGCATGTGCAAGTCTGTGCGTGCTTGTTGTGTTTCTTCATTTCCTGCTCAAAGTAATTGTTTGTTATAAATTTATTATAACATTAATGTGGAAATTCATGAGGTTTATATGCTGATAACTTCATGAGAAAGACTATCCTTTAGTAGTTTTGCTTGTTAAAAAGAGAAATGTTGCATGTGCAAGTCTGTGTGTGCTTGTTGTGTTTCTCCAATTCCTGCCCATAGTAATTGTTTGCTATAAATTTATTATAAAATTAAGGGTGACTTTCTCCAAACCCCTCATAATGTTTAGGCTGTTATGACAAACCCCAAAAATATTAAAGCTCTCTCTTGAAGCCCAAATATTTGGGGTTGTGCGAAAGATTTCTAATAACTTTTGAGTTAGGGTTAATTTCAGAGAACTCCGTAACAATGAGGGTTCTGCAAATAACCCCCTTAACTATTTTTATTCCATATAACCAGTTATGTGTGATGCACCCTTAGAGGCATAATTTGCACGATTTTCAAGGAGAGTTTTCTATTTCGAAGTCCATTTCGTTCCCCTCCTCTCTCTCTCTCTCTCTCTCTCTCTAATAATATCCTTTGTCCTTCACACCGAAAAGAATTGCCTCCCAAGAAATCTCAAGCCAATTTAGCAATTGATCGTACATGGGTGTTAAATCTAAAAATGAGGTAAAGCGGGGTTTTGGCAACAATTTTATTAATTATCAGAGAAAAAACAAAGCTAAACCTGAGATGCTTAAGTGCAAATGACCATTTCTGGGTAAATTGCTCAAAAAACCCCTATAAGGTTTGGGCCATTGTGAAATAACACAAAAAAGGTTTTAAACGAATTGCTTATAGTCCTAATCCTTTGTGTCGTCTAAAAGACTTTTATAACTTTTGAGCAAGGATTAATTTTATAAAATCCCCTAACATTGCGGGTTTTACAAATAATTCACGTAACTATTTTAATTCCACATAATCCCCGTAAACTTGAATGTGTTTTGCACATAACCCCTTCTAGACTTCTTTTATTTCACTAATTCCTAAAGAATTTTCCACTTAAAAACCCCCAAAATGACATTATCAAGTCTAACATTTATGTGTACTGGCATGACTAAGAAGATGAAAAAGACCCCTCAAGCCCCAAAAAATACCCTTTTATCCTTTTCACTATTTTCTTTAATTTTTTGACGCCCTGGTGTTACCCTAGGGGAAAAATAAAAGTCTTCAAGGGGCTTAGAAAATAATAAAGTTTAGGGAGTTTTGTGAAGAACTCCTTGAAGTTCATGGGTTTCTCTGAATTTCACCCTATATTTTTAACTTAACACAAACGATATCGACCACCTTACCACTAAATACGCGTAACTTTTCCAACATCACCTTAGGAGCAGTGCCGGCCCTAAGCCAGGGCTACCAGGGCTACAGCCCAGGGCCCACAAGTGAGGGGGGCACAATCTTCTATACTATCTATTAAATCTCTTATCACTACAAACCCACATGGCAAATCCCCCTTTTTAATTTTTTTTAAATAAATTTGCTTTATAAATTGAAACCAGGTTCTTTTCTCTTATTAATTCCCTTGCTCTAATTAAATATTTTTGTTCCTCTCCCAAAAAACCCTTAGTTTTCCGTGCTATAGGCTGACATCTCTGTGAAACTTTGATCTACACAAACATCTTTTCATCTTCTCTTATTTCTCTCTCAGTCCTCAACCTTTCTCCTTCCTCCAGTCCTCCTCAAAACTAACCTCCTCTCCCTCTCCCCCCTCCTCCACTGCCCTCCACCACTTCACCTCCCTCATATCCTCCGACCCCGCTCCCAACCCGAAATACCGGCCTCGGACCCCGCTCCCAACCCGAAATACCAGCCGAAAAGTTTTGATTTACGCTAGAGCAGCATGGATTCGCCAGCGACGCCCCCAAAACGTTGAAGGAGAGTTCTTTATTGGTGAGTTAATTGGCTAATTAAAAAAAAGTAAAAAAGAGCATCACTTGAATAAATTATTGAATTGTGAGATCTTTTTTTGTTTGTTCTCACTTCTCAGATCATCAACGCCTTGGGTTATCTCATCGGCGGTGAGTTCTATTTTTTGTTTGTTCTCACTTCTCAGATCATCAACGCCTTGGGTTGTCTCATCGGCGGTGAGTTCTATCATCATCATCCATCGGTGTTCTTTTGGTTTCTAGATTTGATGCAATTGTTTCTGCAGAAATTTTTATGTTTTTTTTTGCTGAATTATTATTATTGTTGTTGTTCTTCTTCTTCTTCTTCTTCTGGGTTTTCTGTTTTGGAGAGAATTGAGATGCATACAGCTTTATTTGGGGATAGTCGGAGCCCAGCGTTTATGCGATTTGGGTGCGTGTGATTGGGTTTTGCATTTTAGTTTGATCCTTTGATGTCTCTTATTAGTAATCCAATTTTGGTGGTTTTTTGTTTGGATTTGATTTTGTGGTATGCTGATTGTATTGGATTTGATGTGGAGAATGTATGGGCTGTTGAGTTTAGTTTAGATTGATTTATATGAGTAATTGATACATTTAATAAAATTAATTAATCGATAATTTATTTATCTGTTTGTTTAATTTGTATAAATGGGCACACTTAGAAAAATTGCCCTGGGCCTTAGAAAACCCAGGACCGGCTCTGCTTAGGAGAACCCCCAAACTTTAACATTATATCGTTGTAGAAAGCCTCCTAACTTTCAAATTTAATTTTTGAAAGCTCCCAGGAACTTTTAATAAGGTTCAGCAAAGTCCAATTGTGATAATACGTGGTTAAAGAGATTAATTAAAAAAAGTCAAACATTATGGGGGGTTTTCTAAGGTTTACCCTTTCTGTTCTACTTTTACTGGATTAATTGCTAAATGACATAGATAGCCCTCAGAATTTCTGCTTTTATGATACTAGTATAATGCACGTGCTTTGCACGTGGATATGTTGTTGTATATAATATTATATTATTTAATAAATTACATATAACCATTAAAAATTATTTTATCGCACTATGATTAAATTTTTTTAACTTATAATAATATTAGTACTTATAATATTATTAACATACATTTAATAGTTATTTAAATTTTTTATTATACTATTAAACAATTATTTAGGAGTATAATTATTAAATAATAATGTAGTCATTAATTTAAGTAACACTATTGATATAATTAAACCATTTAAATTATTAAATATTTATGTCATGTACATATTTTATTACAATATCTATTAAATAATAGAAATAATTTTTAATATTATATAACATTATGTTGTAAAGAATATTATATTGTTTAATAATTAATATCATCTTAGTAATAAAAAATTGGATGATATAAATTAAAAATACTATTATTTAGAAAAATTGTTTTATATAAAAATATTGGATCCTTGAAATATATGAGACATTTACTTTCCAACAAAAAGTGCATGACTCATAAATTGCAAAGATCCAATATTTTATTGCACTATGTTCATAATGTCCAATTTTTATGTCTAAGACGATATTATAATATCGTAAAGGGTAATAATCGTTATAATATAAAAAATCCTATTTATAATATTATTAATAATTATAATTATGTACAATATTTTATTAAATAAATAATTTTACTATTTCATTACAATTAATAATTATTTTATATTAAATTATAATATATTTATTAATTTTGTTATCATTATAAATTATTAGAATATTCTAGCGAGTGGCCAAATATTTTGAAGAAAAGAAGAGAAAAATACATGTCTCATAAATTTAAAGCATCCAAATTTTTTATATACATTAATTTTCTAAAATAAAAGTATTTTTAACTTATAAAATCCAAATTTTTATTACTACGATGATATTAATTATCGAACAAGGTAATATTCTTTACAACATAAATAAATAACCCATATTTATACTATTATTAATAGTTATAATTATGTGCAATAATTTATTAAATGAATGGCTTTTACTATTTTATATAATTAATAATTATTTATAATAAATTATCATATATTCATGAATTTTGGTATCATTATAAATTATTAATATATTCTAGTGAATAACCAAATAATTTAAAAAAATAAAAAGGTGCATAGTTAATGAGAGGTTATGGATCATTAGTTTTATAATTAATGGTATAATTTTGAGTTATAAAAAATTGAGGGGGTAAAAAAGGAAATCAAAAGTTTTGACATGGGTATTCTCTTTTATAAGTAGTATAGATTTATCTTTGTTAGTTTTCAGATACATAGCTAGAATCATAAACTCAAAGTTTTAGTAGCACGTTATATTTAGTTGTCGTATCAGCTATGTATACATGGAAGCAAGTTAAAATGGCAGGGAAATAGTGTAAATTAAAACGTATTTCGAATGATGCATGTAACAGCTTCTTTGAAATAAATCTAACTCTGCATGTGATGAAAATGCCTCTCATGATTAATAAATAATACAATAATCTTTTTAATCATCTTTGTTTATTTTATTTAGAAAACACCCCTCGCATTTCTTCTTATTTTATAGATATTGCAAAAAGGCCCCCACATTTCTTAAAACCCCTCCTCTCTTATGTTCCCCTCCTCCAACCTAATCTTAGCCCTAATTTGATTTGCTTAATCTAGGAGAGAGGAGAGTTTTTTGGAGAAAATTTCTTAATGTGAAGATTTTTTTTAGCAAAAAATTAATTAAAAGTTTTTTGAGACTTCATAAGAAAATTTTTTCGCCTGGTGCGATTAAGTGGGAACTTTGTTTTTGTGTTGAGTGCGATAACAAAGTTTATGAGGGTTTTGTGGGAAACTCTCAAAAATAATTGGGGAATGTTTGTTAAATTTACCCTATTTAAACATACGATAGTTTAAGGGTGCGTAACCAAACCATCTTCCTACAGTATGAAAACCATGACTTTCTTCTTTTGTTTACTCATTACATTATTGACGGGAGCGAGCATAGTGAGTTAATGAACTTCTGTTTCCTAGTCTAAAATGAGCAGGAGCCAATGGGAACAATTTTAATGTGTTTTTTGCTCAACCTCTGCTCATTTAAATCATTTAATCTTGCTATACCAACTCCTAGATCAAAGATAAGGAGAGGAGAGAGCTACTAGGGCTTAAGTATCGATCCAAGGATGAATAAAATTTTAATTTGTAACTATATTAATGCAGCATGAAAGAAATAAACCTCGGAAGCCATTAAATGGTGCTCTTTGAATCCATAAAGAATAATCTTTGAATCCACGAAGAATTCCCCTTGTTAAAAAAACTTGACCTCGAGCTTATATTTGTTTGAATAGTAGCTTCATCTCCTGCATCAATCAGCATTTGCCTTATAGTCAACATTAGCTTTCTCCATTTATTGTTTTACGTCCTTGACTTGGGCTTCTTCTGAATCAAACTTTTGAAGAATCTTTCTCAGACCATGTTTATGTGCTTAACGGCATGTGGATCTACAAATGACTTAAAAAACTCCTCCAAATCTTTTCTTTGTTGCTTTTTATATTCTTTTGCCTGAAGTATCATCTCAATCTTGTCAAAATTATTGACACTCTTTATTTCAAAAGAAGAATTTCTCCCACACTCTATCCCTTTTGTTTTGTGTCCTCCACCAAGTAATTCACAAATATTATCAATTGTCTCGCTCATTATTTTATCATTCTTCATTGGGTCAACATCAATAAGTGTAGTATCACTCACAATAGCTTTAGGAACTTCATGCATAATATATATCTTCACTGACATATCATCTACAACATGAGAAATCTTAGTTGCAACAATGGTTCGCACATCAAGAGGAATCTCGATTAGGGTAGATTCTTTTTTCCAGTTATAACCAAGGTATATACATCTTCACATTACTTCAAATCTTTGGCTAAAGCCTTATTATATGCCACCAAAAAGTTTCTTTTTCTCAGTAGTCTCTATCATGGATGACTCCTTTTCTCGAAGAGGTGTAAGTGCAATTTGATGTCCATCCTTTTTGAAAATATATCTACTTTGGATAGCACCAGCATCAACTACCATGACCTACCTAAAAGCATATGATAAGTATCCATCTCGACCACATCGCATAACACCTCATTGACATAGTTGTGGCCTATAGAAAAAGATACCTAATACATATCATCATTATGCACATCACTATCCTTGAAATCCAGTCAATCTTATAGGGAGGTAGGTGTTTCTCTATCTTTAAACATAATTTATTCACCATATGTAAAGAGACAAGATTCTTGCTAATGCCACTGTCAATGATAACATCACAAATCTTCTGCATCAGAGTGCATCTTGCGTGGAAGCTATTGTACTCTAGAGGTGGTTCTTCCTTCTTTGTTGCCTTTTAGTGCTCTTTACAACTCCAGTATCTTAGTTAGGGTCAAATTAGGGCTGCTAAATCCTTCTATGACCATAGTGATGGAGCATAATTATGTACCAAAATTATAAGTGCATAATTGATCAAGTTATAGTATAAAAATATCGATCCCACGAAGAAGGTGATTTTAAGAGATTATTAGAATAGGTTCTTATGTTGTGTGCGTGACAAAATAGGATTAAAGAATAAGTGTGATTGTGATGAGTGATTGTTATGAATATATGCAAGAAACAATAAATTGAATTTTAGAGAAAAGAAATAAAAATCAAAGAATAAATGAAATCAGAAGGCAAGAAAGAAGAATGAATAAAATCAAGAAATAAAAGAGAATTCAAGAAGTTAAGATGGAGGATTCAATTTAAGATATGAGAAATCTAGAATTTAATCCACTAGCAAATTTCAATTACAAAATACAAACTATTCTCTTTTTATCATATTTCAACTTAGATTTATTAAGCATAGACTATCAAACCATTTAAGGAAAGTATAACCTATCAAATTATCATCTAAATCATGTTTGTTGGAAAAATTGCAAAGAAGAGAACAAAGAAAATTGACTTGTATTCCTTTGATTCTGATTACAATTTGATTACAAAAGAGAAGAGAACGAATTTGATTCTCTCCTTTGTTTAAAACTGGGTTCTTCTCGGTAGCGATGGAATGCCTCCTTCGATTGCTCGCGTCGAATTTGCTCTCCGTTGACGATCCGACCGTCTTCTATCTCGTGGGAACGATGAACTTCTGTGGAAAGTTTTATGAGTAACTCTTGTACGAGTTTTAGAACTCTGAACGAGTTAGAACTCTGTTAATAGAGTTGTTAGAACCGAAAATTCGGTTAATGACCAAGCTGATATTCTGTTGTTGAAGAATCCTCTCAGATTTGATCTTCTGAATTTGATTCAAAAATCCTATCTCCAAGGATTTTACTGCTGCTGCTGTTGCATCACCAAACCTGAGTAGTTGAGATCCTAAAAATCCAACCTGCTGCCCACTCTTCCGTTCCAAAAAGCCAGCCCTTAACTCAGTTGAGTTTGTTGAGATTTTATAGGTGGATCAGAGGTTGTAACTGCCCTCTAAATCCGCTTCTGAGTGGGCGTGATTTCCTCAGATCGTGGGAAAACAGTTTTGAAACCGTTCGACTCGTATTTGAACGAGTCAAACGCCCAATATGGCGTTCAGAATCCAACGTCGCCTCTTAGAATTGAGACGCGAGGTTGGGTGTTGGCTGAACATCATTGAACGCGAGGGTCGTTGGGTGTTGGCTGAACATCATTGAACGCGAGGGTCGCTCGCGTTTTGGTTTGTTGTAGTTTGGGAACGTGGGGATCGGTGTTGGTTGAACCCCTACGAACGCGAGGGTCGCTCACGTTTAGCTTGTGCTTGGAAACGCGGGGGTCGCCTGCACTTCCAGAATTGTAACGCGGAGATGACATCCGCATTTTAGAAGGAGCTAGTTGACTTGTAACTTCTTCTGTAAAGCGTTGCAAGGACCGTTGTTCAGTAATCCTAGCTTTAGCTGTTGTGGAATGTGAAAGTCGTCAGATTGTAACTTTCACTACAGAATGTGAAGACTGCTGAATAGAGTTTTTATCAGTTATCGGAAGTGTCGTTGAATTGTAACTCTTCTTGATCTATGTGAAAAGTCCTCCATTTGCAGCTTTTGATTGTCGTCGCAAAAGCTATTTGATTGTAGTTTTCGTTGTTGGAACTTGACGGGAATCAACATCCATAGTGTTTTTAGATGAATATTTACCTACAGCTCTCTACCAAGCAACTCACCAACTACGTCCAACCTTTTATTTCTGAAATCATTACACTGCTCATCAGCATCTCTAATAGTTGCTAATATAATATTAGTCATGTTGTTGTCGCAACCATCAAGATCAATCATCTCAGAAATGAGGCCGTGTTTGTAGCGATTGTAGAATTACGAATACAGTGATTAGAAAGTTGTCTGATTGTGACTTCCATTGTCAGAGCTTGATAGGGATCAGCTATCCATTGTGATTTTTAGACAGCCTACAGAACCCCCTCCAAAGTTTTCGAAAGTTCGCGGTTGACTTGGGACGAATTTTCGGAATACTTTGGATCCTAAAATTTAGTGGATTGATTGCTCACTCCGTCTGATCGAGCCAGATGATTTCAATGTTGTTAATTGTAATTTATCTGTACTTTTCCAATAGACTCCCCAGTGGAGTCGTTTGTTTCTTCTCGGCTTTGGTCGCCTTGTTGATTGCTGTTAGCTCTTCTTTTATTCATCTGGGGGCTATGTCGTAGCCTTGGTAGCCAAGAAGCTGCTATCATAGCGGTCCAAATACAGAGATAATTTCTGCATTTGAGAGTTGGAACGCGTGAGTGAGCCCAGCGTTGGGAAATTGGAACGCGTGTCTGACCTCAACGTTTTGACTTAAGACATGGAAGTGGTTTCCGTGTATTTTTGACTAAGTCTTTGAGACTTGTCTTTGGCTCATCTGTTTTAAGTCTCGGCTCACATCCATTAAGCTGATGGGCCTGCAAACATGTATAGGATTTTTGGCAAACCCTCAGCCATCAACGGATTTGATAAGCCTTTACCGACTACCATTTGAATCGGGCTAGCATGTGGATTATCTAAGTCCGTTCCACATGTAATGTTGTGCTAAGAGAATGAACCCTCCTAGACTTGATGCTATGATTTTGAATACATAGACTTTGTCATTTTCACGGGAAAAGGCTAATCGGAAACGCATGTTAGGCATAGGCTTATCTCTAATTAGGGATCGAGATAAAGTCCCTCATACGTGTAAGACATGGTTTTCTTTTTTGGTGCTACGATGTTGAATACGTAGCCTTTGCCACTGTTTCTTCCTGTGTTATATTTTTATTTGAAACACTGAAAGAAAATTAGAAGTGCCAGAGGTGTAGTATTAACTTGGCGTGAATTTTCACTTAAAGTGAAATTCAGAAACTTTCTTTATTATCACTGGGATAATTTTAGAAAATCTCTAATCCACTGGGGATTTTATAATGAAAACTTATCATTCTTGTTGAAAAAGAATTAACAAGTTCATTGGGGGGGTTTGACTGTTAAAGGTGTGATGTTAACCTAACAGTATTTTTATGGACCTATCGCTCCATTGACGAGAGTCGATAAGTGGAAAGTGTTGCGATCGGAGCAACTTTGAGGACCTATCTCTCTTTTGACGAGAGTCAATAAGTGGAAAGTGTTGCGATCTGAGCAACTTTGAGGACCTATCGCTCTGTTAACGAGAGTCGATAAGTGGAAAGTGTTGCGATCGGAGCAACTTTGAGGACCTATCGCTCTATTGACGAGAGTCGATAAGTTGATTTTGTCAGAGGTGTGATATTAACATGATAAGAATTTGTGTTACGATGAGAGCAACTTCGTGGACTCTTTGAGGACCTATCGCTCTGTTGACGAGAGTCGATAAGTGGAAAGTGTTGCGATCGGAGCAACTTTGAGGACTTATCGCTCTGTTGACGAGAGTCGATAAGTAGAAAGTGTTACGATCGGAGAAACTTTGAGGACCTATCGCTCTGTTGACGAGAGTCGATAAGCGGAAAGTGTTACGATCGGAGCAACTTTGAGGACCTATCGCTCTATTGATGAGAGTCGATAAGTTGATTTTATCAGAGGTGTTTGATATTAACGTGATAAGAGAATGTTGCGATCGGAGCAACTTTATGGACTTATCATCCTATTGAAAAGGATTGATAAGTGGATTGTCAGAGGTTTGGTGTTAACATGACGGGAATTTGTTACGATAGGAGCACTTTTGTGGACTTATCATCCTATTGACGAGGATTGATAAGTGGGTTTTGTCAGAGGTTTAGTGTTAACATGACGGGAATTTGTTACGATAGGAGCACTTTTGTGGACTTATCATCCTATTGACGAGGATTGATAAGTGGGTTTTGTCAGAGGTTTAGTGTTAACATGACGGGAATTTGTTACGATAGGAGCAACTTTGTGGACTTATCATCCTATTGACGAGGATTGATAAGTAGGTTTTGTCAGAGATTTAGTGTTAATGTGACAGGATTTGTGTTGCGATTGGAGCAACTTTGTGGACTTATCATCCTATTGACGAGGATTGATAAGTTGATTTTGTCAGAGGTGTGATTTTAACGTGACAGGAGAAATATTGCGATCAGGGCAATTTTGAGGACTTATCGTTCTATTGACGAGAATCGATAAGTTGATTTAGTCAGAGGTGTAATTTTAACGTGACATTTGTGGGGAAAGAATATTATAGCGTCTCACTGAGGAGAACTGCTAAGTGTTTTATCATCGGAGCGATGAATTGTGATACTTGTAATTTGAACAAGATTTTGGGTTTGAACAAGATTTTGGGGGAGTTTGTTACCCCACTGAAAACAGGTTATTTATTGCTCTGCTGAGGAGAGCTAATAAATTGACAATGATTTGGAGACTTATCGTTCTATTAATGAGAATTGATAAGTGGATTTTAGGGTGTAGTATTAGCCCAATGAGAATTTAGATTCTGCTGAAGAGATACAGAGGTTTTGATCAACACTCCGTTAAGCGGGTTCACAAGTGCAGGTTCTTCATTTAGAAGAATTGTAACGCTGAGGTGACCTTCGCGTTTGATGTTTGAAACGCGAGGTTCGGGCCTTCGTGACGCTGGCTCGAGCTTTGCATTTGGGAAACTGAACGCGATAGTGAGCTTCGCGTTTCAAAGATGGTTGGGATTCTCTCCTAGAATCCCGTGCCATCTTAACAGCTTGATGGCTATTATAAATAGACCTGAGTGGTCACGTCAAGAGTCACTTGCCTCTCAAAACTCTTCGGCTATCTCTGAGAACGAGAACTCTCGTTTGATTACGGCAAGATCTCCGACGAACTTCTTCTCTCTCGTTCAAAAGAATTTCCTCCGATCAACTGCATCAATGGCGCCTCGGAGAACGAGCTCTAACTTCAAGAAAGTCGCCGAAGCGACCTCCGAGATGCCGTCGGCTGAGGACGCCGGCGGTGTCCTTGCCCATGCGGGAACTTTTCCGTCGACATCGCCGCCGTAGGGGCCTCCCTGTCGTGGTGAGTGCTGACCGAAATAACTTGCCTTGGCAAGTTCTTTGACAACTCTAGATGGGTTCTTGATAACGAGCAAGATGACTCGTTTTAGCTCAATGAAAACGCGGGGTTGGGATCCCATATGGGTCTCGACCCTCGCGTTCAAGTTTTTCAACACGAGGTTGACTCTCGCGTTTGAGTCTTCTGACGCGAGGTTCGACCTTCGCGTTGAAGATTTTGACACGAGATTTTAACCCTTTGTGTTTCAGACTCTTGTTTTTATGTCGATAGTTCGCTTCTGGCCGCTAACCTCTGTTTTTGATTGTGCAGTGCTTCTCCCAAACGTGCCGCTTTCACAAGAGCATCATTTTGGATACATCGGTGGACCTGATGCGAATGAAATATTCAGTCTTCAGAACAGAATTCCATTGTGTACCTTCCCTGATTCGGAAAGAGCGGAAATGATTAAATTCCCCCAATGCTCTACCCTCAGGATTCTGATAACTGACATAGACTTGGAGACCTCTGTCGGTCATGCCCAGTTTTCTAAACCAGCATTCATATTTGGAGATCGCATACCAGGCGATGATCATCTCACATATGTGGAAGATTCAAAGCTGTTGCGGAGAGTTGATAGTCGCCTTTTATTCCTCCCAAGCATGAAGAGGATGTACCCGCTCTCCTATTTCTTGAATGTGAGTTGCCATCAGGGTTTGGCCCTCGACATAGTAAAGGAAAAGGAGAATGTATCACTTGGATTTGGTCGGCGAGCTCGTACACAAATCAGAGGACAACTCAAGGGGTTAAGACCTGGTTTGTTTGAGAAGAAGGAGCTGGTTCAGGAGATGCCACGTCCAACGAACATCTTTATTCGCCAATTCCTTGCAACTCAGGGTGAATTCTCTACCCAGACAATTAGATCCCCTGGATGGGTCTGTTCTGGAGAAGAAGGTTGGTGGACCCGTATGGTTGACTTTGTTCTTGAGGAGCTTAAAGAATCGCTCGCTCAATCGGGTCTCACAATTCCTGTATTAGCTATTCGACGAGGAGTTGTACAAAGTTTTCACAATTTCTTCGCTATGTTGGAGAAATATAACCCGGACAGCTGCACATTTTTCACGCCTGCAGGAGAGTTAGGTTTTGCTCTTCATGAGATGCAGGCAGTATCTGGGTTGCCACTCGGAAAAATGCCATACGAGGAGTTCATCCCTACCACCAAGGAGCTTTCCTTACTGAAGGTGGCACACCCGGAAATTTACTCTACTTTCTGGGAATTGATGTGCCACTTCCACATATGTGCCCAAGTCTTTGGGATGCGTAGAGGGGGCATTATGCATACCACGTGGGCGGAATACCTCTTTCAGAATTTGAACCAGAAAAATGTAGCTTTATCTCGTGTTGCAGTCGTCTCTCTTAAGGACGCTAAAGCTCAGATTAAAGCTTCCAGTATTACCTATAAGACAGAGCATGTGGAGGATGATTTTAAAGCTGGTGCCGAGTTTGAAAGATTTCACTACCAAGCCACGGTTCCTATCTCTGACACGGCTCTACTTGCAGGCTTCTTCATGATTTGGTTGAAGCGGTGTGTGGTACCGTCAAGACCCATAGAGGCAATATTAGCTGAGGTTGTGTACCCAGCTGTTTTGCTAGCGCATGGGAGACCTGTGAGTCTCCTTACTGCTATGGTTGGCTGTATTCAGAACGGCCTGAGGGTGTTGACTTTAGAACTTCTCAGCGCTTCGAGGGTCAAAGCTACTAAGAAGAAAGCTGGGAAAGCTCCTCAAGCACGTGTTCCAGTGCCGTATACATATCTAGTGGCCTGGTTCGTGTTGCATTGCCCTTCATTGATGACATGAGTATATGAGGGCGATGAGGCTTATATTCCCTTTGTACAGAGACTGGAGTCGGCCACGTGGACTAATTCTTATATAGTCAGGGCTCGACAACTTTTATCCCGGGAGGACAATTACCGGATTTTCGGTTGCGCTCCTAATTTTGACGGAGCTAACGTGGAGGATGCCCGCTTCATGGACTTGCTTTTTGAGGGCTCGTCTTCTTTGGAAGAGGGCACATTTAGCTGGCTTCTTATGATCAGGTTGGGCAACCTGGTCTACCGCTTGCGGGAGAAGTGCATAGTCGAGCCTTACATGCCTTCTCGGTTCGCCAGACAGTTTGGATATGACCAACTCTATGTTGGCAATCCTAACCCGGCGTTAGCTCAGATTGGGAATTTGTATGAAGGAGCTCGTGCATAGTACTTCTTCTCCGCCAGGGGAACCCATGCGCAATTCACCTTACCTAACTCACCGCCTGGCTGCTCTACTGTTATGGATTTCCGCCAGTGGTTTGCTGAAGTTTCTCAGATCCTGGGATATGACATTTATACTTCATGTATAAACGAAATTTGGGAATTGTATCGTTCGAGGAGTGGTTCTATGAGTACTCGTCTGCCAGGGATGGAAGAGTACCTATCTTGTGAACAGTAAGTGACCGGAGCCGTTAAAACTCCTAGGGACTTGTCCACCATAGAACCTTCTGAGGAAGAGGTTCCTATGGGGATCGAAGAGGGAACACCAATTGCTAATTCTCCTGAAGAAAAGATAACTGAGGAGATTCCTGCAGAAGAGCATGTTCCTAAACCTCGTTCTTTAAGATCGGGTAAGAAGGCTCTTTCTGCTGCTGAGCAAGGCGAATACGACAGGAGAATTCGTAATTGAATACCTGTCATGGCCAAAAATTCCAAAAAGGCCAAGTTAATGGGGGATGCGATGAAATCTGCGCCCGTTGAGCGTTTCACTGATGGAGAGGACGAAGTGCCCCAATCAACCCCTTTTATTCCTGAGGACGCTAGAGCTGGAGAGGTATCGCCCATTGAGGGTTCTGAATCTGCTCCTCTTTCTCTTTCGCGAGACGAAAATGCATGTAAGGGCCCTTCTTCCGAAGTTGCTCCATCATCTGTTCAGGATGAACACACAGGTCTGATCTATCCAACCATTCCCCCTCCACACTTGAGGGCTCTGAAGAAATCAATTAAGGAACTAGAACGTTGGATGCAGACAATTGTTAATATTGTCAGTATTGAAGGAGCTTCCTTTGAAGATTGTGAGCCCATCTTGACCTAATGTTTGGACGATATCAAGGCTAAAGGGGATGCATCATAGACTGAACATTGTCAGGGGGGAATCACTCTTTTGAAGGTAGAATTAGCAGCTTTCAGGGAGCTGCAGCGCGCCCATCTAGACTCTGAAGTGGAGCCGGCTCTTTCCTTGGCGATAATCTCTAGGGCGCATCACCCAGGGACTCTTCGCAAGGACTTGTCTGATAAAAAGGCCCGCATATCCGCTTTAAGGAAGCAGCACTCTAAAGCATATGCTAAAATCAAAAGTGTTGCTTCTGCTATTCGTGATATTGAAGAAACAATCACTCGATTAGAGGCCGAGTTGGACCAGAAGAAAGCCCAATTGACCCACTATGAGGATGTCAGAAAAGAACTTGAGCTTCAAAGTGGCCAAATTTATACGGATTTTTGCCGTACACTCCACGCGGCTGAGCGGATTCGCAAAGACATTGTTGCTGCCCCTCCTATTGAAGCAGAATTCAGAAAGGAGATTGAAGAACAAGTCCGAGCGGCTCACCAGAAGAAACTTTCTGCCTTCAAGTCGAGGCTAAAATCCCTCAAGTTAATGAGGCCTGATGTTTAGATATCGTCCTGTTCTTGACTAAGGAATTTTGTATCATTTTCACTTTGTTTGTCATCATTTTGTGTTTAGATTAACAATTTTGAATGAAAATGATATCGTTTTGCCTTTTATCGTCTCTTCTGCTAAAACCTGGCTCAAGATAATGGAAAATAGAGCTAATGCTATCAAAATTTCCTTTATTATTTATTTAGAATAATTCCGTCAAATTACCATCGTCAGATGTGTAGTGTTAACATGACGACATACAAGATAGAACTACACTATAAATAGGCAACCCCCAGCCTGATTTAGTTGGGGTTCGGGGGGCTATATGATTTACGGAAAGTATCTCTTAAGAAACTTCCCATTAATCGGCATCATGAGCCTATCTCCTTCTTGGTTGATGAGGCGATATGCTCCATTCGAATAGACTGATTCTATTATGAAAGGCCCTTCCCATTTAGGATTGAACTTTCCTTTGGTTTTGTGTGTCATAACCATGGGTCGTCTGTTGGCCAACACTAAATCGCCCTTCTTGAAAACTCGTTCCTTAATTTTTTTATTGTAGGCTTTAGAGATACGAGCTTGATATAACTTGATCTGTTGTTGAGCTTGAAGTCATTTGTCGTCTAAGGCTTCAAGTTCTTACAGACGTCGTTGATGTTTTTCTTCTTCTGTTAGCCCAGTTGTAATAGCAACTCTCAGAGAAGGGATCTGGATTTCCAATGGTAATACAGCCTCGCAGCCGTATACCAAAGAGAAAGGTGTGGCTCTTGTAGAGGTCCTTACTGTCGTGCGGTAAGCCCACAGACATTCACCAAGTCTTTCATCCCAATCGCGCCGGCTTTTGGAAACAAACTTTTTGAGAAGCTTCACTATGGTTTTGTTAAAAGCTTCTGCAAGACCATTTGCTGGTGGATAATGTGCCGTAAATGAAACACTTTGGATTCTAAATTTGTCACAAAATCTTTGAAACCCAAAGCTAACGAATTGTTTCCCGTTGTCGTGAACTATTCGTCTCGGGACTCCAAAACGGTAGACGACATGATGCTTGATGAACTTGATTACATTTGAAGTCTTGACTTCTTTCAAGGGGATTGCCTCCGCCCATTTGGAGAAATAGTCGGTTACGGCTAGAATGAACCGGTGTCCTTTGGACGTCGGAGGAGAAATCGGTCCGACGATATCCATACCCCACATTTCGAATGGCCAAGTCGCCGATGTAGGGTGTAAGTTCCCTGGTGCTTGGTGGATGAAGTCTCCATGAATTTGGCATGCGTGACAACGTTTAGAGTAGTCAACCGCGTCTGAAAACATCTTCGGCCAATAATAGCCGATTCGTTGGAGGCGATCTCCTAATTTAGCTCCGGGCTGATGAGCTTCGCACATTCCGTCGTGAGCTTCCTTAAGGGCCTCTTTTGCTTCCTTCCGGGAGAGGCATCAAAGTAAAACTCCATCATGTGACTTACGATACAGGACTTGAGAGACTGTGTCGTAATAGAATTGGAGGGCCTTTCGTTTGATAGAGGCCGCTTCCTTAGGGTCATCTGGCAGAATTCCATATACGACATAGTCGATGTACGGGAATCGCCAATCCCTAGATTCGAACTCCATAAATGTTGTACAGACTTCTCGTGACATCATCTCGTCTGGGTTTTCCTCCATGGGGATCTTGGAAGAGCATAGTTTCCACCCCGCGACTGGAATCGTTGTTTCAGCTCCCGGTGGCAATGCTAATGAAGTTGCCAAGGAGGCTAGAGCATCTACATACGCATTCTGAGCTCGTGGTACATATTCGATAAAGAATCCTTCGAACTTTTGAGCTTGCTCTAGCACTGCGAAGTAATACGGGATCAAATCCTCATGACGTACTTCGTATTCTCCTCGGACTTGATTAACGATGAGCTGAGAGTCACCGTAAGCCTCAAGATGCCAAACATTTAGTTCTTCAGCAAATTGCATTCCTAATAGCAGATCATTATACTCGGCTACATTGTTGGTGCAAGGTTCGATTAAGGAGAATCTCCTTGGGATTACATGGCTGTTCGGAGAGATTAGCACTACTCCTACTCCCGCGGTAATTGCTCCGTGAGGGTTTGCTCTGGATGAACCGTCGAAGAATAACTTCCACACTTGCGTAGCTTCTTGAGTAACACATGTTTCGGCGACTTCGTCAGGTAATTCTTCATACAACTTAGACGTTCCTGACATTGGATGATCAGCTAAGAAGTCTGCCAGTGCTTGACCCTTGACCGCCTTTTGCGGCATGAATTGCATGTCATATTGTGACAAGAGAATGACCTACTTGGCGAGTCGACAGTTTAGAGATGACGGTTTTGTCATCAGAACTCTCAAGGGATTCACCTTAGAGATGACGTGAATTGTTTGTCCAACTAGGTAATATAGCATCTTTTGAATTGCGAATACCAAGGCGAGACATTCTTTTTCGATCAGATTGTACCGATGTTCGGCTCCCATCATAGTCCTGCTCAGGTAGTAGATGGCTTGCTCTTGACCCTGATCGTTGTTCTGGGCCAACAAAGCTCCAAGGGAATGGTCCATGGCTCTCACATACAACAGGAATGGCTTTCCTGATATCGGGGCCACGAGAACTGACGGTTGAGTGAGATATCTTTTAATCTCCTCGAACTCTTTTTGACACTCTGCGTTCCAAACAAAGGATATTCCTTTCTTCATGAGCTTAGAGAAAGGTTGGCAACGCCCTGAAAGATTTGATATGAATCTTCGAATATAGGCTAGTCTGCCTTGCAAACCTCTGAGCTCTTTGAGATTCTTCGGCGGTGGCATGTCTTGGATGGCACGCACTTTCTCTGGATCAAGGGAGATTCCCTTGGAAGTAATGATAAATCCCATGAATTTTCCGCTTGAAACTCCGAGAAACGATTTTGTCGGATTCATCTTCACCTGAAGTGCTCGCATGATCTCGAACATTGTCTTCAGATCTGCAAGATGATCATCTTTATATTGGCTCTTTACTGCTATATCATCAACGTAGCACTCGATCTTCTTTCGTAGGTGTTCGTGAAAGATCGTGTTCATTGCACGTTGATACGTTGCACCTGTGTTTTTTAGGTAGAAGGGCATCACTGTATAGCAATACACCCCCAGGGGTGTTCTAAAAGTAGTATGTTTCTCGTCTTCCGGGTGCATCTTAATCTGATTATATCCGGAGAATCCGTCCATGAAAGACATCCTTTCATATCTGCAGGTGTTGTCGATCATAACATATGTGAAAGGAAGCGGGAACTCGTCCTTTGGACAGGCTGCGTTAAGGTCACGAAAGTCGATGCATATACGGACCTTACCATTTTTCTTGGGTACTGGGACTATGTTAGCCACCCAGTCCGGATGTTGCTCTTCCCTAACGAAACCCGAGTCTATAAGCTTTTTAACTTCTGACTCAATTGATTCCATGATCTCTGGACGAAACCTGCGTTGTTGTTGTTTAACGGGTTTTGCATCCGGATCGATGTTAAGACGGTGCATGGCAACCTTCGGGTCAAGGCCAGGCATATCTTCATAATTCCAAGCGAATACATCTATATATTCTCGAATGAAGGTCCTCTCTCTCGGATGATGATAGGTTTTCGGCTATGAAGATGGGTTTAGGGTCATGTTCATCTCCCATGTTAACCTGGACCACTTTATCTTCAGTGGGTGGTTCGCGTTGTTCGAATCGCATATCACACAAGATATTGAGACGTTTGATCCAAGGATCATTGGTTGATTCGATTAACCCTTCATCACGCCCTCTGTCTTCATCTGGATGACTAGTTTAAACCATGTTCACAGTCAGGCTTTTAAAGAAAGGTCCAACACTAACGTCAGACTCGTATGAAGATGTTCCGGATGAATGGTCGTGGCGCAGGTAATTACTGATTTCATTTTCCGAGGCAGGGGGAGGCGTAACGTAACCCACGCCTCTTCCGGTTTTTTGATAATAGTCCGGAGGTTTTCCTTCAGGAGTGAGAGACATTCGGATCGGGTTTCGTCTTCCTTTCCCGAAGTTCAAGCCCTGTTTCTCATTAAAGTTATACCCCATTCATTTTATTAAGTATATAGAACTGGGTTCGTGGTAATGGAATTGGGGAACTCCATCATCTTCCTCTGAACTTCCTCGTTTGAGTTGTTCGGGTTTGACTTTACCAAAATAGATCGGCTTCTGCCCTTTCCTTTTAGATGGGACTTTGAAGAAAGCCTTATGTGCGTCCTCCACTTCTTCATCTGAAGCGAAGGATGACTGGATTGGCAAGGTGAGCGACACCTCTATGCACAGTACGTGCCATGGGTTGGTACCTGCACTAGAATCATTCTCTATTTGTTTATTTTTAGGAGAGACATCAGACAAGTACGCTAAAATGAAATCTTCATTAATGCACCACTCGCCCTCACTCGGTACATTATTATTACTCTCACCCTGACCCATTACATCAAAGTTTAATTCCCAAGGACAATCTTCATCAGGATCTGGCTCGATGTCAGCTTCATTACCGCTGTCCACATCTTCTTTCTCTTGGGATTCCAAATAGAAGACGGAGTCGGTGTGGAAGTTTTCTACTCCTCGGAAGGGGTATTTCTCTGCGATCAAGGTTCTGACTTCGCCCTTGTCATTGGCGTACTTCATAACCTGATGCAAAGTAGAATCCCTAAGACCTGCATGACCCTGTAAGGCATGATGCTGAGTGCTGAGCCTGGGTCAACTTGAACACGACTGATTTCGGAGGATCTAATATACCCTGTGTAGTACAGTGGTTGGTCATGCTCGTGCTTGACTTGCATATCTTCCTGAGTGAATGATATGCATGGTAGACTTCTCGCTGCTTGTAGGCATTGCAGACAAGGTTGATCTTCAGAAGCTTCAGGGATCGGAGTGACTTGAGTAATGAAGCTCTCCGTATTCTTTAAGTCTTCGATCAGAGCTTCCTTGGTAGCTTTGGACAACCTAAGGAGCTCATATAGAGTAATCTTGGCCGGTATATTGGCCAACTAAGCCATGACATTGAATTGGAAGGGAGCGCTCGACTCCCCGGATTCTTGGTGGAGATTTTTGTTGAACCGAAGCTCCTTTTGTTTCCCCTTATCAACCGGCTTTTTCGGGACAGAACCCCCAGCGTCTTGGTGCTGTTCCTCAATTTCTTGAGCATTCTGGCCGTAGTCTTTCAGGTAAGCTTTTCCTGACCGAGTGCCAGGGTTGTCTCCTGGGTATGCTGCTAGGGCAATCCTCTCCTCTTCTGAATCAGTAAGAGGTTTGAGGTGGTCATCATTTTTAGTAATGGAGGGGCTAATCATGTTGGAAGACTTAGCCTTGCCTCCCTTCTTTTTGGACGAGGTGTTCGTCCATTCTTGATCTCTTAGCAGATCAGGGTGGACCCACATGATTTCCCCTTTTGGGGTAGTGAGGGGTACCAACCCCCTGTCTTTTTGACTATGCAAGTCAACATTCTTCAAGTGCATTTCTCCCTTGCGAATGGGGACAGTGCCGTTCGCAGTTACCACCGGGGGGAAGTCACCAAATTGGACCGCTATCATATTGGTGGATACGGTTTTCTGCTCAGGTTTTAAGGTGAGCACATTAGCATTTACCAAATTCTGCAAGGTGTCTTTGAAGACATAGCATTTTTTGGTAGGATGTCCAAGGAATCTGTGGTAACGACAATAATTAGGGTTTCCTGACTTCAGGCAACTGCAGTTTGTTGTTCTTTCGGAGCAATTGGTATAAGGTATCCACATGCTCCTCTTTAAACGAATATTGCTTGGGTGCTCTTTATTGATTGGGCGCCTTGCCTTGCTTATTAGGCGGTGGTACTCGCGTGTAGTCAGCTGCTAAAGTCTCCTTTCCCTTAGATCGCTGGGCGTTGTTCTAGTTGCGTTTCTACTATGGCTTGGGTTGCGGCTCTTCTTCAGCTTTAACTCGCGCCACTATCTCTTCAGCTTGTTCTCCTTGTGAAACTAGTTGTCTCCAGGAGCGACACTCTGCTACCCCCATCTGAGCAAGGAGCTAGGTCTGCAGGTTGTGCCTACAAGTTTCAACCAAAGTTGATTGGGTCATACCTAAAGGGCATCGCAGTGCCATGCTGCGGAATCTCTCAACATAGGTCTTGATGGACTCTCCTTTCCTTTGCTTAGTGGCGAGAAGAGTTAGGACTGAGACCTCTGTATCGTCCTCAAAGAACCTGGCCAAGAATAGCCTTTCCAGGTCTATCCATTTCTGGATAGATCCAGCAGGCAGCTTCATGAACCATTCGAAAGCGACTCCTTTAAGGGTGCCGATTGGATAGATCCAGCAGGCAGTTTCATGAACCATTCGAAAGCGACACCCTTAAGGGTACCGATGAATAGCCTGGTCAGGATGGCGTCATTCGCTACCACATCTCCAGTTTGGGATTTGAAGTAGTAGATGTGCTGATTCGGCGATCCTGTGCCATCGAACGGTTGTAAGGTAGGGGCCTTAAATTTTGGTGGGTAGGGAGCTGTATCCCACTCAGCAGGGTAAGGCCGCACTACTCCTTCCTCACTGGAGACGCTTCTATTGG
>NC_033799.1:45066640-45070186 GCF_001876935.1 Asparagus officinalis
CTGATGAGATGATATGCATGGCTAGACTTCCGGTGACAGCTGCTGTCTGGGTACCCGGCATTGCAGACGACAAGGTTGATTATCTTTCAGAAGCTTCAGGGATCGGATGAACTTGAGTAATGAAGCTCTCCCGTATTCTTTAAGTCTTCGATGCAGAGCTTCCTTGGATAGCTTGGAACACTCTAAGGAGCTCCATGATAAGTAACTTGGCCGGTATATTGGCCAACTAAGCATGACATTGATTGAAGGGAGCGCATCGACCCCGGATTCTTGTGGAGATTTTTGTTGAACCGAAGCTCCTTTGTTTCCCTTATCAAAACCGGCTTCGGACAGGAACCCCAGCGTCTTGGTGGCTTCGTCATTTCTGAACATTTCTGCCGTAGTCTTTCCGGGTAAGCTTTTCCTCGACGCAGGAGTGCCAGGTTTCTCCTGGGTATGTCTGGCTAGGGCAAATCCTCTCACTCTTTCTGAATCAGTAAGAGGTTTGAGGTGGTCATCATTTTTCAGTAATGGAGGGCTATCATGTTGGAAGATCTTAGCCTTGCCTCCCTTCTTTTTGGATGCGAGGTGTTCGTCCATCTCTTGATCTCTTAGCAGATCAGGGTGGACCCAAAATTATTTCCCTTTGGGCGTAGTGAGGGTACAACCGGGTGCCCTGTCTTTTGACTATGCAAGTCAACATTCTTCAAGTGCATTTCCTTGCAATGGGGACAGTGCCGTTCCGCAGTTACCTACCCGGGGGAAGTCACCAAATTGGACCGCTATCATATTGGTGGATACGGTTTCTGCGCAGGTTTTAAAGGTGAGCACATTAGCATTACCAAATTCTGGCAAGGTGTCTTTGAAGACATAGCATTTTTGGTCAGGATGTCCAAAGGAATCTGTTGGTAACGACAATAATTGAGGGTCATCCACTTTCCTGGCCTGCTTCATCCGGCTTCCTGACTTCAGGCAACTGCAGTTTGTTGTTCTTTCGAAGCAACTGGAATAAGGTATCCACATGCTCCTCTTTAAACGAATATTGCTTGGGCGCTCTTTGTTGATTGGGCGCCTTGCCTTGCTTATTAGGCGGTGGTACTCGCGTGTAGTCAGCTGCTAAAGTCTCCTTTCCCTTAGATCGCTGGGCGTTGTTCTGGTTGCGTTGCTGCTGCGGCTTGGGTTGCGGCTCTTCTTCAGCTTTAACTCGCGCCACTATCTCTTCAGCTTGTTCTCTTCGGCTTTGACCCGTGCCACTATTTCTTCAGCTTGTTCTCCTTGTGAGACTAGTTGTCTCCAGGAGCGACATTCTGCCACCCCCATTTGAGCAAGGAGCTAGGTCTGCAGGTTGTGCCTACAAGTTTCAACCAAAGTTGATTGGGTCATACCTAAAGGGCATCGCAGTGCCATGCTGCGGAATCTCTCAACATAGGTCTTGATGGACTCTCCTTTCCTTTGCTTAGTGGCGAGAAGAGTTAGGACTGAGACCTCTGTATCGTCCTCAAAGAACCTGGCCAAGAATAGCCTTTCCAGGTCTATCCATTTCTGGATGGATCCGGCAGGCAGTTTCATGAACCATTCGAAAGCGACACCCTTAAGGGTACCGATGAATAGCCTGGTCAGGATGGCGTCATTCGCTACCACATCTCCAGTTTGGGATTTGAAGTAGTAGATGTGTTGATTTGGCGATCCTGTGCTATCGAACGGTTGTAAGGTAGGGGCCTTAAATTTTGGTGG
The DNA here is from genome assembly GCF_001876935.1 of Asparagus officinalis. Classification (NCBI taxonomy): domain Eukaryota; kingdom Viridiplantae; phylum Streptophyta; class Magnoliopsida; order Asparagales; family Asparagaceae; genus Asparagus; species Asparagus officinalis. The sequence goes on from NC_033799.1 coordinate 45,068,354, forward strand.
GTAGGGAGCTGTATCCCACTCAGCAGGGTAAGGCCGCACTACTCCTTCCTCACGGAGCTCACTTCTGTTGGCGATTGCATTGAGGCGAGCTTCCAATTCATCCATTTTGGTGGACTGAGGATACAGCTCTTTCTCCATCTCCTTCTCATTTTCAGAAGAAGATTCTAGGTTGTGAGTCTCACGATCCGAATGTTCGTGCGCCTTTTGCTTTCCCTTTGACATAGTTCTCCGGGAAGACTCGGGTTTTTGGCCTTTTTCAGCGAGAAGCTGGGCCAGCATATCCTTTAATTGGAGAAGTGTCTCTTGTTGCGCCTGGAGCATGACGTGATGTTCGTCCACTCTTTTGGCTATGTCTTCATGGTTCCCTGTTATGTAAGCGGAGACCTCGCGTGCGACAACAGAACTTGAAGATTGAGATTCGGCGACTGCCGAATGTTCATCGTCGGAAACGACTCCCTTGGCCAATCTTTGATAATTAACCGGACGGATAGCTCCTGTCCGAGTCCGAGTATTCTTATATACTCCTTCGAACTGGTCGCAAATTTCCCTAACAGTTGGAGAATGACTTCTTTGCGACTCGTCAGAATCGGAACGCGAGGCTTTTCCTCTGCCGATCATGTTGATGGTGACTTCGGAGTATTCCGCTTCGGTTATCTTCTTTTTGTATCGGCGTTGTCGTTTGGCAGGTCTAACGATATTCGTCAACCTGTCGAATATAGACTGCCGAGGTGTGGATGCGCAACAATGGCATTCTGATAGGACTGCAGATATAAGCCTCTCATATTGACATGAGTGAGCTGCTTGTGCTGTTGGTTTTCCTCTCGACAATAATTCCCGCAGATCAGGAACTTGGGAGGAGACTTTCCCCGGGCACGGAGGCGGAGATAGAACCCCCTGCCCTTGGGTGGGTGAGATTGGTTCTTGTCGAACGTGGATTTTGAAGCCACGCTAACTTTTCTGAACCTGACGGACCTCTTGAAGATCGCGTTCTTAAGAAACGGATCTAGGGTCACGTTCCTGAGAAATAACGCGAGGGTCGCGTTGAGATTTGTAAACATTAGGCCGAGGCCTATGTTTGAATGATGAAACAGACCTCTGAGGGTCATGTTTTGTTTGAACGCGCCCCTGAGGGTCGCGTTTGGTTGGTGAAACAGACTCTTGAGAGCCATGTTTCGTTTGAACGCGCACCTGAGGGTCGCGTTTAGTTTTGACAGCTCCCTTCTGAGGGTTGCGTTTTGAAGGAACAACGCGCCACTCAGGGTCGCATTTCAGCTGTATAAGCCGAGGCTCGTAGTCGGGCTCGTTGCCACGAAGTGAGCGTTCTTCCTTGGGAACGCTAGGTTCGGGTGAATTTTCAAAAACGCGGTCCTCGCGTTGGGCCAACATTCGGCTTTCACGCAAGTGTGCTCGACGTATGGATCTTCTTTGTCAGCGAGCGGCGTTCTTCTTGGCTTGTTTCAAATCCTTAGCAGCAGCGTCGTTGACGCTCATGGAACTCATCTCCTCCAGAGGCCATTTGTGGCCCGAAGTATGTCTGGCTGACGCGGAGGTGGGATCTTCAGCTAGCAGAGCTAGTTTGAGTTCCTGGCCGAAGGAGAGGGCTTTCTTCGGCACTTCAACAACAGAATTGATCTCCTTGGAGATCTTACGGACACCATGCTTAGCCTTGGGGCTAAGCGATCCAGAGGACAAGGCTTCCTCATATTTAGCTTGATCAAACTCCACGACAAGAGTTTCTACAGTGGTTCCCATGAGGTGGACGTCGGACTGCGCCACCACTTCTTCGTCAGAAAAGCTAGTCCCCAGCGGAGTCATCATCTTTTGTATGTAGGG
>NC_033799.1:45070196-45092947 GCF_001876935.1 Asparagus officinalis
TGTTTGTTGGAAAAATTGCAAAGAAGAGAACAAAGAAAATTAACTTGTATTCCTTTGATTCTGATTACAATTTGATTACAAAAGAAAAGAGAACGAATTTGATTCTCTCCTTTGTTTAAAACTGGGTTCTTCTTGGTAGCGATGGAATGCCTCCTTCGATTGCTCGCGTCGAATTTGCTCTCCGTTGATGATCCGATCGTCTTCTATCTCGTGGGAACAATGAACTTCTGTGGAAAGTTTAATGGATAACTCTGAATGAGTTTAAGAACTCTGAACGAGTTAGAACTCTGTTAATAGAGTTGTTAGAACCGAAAATTCGGTTAATGACCAAGCTGATATTCTGTTGTTGAAGAATCCTCTCAGATTTGATCTTCTGAATTTAATTCAAAAATCCTATCTCCAAGGATTTTACTGCTGCTGCTGTTGCATCGCCAAACCTGAGTGGTTGAGATCCTGAAAATCCAACCTACTGCCCACTCTTCCGTTCCAAAAAGCCAGCCCTTAACTCAGTTGAGTTTGTTGAGATTTTATAGGTGGATCAGAGATTGTAACTGCCCTCTAAATCCGCTTCTGAGTGGGCATGATTTCCTCAGATCGTGGGAAAACAGTTTTGAAACCGTTCGACTCGTATTTGAACGAGTCAAACGCCCAATCTGGCGTTCAGAACCCAACGTCACCTCTTAGAAGTGAGACGCGAGGTTGGGTGTTGGCTGAACATCATTGAACGCGAGGGTCGCTCGCGTTTTGGTTTGTTGTAGTTTGGGAACGCGGGGGTCGGTGTTGGTTAAACCCCTACGAACGCGAGGGTCGCTCACGTTTAGCTTGTGCTTGGAAACGCGGGGGTCGCCTGCACTTCCAGAATTGTAACGCGGGGATGACATCCGCGTTTTAGAAGGAGCTAATTGACTTGTAACTTCTTCTGTAAAGCATTGCAAGGACCGTTGTTCAGTAATCCTAGCTTTAGCTGTTATGGAATGTGAAAGTCGTCAGATTGTAACTTTCACTACAGAATGTGAAGACTGTTGAATAGAGTTTTCATCAGTTGTCGGAAGTGTCGTTGAATTGTAACTCTTCTTGATCTATGTGAAAAGTCCTCCATTTGTAGCTTTCGATTGTTGGCGTGAAAGCTATTTGATTGTAGCTTTCGTTGTTGGAACTTGACGGGAATCAACATCCATAGTGTTTTTAGATGAATATTTGCCCACAGCTCTCTACCAAGCAACTCACCAACTACGTCCAACCTTTTATTTCTGAAATTATTACACTGCTCATCAGCATCTCTAATAGTTACTAATATAATATTAGTCATGTTGTTGTCGCAACCATCAAGATCAATCATCTCAGAAATGAGGCCGTGTTTGTAGCGATTGTAGAATTGCGAATACAGTGATTAGAAATTCGTCTAATTCTGACTTCCATTGTCAGAGCTTGATAGGGATCAGCTATCCATTATGATTTTTAGACAGCCTACAATTACTATTCATGATAAGAAAAACAACAAGATAGTAATCCTAGAATTCATAAGCATAACCTATCAAACTATTTAAGATAAGCATAGATTATCAAATTCTTCTTCTACCGATTAGTTTTCTAGTTGATTATCCTAAACATGAACATTTTAAGTGAAAGAGAATAATTTGCATAATATAAAGGAAATTAGATTAGCATCATACAATTCTAAGATTCCTACAAGAATTAATTTCACATCTTAAGAAATAAAAACAAGAAGAAAAAGAACTAATTATAAAATTAAAAAGAAAATAAAAATCTAAACTATGAACAAGAAATAAATCTAACTACAAAGAATTAAAATCTAAACTACAAAAATAAATTGCAAAAATTATATGCAAGAAAATAAATCTACTCTACAAATTAAAGTGTAAAAAGAAATAAAAATACAAGAAAATAAATCTACACTACAAGCATGAATGTAAATCTAACTAATAAGCAATAATAAAGAAATTACTAAAAAGAAATAAAAGAGAAAAGAAATGCAAACCTTTAAATTGCTCTTCATCTCCATCCTCATCATTCCACAAAGAGGAGAAAGAAAAAATTTAAAGTGGAGAAAAATTATTATTATTAATTGCAACTAAAGTTATAATTTTTGGAAGGCCTTCTCAATTAAGAGTAGCCCTCCTCTCCAAATAAAGTTATAAAATTTTTCACACCTCTAACCCCTCACTCTCTACCCCTATTTATAGTAAACATCGGTGAATGAGAGCCGTTGGATCGAAATCTTATTCAAAAATATCAAAAATCAGCCATAGATTCGTAACTAACTGTACGTCGTATCGATGCCAGCATCGATAGGGGTATCGATGCTGGCATCGATATGGGCATCGATGCTGGCATCGATATGGGCATCGATGCTGGCATCGATATGGGCATCGATGCCCCCATCAATGCTGGCATCGATGTCAAGCTCTCTTCTTTTGCTGCCCACAGAATTCTTCTTCTATTGAATTTTGGGCTTGGACAATGGGCTTTGCTTGTACTTTTGGGCTTCAACATTTGGACTTTAGCATTTTCTCTTGATTTTCCACTTGGGCTTTGATTTATTTCTTCATTAAATATTTGAAAGAATTCCTTTGGCTTCATGGGCTTCATTTCTTCATTAAATCAAGGGCTTTTTGTTGAGAGATTGGAGTTTGAGATTTATTCTTCATTAACCTGCAATTAAAGATAAAAACAATTATTAGTAATATATTTATTCATATAAAATAGATAATGAGGGTATAAAATTATAATAAAATGTGATTCTCAAATACCCCCATACCTAAACTTTTGCTAGTCCTCTAGCAAAGAAAATAAAAAGTAAATCCTAACTCACTTTCACAGGAATCACGGTTGTATTTAGCACATACAACAAGCCTTTAAACCCCTAGGTTACCCTAGTGAACGAGTTGTAGTCTCGTGAGGGTTTGAAGTGAATATACCCACAAAATTCGGTCAACTTGCCAAGTTAAATAAGTCAGTAAATAACTAATTTTCCTTGATATATTTAGACATTCTAATTGAAGCTAGTTAATAATCAATAAAACGTTTTTATATATAACTCCAATGTAAATCTCTTAGAAAATCTTTTTCATTATAGCAATACAAACCAAGTCAAATCTTAGAAATTTAATTCAAAAGTTTTAAAAAGAACATGCTAACTCTTTGTTTTAAATAACTTTCAAGTCTCTTGATCAAAAATTGTTTTTCAAGATCATATATACAAAACAACAATATATATATATAAGAAAAATGGTTAGTGTTATAGATATATATGTATATAATAATAATAATTTTTTTCACTCTTTAATTCTTGGTGATTGTTTTTTATTTTAATGGGCTTTCTAAGTGACTATTTAACGAGTTTTGGGTCAATGAATTCCAACCCAATTAGGATTAGGTTATTAAGTATAAAAATACTCCTTGGGCTTAATTACTCAGTCAACTTAGGCTTTATAAAATAGAATCATCTTGAATCTAAGAGGTTTTTTTTGTGCCCATTTTTCGCACTCTTCTTTTATAAGGTTAGTTTTTTATTAATATATATGTGTGTGTAAGTATATATAGTCTGAAAAAATATGTAAATCAAGATAACTTGAAAAAAATATTTTCAACTCTAAGTTAAGCATGCAAAAATTTTATTATTTTTAATTAAAAATCTAAGGTAAGACTTAAGTAAAGTATACTACTTGAAAAATCATTTCTTAAGTATTTTATTTGGAGTTATCATAAAAGGTAAACTTGAGTATGTCACTAACTAGGAATTAGAAAATTTAAAATCTATCAGTTAGATCAATTATTACTTAACTCTATTAATTTGGCAAGTAAAAAAATTTTTATAATTTTTTTACTAAAACTAACAAAAGAAAAATACTGAAACAAAATACTACCTAACAAAATACAAACAAAGGCTAACTAGCTTACACTCCCATACCCAGACTTTACAGTATCCTCAAGGCAAATAATATCCAAAATATCACAGTTTAATAAGTACATGCCGAAATAAAAATCAAAGACTGGGTAAAATAGAAAGTGTTGGCCTTCTTGTTTTGATGATGTTTAACAAACAATTTACTTCTAATATTGTTTGTCTAGTGTTTGTGTTTTCGTATTTATTCTAGGCAAACAACGTGTTGGAGGATGGATGTAATAGAGCTTCAACGATCATATCCAAAGGAGGTTAGCGGAATGTCGGTGAAGCTTATGCAATTCAAGTTAAAGATCGAGTTTAAGCTTCATCCGCAAATATATCAAGTCAAGCCTATTGAAGATCAAGATCAAGCTTTGGTATATTTAGTTTAGGTTTTATATTATGTGTGTTAGATACTCTAAGCTCAATATCATATACACACACGTATTTGGTTTCTAAGCTCAATTATTGTATTATCAGTTTATAGACTTAACAATCATCATATACATATTTTATCAAGTCTATATAATCATTGTACAAAGTTTCAAACCATTGTTTATGTCAAAACATCAAACTTCATGTATATCACTTTTTTCATGTTTTGAACACTTTTGCAAAATAATGAGATTTCACAATTGGGAAATGCAAATTGGAAAATTCTTTTTGTAACATGTTCAAAATATCATTTGCAAACATTTCTCAAAGTTTCATCAAGTTTGGAATTGATTTGTTATGTTTAAAGGAATTTACAAATTCACGTTTTCGTTCGTGCACATGTTCGTGCATGTTTTACAAAACTGATGAGTTTTTGCAAATGGGAAGTGATATTTAAAAAATTCTTTCTTTGACATGTTTATCTACATGTTTAGAAACTTTTCTCCAGTTTTTATTATTTTTGGAGTTGATTTACTATGCCAATTGATTTTACAAAATCGTATATGTTAACAGTTTTTTCAGAAACTGTAAATTTGTGTTCAAATACTTATTTCTCTCAACTGGGAAAATATTTTTCCGAAATTTTTTCTCTTACATGTTATTCTATATGTCTAGAACATTTCTAAAAAATTTCATAATTTATGGAGTTCATTTACTATTTTAATTTGATTTTACAAAACAGCTGCGCACTGCTACAGTAACTCCGGTCGACCGGAAATGTCTCTGAAACTTTTTCAAGTTTGTACAGTGCGAGCGGTCGACCGAAAAAAAGGTCGGTCGACCGCCCAGCTCCCAGAATACCCATAACGGCTATTTTTTTGTATCCGTTGGAGGGGTTTTTGGTCTTTTGGTTTGGGCTTTTGTTTGAGGTATTGGGAGGCTATAAATACCCCCTTATACCTCAATTTTAAAATACATAAGAGAATGTTTTAGAAAGAGTTTAACAAGGGTTTAAACTTGTTTAAGTGTTATTTAAGTTTGTTTAAGAAGCTTTTAAGTTACCACCCGCGGGTGGGACTCATGGTCAGCAGCTCTCCATAGGGGAGTGTATCTCTTCAGGCTATTGCCCGTTGTTAGTCAGGAGTTCGAATCCTCGTAGCCGCATTCACCTGGTTTCCCTTGGTTTAAGGGTGCGGACGGAAACCCGGGGTTTTATTGGTCACCAAATCCAGCTCAGCCCGTTGTATGCTCACCAGTTCGCGTCCCAGTGGTCCCCACGCTGCTCGCCCGCGCTCTGCCCGTGTGGATGAGCCCCTGGTATTAAGGGTAGCTCCTTGTAGATGTGAAGGGAACAAGGAGAATCGAACCAGGGCCGCTAGCAGGGCTCCGAAGGAGTTAAACTGAGTTGGTGTGACCAAGTTTCCCTTGTCATCAAAAAAAAAAGAAGCTTTTAAGCATTTGAGTGTTTGGGTTTGTGAAATTAACTTCACAAGATCTTGAGGAGTTCTTCTATTGGTGCTTGAGCATTCAACCTTTCCTCCTTCAATCTCTTGATCTACTTGAGGAGGAGTTCTTCTATTGGTGCTTGAGCATTCAACCTTTCCTCCTTCAATCTCTTGATCTACTTGAGAAGTCTTCTAAACTCTATCTTGAGCATTCAACCTTTCCTCCTTCAATCTCTTGATCTACTTGAGAAGTCTTCTAAACTCTATTTCTAGATCTTTTTATATATTTGATTATTATTGTTATTAAGCTAGAATTATATTGAGTTTAGTTTTGATTTATTTAATCTCATTATCACACACACACACACACATTGAGCTTTTAGTATTTACATACATAGTATAGTTGGGTGGTGAGAGATTGTAATTTTGAGTTGTGCTTATTTGAGTTCTCATCTATTGTAGAGAACAAATTTATATTTGTTACATTGAGTGTGTTGTGAAGTTTTCGGTGAACTAACGTTGATCGGTGAACGTTGAAAACCGACATTGTGAGGGTGAGTGTGAACGTTGATCGGTGGAACTCCGTGAGAGAAATTGTGAGGTGTAAACGTTATTCGGGTGAGCGTAGAAAACCCGGTTGTGATAGTGGATTCTCCCCGGGAGTGGGGAGCGGAGACGTAGGACGGAAGGTCCGAACTCCGTGATCATCTTCGTGTGTTTGTGATTGTCTTGGCATCTCAATTGTGCTTATTGTTCATATCATTCTTGTCGCCATTATCTATTGTTCACATTGTCCACTATCTTAGGATATATCATCTTGTGTTAGCTCATATATCCTTGCATATATCTCATAGTATATCTCATTGCTAGGATATTTACCTTTGTTCATATTGCTTATTCTTGCACATAACTCTTGTATATCTATCTTGCAAGAATATACTTGTTAATTAATTTTAATTGGCATTTAATCGGATTAGATTAGCATAAGACCCTAATCACCCCCCCTCTAGGGTCTAACAATTGGTATCAGAGCTTGGTGCTCTTTGATTTAAGGTCTAATCGCCTTGAGTTAAAGATCCAAGTTAGCTTATTGTGCTAATCTAATTTTGAGCTTTATTTGTATCTTGCTTGCCTTTTATATTATGGATATGCATGGTTTAGGTTATGCCATCAATATTGCTCCTAGATTAGATAATTTCTCGTATGCCCAATGGTGTGTTAGATTTAAACTTTTTGTTCAATTTAAACACTTTGATTTATGGGAAATTATAGATGATGCTTATATTGTGCCCACTTTGGAGAAATCTAAGTGGAATAAAAATGATCATCGTATGTTTACAATGAACAATATTTTGTTAGAATATATGCTAAATGTTTTTAATTCATCTATGTCTAACAAGTTTGTTCATTTTGATAGTGCTTACAAACTTTGGAAATTTATAGAAGCACATCAAGGGGACTTGGAGGCGATCCGACAAGCTTTGGAGGATCCGGCTTCAAGTTCATGTGGAGCTTCATGCACACGGCCACTAGGCGATAGCCCTAGTGAGGTTTGCGAGTTCGAACCCGATAATGATTTATCTAGTGATGAACTTGTTTGTGCTAGTGAAAAATTATTGCATGCCTTTAACAAATTGCAAAATGATTTTAATGATTTAAAAAGCAAGCATGATGTTTTAAAATCCGATCATGAGAAGCTAGTATCCAAATTTGATGTCATTGAAAATGAAAATACTATGCTTAAAGAAAGCAATGACCTATTAAATTTGGAAAATGGAAATTTGATCTTATATATTGCTAGCCTATCTCATGCTAAGATTGATGCCATGTTAGAAGTAGAGAACATAAAGAATGATACAGCTTCTTTTATAAATAACTATTTATGTTCTACTTCTAAAAATGCATATGTGCCTAAAAATGAAGATTTGAATCTTATGAAAAATAGTATTTCATCTTTAGATTCAACTTTGAAAATATGCATTAATAATAATAAGAGGCTTATGGACATGTGTGCCAAGACTAAGTCAAAATCATCCACTCATTATGCACACATGTATAGCAAAACTTATAAGTGTTCTATATGCGGCCGTCAAGGTAATTTAGCTAAGTTTTGTTATGATGCACACAAACATAAGAATTCTAAAGTTCCTTGTGCATCTCATATAGCATCTTCATCTTATACACTTACACATTCACATGCTTATTCTCACAAAGTTCATCATAAGCATGCTACTGTGTTCAAGTGTGATTATTGTGGTCGTTTTGGTCATTTGGCCAAATATTGCTTTAATTTGAAAACAAAATCTCATTTGACAAATGCTTCCAATAGACCACATGTTTTTAAAATATGATGTTTGTGGTAGGTTTGGACATCTTGCTAAATTTTGTTTTGATATACAAAAATCTTCTAAATTGCAATATGTTCCAAATAGACCATTGTTTAAGAATGTTTCTCATTTGCAAAATAATTTTAAAAGAAAATCTTTATTTGCAAATGATTCCCGTGCACGAGCTAATGGTCCACAAAAACAAATGGATCTCTTTCATTGCACAAATTACAATCGGAAGGGTCATTTGAATGAATATTGTTTTGACCATGTTAGTGCACCATATGTGCCTAAGAGGGTTCATAACTCTAAGGCTTTGAGCTTTAATGATAGGGGTCAGTCCCTAAATCTTTTGGTACCAAGAGTTCTTGGGTACCAAAACAAATTTAAATTTTAAACCAAGAATTTTAGTATTCTTATTTTTCCTTTTTCTTGGTTATTTGAAAATTATGCTTTGAAACTTTTTATGAAAACAAATTTTCATTGATCAAATTCTTTTGTTTTCATGATTATTAGTTTTGTTTTGATGAGAGGTTTTGTAGTTATATACCCTCCGGGTTTATTGGGTGTTTATTCCCAAATCATGTTTACCGGATGCTAAAATGTTCATATGGGTTAATACTAGCTCAAGAGCTAGATAGAGTTACCTCTCTTGATTTTTGAAAATCAATGATGATTTGGTCTTACGTTTTTGGATTTAAACTTTGATTTATGATTTCTTTTGGTTGATTTGTTTTCATTTGAAAACTTTTTGCATGATTCTCATGTTTCTCTTCTTTTGATTTCATAAATCTACCTCTACAAAGGGTTTTTATGATATGATTCACTTTGATATATTTATATATGTTTCTCATTGTCTTTATGTATGTGAGTTGTGTTTAGCATTTTTTTTTCCATCTATGCTTGCTCACATATGTTTGCCATGATCTTCATTTCATACATTCATGAGGCATTTTGATAGGGGGAGCAATCCCTATATCTTTCTATGTGTTATATTCATCTATGCTTATTGATAGGGGGAGCTTTCGCTCTCTTCATCCTTTTATTGTCCCCTTTTTTATGTTGTCAAAGGGAGAGAAATATTATGAGTATATTCTTTCTTGTTTATATGCATGGTATATTATACTTTGTATATTCATTTCCTTTCATGCATATATCCTTTTCGTAAATTGTTTGTCATCATCAAAAAGGGGGAGATTGTTGGCCTTCTTGTTTTGATGATGTTTAACAAACAATTTACAGTAATATTGTTTGTCTAGTGTTTGTGTTTTCGTATTTATTCTAGGCAAACAACGTGTTGGAGGATGGATGGAATAGAGCTTCAACGATCATATACAAAGGAGGTTGGCGGAATGTCGGTGAAGCTTATGCAATTCAAGTTAAAGATCGAGTTCAAGCTTCATCCGCAAATATATCAAGTCAAGCCTATTGAAGATCAAGATCAAGCTTTGGTATATTTAGTTTAGGTTTTATATTATGTGTGTTAGATACTCTAAGCTCAATATCATATACACACACGTATTTGGTTTCTAAGCTCAAATATTGTATTCTCAGTTTATAGACTTAACAATCATCATATACATATTTTATCAAGTCTATATAATCATTGTGCAAAGTTTTAAAACATTGTTTATGTCAAAACATCAAACTTCATGTATATCACTTTTTTCATGTTTTGAACACTTTTGCAAAATAATGAGATTTCACAATTGGGAAGTGCAAATTAGAAAATTCTTTTTGTAACATGTTCAAAATATTATTTGCAAACATTTCTCAAAGTTTCATCAAGTTTGGAATTGATTTGTTATGTTTAAAGGCATTTACAAATTCACGTTTTCGTTCGTGTACATGTTCGTGCATGTTTTACAAAACTGATGATTTTTTGCAAATGGGACATGATATTTGAAAAATTCCTTCTCTGACATGTTTATCTACATGTTTAGAAACTTTTCTCCAGTTTTTACTATTTTTGGAGTTGATTTACTATGCCAATTGATTTTACAAAATCGTATATGTTAACAGTTTTTTTAGAAACTGTAAATTTGTGTTAAAATATTTATTTCTCTCAACTGGGAAAAGATTTTTCATAAATTCTTTCTCTGACATGTTATTCTACATGTCTAGAACATTCCCACAACATTTCATAATTTTTGGAGTTCATTTACTTTTTTAAATTGATTTTACAAAATATATGCGCACTGCTACAGTAACTCCGGTCGACCGGACTGGTCGACCGGAAATGTCTGGAACTTTTTCAGGTTTGTACAGTGCGAGCGGTCGACCGAAAAAAAGGTCGGTCGACCATCCAGCTCCCAGAATGCCCATAACGACTATTTTTTTGTATCCGTTGGAGGGGTTTTTGGTCTTTTGGTTTGGGCTTTTGTTTGAGGTATTGGGAGGCTATAAATACCCACTTATACCTCAGTTTTAAAATACAAGGGTTTAAACTTGTTTAAGTGTTGTTTAAGTTTGTTTAAGAAGCTTTTAAGCATTTGAGTGTTTGGGTTTGTGAAATTAACTTCACAAGAGCTTGAGGAGTTCTTCTATTGGTGCTTGAGCATTCAACCTTTCCTCCTTCAATCTCTTGATCTACTTAAGAAGTCTTCTAAACTCTATTTCTAGCTCTTTTTATATATTTGATTATTAAGCTAGAATTATATTGAGTTTAGTTTTGATTTATTTAATCTCATTATTACACACACCCACATTGAGCTTTTAGTATTTACATATATAGTATAGTTGGGTGGTGAGAGATTGTAATTTTGAGTTGTGCTTATTTGAGTTCTCATCTATTGTAGAGAACAAATTTATATTTGTTACATTGAGTGTGTTGTGAAGTTTTCGGTGAACTAGAAAACCGTATTGTGAGGGTGGAGTGTATCCACATTGTGAGAGAGTGTGTGGAGATCTCCTCGAGGTGAGGAGCGGAGACGTAGGTCGTGGGGACCGAACTCCGTAAGAGAAATTGTGAGGTGTAAACGTTATTCGGGTGAGTGTAGAAAACCCAGTTGTGATAGTGGATTCTCCCCGGGAGTGGGGAAAGGAGACGTAGGACGGAAGGTCCGAACGCCGTGATCATCTTTGTGTGTTTGTGATTGTCTTGGCGTCTCACTTGTGCTTATTGTTCATATCATTCTTGTCGCCATTATCTATTGTTCACATTGTCCACTATCTTGTTTATCTTGTTTATGTTTATATCACCCTTAGTTTATATATCCTTGCATATATATATTTCATCATATAGGATATATCACTTTGTATATATTGCTTATTCTTGCTTATAACTCTTGTATATCTATCTTGCAAGAATACAACTTGTTAATTAATTTTAATTGGTATTTAATCAGATTAGATTAGCATAAGACCCTAATCACCCCCCTCTAGGGTCTAATAGAAAGAACATCCCTCACTGCTCATCTCCTGATATATCGTCATCCACATCATCCGCGGCAGCTGCTAAACTCAGTCCTGCCTCATCCTCTCCTGGGAAATCATCTGGCTGAAATGGTGTGATATAACTATGAAGCTCAGGTGGAGGTCCATTTGTATCTCCATGTTCTCTCTGCCATCCTCTCGCCAAATATGAACTATGAAGCTCAGGTGGAGGTCCATTTGTATCTCCATGTTCTCTCTGCCATCCTCTCGCCAAATATGTCAGGGTATCTGTGGAAAAGCTCATCTGGTCATGTATCTCGTGTATATACCGCTGCATCCTATGCATCTATATCTGCATCCTGTCCATACGACTCCGCATTCTGTCCATCTCCTCTCGAATGGGATCCTGTGTAACTGGCTGGTGCTGAGGAGGCTCTCTACCTGAAGGACCGGACTGATCTCGTCCTGAAATGCTCATCCTCACAGTCTGATCATTTAGTAACCCCTTCCCTACTTCTAACCTATCCTCTGCAAATACTGGGATGTGAAATCTATGGCAGAGTCTAGTGATGAAATAAGGGTAAATGAGCTGAGTACGTGATGCAGACTGTGTCCTAACCTAATCCAACACATTCCCCACTGATGAGCGCATCCATGCAAATATAATTCTCGCTATATCAAACCACTGACCAGTGGCTATCCAAAAAAGAAGGAGAATATCGTGTGGGGTAATGACAGAGTATGCAGTGGTTGGTTTCAAATCAAAGTTCAGGAAAAGATTAAGTAATCTATATTCTGGTTTGAGATTTCCTGAACCGAAACTAGATGTAAAGATCCTCCCACACAAGGTTACAAATATGTTGTTGTATTCTGGTGTACCAGGCTGTAATTTGGAGGCTAAATGGAAGTAATTTGGTACATCAGTGGGTGGTTCTGCAAGGTCAAGGGTAGCATGGATAGTGGAAAGATCGAAAATAACCCTAACACCCCTCACGATAGAAAAAGCTGAAAATTCTCTATCTAGATTAATTTCCCATCCAGAATAGAACTCATGCACTAATGAAATGTTTACTTTTTCTAAGGGTTTGGTCATCATGCTCCTAAGACCTACTGCAGTTAACATGGTGACTGTGGAATGATATGTATGAAATGCACTCATCTGAAATCTCCTCTCAAAATGAATGTTAAGACCCACAATTCTGTCTAAAATAGTGGGCCTATCTATGTCGGTTTCAGATGGATCAGAAGATGATGAACTTGCTCGAGATTTTTTTCTGGGGGACATCTATAAAAAAAAGAAAAGAAAAGAAAAAGAAAGAAAAAAATTAATAATAAAATATGTATCTATATTATTATTATTATTATTATTTTAAATAATTTAGCTACAAAATGTTCAACATGGGTTAATTTCAAGTTATCAGAATTTCTTTTGACAATAAATTCCGGTTAATTTCAAGTTATCAGAATTTCTTTTGACAATAAATTCCCTCAAAATTATTCTTTGAGAACAAAAATGTTAAAATTTTGACAATAAATTCCCTCAAAATTATTCTTTGAGAACAAAAATGTTAAAATTTTGATAACTTGATCGGTAAAACATACATGTTGATATGACAATTATAAGCTAAACCTTACAAATGTGAAAATAATTGACAAATTTTTTTTGAATTATTTGCACATAACACCCCAAATTCAAGTTTTTTTTCAGATTTTATTCTCAATTTAAAATAAATACCGAATTGAATGCCTGAAGATTATGTGTTTTTGCATAAAAAAACCCCCAATAATTTTTGGGTTTGCATAAAACACCTCATTTTTTTAGATACAATATATCCTCAATTAAGTTCCAAGTTCAAACCCCCAAGAAATTTTTGGATTTTGCATATACCACCCCAATTTTCGGATTTTGAATAAACCCCCCAAAATTTCGAAAAATCCCCAAATTAAACCATCAATTTGTCAAATTGACCATGAATCAACATAAAATATGATACTCATTCAAAACTATTCATGATTTAATCACCAAATCATCCATGAATTCAAAAAAAATTAAAATTACAAGATCAAGTTTAGAAAATATACCTTGGGGAGATGAGGAAGAAAAGCTAGAAGTTGAAGAAACAATCCTCCAAAATGCTCTTGACCTTTGTGTGTGTGTGTTTTTTTTCGGGTTGGTTTTGGGAATTTTTTTTCGGGGTTGGATTTGGGGAGATGGAAAGAGAAAACAGTGGGGAAGAAGAAGTTGGGGGCTGTGGTTTTGAGGCAGATGGTTGGAGGTATCGATGCCGGCATCGATGCCTCCACCCGATAGCTTTTGGTGTGGTTTTGAGGCAGATGGTTGGAGGTATCGATGCCGGCATCGATGCCTCCACCCGATAGCTTTTGGGCCAGCCGGCCCAAATATGGCTTTTTTTCTGGGCCTGTGATATTGGGCCTATATTTATTGTGTATATATATTTTTCTTTTTTTTTTGGGCCTGTGATATTGGGTCGAACTTATTATGTATATATATATATTTTTTTTGTTTTTGTTTTTGTTTGGGCCATAGAAAATGGCCTAAAATTTTTTTTTTTCAAGTTACTTATTAAACGTTATTTTTTAATGAAAAATAAAAATGAGAAAAGATATATATTTATATGTTTTTTCTTTTCTTTTTTTTTCTTCTTCTTTTTTTTAAAGCCATTGTTTGTTATTCAAAAGTTTTTTTTTCTTTTTTTTAAATGAAAAATAAAAAATGAGAAATATTTTTTTTGTATTTATTTATTTTTATAAATAATGTGGTTCATAGAGAACTAACACCTCCTCCTCTCTGAGTGTAGAAAATTCTAAAAATGGTTTTAGACGTTGACCATTAATTTTGAAAATGTTATCATTTTTAGGATTTTCTATCATGACAGACCCATGCGAAAAAACTTGTTTGTCAAAAAATAACAAGTCCATCTTGATCTCAATTTTTTAGGAAAAAAATATAATTTTGAATTGTACAATAAAATTTTTTGTCCTGGAGAGAAATTTTTTCGTATAATTGATTTGTCATGAAAAATCTTGGTTTTCTCTTTGTAAATTTTTAAGTTTATGTATGCATCATTTTGAATTTCTTCCAACTCATTTATTTGGAGCAATCTGTTCTTACCTGCCGAGTCTGAATCAAAATTCAACTGTTTTATCGCCCACATTGCTCGATGTTCTAACTCTACTGGTAGGTGACAAGCTTTCCCAAACACTAGTCTATATTGTGACATCCCTAAATTGGCCTTGAAAGCTGTTCTATATGCCCACACAGCATCACATAATTTTACAGACCAATCTTTTCTGTTATGATTAACTGTTTTTTCTAAGATTTGTTTGATCTGCCTGTTTGTGACCTCTACTTGTTCACTGGTTTGGGGGTGATAAGGAGTTGACAATTTATGTGCGATTGAATATTTTCTGATCAAAGCTTCAAAAGAACGATTATAGAAATGTGTACCGTTGTCACTGATGATCGCTCGGGGTACTCCAAATCGTGAAAAAATGTTCTTTTTTAAAAACTTGACAACGACCTTGTTGTCATTAGTTTTGCAAGCTACCGCCTCAACCCATTTTGACATGTATTTAACGGCTACTAGAATGTACACATTTCCAAAGGAAATTGAAAATGGTCCTATGAAATCGATACCCCACAGATTAAAAAGTTTAACAGATAAGATGGGTTGTAAAGGCATCATATTTCTCCTAGTGACCTTCCCTAAAAGCTGACAGCAGTTACAACTTTTGCAAAACTCATATGAATCCTTGAAAAGAATGGGCCAGTATAGCCCAGATTGGAGAATTTTTTTTAGCTGTTTTTCTTGGGCCAAAGTGACCCCAACATGCTTGCTCATGACAAAAGGATAGAACACTCCTAGTTTTTTCCGTGGGAACAGACCTCCTAAAGATCTGATCAGGATAGTATTTGAACAGATATGGATCATCCCAGTAAAAGTATTTTACTTGGGAGAGAAAACGGGATCTATCCTGTTTGGACCAATGAGAAGGGATCTGGTTCATGACTATGTAATTCACAATGTCAGCGAACCATGGGACAGATTGGATTTATAGGAGTTGTTCATCAGGGAAATGCTCATTGATCGGAACGGTTGATGTTGGTGCATTCGGTAGTCTAGAAAGGTGATCTGCTACGGGGTTCTCTGTTCCCCTTCTATCAAGAATTTGAATGTCAAACTCTTGAAGAAGGAGAATCCATCCAATTTTAGCCGTGCTTTAGCATCCTTTTTGGTCAAAAGATACTTTAGTGCGGCATGATCTGTAAAAACTTTGGTTAAGGAACCAATGAGGTAGGATCTGAATTTTTCTAAAGCAAAGACTACAGCTAAAAACTTTTTTTCTGTGACAGAGTAATTTTGCTGGGCATCATTCAGAGTCCTACTAGCGTAGTAGATCACATGCGGTTTTCCATCAAACCATTGTCCTAAAATAGCACCAATCGCAGAATCAGATGCATCACACATCAGATCGAAGGGTAAGGTCCAGTCCGGTGCATGAATGATAGGAGCTGTGATTAGCTCCTTTTTTAGATATTCAAAAGCTTTGAGACAGTCGGGAGAGAAGACAAATGATGTATCCTTGGCTAAGAAATTGGTCAAGGGTCTAGCAATTTTGCTAAAATCCTTGATGAAACGTCGGTAAAAACCAACATGACCAAGAAATGATCTAACATCTTTGACTGTTTTGGGAGGAGGGAGATTAGAAATGAGATCTATCTTAGCTTTGTCCACTTCGATTCCCCTATTGAAAACTACATATCCTAAGGCAATGCCTTGTTTGACCATGAAATGATATTTCTCCCAATTGAGAGATTGGTCAAGGGCCTATACCATTCTAGCACCAGTTTAAGATGATGCAAACATTAGGAAAACGTGTCACCAAAAATAGAAAAGTCGTCCATGAATATTTTGAGAAATCGCTCTACCATGTCGGAAAAAATACTGATCATGCAACGTTGGAATGTAGCTGGTGCGTTACACTGGCCAAAAGGCATGCGTCGGTATGCGAATGTTCCATACGGGCAAGTGAAGGTGGTTTTCTCCTGATCTTCTGGAGCGATAGGGATTTGATTGTAACCTAAATATCCATCCAGGAAACAATAGAACTCGTGTCCTGCTAAACGCTCTAACATTTGGTCAATGAAAGGAAGAGGGAAGTGATCTTTCTGAGTGGCTAAGTTGAGTTTTCTGTAGTCAATACAGACTCGCCATCCAGTTTGGATTTGAGTGGGAATCAGCTCATTAGCCTCATTTTGGATCACGGTGATCCCACATTTCTTTGGAACAACTTGGACCGGACTCACCCATGAACTATCAGAAATGGGATAAATGATCCCATGATCGAGACCTTTCAGAATGTCTTTCCTAACAGCTTCTTTCATTACTGGGTTTAACCTACGTTGAGGATCTCTAGTAGGTTTGACATCATCTATCAAATGGATTCAGTGTTGAATAATGGTTGGACTAATCCCTTTGATATCAGCGATGGTCCATCCAATGGCTTCCTTATTCTCTCTTAAAACATCTAAGAGAGCTTCCTTTTGATCGGTAGTTAAGTCAGAAGAAATGATAACTGGTAAAAACTCATTCTCCCCTAAGTAGGCATACTCTAGATTTTCAGGTAGAGGTTTGAGCTCTAACTTAGGGGGTTCCTCCACAGATGGGCGAAGCTGGACTCGGGGTTCTATCTCCAAAGGTTCTCGTTGCCAGCCAACAGCAAAAACATGATTGATCAGCGGTTCTATCTCTAGTTCGTCATCAGAAAGCTCCTCAATCATTAAATCAGATGCATTTGAATCAGACTCACACTCTCCCTCTTGTTGTTCACTGGATATTCCTTGAATGAAATTCACTTTTATGGGTTCATCAGATGGATCACTAGGCTGCCTTCCTAGGTTGAAGATATTGAGGTCAATAGTCATATTCCCAAAAGATAGTTTCATCTGACCGGTTCTACAATTGATCAAAGCATTTGATGTGGCTAAGAACGGTCTTCCTAGAATGACGGGGATTTGACTTTTAAGATTGGAAATGGGCTGCGTTTCCAAGACAATAAAATCAACAGGAAAAATGAACTCTCCAACTGAGGTTAGCAGCTAAGAAGACTTTCTTGGGGACATTGGTGGTTCTTTTCTTAGTGCATAAGTCCTTCAAGAACTTTGCATAAGAAGGAATTTGTTCGATTGCATCTAGGAGAGGGATGTTGATCTTGACCTATTTAAACGTTTCTAGGATTTTCTCAACCTGCGGGGAGTTTTTCCTAAGTTTGAGTCTATCTGGAAAGGGGGCAACAAGCCTATACCTATCTAGATCAGGCTCAATCTCAAGTTTAGCATTTTGATCATCAGAAGGAATTGCTTCATCGAAAGGAGTGTGTTGGATGGGAGAAGGGGTTTGATCCGGTGGCATTCTAACTTGATTGTCTATTTGTTTCCCTGATCGCAGTGTGTGAATTGCATTCACATGAGCTGGATGGTTTGAACTGGATCCATTGTCTTTAGGGTGGATCCAGTGTCTTTAGGGTTTGCAACAGGTTGACTTGGGAATTTTCCTTTTTCTCTCTCACTCACTGCAGTGGCTAGTTGCCCAAGTTGGGTTTCTAACCGGGCTATGGCTTGAGTGTTCGAGTTGAGCACTTGGCCGGTAGTTTGCACAAAGGAATTTAGAGTGGTGGATGACTAGGTCAACATGTTGGTAGTTTGTGTAGAAGCTTTGATCATAGCTTCACTTACAAGTTTTTCATGATCAGAATTTGTAGGCTGGTGAGGATGTTGGGTTGGAAAAACTGGGTTAGCTTGTTAAAAATTATTTGGTGCATTGAATGGGACAGTGTTTCCCCTAGGAAATTGTTGGTTCGATGCGGGAATGAAGTTTTGGTTTCCATGAGAATTTCCTTGGTTCCAAGCAAAGTTGGGATGATTTCTCCAACCTGGATTGAAGGTTGGAGAAAATGGATCATTTCTAGGGTGCTGGAATACAGCGTTCATCTATTCTAAAGCATGGTTGTTTCCTAGGAGAGGGCATTCCTCTGAAACATGGGTAGAAGACTGACAGTTATGACATCCCGGGGCAGAAATATGATTGATTTGAGCTGGAGCTCGTTCCTTAACTTCTAAGGCTTCTAACCTCTGCCGAATCATCGCCATCTTCGCTTCAGACGCAATGTTTGACTCCAGGGAAAGACCACTAGACTTAGATTGGGAAACTAATGAAACCCTATCATCACAGTTTTCCCACTGTATTGTTTTTTGGATAAACTCTCTAGAAATTCCCAAGCTTCATCTGCGTTTTTCCTCATAAAATCTCCCTGACACATCGATTCTAAAGATGTTTTTGAAGAATAGTCCAATCCTTCATATATGACTTGGCACAATCGCCATTTTTCTAGACCATGATGAGGACATTGGATTAAAAGATCTTTAATTCGGTCAAAGTATTTCCAGAATGGTTCCCCTAGAACAATTTTAAAGTTTTGAATACTATTCCTAAGCTTTACCGTTTTATGAATAGGAATTTTTTTTTTTGAGAAAAACGGTGAAAAATTCCTCCCAAGTTGAGATGGAATTTATCGGTAGGCTATACAGCCATTTTTTAGCTTTGTCCTTAAGGGCAAATGGAATAAATCTGAGCTTAATTGTATCTTCGGTTAATTCTCTTATTTTAATCATAATACACACTTCCTCAAATTCCAGGATAAGAATATATGCATCTTCTGTTTCATTACCTAGAAATTTGGGAAGCATGTTTATGTAATGCGGTCTAAGCTTGAAATTTGCTCCATTTGCTTCGGGGAATCTTATGCAAGATGGAATTGCATTTATGGTGGGGTAACACATATCCTGAAGAACGGGTTGATTTGCCATTTCTTGAATTGGTTCAACACAGATTAAACGATGAGAATTATCCCGAACCCAAGTTTGCATACACCAAAACAATTTTTTTTCTTTTTAAGGAAAGAAAGAAAATTAGTTTTTTTATGAAAAGATAAAAAAAGAAAAATCCTAACTAAAACAAATCAAAGCAATCACTTTTCAATCAACTCTAATTCTAGGGTTTAGCCTAACTCAACTAAACCAGCTCCTAACCAAAAACTCCTATAGTGAAAAGATCAAAGTTTTAGTTAGCCAGGTAAGGATAGTACTAGAAGGTGATCAAAGATCAATTAAGTATCTCTTTCTTTGCGGAGCGCTTTACGCAACCCCTAAACCTTACCTTAGACACCAACTAATCTGAGAAAACTTAAATCGGTTCACTTAAGGATTTCTTATTCCTTATTGAGCTCGAGTCCTTAGGGGCCAATGTCTAATGAGTTTTTTTAGAAGGTTTGGGTTTGTGAAGTGAGGAATTAGTGATTTGTGGGCTAAGAAAAGGGTGATGAAATACCTTACCTTATCTTGATTATGGGTTTTGCCCTTAAGAATATTTTAAGTGTGTGCCAAATCAAGTGCTACAATCACTTTGGTGAATTCCTACACTATATGAAATGCAACCCTAAAAATTAAAAGCGACTAAAACGGATGATAAAAAGAAAATCTTTATATTTTTTAATTATGGTCAACAACAATCAAATGTGAGAAGGGGGAACATTGTTTGAGTTTATTATCTTGTTAGTTAATGTCCAAGTGAAAGGTGAATTTTATTATGGTCAACAAAAAATTAATTTTTTTTTTAATTCCTAATTATCTCTAATTGTGAAGCTAGCTAAAGAGGGTGGAATTGAAAACTAGAAAGAGGACTTACCCGAAAGCAATTCTTCCAAATTCTTAATCTTCAATCCAAGATTTTCAAGCTCCGAGCGGTTCCTTCGCAAGAAAAATACACAAGTTAAAGAAACAAAATAATAAAATCCTATTTTAGCATCTTCTCCGGCAACGGCGTCAAAAACTTGATGGAGCATAATTATGTACCAAAATTATAAGTGCACAATTAATCAAGTTATAGTATAAAAATATCGATCCCACGAGGAAGGTGATTTTAAGAGATTATTAGAATAGGTTCTTATGTTGTGTGCGTGACAAAATAGGATTAAAGAATAAGTGTGATTGTGATGAGTGTTGTGAATATATGCAAGAAACAATAAATTGAATTTTAGAGAAAAGAAATAAGAATCAAAGAATAAATGAAATCATAAGGCAAAAAAGAAGAATGAATAAAATCAAGAAATAAAAGAGAATCAAAGAATAAATGAAATCATAAGGCAAGAAAGAAGAATGAATAAAATCAAGAAATAAAAGAGAATTCAAGAAGTTAAGATGGAGGATTCAATTTAAGATATTAGAAATCTAGAATTTAATCCACTAGCAAATTTTAATTATAAAATACAAACTATTCTCTTTTTATCATATTTCAACTTAGATTTATTAAGCATAGACTATCAAACCATTTAAGGAAAGTATAACCTATCAAATTATCATCTAAATCAAAATTACTATTCATGATAAGAACAACAACAAGATAGTAATCCTAGAATTCATAAGCATGACCTATCAAACTATTTAAGATAAGCATAGATTATCAAATTCTTTTTCTACCGATTAGTTTTCTAGTTGATTATCCTAAACATGAATATTTTAAGTGAAAGAGAATAATTTGCATAATATAAAGAAAATTAGATTAGCATTATACAATTCTAAGATTTCTATAAGAATTAATTTCACATCTTAAGAAATAAAAACAAGAAGAAAAAGAACTAATTACAAAATTAAAAAGAAAATAAAAATCTAAACTATGAACAAGAAATAAATCTAACTACAAAGAATTAAAATCTAAACTACAAAAATAAATTACAAAAATTATATGCATGAAAATAAATCTACTCTACAAATTAAAGTGCAAAAAGAAATAAAAATACAAAAAAATAAATCTACACTACAAGCATGAATGTAAATCTAACTAATAAGAAATAATAAAAAAATTACTAAAAAGAAATAAAAGAGAAAAGAAATGCAAACCTTCAAATTGCTCTTCATCTCCATCCTCATCATTCCACAAAGAGGAGAAAGAACAAATTTAAAGTGGAGAAAAATTATTATTATTAATTACAACTAAAGTTATAATTTTTGGAAGACCTTCTCAATTAAGAGTAGCCCTCCTCTCCAAATGAAGTTACAAATTTTTTCACACCTCTAACCCCTCACTCTCTACCCCTATTTATAGTAAACATCGGTAAATGAGAGCCGTTGGATCGAAATCTTATCCAAAAACATCAAAAATCAGCCATAGATTCGTAACTAACTGTACGTCGTATCGATACCAGCATCGATACGGGTATCGATACGGGCATCGATGCGGGCATCGATGCCCCCATCGATGCTGGCATCGATGTCAAGCTCTCTTCTTTTGTTTCCCGCAGAATTCTTCTTCTATTGAATTTTGGGCTTGGACAAGGGGCTTTGCTTGTACTTTTGGGCTTCAACATTTGGACTTTGGCATTTTCTCTTGATTTTCCACTTGGGCTTTGATTTATTTCTTCATTAAATATTTGAAAGAATTCCTTTGGCTTCATGAGCTTCATTTCTTCATTAAATCAAGGGCTTTTTGTTGAGAGATTGGAGTTTGAGATTTATTCTTCATTAACCTGTAATTAAAGATAAAAACAATTATTAGTAGTATATTTATTCATATAAAATAGATAATGAGGGTATAAAATTATAATAAAATGTGATTACCACATAGTTAGAGTATAAACTCGGATGTTGGTTGAACACATAATAATAGATTGGAACAAATCTCTATCGGCTAAATGCAGAGGATGGGTTCTCTCCTTGTAGAGCTCAAAATTAATCTCTGTATTGCCAGATTACAGGTATGAAGTGGAATATCTCATGGTGTGGAGGATAATTCTTAAGAGGGTTTAAGAAGGAATTTGCTTTTGTCTGTTTGAGTATGGGATTATTCTGTATGTCTCATGCACAGGAATGATGTTTAGGAGTGTGTGTTGAGCTCTATTTTAAGAGCCGCAAGATGTTATCTCACTTTTTGGTAGTGAGATTCTTGATGTATATACCTTTTACATTTTGGAAATGAATAAATTCTTCATTTACCAAAAAAAGATAGGAAGAAAATGAGCTTTTAACAATTTCTTCATCCTTACCCGAGATCGAATTTTTTTGCTTCTATTGACAGGCTAGATCCCGTATAATGATTGCTACCAAAAGGCTATTTTACCCTTTAGTCGGTAGGCTACTTGCTTAACCTTATGATCTTTTGCAATGCCCAAGTACCCGAAAAATATCTTCACATCATCAATCCAATCAAGAAAATCTTCTATACCTAGTTTCCTGTTGAAAGAAGGTAA
>NC_033799.1:45093818-45106763 GCF_001876935.1 Asparagus officinalis
TATATATCCCATCTTGAGTAGTCTCCACGATTATGATTTTGGCGAGGGGCATCATTTTCATTGATGTTGCTGTTCAATTCTTCTTGCAAGTCCTAGCATGTCTTTGGCGACCGTAAATATGATCTTAAACTCATCTCGGCTTCAGACGCTCTACTGCCAATGCAAGTTGGCCTAAACAAGTCTTAATCTGAATTTTAGTAATAGGACTTTGTTACCTACAATCGGATTAGAAACAAGGCTCTGATACTGATTAACACAACACGGAAGTAAGAAACATCGGAATCCACTAAAGGATGCTCTTTGAACCCATAAAGAATAATCTTTGAATCCATGAAGAATGTCAAATCCACGAAGAAAATACAATAAAAAGGAATTTTATTGATCAATAGTTATGTAATAATTTTGGGGTTACCTAACTCTTCTTAAATAGAAAAATAAAATTGGCTTCTAATAATGCTATAATTATAAAAAAGTAAAAATCAAATCCTACGCTAAAAAGACTCCCTATAATAGAGGAAACAAATAATGTCAGCATGAATCAAAATTTATTTCTTAATCAAAATAGACTCAAACTTTATTACTGAAAATAAACTAAATGATAATTACTGTCAGGTTTTTACCAAAAATCGATGACACTGTTGTGATTTCTAGAATCTTTTACTCTGGACAGCTGGATCTCATCAAGATATGTGATTTATATATATAATATATTAGAATTGGTCTTCCCGGTTGAAAGATATGATTATTTTTTTCAAAAGTCAATAATATGTATGTATTCGCTTTTAGCTTGTGATTGTCTCTATTCTCAATAAAATTGTTTGTTAAGCATCCGGTATCAAACTGTTATGGTGTTCACTCACCCAAGATACAAGTATTTATAAAATAATACAATAAGAGTCCTGGCAAAATGACCTTAACCAACTTAAGTGGCCCAATCATAACAGAGGTCTTGACCCCGCCGACTCATCAAGTCGATTTTCTTTCATGCCAACACGAAAGGCAGGATCAGTCGACCCTATCGTCAAGGACGACTCACCTAAGGCACTCGACCACTCACTTGGCAACTCACGGCGACGACTTGATGGACATCCCCTGCTGTCGGCTACTTGACCCCTGCCTTAAGCCTCTCCCTAGAGCATATGTCAGCATCCTAGTCCATCTCGGATAAGCTTTATCTAGATTTTGGCCTGATGGTCTCCATGACTTGTCAGCTGCCCACATGCCTTCTGCACGCTCTCAATCACTTCTCGGGAAATGCGGGGACACCCTTTTTCGTGCTAGAGTGACTTTTTTCCAGTGGCCAGCCGACACCTGTAAACCAAGGGATGACTCAGCATGCTAGCGTGCCTTCTGCCATGCTCTCAATTACTTCCCAAGAAATGTGGAGACACCCTCTCCTGTGCCGAAGTGACTTCCCCTCCAGGCGTCAGCCAATGCTTGTAAAGCAAGGGATGACTTGGTTCTTAGCCCACACTTCATCACCGTCTCCCTAGGGAGGGCTAGAGGTGACCTATGAATCCCAACAACGGAGATATATACAAGTAGACTCCTAACCTTTAAAAAAAAGGGGGCAAGATCGAAAAAAGGCTCTCTCTCTCTCTCTCAAAAAAGGGGAGGAACCCACAGTTCTTCGTCTACAGAGAGGAGCTCACATAAATCCTCTTAGCATGCACATTGCCTCTTCAGGAACCATCTCGGTTCCTGACCTTCCCCTTCCCCACTCGAGTTTCACTAACTTGACCGTCGGAGGAACCACGGGGGAACTGGTTCCTGCCCTCTCACGGGTTCTTCTTGTCTGTGCATCGTGGACATCAAGCACCCGTTCAAGAACTAGACATAAAGTCGGAGAAGGAAACAACCCCTTCATCACTCTCCCCTACTCCGTCCCGCCAAGGACCCAGGGGGACCGATCTAGTTCTAGATCAGAATCGATCTCAGCCCGGATCCGATTGACTGTTTGGTCGTAGCCATCAACACAAACCATAACATCAAACCACTACAAAGATGAACATTAAAATAGCAAACCACTACGTACAAAGCACAAATCAATTGACGTAAACTTGTAATTAATGGCTGATGGAAAGTTGCCTAACATCACATGTTTACTTCACCAACAAAATGTCGTCGGCGACCAAAATTCCGGAAAAAAGAAAAACCCAAATAACATTGGACTAACAAAAAATTTCCATATGTCCGAGACGGTGAACGAAAAATTCCAATCTGACATTTTGGTCTAAAAGTTTCCTTAAGTGTCTTACGTGATTGTCAATCACGTTGCATCAATCTTTTATTAGGCTTCCTATATTTAACTCATACCGTAAAAACCCACTTTGTATGGGCTGACATCATGCAAGGACCAGTTGATCTCAACTCTAATTCTTCTGATCTCTTTAAATTGCTTGGAAATACAAAGGCTGTCTACAGTTCACAAGTGAGTTATTATTGGTGGAGAGGAAGAAGCTCAAAGAAAAGGTAAAATCTAGGCATTTGAGATTTTAAGTATTCGTTTACTCTATAACTATACATTAATTATTCCTAGCTAAAACTAAATACTTCGAGAGTGCATAGTTTTTTCTTTTTTATTTAACTGGAATGCACCACCTCCATGTTCAGCTAGTAGAGTAGTTATAGACTTGATACATTTATACTCAAAATTTAGCAGCACATTATATCTTCGGTTGTTCGGTTATACTTTATTTTGTAAAGACACATACTTAACACTAAGTCTGAAATTTCAGCACATAATCATGAAGCATTTTGGGGGATATGGTACGCTCTCGGGTTTGGCATTTAGGATGGCGTAACTTGTTTTTACCCTGATTTTGTTGATCTTGTTGCTGACTGCGAGGAGGCTGGCCGATTAATTAGTCTACTGCTACATCTTCTTTCTTTTTTTTCCATGACAAGTGAATGGATTTCATTACCATTGTAATAATGTACAAGTTAATACCCTGGCATCCCTGAGTGAGTGACAATAACTGTCAGAAGAAAAACAAATTCAGTTTAACACATAAACTTAAAGAACAATCAATCAAAACTGAGCAAAAAACCAAAAGTACTCAAACCAACAACTGGATACTACGTGCAAGTATAACCAAATGAGAATTTCTAGCAAAAACCTCTCTTTGGACACCTAATTTAAAATGGAAGCCACATTTGAGGACTTGTGGGAAAATTATATTTTATTTTTTTCTTGCATTGTTGCAAGTGTGGTAAATGCATGCTGCTGAAAAAACTCTGAAAATATTTTCCCTCGCTGTTTTTTCTTTACGTCTGCTAAACCACCCTTGAAAGGTTTGTGAAAAACTATGAGACAATCTTAAGACCAATCAAATTAGTAACCATCTAACTGAAGCAAAATCAAAATTAGTAACCATTAAAATACAGAAACAAAAAAAAAATCGAATTTCTAGTCCAAGACTACCTCTGACTGAAATTAATTTGTTATGAATTTCGTACTTGCTCTTGCGAATAATTTGAATGACAAACTAATTTGAATGATAAAGTATTTACAATTTCTAAATTGATTGATTCCCCCTCTGTGTTGGATATCAGGTTCCTAATCTGTTTTGGTAACAAGTTATTAGGATTCCTAATTTGTTTTGTTTTTTATTTTAGAATTCCTAATCTGTTTTGGTTTTAGGTTTTCTATATATATGGAACTCCTTAGAAGAGATTAGGATCATCAAAAAGAGGAGAGTTGTAATCAGAGATTAGAGAGACTTTTTGAGCATTGTGAGAGGGAGATATTGTAAGCAAGTTAAGAGCTTTGGTTGAGGGTTAGTTTGTGAGTTTTGTGAGATTGTAACCCTTTGTACTCTCCTTGATTTAGTGGAATCTCCCCATCCTCTCCCCATGAACGTAGGAAAATTGCCGAACCATGTATATCTTTGTGTTTGTGATTGATCTGTCGTATTTTAGTTTTGGATTGTGCTCATGTGTGATTGGTTATTCTTCTCCCGTGCTTACGATTTGTTTGGTGAGCGAGCACGCTTCCGCATAGGCACACGACAATTGGTATCAGAGCTTAGATTTTAGATCTAGGGTTTTGACATTAGGTGGAGGAAGATTCATCGTGAAATCTTGGTTCTTGGAGTTCTAGGCTTCAGTGAAGATAGGATTTGAAGTTGGCGTTGGAGATCTCACTTTCCTCGTGTGATTAGGCGTTCTATTTGGAATTCAATCTAAGGTTCAGTTGGGTTATTTCTTATTCCTTTCAAAGTTTGAATCTTTCTTTACAATTTGGAGTTTACGAGTATGGGTAAAGAAGTTGGTGAAAACAGTAAGATGGCGAGTATAGTCTAAGTTGGTTTTTAGAACACCAAAATTAGTTTGGTGAAGTATGACGACAAGATCAACTTTGATTTGTAGATGAGCGACGTTCAAGATGCGCTCAATACTTAGAATTTGGAGGAGACCATCATAGTCCAAGAGAGACCACCAAAATATGAAGAGGCGATATGAGAAAAGATGAATAGGAACACTTGTGGGGTGATCAGATCTTGTTTGGGACATGAATTGAAGTATGATGTGATTGGGGTGACGTCTGCAATGAAGATGTGGGAAATTCTCAACAATAAGTACCTTACGAAGAGTGTTGAGAACCGTTTGCACTTGCTATGAAGATTGTTCAGATTTCAGATATCCCAAGGCACCTCACTAGTGGTTTATGTGAATAACTATACTAAGTTATTGTCGGACTTAGCGAATGTTGATGAGAAGATATCAGATGAGTAAAAGGCGATTATTTTGCTGAGCTCCTTACCAGATGAGGAGTATGATACCTTCATACTCACTTTGTTAAATGGAAGGTCTTCTATCAGCTATAATAAAGTTACTAATGCTTTGACAAACTATGATTTGAGGAGGAAGGACAAAGAGACTTCCCGCGCTAGTACTTCAGAAGAGGCCTTGTCGACGAGAGATAGAAGCCCATATCCAAAAGGTGGTAATAGAGGAAGGTCAAAGTCAAGAGGTCGTCACCAGCTAGGAAAATGTGCATTCTGCAAAGAGCAGGGACATTGGAAGAGAGACTGTCCAAAGACCAAAGAGAAGGAGAATAGCAAAAAGAATGGCCCGAAGGCCAATGAGGTGAATGTTGTGAAAGATGATAATTTTAATGATTCGAGCTTTTCTCTATTGATTACTCCGGAGGTGAACCACTTGGATGCATCAGATTGGATGTTTGATTCTGGCGTTACTTATCATGTGACTCCTAGGCGAGATTGGTTTTTATCATTTGAGAGACTCGATGGGGGTGTTGTTGTTATGGGAAATAATCAATCCTGTGGTATTTGTGGGATAGGTACTGTGAGGATTCGGATGCACGATTAAGTAGTCCGTGAATTAAAAGAGGTAAGATTTGTTCCTCAGTTAAAGAAGAATCTTATCTCAGTTGGAGCTTTGGAGGCGAAGGGATTCAAGGTGACCTTTGAGGATGCTGTAGTAAAGGTTACTAAGGGATCTTCAGTGGTGATGAAGGGAGTCCGCAGTTAGAACTTATATTATCTGAAGGGGAGAATCGTGATTAGCCAGGTTGCTTCAGCTATTTCAGAGGCGGACATTAGCAGACTTTGACATTATAGATTGGGGTACACTGGAGAGAAGTCACTGCAGGCGTTGTGCAAGCAGGGGCTATTGAAGGAAGCCAAGAGTGAAAAAGTTGAGTTCTGTGAGCACTGTGTTCTTGGCAAGAAGACGAAGGTGAAGTTCGGGATAGTCATTCATAGGACGAGGGGCATACTGGATTATGTGCACACAGATGTTTAGGGTCCCACCAAGAATGCATCACTTGGTGGTAGATATTGGTTCGTCATGTTTATTGATGACTATTCTAGGCGTTGTTCGGTGTACACCATGGCGAAGAAGAGTGAAGTCTTAAATATATTTGTGGAGTGGAAGAAGAGATTGGAACGCAGACTATGAGAAAGATCAAGACGTTACGATCTAACAACGGTGGTGAGTACACATCAGACCCCTTTTAGGAGCTATATGGAGACGATGGCATAGAGAGATACTTCACAGTTAGTCATACACTGCAGCAGAATGGGGTGGCAAAGAAGTTAAATCCGTCTTTGTTGGAGAAGATACGATGTTTGTTAGTGCATAGTGGTTTGGAGAAGATCTTTTGGGCTGAGGCACTTTCATATGTGAGCCACCTCATTAACAGACTGTCTTCATCGGTGATTGAGGGGAAGACCCCTATGGAGATATGGTCAGGAGAGCCAGCACACGATTATGATCAGCTCAAGGCATTTGGGTGCCCTGCATACTATCATGTGAAGACTGATAAGTTGGAAGCTCGAGCTAGGAAGGCCATATTTATAGGATTCAAGCATGGTGTCAATGGATACAAGCTATGGGATCCAGTTGGTAGGAAGATTGTGCTGAGTAGGAACGTCACGTTCGATGAGGCTTCTATCTTGAAGATTCTCAGCTCTTATTAGGTAGAGAGCAACCCGAAAGAGGAGATATAGTTGTGGTGGAGATCGATGTAGCTCCATAGTGTCCAGATGGTGTAGTATTCATTAGAGTACCGACTGAGGTGACGCGAGGTGAGCACGTCGATGACGAGGAGGATACGGGTACAGTTGTGCAGGATCAGGGACCGATGGCTCGTGTTCAGGATTCTATTACGGTTCGGAGACAAAGGAGAGACATACGAATGCCATCACGGTATACCGATACAGTAGTTGTATAGGCACTTCCAGCGGAGAGTATCGATAAGTTGGTGCCAACTACATTCAGAGAGGCCGAGTAGAGTTCGGAGGCTAATTCCTAGCAGGTGGCTATGCATAAGAAGATGGAGTCTCTTCACAAGAACGATACATGGGAGCTTGTTGAGCTTCCAAAGGGGCGGAAGGCAATTGATTACAAGTGGGTGTACACGAAGAAGAAGGGCATTAAAGGCACTCCAGTGAGGTTCAAGGCTAGGTTAGTTATGAAGGGCTATGCACAGGAGGAATGAATTGACTATAATGAGGTTTTCTCTCCGTTGGTAAAGCACTCTTCGATTCAGATTTTGCTAGCTTTGGTGGCACAGTATGGTTTAGAGTTAAATCAGTTAGATATAAAGACGACATTTCTTCATGGTGATCTTGATGAAGAAATATATATGACTCAGCCATTGGGATTCCGAGATCGCTATACGGTTTGAAGCAGTCTCCTCGACAGTGGTATAGGCGATTCGATGGTTTTATGATTGGTCATCCGTACACTCGGAGCCAGTTTGATCCTTACGTATATTTTCACAAGTTGAAAGAAGGTACATACATTTATTTATTATTTTATATCGATGATATGTTGGTTGCCTCTATTTCCAGATATGCTATAGATGAGTTAAAGACACAACTTTTAAAGGAGTTTGAGATGAAGGATTTGGATGAGGCGAAGCGTATTTTAGGGATGGAGATTGACAGAGACAAGAAGAATGGTAGAATTTGTTTGACACGGGTAACTTATTTGAAGAAGGTTCTACAGCGATTTCATGCTAGCATGGATACGAAGCCTGTTACTGTACCATTGAGAGCCCATTTGAAGCTTTCAGCTAATCTTTCACCAACGACAGTTGAAGTCGAGAGTTGATGTCAAAGACCCCATATGCCAGCGTGGTTGGGAGTTTGATGTACGCGATGGTATATACGAGATCAGATTTATCACAGGCGGTGAGCATGATTTCGAGATACATGCACGATCTAGGAGTGGGTCATTGGGACGCGTGAGATGGATTTTGAGGTACATTCGAGGTACGCTCAATGTTAGTTTGTTTTATGAGCGGGACACTAGCGGTAGGCAGTTGTGTATTGGCTATATTGATTCAGATTATATCGGGGATTTGGATAAGCGTCGGTCCACGTCGCGATATGTTTTCACTCTGACCCGTGCACCAGTGTGTTAGAGATGCACCTTACAGTCGATGGTGGCTTTGACTATGACGGAGGCAGAGTATATGGTGGTTACGGAGGCTGAGAAGAAGGCTATTTGGCTTCAAGGACTTTTAGAGGAACTTGGTATATTGCAACGGTCTGTCACTATTTATTATGATAGCATGAGTGCTATTTATTTGGCGAAGAATCAGGTTTTTCATGCGAGGATGAAACACATTAACGTTCGTTATCACTTCGTTCGTGATGTTCTTGAAGATGGCGATGTAGGGATTGTGAAGGTCCACATGAAGGATAATCCGGTGGATATACTCATAAAGGTGGTTCCGAGCAATAAGTTTGATCATTATCAAAACTTGTTGCACATTCGTGATTGTTGAGGCTGTTGATGGTCATTTGGATGATCTATGGGCGGCTTCATCCCTTGGGAGAGGGGGTACTTAGGCAACCACATTGGTGCAACCGAATTTGGTGGGACGACGCATTGGTGCTCATGTTGGTGTCGGCTCAGTTTTGGGAATACTTCACCGAGGTGGAGACTCCGTATAGGTGCAAGGTGTATGGGGTGCTGATTGTAGCAATTTGGAGTTTTATCCTTTCTTTCAAGAACATTGTCTTAATATTGAACAGTGTTGGGCTCGAGCGTGCAACTCTGATTTGCCTTGCCGTGGTTGACTGGGTACCTCCTTACTTATTTCTCTATTTATTTCAATTAGATTAAGAGGGTGAATTCCCATTTTTAATAATAAGACTTCTCAGTTTGGGACATGGTTATTTGAAAACTTTGTAAGGTGGAATACCCTCTCAAATAGAGTTGTTGTTAGATTGTTTTTTTACTTTTCTAAAATATACAAGGACCTAGGTGAAAAATGTATATTTACTTACAAAATATAGACCAGTGTCATTTCCTTTTACTGAGCCTAAGGCGACGAGTTACATTGGATATTTAAAGATAATGAATAGAATTGTGGACTCGCTAACTAGGAATTACTCCTCCATGAACATAGTAATCAAAACAAACTCTGGCTGTGTACACCATAAAACAAGGTAACTACACACTTGAGTACCTACAAACAAGGAATAAACGACAACTTAACTAGACTCATGCAAGACTAAACCCAATGTGGAAGCATGGAAATAGCATAACATGTCATCAATATCTGAGGTGGCTGAAAATGAGTGTGTTGTGAGTCTTATGACTCGAATGGCTAATGACGAATCTGACAGTGACTTGCAAAAGGACCTGCCAAAGTCTGTCTCTCTTTGATGCCAAAGTTTGTCAACGTCGGTTAATAGTAGCCCGCTCGCAGAATTTTGAATGCAAAGGCTCTGCCCCCTAGATATTGGCCGCACAAGCCTCCACACACCTCAAACAATGTGTTCTCGGCTTTGCTCTGCCAAATACAATGCAGATAGGGTATAAGATAAAAGACCTTTGGGTACAAAATTCCATTTATCATCACACGTCTTGCCAAACACAATGCAGATAGGGTAAGATAAGACCTTTGGACAAAATTCCATTTATCATCACACGTCTTGCCAAACTAAATGCAGATAGGGTAAGATAAGACCTTTGGACAAAATCCCATTTATCATCACACGTCTCATGGGAATTTTTTGTAGGGATTTTTAGAACTCGCAAAAAACCCCCCGAAAACCACCGAACGTAGCAAATAGAATCACACGAGATTTAACATGGAAAACCCTCAACAGGAAAAAATCACTATCATCTCCAAATTATAATCTTTTGCACGTACAAAGACTGCCAAACTCTCTCTCTCTCTCTTCTTCTCTCTACATGATTTTTTTCTCCAACAATAGAAGAATTTATATAGGGAAACCAAAAACCTATCTCCACCCTAACTTCCTAACTAGGATAGGATTCAAACTCCTAATCATGATGAGACTAAATTTCCTAATCATGATAGATCTCTAACCCTATCTAATTCTTATGAAGTTATACAAAGAATCAAAGACACAATCCCAACATTCTCCACCTTGGATTTGATTCCAAACTCCCTTGAAGATATATCATCATCATCTTGAAACTTTGCCTCTCCTGCTAGTCTTATATTCTTTTACACTTCGAATTGAAATACTTGCACTATAGGCTATTGTGGTGCACCAGAGTCCAGGAGCATCATAATCTACCCTACATCCATAATTATCATATAGCCATCAACAACAGTTGAGAATATAAACTGCATACACGTGTTCGCGGGAAAAATCGTGTCTTTCTTCATTGATTCCATTGCTATCTTGAATAACAGTTTTTCGGTTACAAAAGATCCGGTCTTTTTTAGATCCGGTTACAATAAAAATCAAAGAAAATAAAAGAAAGATTACAACTTTTTTTATCCTTGTTTGTCGAACAAATCGCGAGCTCCTGTTTTGCGGTCGCTCGCTTTGGTGGGTTGTTTGCCTGCGCCGGGGTTATTTGCCGTGGACCACCGTGCGATCTAGATCCGAGCAGATCTACGCAGTATAACGGGTATTATTTCACCAAGGAAATAATAGCCGGAGGGATTATTTCACCAAGGAAACAATCGCTCGAATCTCGGGATCAAAGACCAAGCTTTGACCCGGAGTGTAACAACGTAGATCTGAGATCTCGATCCCCTCGAACTCCTGCCTTTTGTGATGCGGGTGCTCGCCAAGAATCAGATCTGGACGTCCAAGTCTTCAAGCCTTCAAAAACTCCAAGATGAGGTCTCAATCCGGCAAAGTTTCGGCTCTCCAAAAGTTCTTCCAAAAGTCCCCCCGAATGATGAATGACCCCGCCTATTTATAGGCAACCAGATCTGTGCATTTGGCACAGATCTCGTCGTTCGGTTGTTTCGGTCTTTGTATCCGCTTCGTCCGTGATTCGGTTATGCGGTTGATTGGTCTGTAATCGATTCGTTGACTTGATTCCTGATTTGGCAATAAATCCGATTCTGAGCTTGATTTCAAAACTGATCGTGACTCTATCGCGATTCATCCGAGTTCGCCTGTGGCGTTGCTCTGAACCCCGATTTGTTCTGAATCCTGATTTGGAAGTCTGGATCCCGATTAGGCAGTAAATCGGCTTTGGTGTCTGAGTTCTTGGTTTGATTCCGCACGCGAGTGGCTTCATTCCGTCGTTCACGTGCGGTTCGTCAGCTTCGTAGCCTTGTTAATCCGCTTCGTTGCGTGTCCCTTGGCTTCGGTGTTGTGGACTGACGTTCGTGCTTAGATACGTCGTCCGATGGTTCATTAGTTCGTGTTGAGCCGTGTTAAGAGACCTATAAGCAATTTTATATGCCTACAGATACCCCCTCCAAAGTTTTCCAGGCTCGTTCTTTTATAGAAGAGTCCGGAATACTTTGGATATGATTGTCCCAACCTTCAATCGGTGTAACGGGATCTTGGAATGGTTTTTGTTCTCGATTCCTTCAATCCTCCAGGCTATTCGGTGCTTTGTCGAATGCTTGAGAGGGTTCCGGTGCTGCATTTATTGTCTGACCGTTGTCGGAATTTTGAATTTGAAGTCGATTCTTGATTTCTTGGCTTTTTTAGCTCGAGTTGGTTGTTTCAACACGGAATTGACCATCGGTTGACGGCTTTGAATCTTCATTGTGACGCGTTGTCCGGCATTTAACACAGTTTATACTCGTAAGTATTTTGGAGTCTACACAGTTTAAGCTCTTAAGTAGTTGGAGCGGGGAGGTGTAGTTTATACTCATACACTCCTGGGAGTTATGTTAAGTTATCCTTAAGAATATTTTTTTTTTAGAAAAATATTCTCCAGAAACTTCTCAACAAAGAGGAGGGAATAGTTTATACTCGTATACCTTATTGGAGTATTAAGAAGCAGTTTATACTCGTATACTTTTCGGTGTATTAAGAAGCAGTTTATACTCGTATACTTTTCGGAGTATTAAGAAGCAGTTTATACTCGTATACTTTTCGGAGTATTAAGAAGCAGTTTATACTCGTATACTTTTCGGAGTATTAAGAAGCAGTTTATACTCGTATACTTTTCGGAGTATTAAGAAGCAGTTTATACTCGTATACTTTTCAGAGTATTAAGAAGCAGTTTATACTCGTATACTTTTCAGAGTATTAAGAAGCAGTTTATACTCGTATACTTTTCGGAGTATTAAGAAGCAGTTTATACTCGTATACTTTTCGGAGTATTAAGAAGCAGTTTATACTCGTATACTTTTCGGAGTATTAAGAAGCAGTTTATACTCGTATACTTTTCAGAGTATTAAGAAGCAGTTTATACTCGTATACTTTTCAGAGTATTAAGAAGCAGTTTATACTCGTATACTTTTCGGAGTATTAAGAAGCAGTTTATACTCGTATACTTTTCGGAGTATTAAGAAGCAGTTTATACTCGTATACTTTTCGGAGTATTAAGAAGCAGTTTATACTCGTATACTTTTCGGAGTATTAAGAAGCAGTTTATACTCGTATACTTTTCGGAGTATTAAGAAGCAGTTTATACTCGTATACTTTTCGGAGTATTAAGAAGCAGTTTATACTCGTATACTTTTCGGAGTATTAAGAAGCAGTTTATACTCGTATACTTTTCGGAGTATTAAGAAGCAGTTTATACTCGTATACTTTTCAGAGTATTAAGAAGCAGTTTATACTCGTATACTTTTCAGAGTATTAAGAAGCAGTTTATACTCGTATACTTTTCAGAGTATTAAGAAGCAGTTTATACTCGTATACTTTTCGGAGTATTAAGAAGCAGTTTATACTCGTATACTTTTCGGAGTATTAAGAAGCAGTTTATACTCGTATAAAAATGGGATTTTTCCTTTTCTAGATCTGATCCCTCAATTTACCTTGCAGGTCTCTATGTCCCGTATGGCGAGGGGTCAATCCTCTACCGCGCCGACTGATGGCGCGCCTCCCTCTTACGCCGGTGAGCTACTTTTTCTGAAAATTTACAAATTAGTCCATTTTTTTTCTTGGAAATTTGCAAATTGGTCCTTTTTTTTTTTACTCCCCGTTGTTCTCTTTGGTGAGGCAACCGGGAAAAGCCTTGATTCTCCTTGGTGAGGATCGACGCTTCATAATAAATAAAGGG
>NC_033799.1:45107763-45110031 GCF_001876935.1 Asparagus officinalis
TGTAAGGGTCCCGGTGCTGCATTTATTGTCTGACCGTCTGTTGGAATTTTGAATTTGAAGTCGATTCTCACTTTTCTAACTTTTTAGCTCGAGTTGGTTGTTTCAACATAGAACTGACCATCGGTCGTCGATGTTGAATCATCATTTACAACGTGTTGTTCGGCGTTTGAGCTTCCTTGTGACACGTTGTCCGGTGTCTAAGCTTCGCGTTGTCCGGTGTCCAGGTTTCATCGTGACACGTTGTCCGGTGTTTGACACAGTTTATACTCGTACGTATGCTGGAGTATACACAGTTTAAGCTCTTAAGGTATTGGAGCGTGGCAGATACTTGAGTCACGAGACCAATCCATAGAATTGATGCATCAATGACTCGTATTTATAGAATTTTTGGCAAATTCTCAGCCATTAACGGGTTTGATAAGCCTTTACCGACTACCGTTTGAGTCGGGCTAGCATGCGGATTGTTTAAGTCCATTCCGCATGTGACGTTGTGCTAAAGGAATGAACTCCCTTAGACTTTATGCTATGATGTTGAATACATAGGCTTCGCCATTGTTACGGGAATAGGCTACCCGGCGACACCTGTTAGGTGTTGACTTTAGGATTTTTGGCTAACCCCCAGCCTTCAACGGATTTGATTAGCCTTTACCGACTACCGTTTGAGTCGAGCTAGCATGCATATTGTCTAAATCCGTTCGCATGTAACGTTGCGCTCAGAGATTGAATCCTCTGAGACTTGTTGCTATGACTTTGAATACATAGGCTTCGCCATTGTTACGGGAATAGGCTACCCGGCAACGTGTATTAGACGCTGACTTATCCTTACTTAGGATTTAGGATAAAAGTCCCCAGACTGGAATTCTGGTGTCTTCTTCTATCGGAGAAAGACTAAACCGGCGACGCGTGTTAGGCGTCGGCATATCCTTTCTTAGGATTCAGGATGAAATTCCCCATGCGTGTAAGGCATGGATTCTGGTGTTATTAATAACAACCTGTCACAATGTCGAATATGTGAACGGGTGTTCTTTTTAAACGGTTAAGAACTAACCGGCAGCGCGGGTTAAGCGCAGACTTATCCTTGCTTAGGTTTCAGGATAGAATACCCCAGAATCAAACTCTGGTGTCTTTTTTTTACGGAAAAAGACTAAACTGGCAGCGCGTGTTAGGCGCAGACTTATCCCTGCTTAGGATTCGGGATAAACTTCCCAGGATGAATCCTAGATTGATAAATTTTGGAAAAGATCAGTGCGGGAAAGCAATTTGTGGGCCTCTCGTTCATTGAAGGAATCGAGAGGGGATTTTGGTTTTGGCCCTAACTGTCGGAAAGTTTGACCAAGCGGGAGCTTGAGATGACCCTAACTGTAGGCAGGTTTGATCACTCAATTTGTGGGCCTCTCGTTCATTGAAGGAATCGAGAGGGGATTTTGGTTTTGGCCCTAACTGTCGGAAGGTTTGACCAAGCGGGAGCTTGAGATGACCCTAACTGTAGGAAGGTTTGATCACTCGATTTGACAATGGACCTCTCGTTCATTGGAGGAATCGAGAGGGGATTTTGATTGCGGTCCTAACTGTAGGAAGGTTTGACCAAATAAATGATGGGTTTAGTGTTTATCATTTTATTTGTGGTGACCGGGTTATCCCTAAGAAAATTATATGTAACATTCTTTCGGGAACTTCCCGTTACATGAATCATCCACCCCCAGCTTTTCTTGCGAAACTGGGTTTATCATTGTATCGGCTGCATGATCGGGTTATCCTTAAGAATACCATGCATGACACTCTCCAGGAACTTCCCATGGAAGAAAGGAAATAGTTTAGACTCATATACCTATTGGAGTATCAGGGAGCAGTTTAACCTCTTATACCGGTCGGAGGATTGAGAAGCAGTTTATACTCATATACTCTTCGGAGTCTTAAGAAGCAGTTTATACTCTTATACTTATCGGAGTGGTGCCGTTCTCAACTGGCTTACTCTAGCGTTATGACGCCGGCTTCAACCAAGATCTGGATACTATTCTTTAAAGTAAAGCAGGCCTTGGTGGGATGAAGGATCCTCCTGTGGTATGCGCAGTACTTCGGATCCGTAGTATTGTCAGCTTCCTCCTGATTCGTGATCGGTGGCAGCTTGATCTTGTTATTTTTAAGGAGTGATTCGAAGATGGCTGGAACATCTTCGTCTTTGAAGGAGTACTCTTTTTGAGGCCTCTGATCCGAAGTCTTCTGCTGTCTCCGGGATTGCTGTTGCGACGTTTGATTAGCATCAACAGC
>NC_033799.1:45110054-45110293 GCF_001876935.1 Asparagus officinalis
CTTCCTTCGGAGGAATCGCTCAGCTTGCTCCCCTCGGACCTTCAGATCCTTCCACGTTTTGGACGGTGCTGTCCCCATTGCTTCCAACACGTCCAACGAAAGATTGTTGTGGCAGGTCTGGAGAATGAACTCTTCAGTGATCGGGTCCCGGCAATTCAACGCCTTGTTCCGGAACCTTTTGACGAAGGTGTCCACCAATTCCCCGTCTTTCTGCTTCTCGTCCAGCAACGACCCAATGG
>NC_033799.1:45115507-45217830 GCF_001876935.1 Asparagus officinalis
AAGTTTCAAGTTTGAGATGCAGATGGCCCTGCAGACTATGAGAGAGATGCATGAGCAACAAATCCAGGCATTCAGGAACCAACAAGGTGAACCAAGTCACCGTAATCAGGTTGTTCAGGAAGAAGAGCACACGGATAGGGATGGAGCTCACAATGCCAATAACCCTCCCGTCAATGCAGGGGGTTGTTCGCGGGAAAAATCGTGTCTTTCTTCATTGTTGATATCATTGCTATCTCAGTTAACAACTTTATGCGTTACAAAGATCCGGTCTTTTTATAAGATCCGGTTACAATGAAAAATCAAAGAAAACAAAGTAAAGATTACAATTTTCCTTATTTGTCGAACTAATCGCGAGCTCCTGTTTTGCGGTCGCTCGCTTTGGTGGGTTCTTTGCCTGCGCCGGGGTTATTTGCCGTGGACCACCGCGTGATCTCGATCCGGTCGGATCTACACGATATGACGGGTAATATTCCACCAAGGGAATAATAGCCGGGAGGGATTGTTTCACCAAGGAAACAACCGCTCGAATCTCGGGATCTAAGAACCAAGCTTAGATCCGGAGTGTGATCGTGTAGATCTCAAATCCAATCCTCTCGAACTCCTGCCTTATTTGGCGTTGGTGATCGCCGAGCACCGGATCTGAAAGTCCAAGTCTCCAAGCCTTCAAAGTTGTGATCTTTTTTAGATCTGAGTCTTCAATCCAGCAGGGCTTCGCCTCTCTCCAAAATTTCCAACCTCTGAAACAAATGAGCACAAGGCCTATTTATAGGCACTCAGAACTGTGCCCGCGCACAGTTCTGAGCCTAGCCACCCATGGGTGGCTCGGCCTTGGCCGAGCCACCTCAGGGTGGCTCGGCTTGGGCCGAGCCACCCTGGGGTGGTTCGGTTTCGGCCGAGTCCCCGGGTGTTTGTCCGTTTCGTCCTTTGTTTCCGGTTCTGGTTCTCTTGTGTGGTTGATTGACTTGGCAACGACTCTTTGACTTGATTCCAGATTTGGCAGTGAGTCGGGTTCCTGATATGGCAGTAAACCAACTTCTGAATTTGAGTCCGGAATTGATGTTGATTTGATCGTGATTCATCCGAGTTCGCTCTTGTTTAGATGACTCGGTGATTCACCTAAACATTGGTTTGATTCCGCGTGCGAGTGGATGCATTCCAATGCTTGGGTGCGATTTGTCGCCTCGTTAACCTGCTCCGTTGCGTATAGCTTGGCTTCAGCGTTGGCGAGCTAACGGTCTTGTTTGGATACGTCGCCCGGTGGTCCGTTTGTTAAATCGGCGTCGAGCTGTGCTAAGGGACCTATAGGCAATTTTATACGCCTACAGATACCCCCTCCAAAGTATTTCAGTCTCATTCTTTTATAGAAGAGTCTGGAATACTTTGGATGTGATTGTCCCAACCTTCAGTCGGTGTAACGGGACTCTGGAATGACTTCTGTTCTGGATTCCTTCAATTCCTTCAGGCTATTCAGTGCTTTGTAGAATGCCTGTAGGGGTTCCGGTGCTGCATTTATTGTCTGACCGTTGTTGGAATTTGAACTTGAAGTCGATTCTTGATTTCTTGACTTTTTGGCTCGAGTTTGCTGCTTCAACACAGAACTTATCATCGATTGACTGCGTTGAATCTTCATCTATAACGCGTTGTCTGGCGTTTGAGCTTCATTGCGACGCGTTGTCCGGCGTCCAGGCTTCATTATGATGCACTGTTCGGCATTTGACACAGTTTATACTCGTACGTCTGCTGGAGTACACACGGTTTAAGCTCTTAAGGAATTGGAGCATGGATCTTATCCCAAGGTCGTTGGATGCTCGAGTCACGAGACCAACTCATAAAGTTGATGCGTCAATGACTCGCATATTTATAGGATTTTTGGCAAATCCTCAGCCATCAACGGGTTTGATGCGCCTTTACCGACTACCGTTTGAGTCGGGCTAGCATGCGGATTGTTTTAAGTCCGTTCCGCATGTGACGTTATGCTAAAAGAGTTAACTCTTTTAGTGCTACGATATTGAATACGTAGACTTCGTCTTTCTCCTGTGAAAAGACTAAACAGCAACGTGTATCAGACGTTGACTTAGGATTTTTGGCAAATCCTCAGCCCTCAACGGATTTGTCATGCTTTTACCGATTACCGTTTGAATCGGGCTTACATGCGGATTGTCTTAAGTCCGTTCCGCATGTGACGTTGTGCTAAGAGAGTTAACGCTCTTAGTGCTACGATATTGAATACGTAGACTTCGTCTTTCTCACGGGAATAGACTACCCGGCGACGCGTGTTAGGCGTTGACTTTAGGATTTTTGGCTAACCCCCAGCCTTTAACGGATTTGATTAGCCTTTACCGACTACCGTTTGAGTCGGGCTAGCATGCGGATTATGTAAATCCGTTCCGCATGTGACGTTGTGCTAAAGGAATGAACTCCCTTAGACTTGATGCTACAACTTCGAATATGTAGACTTTGCCATTGTTATGGGAATAGGCTACCCAGCAACGTGTTTTAGACGCTGACTTATCCCTACTTAGGCTTCGGGATAAAAATACCCCAGACTGGTATTCTGGTGTCTTTTTCAATCGGTAAAAGACTAAACCGGCGACGCGTGTTAGGCGTCGGCATATCCTTTCTTAGGATTCGGGATGAAATTCCCCATGCGTGTAAGGCATGGATTTTGGTGTTATTAATAACAACCTGCCACAATGTTGAATATGTGGACGGGTGTTCTTTTTAACGGTTAAGAACTAACCGGCAGCGCGCTTAGGTTTCATGATAGAATACCCCAGAATCGAACTCTGGTGTCTTTTTCTACGGAAAAAGACTAAACCGGCAGCGCGTGTTAGGCGCAGACTTATTCCTACTTAGGATTCGGGATAAAATTCCCTAGTACCTGTGAGGCATAGATTTTGGGAGTTGAAAAAGGTGGTGTCTTCTCTTGGGGCAAAGACGAACCCGAAATGGGAGAGGAAGAATTTTATATTCTATCTCCCAATACTGAAGAAGAAGAATTTTATATTCCATCTTTAGCTGGAAAGAAGACTCGAGGTGGGATCTCCATCCCCAGAATCCGAAAAGGTGAAACTAAGAGTTCTGTGGACCTCTCGTTCATTGGGGGAATCGAGAGGGGATTTTGACTGTGGTCCTAACTGTAAGAAGGTTTGACCAATTGGGAGGTTTGAGACGATCCTAACTGTAGGAAGGTTTGATCGCTCGATCTGTGGACCTCTCGTTCATTGGAGGAATCGAGAGGGGGATTTTGGTTGTGGTCCTAACTGTAAGAAGGTTTGACCAGGTGACAGATCAAGATCGAGTGGGACCTCCACTCCGAGAATCGAAAACTTCGGATGATCCTAACTGTCAGAAGGTTTGATTACCGAACTAAAGGTGAATTTCTCGTTTATCGAGAGTGAATTATGGTTTTGACCCTAACTGTAGGAAGGTTTGACCAAATGGGAGTTTGAGGTGACCCTAACTGTAGGAAGGTTTGATCACTTAGTTTGAAAGTGGACCTCTCGTTCATTGGAGGAATCGAGAGGGGATTTTGGTTTTGGTCCTAACTGTAGAAAGGTTTGACCAATTCCGAATATTATGTCCAGACTCTAACAATGAGAGTGTTGAGTGCACAGACGCGGTGAGAATTTGAATGGGAGTTTCTTATTCATCATCTTATTGTGGTGACCGGATTATCCCTAAGAATACACTATATGGATTTCTTTTGGGAACTTCCCGTTACATGAATCATCCACCCCCATCTTCCTTTGCAAAACTGGGTATGGTATTGTACTCGGTTGGGTGTCCGGGTTATCCTTAAGAATATCAAGCATGGTATTCTCCAGGAACTTCCCGTGAAAGAAAGGAAACAGTTTAGACTCATATACCTGTTGGAGTATGTAAGGAAGCAGTTTAACCTCATGCACTTGTTGGAGGATTGAGAAACAGTTTATACTCGTATACTCTTTGGAGTTTTGCCGTTCTTATTTGGCTTACCTTAGCGTTATGACGCCGGCTTCAACCAAGGTCTGGATACTATTCTTTAAAGTAAAGCAGGCCTTGGTGGGATGAAGGATCCTCCTGTGGTATGCGCAGTACTTCGGATCCGTAGTATTGTCAGCTTCCTCCTGATTCGTGATCGGTGGCAGCTTGATCTGGAACATCTTCGTCTTTGAAGGAGTACTCTTTTTTAGGCCTCTGGATTCGAAGATGGCTGGAACATCTTCGTCTTTGAAGGAGTACTCTTTTTGAGGCCTCTGATCCGAAGTCTTCTGCTGTCTCCGGGATTGCTGTTGCGACGTTTGATTAGCATCAACAGCCGCTGTAGGTGTCTTTCCCTTACCACGGGAGGCGAAGTTAGAATTCGGAGGCTTAGTTGTTGATTGACCCCTCTCGGCTTTCTTCCTTCGGAGGAATCGCTCAGCTTGCTCCCCTCGGACCTTCAGATCCTTCCACGTTTTGGACGGTGCTGTCCCCATTGCTTCCAACACGTCCAACGAAAGATTGTTGTGGCAGGTCTGGAGAATGAAATCTTTAGTGATCGGGTCCCGGCAATTCAACGCCTTGTTCCGGAACCTTTTGACGAAGGTGTCGACTAACTCCCCGTCCTTCTGCTTCTCATCGAGCAATGATCCGATAGATATCTCGGTGTCGTCGTCGAAGAAATTGGTGAGGAACATGGTCTCCATATCGTCCCAGCTGTTCACGCTACCTGGCTTGAGGCGGCGATACCAATCG
Organism: Asparagus officinalis; assembly: GCF_001876935.1. Classification (NCBI taxonomy): domain Eukaryota; kingdom Viridiplantae; phylum Streptophyta; class Magnoliopsida; order Asparagales; family Asparagaceae; genus Asparagus; species Asparagus officinalis. The sequence goes on from NC_033799.1 coordinate 45,120,227, forward strand.
AAGGCGGCTCCGCGAAGAGTGCCGACGAATGACCGCACCATCAGAGGCTCATTGCCGGAGATTACCCCCAGGTGTGATTTAAAATAAATCATGTGCTGAGTGGGTGAACCCTTCCCATCAAACGGCGTGAAGTTGATTAGACTAAACTTCGACGGATAGGGGATTGATTCCCACTCTCTTGGGTATGGACAAGGAATGCCCGTCTTTTTCGTCTCTTGAGCGGAAATCAATGTATTGATTTTGCTCTCGAGGTTCTTAATTTTCAGGCTTTCATCTGTGCTTTCGCTAGCATTCTCGTTACCACCCCCTGCATTGACGGGAGGATTATTGGCATTACGGGCTTCATTCGCATCCTCATCTTCCTGATGGACTTGGTTACAATGACTTGGCTCGCCTTGCTGGTTTGTCAGTGCTTGAATTTGTTGCTCATGCATTTCTCTCATAGTCTTCATGGCCATCTGCATTTCGAACTTGAAGCTCTCTTGTTGTTTAGCCATGGCTTCTTTGAGCATCTTGGCCACTTGTTCCGCGCTTATCATTAGCGACTCGCGGGGTTCCCCCTCACTGGATACTGTATTATCCGATGCGACCGCAGAGCAGGCATCCGATTCTTCGTCTTCTGAAGGAAGTCTTGTCTGAATCCTACCATAAGTTCCTCGTGCGATGGCTCCAGACTGCAGACGGGTTAGACGCCGGGATGCTTTCAGAATCGACTCGAGATTATCCTGTATCGATGTCCTTTTGCTGGTCATGTTAGCGGTGACCCTCGGAAATTCTCCATCTTCAACCGCCGTTCTTCTTCGTCGGAAACGCCTAGGCCTTGGTTTTGGCGAATTACCTTCTTCGGACTTTCGAGAGTCACGCGCCTCGAAACGCGCCTTTGTGGGCGTGAATTCTCAACGGGCTCCTGAACTTCAATGCGCAAAGTAGTGCGCTTGGGTGCCATGATTTCTTTGTCATGTTGAGGGTTGCGGCAACCCCCAGCATGTTGATTCGTTCGGGGCTTTCTTAGTGGGCCCAAACGTCCTTGGATTGGAGCTCTGCTTCGCTCCTCGGGAAGCGAACCGAGGCGCTCCAAGACTGACTTCCTTTTCTGGGATGGTCCTGCGGGATCTCCCGGGGCAGTTGTGGAAATCATCGGCGGTCTGGATTGATTCGCCGGATGTTGAACTTTTGGAGGCTGCAGTTGTAGCTCCTTAGTCTGAATCGCCGCTTCAGACTTCGGTCTCCAAGCTTTGCGGGTTGATGGCGGCTTCTTGGCCACCTCTTTCTGCAGCTTTCTACGGGCTTCTTCGGCTTGAGCCCGCGCCTGCGCTGATAGTGCGCGGCGTTTGCGAATGCTCTCCTCCAGCGTTGATTGGTTCCGTTTGACACGGACCCATTCCATTGTTGGCGGCTTGGAGGAACCACCATTCATTGATTGTTGAGGCTGCTTGCCTCTTTTGTTCTTCAGATCCGCGTCGTAGCGGATCCCGTCAACGGACTCCATAGCCTTTGCGAACTGTTTCGCAAGGCGTTGACGTTGCCTTTGGCGGGCTCTCTTCGAGAGAGTCACCACGCCCTCTGCGGCAGAAGGGTTGGCCAGAGCAAATCTGCCTTGGTTGGGAATTGGAGGAATCTCACCCGATGCGACTTTGGCATCAAACGGGGCGAGATCTTCGTTGGTGTTTTCAACGTCTTCATACCAACGAGTTTGTCTCCTGGAGGAGAATTTTTTGGACTTGCGGGGGGAGGTTGATCCGGACGAGGACGACAAGTACTCCTCGAACTTGGCCTGGTCGAACTCGTATTCGACCTCCTCCACGACCGGGATTGAGATCCGCGGCTGCGACGCTCCGATCTCGGCAGCGAAATCGGCGGCTCCCACTGTGGTCGCCAGATTGTTCGCGGGAAAAATCGTAGCTTTCTTCATTGATTCCATTGATCACTTTGTTAACAGTTTATCAGTTACAAAGATCCGGTCTTTTTATAAGATCCGGTTACAACGAAAATCAAATAAAAAGAAATGAAAATTACAACTTTGTTTCCTTGTTTGTCGAACAAATCACGAGCTCCTGTTTTGCGGTCGCTCGCTTTTGTGGGTTCTTTGCCTGCGCCGGGGTTGTTTGCCGTGGACCACCGCGCGATCTAGATCCGGTCGGATCTACGCAGTACGACGGGTATTATTCCACGAAGGAAATAATAGCCGGGAGGGATTGATTCACCAAGGAAACAATCGCTCAAGTCTCGGGATCTAAGACCAAGCTTAGATCCGGAGTGTAGCAACGTAGATCTGAGATCCGATCCTCTCGAACACCTGCCTTATTTGACGTTGATGATCGCCGAGCACCAGATCTGAAGGAGTGAGTCCCCGAAGTCCCAAAGTTTCAATCTTTTTTAAGTTCCGAGTCTCCAATCCAGCAGGGCTTCGCCTCTCCGGCTCGGCCACCGAGCCACCTCAGGGTGGCTCGGCTTGGGCCGAGCCACCCTGAAGTGGCTCGGTTTCGGCCGAGCCCCTCAGGGTGTTTGGGTTTCGTCGTTTTATCGTTGTTCCCGTTTTGTCCGTGATTCGGTTGTGCGGTTGATTTTTTCGGTCTGATTTGGCAGTAGACTCGATTCCTGATTTGGCAGTAAATCTACTTCTGAGTTCGAGTCCGAAACCGATCTTGATTCGATCGTGATTCGTTCGAGTCCGCTCTTGGTGTTGATCTGAACTCCGATTTGTTCTGAATCCTGATTTGGAATTCTGGATCCCGATGATTCGATCGTGATTCGTCCGAGTCGTTATATGGTTGGATGATTCGTTGACTCATCAACCCGTTAGCTTGATTCCGCACGCGAGTGGATTCATTCCGTTGTTTGTGTGCGGTTCATTAGCTTCGTAGCCTCGTTAATCCGCTTCGTCACGTATCGTTTGGCTTCGGCATCGTGGACTAACGTGTTGTATATGGATACGTCGTCCGATGGTCGGTTTGTCGAATCGACGTCGTCGAGCTGTGTTAAGGGACTTATAGGCAGTTTTATACGCCTACATGTATATTGCACATTCTTGCACATAACTCTTTATATATCTATCTTGCAAGAATTTACTTATTAATTAATTTTAATTGGCATTTAATCGGATTAGATTAGCATAAGACCCTAATCACCCCCCCCCCATGTAAAAAATATATTGACATAAGACATCATTTTTTACGTGATAATGTACTAAAAGGTGTTATTTCTTTGGATTTTATTTCAACCGATAAACAAATTGCTGATATATTAACAAAACCATTAAAAGAAGAAATATATGTTAAATTAAGAAGAGAATTAGATATATGTTCTTTGGAAGATTTAAACTAAGTTTTAAAATCAATACATATGCATATTCAGCCTTAATAGTCAACTAATCAAGTTAGTAGTCGACTACATGTACAGACATTGCATATATAATATTCTGTCATTTTTCTTAGTAGTCGACTAATAAGAAGAGCAGTCGACTAATAAAAGTTCAACATAAATTTACAGAACTCTGTCAACTATAGTGTAGTCGACTACATTAAAGTATAGCCGACTACTTAATCTGGCAGTTTCACCTTTTACAGTTTTTTTTCTTATTGGATGTTTTAGCCACCATATTCAAAACCCAATACCTATTAATCTTAAGTTATTTTGATCTTAACCCTTCATCTTTTACTAGATAAATCAAGACCCTATATGATATTTTATTAAGGTTAAATCTCAACCTTTTATTTAATTTTTTGATAAAATCTTAGCCTCTCATTAATAACTAAAACAAACAACCCTAACTTCTCTATATTTCCACATTTTTACACTCCCCAAAACCGAAAGAACCCATATTCTCTTCAGTTCATCCGGTCTTAAGGTTAGGGCATCTTCTCCTTCTCATTTTTCTTCAAACTTTTACCTTCATTTTTTCTTTCAGGTTTCAGTAGTCGACTACAGCCTTAATTAGCCGACTACTTCTAGGGTTTCAATAGTTTGGTAAGATCTCTTTCTCTTTGAAATTGAATCATATTAAAATCAAAGAGGTCTAGGTCTAGATCATCAAATGTAGTTGAAGATTATTCAATTTATCTTAAAGACCCCTCTTTGCTTGCCCAATTTAAGGAATTTCAATCTTTTGAAATTATACCCGGTAGATTTGTCAAATTTGATGATTTCATAACTCATTATTTAAGTAATTACTTTGCAAATGCTGGATTATTAGATCTTTTTTCATCTGAAAATAGGAAACCATATTATCCATTATTGGTTCAACTATTTTATGTCAATGTCTCTAGGTATGAAACCGACCGTCACTCGGATGTTCTTAACACTCTTGTGAAGGGAATTGAAATTAATATGACCCCTAAGAAATTAAGTAGAATTTTTAATATTCCTTTTCAAGGTGTTAGTCTTTCATCTATTAGAATGAATGGTGAAAATTTGCTTGCTAATCACATTTTCCTTCCCGGTTATGGCAAACCTCTCAATAATTCAAATAAACTTAGGCCTATTCCTAGGTTTATAGCTCGAATTCTTGCCTACAACCTTTTTCCAAAAGTTTGAAGCTTTCATTTATATCTCTTAACCTAGCCAAAGCCCTCTATGCATGCAATTATGGAAAACATAAAAGTAAATTGGGCTAAGGTGTTTTATGAAAACCTTTTAGTCTTTCCTAAGGGATCTCTTCCTTTTGGAGCTTTTCTTACGAGAATATTTGAGGCATATCATGTTGATTTAGAATCTAAAACTTCTAAAATCCGTTCTATCGATCTTTTTGATTCCAATGCCTTAACTTGGATGAAACTAACCAATCTTAAAATTCACCAAGATGAACCTCAACCTCAACCACAACAACACCCCCAACATATACCACAAGCCACTGTTAAAGCTGGACCTTCTTCTAGTCACATTCCACCACTAATGAATGAACTTTCTTGTTTCTTCGACGCACAATACAATACATTGTCCGCTAGAATACTTGATTTGGAATTGGGACACAAAGCTTTGTATGATCAAAATGTGCTTATGCTAAAAAGTTAAGAAACATTAACCAACAAATTTGATATTCTTGAAATAAAGTTTGACACAATGAATATGAAGATTGATACCTTGGATATGAAACTCAGTGCCTACTTCCATGGAAATCAACCTCCACCAGGACCATCAAGTTAGAAGGTTATGCATGCATCATTTAGAACAGTTTCAGTCTGTTATGTTAAATACAATCAAGTACTTATTTTATTTGTGTGTTTAAATTATGTTAAAAACTATGTTTTGATGTTTGCTTAGACTTATGTGTTAAAAACTATGTTTTGATGTTTGCTTAGACTTATGTATTTTGCTACAATGTTTATGTTTGTGTGTTCCAACTATGTATGAATTTGTTTGCTTAGACTTATGTATTTTGCTACAATGTTTATGTTTGTGTGTTCCAACTATGTATGAATTTGTGCTTTTCTTTATCATGCGTAGTATGTTTATTTTATATGTGTTCATGAGCTACTTATATTAAAACTGATTGTGAAGATGGATATTGTTGAAATTTTGGTATTTATGGCAAGTCTTTGCCTACCCATATGGATTGGTAAAGTGATGGACTATGTTCACAATCTAGAAGATATTTTTTAAGTGTTAGCTCATGAAGAAGAAATTATGGCATGTTTAGACTAGATATTTATTTCTATTTGTTAATGATAAATGGGGAGAATGGTATAAATGTTATACAATTTATTGAAATTATAGACTCTAATATGCTTTTATGTAGGGGCGTAAGTATATTTTGTGACGCCCTGGTTTCAACAAGGCTGTAGTCTAAGCTAAAACCAAGAATGTCAAACCTACCATGTACTACACCGTGCAATAGCATGTTTCATCATCATAATTACTATCTATCTAGTAGAATCAATAATAGGTGCATGTATAAAACATGCTAGAGAAAATATACAGAAGAAATACTAAACGACAGATATTCTGAAGAAATCATCACCACTAAAATAAATAGAGAAAATATACAGAAGAAATACTAAACGACAGATATTCTGAAGAAATCATCACCACTAAAATAAATAGACAAATCTCTGAGAGAAATAACATCTGACGACAGATATTCTGAAGAAATCATCACCACTAAAATAAATAGACAAATCTCTGAGAGAAATAACATCTGATGAAATACAAGTGTCTCGACATAGGAATCAAATGAAATGACATTTAGACACATCGCATTTATAAAACTAGAATGATAACTCAAATGTTCATAAACACATCTACTATGGAGTTCTGACATAAACTACTAACAATATAGATAAATAACTGCTAGAGCAATTCCATCAACCTACTATGGAGTTCTGACATAAACTACTAACAATATAGATAAATAACTGCTAGAGCAATTCCATCAACCTATGGCTCTCCGTGCACCTGGCTCGTGACCTAAAAGGGGAGAAACAACGAGCGTCAAGCGCTAGCGTGTAACATTTCAACCAACCCCAGGGAGAAGGCCTACAAGAAAGAAAAATGGTTGTTAATATATATAGATAGTCAATCATCTACTCCGAAATAAAATGATTGTTTGATATTTAGAAATTTACAACACGAGAATAGGTACGATGTGAAGCAATAAATATTAAATCCTAAAAAAAAATATAATGTGAAGCAATAAAGAAATATAGCTCAATCTCCATCCATAATATCAATGACCTGTTAGATGTCAAATACGTGCCCAAATCGTGGACTGAAATAGGTAAATGTCTAATACATGAACTGCAAAAGCTTAAAGTCCAACACGAGGACTGTAATGGATTATAGTCCAACACGAGGACTTCAATGGATTATAGTCCAATACGAGGACTTCAATGGATTATAGTCCAACACGAGGACTTTAATATGAAAGTAATATAAAAAAATTAGCATATTTACTACTCACTCCCGTGCCTCGGTGAGTGAATCTAAAACTCGTGTCTGTAGTCAACTAGTATACACAAATCCCAATGTATTATAATCCCATATAACCTAGGTATTTTGCCAGCCACACAAACTTATGCAACAACATGAAATGCAGAAAATTCCCCAGCGGTCGACCGCGAAGAGACAGAAACCTTTTCTACTGGTTTCTGCACCTCGAGGTTGATTCAAAAGCCATTATGCGATGATTCTATATACTACAAATCCTATATACGTGATTTAGCATTTCTAGAATATGTAAAAAAAATACAATATAATCACTATAGACAAAAAGAAACCTTTTTAAACACATGTATGCATATCGACACGTTTGAAAACAATTATCTTTCTTTCAAAACTCTTGTTAGGAAAATTTTCAGATCTAGATCTTCATTAAGAAATTTGTGGGTGATCTTTATTAACTAAAAACTTATTCTTTTTACAACATACAATATAAAGATCTATCTTTATATATAAAATAATATTTTAGGCTCATAAAACACGGGAAAAACTTTATTAAAAACGTTTAAAACATAGGTGTAGGATTGGGCGAGATGAAACTCACCTGAGGGGTGTTGATGAACTCCCAAAAATGAGTGAGAACGATCCTCCTTCACTGAACACCGATGGATCTCGCGTCAGCTCCGCCAAAATCCTCCAAGAATCGCCAAAGAAAGAGGGTTTAGGGTTAGAGAGAGAGAGAGAGGAGGGGGCTGAGTCTATTAGGGTTTAAAAGAGGGTTCTGAGAGCTTAAAAATAGATATATATATACTTCGGTATACTAACGGATTTGATATAAACAAAACCTACCCAAAATAGAGATAATCCCGGCGTCTGTACGCCTAGCAGTCGACCGTATAGAAACTTGCACACAGGTTGGGGTTCGGTATATTGGCCATAACTTTCTCGTCTGACCTCCGAATGAGGTGATTTAAGATATGTTAAAAATCTATTAAAGAGAGATACAACTTTGTTCTTTTATGCTTTCTCAGATTCTAAATGCATCAGTGTGTAAAATACATATACATTTAACTAGTTATTTTCCCCAGATTCAGGCCCGTGCATGTGTGGATGATATCACTTCTATATTCATATATATACATTGAATTGATCTCAAATCAATTCCTAGCATACTCAAATATTAATAAATATCATTTATCATAATTAAACATATTTATTATTATTTATTATAAAATATTCAAATATTTGGGGTTTTACATTCTTCCCCCTTAAAAGAATTTCATCCTCGAAATTACGCAAATGTATCTTAGAGATTAATAATACATTACCATAAATATTTAGATATAAAACATTGAAATATCTACACTTAACACTCTAAAATGCGAATATTCCCACTTAACCCCTAACTAAACGGAACTAGTACGTCAGGCGAAAAATCCAAACAAGGAACCCTCATATATATACCATGTGTTCCGAATGATTAGAATTTAAGTGTTAGTACCTCATTCTAGTGTTAAATATAAATATTACCATATAGGTAATCATGAACACCAATCAAAATTAATCAACTTACCTGTTCAAACAGGTGCGGGTAGTCACGATGCATAACATCTTCACGCTCCAAAGAATCTTCCTCAATATCTATACTTAACTATCTAGAATGCAAATACTCCCACTTAATCCCTAACTAAGTGAAATAAGTATGTCGGGTGAAAAATCCAAATAAGGAACCCCTATATATATACACCATATGTTCCGAATAATTAGGAGCTAAGTGCTAGTACCACCATTCTAGCATTAAGTATAGATATGAGCATATAGATAAACATAAACATAGACAAATCATATCCAAATAATTTACTTGCTCAAATAGGTGCAAGTAAATAGGTGCAATTCGTCACGATGCATATCCTCATCGTGCCCCAAGAAACTTCCTCAGCTCCTTTCCGATTCCATTGAACTTTAACTAAAGATATCACTTTGTTAAGTCTCTTGTCATCCTTAGCAAGAATACACACAGGAATTACAATAATAGTCATATCATCAAGAATCTCGACCTCTGGCGTGTCTGACATTCGCTGCTACTCCTCATCATGTAGATGCTTCTTAAGTATCGAAACATGGAAGCTATCGTGTATACTCGACATTGATGCTAGAAGATCTAGCCGATATGAAATGGCTCCAAAGTGCTCCACTCTCCTGAATAGACCAATATACCTCAGGGAAAGCTTCCCCCGTATAACAAATCGCTGAACTCCCTTCATTGGCGATATTTTCAACAATACATAGTCCCCAAAAGTATATTGTTTCCACCAATCTCTGGCCTAAAGTCGAATTGTCTAAGGTTGTGAAGATCCCAATACAACAAGCACCTCAAAGCTACAATCTTGTGATGATGCTTTCTGTTCAACGCGTCTGCTATGACGTTCGCCTTCCCCAGGTGATACTGAATTACGAACTTGTAATTCTTGATGAACTTAATCCATCACCATTGTCTCTGATTGAGTTCCTTCTGGGAGAATAGGTACTTCAGACTCTGGTGATCTGTGAATAGCCCGAACTAAACTCCATACAAATAGTGTCTCCAAGCCATCAGTGCGAATACTACCGCTACTAACTCTAAATCATGAGTGGGTAGTTCTGCTCATGTACCCTTAGCTGTCGTGAGATGTATGCTACTACCCTCTGAGTTTGCATTAGAACACCTCCCAAACCTACTAACAACTCATCCGTGTATACAACAAATATCCTATCACTACTCGGAATAGTAAGGACTGGCGCCGTAATCAACTTAGCCTTTAAGGTATCAAAGGCCTTTTGGCATTCCGTGCTCTAAGTAAACTGTACACCCTTCTTTGTAAGGCGTGTAAGTAGCATCGCAATCTTCGAGAAGTCCTGAATGAACTTTTCGTAATAGCCAGCTAACCCTAAAAAGCTACGAATATCGTTAAGCTTTTTGGAGGTTCCTAATCAAGCACTGCTAAAACCTTAGTTGGGTCCACTGCTATGCACTCTTTGCTAACAATATAGCCAAGAAACCTGACCTCAGAAATCCAAAACTCACACTTACTGAACTTAGGATATAGCTGATGTTCCCTCAAAGTCTGCAAAGCTAAACGTAGATGCTGCTCGTGCTCTGATTCCAATCTCGAATAGATGAGAATATCATCGATAAATACAATCACGAATTGGTCCAAATATGGATGGAAGACCCTGTTTATCAAATCTATGAATACCACGGGCGCATTGGTCAACCCAAATGGCATGACCAAAAACTCGAAGGACCCATATTGAGTCAGAAAGACGGTCTTTGAAATATTCATCTTCCGAATCCGTAACCGATGATAGGCAGAACAAAGATCAATCTTAGAGAAATGTTGTGTTCCTTGTAGCTGGTCAAACAAGTCGTCAATCCTCAGTAATGGGTACTTATTCTGAATAGTGACCTTGTTCAACTCATGAAAATTTATACACAAGCGCATGCTGCCGTCCTTCTTCTTCACGAAAAGGACCGACGCTCCCCACAGAGAATGACTCTGATGAATAAATCCCTGAGATAATAACTCATTTAACTAGGTCTATAGCTCTTTCATCTCAGTAGGTTCCATACGATAGGGTGCTCAGGATATTAGTGTCGTACCTAGTTGCAACTCGATGCAAAAACTCGACCTCTCTCACTGGAGGTAAACCTGGTATGTCCTGAAAGACATCCTGGTACTCTGAGACCACTCACGCCTCGTTCAAATCGGCATTACGATCCTACAGCATCACCTTCTTGATTTACGCCGAAAATGACTCCACAAACTGGTTGCCCTTTGAGGTCGCTACTATCAACTCAGACCCATTGGATGCTCGCAAGCTAACTGTTTTAGCAAAACAGTCCATACTAACATAAAACATGGTAGGAAGATAGCCAATCCATACTGAGAATGACATCGAACACCGACATCCGCAAAACGATTAGATCTATGATAAACAAGGACTCATCTAGACTGATGACACATCTCCTATGGACACTCTTTAATAGGGACACCTCCCCTAAAGGAGTAAAAATGGATAACGACACATCTAAAGGATATGCAACTAGTTGGATCCTATCCATGAATATATGAGAGATAAAGAATGAGAAGCTCCTGAATCTAACAAGATCCGAGCTGGAAATGAATAATCACTAAGAAAGTTTCACTCGCACCATGATCACGCGGTACGATTGCATAAAGTCTGTCGGTGGCTGATGACTGTTTTGTTACTAGCGATAGAATTTATGGGACTATCTATCCCTCAGGACTCTACTGGATAGCGCGAATCTGGCTAGCTGGTCCCTCTATCCTCAGAATGACAGGTCGTGCCTCGATCTTCTGCTACTGGCCATAACCGTGACCTTACGACTGCTGACCCTAGCCACTGATCTACTGATGGTGATAAAAATCCTTACCCCATTATTGGGTTCCTCACGGTCTTACAAAAGGTTTATTGTCCTTGCCCTGGTCTCCAGACAATCCTTCTTCTAAAATTAACTCTTAGTACGTCTCCCTTCCCCAATCGGGTTAGGTCTCGCTACTTTTCAAAATAGTAGATGAAATCCTTCTATGAAATTGACATTTGTTGCTTTGGCATAACTGAAATTGATGCTATCCTCTGACGTCGTCCAATAAGTTTAATACAACTAATCTCCGCCTATGTGGTGAGTCAACATTAAGTAAATCTAAAAGTATTTCCTACATATTTTCTCCATTTATATGTTGTAACTGAATCCGATGTGCCCTAAATTTTTTGTGCTCCTAACTTTTAATATCTTCCTCAATCTTACCAAGCCAAGCTTCCTGCTCTGTGACTCTATTAACAGCTAGACGTGGCGATGGCGAGACCTTTGGCATTACCTCTTCAATAGGTACCGCTAGTACAACCGGTAGTGGAACTTCAAAGAGTAAAATCTGGCTTGTCACTCACTCCTCGAGTGTTGCTAGTCGCTTCTTCTGTAATTAGTGTTACCAAGTCGATCAGATACTGTGGAGCCTGTTGCGGCTCGGGCTCTACTTGCCCAGCTCTCTGGGTACAAGCTTTACCTCGACCACATCCTCGTTCCAATGTTTATAATACAAAGAGGAGAGCTTATCTGACACAATAAGTGAGATCCCAATCATAAATAGCATAACATATACCAATAGAAAAAATCGTATCACTTATCATTCATACAATTACTTTTTAATCAAAGTAAGATAGTTGTCATAAATTTTTTTTTGAATATACGTATATAACGTCCTCACTCATTCTAGGAATTTTTAGCGGACTCTATACATGATTATTAAGAAACTCTATCCTAGCTCCACGACTCGACACAGGAATGATCCTAGGATGATGGAAATAGAGCTCTGATACCAACTGTGACGCTCCTGGTTTCAACAAGGCTGCAGTCCAAGGTAAAACCAAGATTGTCAAACCTGTCATGCACTACACCGTGAAATAGCATATTTCACCATCACAATTATTATCTATCTAGTAGAATCAACAACAGGTGTAGGTACAAAACATGTTAGAGAAAATATACAGAAGAAATACTAAACGACAGATATTCTGAAGAAATCATCACCACTAAAATAAATCTAGAGAAAATATACAGAAGAAATACTAAACGACAGATATTCTGAAGAAATCATCACCACTAAAATAAATAGACAAATCTCTGAGAGAAATAACATCTGAGAAATCATCACCACTAAAATAAATAGACAAATCTCTGAGAGAAATAACATCTGACTGAATACAAGTGTCTTGACATAGGAAATCAAATGAAATGATATTTAGGCACATCTCCTTTACAAAACTAGAATGATAACTCAAATGTTCATAAACACATCTACTATGGAGTTCTGATGTAAACTACTAACAATATAGATAAATAAATGCTAGAGCAATTCCATCAACCTACGGCTCTCCGGGCACCTGGCTCGTTACCTGAAAGAGGGGAAACAACGAGCGTCAAGCGCTAGCAAGTAACATCTTAACCAACCCCAGGGGGAAGGGCTACAAGAAAGAAAAATAGATATTAATACATATAGATAGTCAATCATCTACTCCAAAATAAAATGGTGGTTTGATATTTAGAAATTTACAACACGAGCATAGGTACCTCTCCCGTTAGCTCAAATTGTAAATAGCTAAATACCAAATCCCAAAAAAATACAACGTGAAGTAATAAAGAAATATAGCTCCATCTCCAACCACAATATCAATGACGTATCAGACGTTAAATATGTGCCCAACTTTTGGACTGAAATAGGTAAATGTCCAATGCATGAACTACAAAAGCTTAAAGTTCAACAAGGGGACTATAATAGATTATAGTCCAACACGAGGATTTCAATGGATTATAATCCAACACGAGGACTTCAATGGATTATAGTCCAACACGAGGACTTCAATATGATAGTAATATAAAAAAATTAGCATATTTACTACTCACTCTCGTGCCTCGGTGAGTGAATCTAATACTTGTGTCCATAGTCAACTCATATACACAAATCCCAGTGTATTATAATCCCATAAAACCTAGGTGTCTCGCCAGCCACACAAACTTATGTAACAACATGAACATGTAGAAAATTCCCCAGCGGTCGACCGTGAAGAGACAAAAACCTTTTCTATAGGTTTCTGCTCCTTAAGGTTGATTCAAAATCCATTATGCGACGATTCTATATACTACAAATCCTATATACGTGATTTAGCATTTCTAGAATATGTAAAAAAATACAATATAATCACTATAGACAAAAAGAAACTTTTTTAAACACATGTATGCATGTTGACACGTTTGAAAACAATTATATTTCTTTCAAAACTCTTGTTAGGAAAATTTTCAGATCTAGATCTGCATTAAGAAAGTCATGGGTGATCTTTATTAACTGAAAACTTGTTCTTTTTACAACATACAATATAAAGATCTATCTTTATACATAAAATAGCATTTTAGTCTCATAAAATATAGGAAAAACTTTATTAAAAATGCTTAAAACATAGGTGTAGGATTGGGCGAGATAAAACTCACCTGAGGGGTGTTGATGAACTCCTAAAAACGCTTAAAATATAGTGCATCTATTTCAGATCCTACACTTATTACATGAAACCAAGAGATTTCTCTCAAAAAATTTTGAGATGAAAGATCTTGGTGACTCCTCTTTTGTATTGGGCATACAGATACACCAGGATCACTCTCGGGATATACTTGGGTTATTTTTAAAAAAGCTATATCAAGAAGGTTCTTAAAAGGTTTGGCATGCAAAATTATAAACTAGGCGGCACCTCTGTGGCTAAGGGAGATAAATTCAGTCTCAATCAATGCCTAAAAAATGATTATGAGATTAAGGAGATGTAGCAGATTCTTTATGTGTCAGCAGTAGGGAGTCTAATGTATGCTCATGTGTGTTCGCATCTGGATATTGCGTACGAGGTTGGAATGTTGGGCAAATACTTAAGTAATCCTGGATTGGATCATTGGAAAGCAGCCAAGAGAGTCTTGAGGTATTTACATAGAATAAAAGAATGCATGTTCATGTATCAAAGTCGGACCTATTAGAGTGTGACGCCCCTGTTTTCACTCATGGCTGTAGTCCAAGGTGAACCCAGAGATGTCAAACCTACCATGCACCCATACTGTGCAACAACAAGTTTCACCAATCACAGTAATGTCCTCTAGTGGGGTCAAATAAAAGCGTAGGTACAAAACAGACAAAGAAGTGGAACGACAATAATAGACATGATAAAGATGATGATATCTCATAAATAAGGTCATGTCTCAACTGAAAATAAACTGAAATACATTTGAGTCTGAAATAACATACGATGTCTCAACATGAATCAAAATGGAAAGTCGAACTAAGGCACATTGCCTTTACAAAATGAAACTAAACTCTAAGTCTGAATAAAATTTAAAACTACAGTGGAGCCTCTAATAAATCTCTCGGGACGGTGACTATGCAAGAACTCCGTCATCCTGCGGTTCTCCGGAACTCCGAGCTACCTGAAAGGGTATTTTTAAAAGAAAAAGAAACAACAACAAGAGCGTCAGAGCGCTACAGCAAAATTACCCCCATCCGCCCCCAGGGGAAGGGCTGCTAGGATGGAGTAGAGGCTCTATCTATTAAGCATAGTCTACCTACATTATTTTTCCCGTATCTAGCGGAATTAATATTCAGACACTTACAAAACGAGATGTAGTACGTTGAGCAAAATAATCCAAACAAGGAAACCCTCATGTATATACCATATGTCCCGAATCGCAAACATCTAAACATTAATACCGAAATAAGAATAAACAATCTAATAAAACCAATAATTAGAGATCCATAACACAAGACTGGTACGTCGAGCGAAATAATCCAAACAAGGAAACCCTCATGTATATACCATAAGTCTCAAATTGTGAATCTCTAATCATTGATCCCAACTAAGAAGTAAAAAAAAAAGACAGTAAAAGAAACAAGATATCAACACATCGTATTTATAATATCTTCCACAATCACTAAAGAGATAGAATAAAATACCAACACATAATTTTGTATACTTTTAGAAGTAACGTATCCCAGTTATATAGTTCACTGATAGGTCGTATTTATAATCGGCATCTGTCATACTTAGGCTATCAAGTAATTATCTCAGTGCGACAGACTACCCTATAGGTATCCTAAACTATGTACACGGCTCATTAGTCTCATCGCGATCTCAGTGCATAACATGAGTGCGGGACGGACTACTAAATAGGCATCCTAGAAATACGGCTCACGAGTCTCATCGCACCTAGTGCGGGACGGACAGCTAGATCAAGCCTCCTAAAATCTTACTCAATGGCCTGTACATATGGAATATCGACGCACTACCTCATGTAGTACTGAACTGAGTTCATCAACGATATCTACCTCATATAAATCTTTGTACCTCTGGCATGTCGATGCACTATCCCATATAATACTGAGTTATGCTCATCAATGATAGTTACCTCATGTATAAACCGTGTATATCTGGTGTGTCGACGAACTATCCCATATAGTACTAAGCTGTGCTCATCAACGACATCCAACATGTATATGAACTATATCTATTTCAAATATGATCAAATCAAAATTCATTATAATCCCCTTAAGATTATTAAATATATAACATAACATATTCATGACTATACGTATAACATCAAGCAGCTCAAAACTCCGCGAACGCACCTCAAAACGGCGCAACACAGCTCCACAAAACGGGCAGGAAAAACAGACATAACATCTATCAGTAAAATAAGCATATCTTTCTCTAGGAAAACTATTTTTACAAATAGTTTTCTGTTTTGAAAACTAGATTCACACATCTTTCAAATGACATAAGTTTGGTTCAGTTTAGAGTTTATTTGTTATCCCAAATCTCTAGTTAAACATTATATATGTGCAGCCGTTTTTCTACAGGACATGTTCTTAGTTAAAAGATCATATATTTCTCTATACAAATGATTTTTAAGATTAAGATTCTGTTTTAGAAACTAGATACATATATCTTTCATTTGACACTATTTTGGTTAATTTTGGAGTTTATTTTCTATTTCAAAATCTCAGTTAAACATGATACAATTGCTACAGTTTTCTGCAGAAAATATTTATTTAGTACATCTCTTAAATTTCTCATATATAAATAAAATTATGAAAAATCCTAATGATCATGATCATGATACTATCATAAACAGTAAGAAAAAATTACTAATCTAGCATTGGTTTATGTTTTAACATTAAAAATTTAACTTTTATCACATCATGTTAAGATTTAAGCATGAAAACACATATTCAACATCATATTAAACATCTAACTAGTTATTTAACTATGGGGAAGGGTTTGAGTGAAGATAATCTTGCCTTAGACGTCGTTCTAAGCTTCTAAAATAACCAGCAACCAAAAAGAAGTACAACCAAGCCGTTTTCCCCTTGCTACACGTTGATGATCTCGTCCTCGTGTCGATATTTGCTTCACAAAGCTCTCAAAATTCTCAACTTTAGGGCTTGGGGTTCAGAGAGAGGAAGAGGAGCTGCTAGGGTTTGAAACTCTAATGTAAGGGTGTAAATTTTTATGAAAACACATGATTATATATATGCAAACCCGAACTAAACCCGTTTGACCCGAACCAGGAATCCTAATCTGACTAGGAAAATGACCTTCGCTATTTTGGCCATAACTTTCACGTCCGACCTCAAAATGAGGTGATCTAAGACTTGTTGGAAATTTATCGAAGATACCTACAACTTATGTCTTTTAAGTTTTTCCAAATTCCAACTACATCTATAATAAAAATATAAAATCTCTCCGTTGGTCATAAATTTTCAGATTTATACATCGAGCATGAATTGTGCATTTGCTCTTATATATATACATATATACATTGAATTGATCTCAAACCAATTCCTAGCATACTCAAACATCATAATATGTTATTTATAAATATATAATATATTTATTATTATTTATCACAAAATATTTAAATTTTTTGGGGTTGTACATTCTTCCCCCTTAAAAGAATTTCGTCCTCGAAATTCAGAAATCATACTTAAGCAAATAATAATACTAGAAAAGCACGTAGAGGGTCTAATTTAACCCACAAACATAAATATCTCAGAATATTTGGTCTAATTTAACCCGCAAACATAAACATCTCTGAATATTTACTCTTGATAAGCATATAGGGATATTTATATCTAACAATCCAGGATGACTATATTCCCACTCAACCCTTAATCGAATGGATCTAGTACGTCGGGCGAAAAATCCAAACAAGGAACCCCCCATATATATACCATGTGTTCCAAAATATTAATAATTTAGCGGAAATATCCTCATTCTAGCGTTAAATCTAAATATAACCATACAAATAATCGCACACATAAATCAATCCACTTCCTCAATAGGTGCAGGAAGTCGCGCGACATAACATTTTTGCGCTCCTGAAAATCATCTTCGATGTCTACACTTAACCATCTAAAATGTAAATACCCCCACTTAACACCTAACTAAATGGAACAAGTACATCGAGCGAAAAATTTAGACAAGGAACCCCTCATATATATACCATATGTTCCAAGTACTTAGGAGATAAGTGGTAATACTCTCATTTTAGTGTTAAGTATAAACATCGCCATACATGCAACCATAAGCCATAAACAAGTCATATAAAAATTTAATTTACTAGATCAAACAGGTGTGGGTAGTCGCGATGTATACCCTCCTCACGCTCCTAAGAACCTCCTCAACTCCTTTTCCGATTTCGCTGAATTGCCACAAAGGAAAAACTTATTGTTTATAAATTTCTTGTCTTCCCTAGCAAGCATACAAACTTGGATTTCAATCATAGTCAGATCATTCTAAAGCTAAATCTTCAGTGCGTTCATCATTCGCTGCTGCTCTACATCATGAAAGTGCTTCCTAAGCATAGAAACATGAAATGTATTGTGTATACTAGACATCGATGCCGGAAGATCTAGTCTGTATGACACAGCTTCAATGATCTCCAAAATCTGATACGGTCCAATGTATCTCAGCGTAAGCTTTTTTCTGTCTCCCGAATTGCTAAACACCTTTCACATGTGATACCTTCAGCCTAACCGAATCTCCAATCTGAAACTCCAAGGGTTTTCATCTCTTATTAGCATAGCTCTTTTGCCGACTCTAAACGGCTAGAATCCGATCTTTGGTCAATGTTACTTCCTCAGTAATCTGTCTCATAAGCTCTGGCCCAAGTATTAAACTCTTCTCCGGCTCTACCCAACATATAGGCGATCTGTAAGGCCTCCCGTACGATACTTCATACGGGGTCATACCGATTGTCACTTGATAATTATTGTTCTAAACAAACTCTATCAATGAAATATGATCCTCCCAGCTACCTTGAAAATCAAATAACACAAGCCCGCAATTTGTTTTCCAACATCTGATTTACTCTCTCCGTCTGACAATCTATCTCAATTTGATACTGTCGTATCTGGAACTCCACAAAGTTGAATAGTCTCCTGAATAAATATCCTCCCTGGAATAAAATATGCTAACTTTATCAGTCTATCAACTATCACCCCAAATCGAATCATTTTCTTTCTTCAACTTTGATAACCCTACAATAAAGTCTATAGAAATGTCCGCCCACTTCTACTCCGAAATGGGTAAAGGCTGATGTGTTCCTGTCGGTTACTGATGTTCCGCCTTTACTCACTGACAGGTAAGATACTTGGCTACATACTCTAAAATCTTCCTACGCATATCACTCTATCCAAGAGTGTCTCTTAAGGTCCTTTTACATCTTAGGGGTCTCTGGATGCACTATGTACCGAGTACGATGTGCTTCATCTAGCGACTCCCTCTTAACCTCTGCATTGGCTGGCATAACCAACCTGTCCTTCATCTGTAGACTTCCATCTGCTCCAACGGTCCAATCAGTCTTAGGCTCTTTGTAAATTTCCTCCTTTTGGATCTGAATTCAATAGTTTTCTAACTGAGTTCTGACAACTCTGACACTCCAAGCTGGCTGCACTGACACAGCTCCCTACAACGCACTGGTTCTACCAATCTCATGTCTAAAATCTCACTGGCTAAGGGTGAGAATATCTTAATACAACGAGCACCTCTAAGCCGAAACCCGATGTTGACGTTTCTTACTCAAATCATCTGCTACGACTTTTTCCTTCCCCAGATGATACTGAATCACGGACTCGTAGTCCTTGATAAACTCAATTCACCTCCTTTGTCTCTGGTTGAGTTCCTTCTGAGAGAAAAGATACTTAAGACTCTGATGTCTGTGAATAATTCAAACTACACTTCATATAAGTAAAGTCTCCATGACTTCAGTACAAATACCACTGCTGCTAACTCCAAAACATAAGTGGAAATAAATCTGCTCATGTACTCTTAATTGCTGCGAGACATATGTTACTACTCTCTGAGTCTACATCAAAATGTCTCCTAACTCTGCCAATGATGTATTTGTGTAGACCACAAATGTCTTGTCGTTGCTCGGAATAGTTAAAACTGGCGATGTAGACAATTTAGCCTTCAAGGTATCAAAGGCCTTCTGATACTCCATGCTCCAAATGAACTATACACCCTTCTTCGTAAGGCGTGTAAGTGGTGTCGAAATCTTTGAGAAGTCCTAGATAAACTTCCAATAATAGCCGACTAAACCCAAAAAGCTATGAATCTCTATCTCCGTCTTCGGCAGATTCCAAATCAAGAACTGCTAAAATCTTAGCTGGATCTATAGCTATGCACTTTCTGCTGATGACGTGACCAAGAAATCTGATTTCTGAAAGTCAAAACTCACATTCGCTGAACTTGACATATAACTGATGCTCCTGTAGAGTCTACAAAGCTAACCGGAGATGCTGCTCGTGCTCTACCTCCGATCTCGAATAAATGAGGATGTCGTCGATAAAAACTATCATGAACTGATCCAAGAAGGGATGAAAAACCCGGTTCATCAAATCCATGAATACAGCGGGTGCATTGGTCAACCCAAATGGTATGACCAGAAACTCAAAAGATTCATATCGAATCAGGAAAACACGGCCTTAGGAAAATCCCTCTCCCGAACTCGCAACTATAATAACCCAAAACGAAGATCAACCTTCGAGAAACATGCGCTTCGCGCAGCTGATCGAACAAGTCATAAATCCTAGGTAATGGGTACCTATTCCGGATAGTGACCTTGTCAACTCTTTATAATCAATACACAAACGCATATTGCCATCCTTCTTCTTCACGAAGAGAACTGGCACTCCCCACGGAGAATGACTCCGATGAATAAAACCCTAAGCTAACAACTCGTCCAACTGGGTCTGAAGCTCCCTCATCTCAGCTTGTGCCATGCAATAGGGTGTGCGGGATATCGGGGCTGTGCCTGGCTGCAACTTAATACAGAACTCAACCTCTCACACAGGAGGTAATCCAGGTATGTCCTGAAAGACATCCTGATATTCTGAGACAACTCTAGTCTCCAACAAATCAATACCCTGATCCCATTGCATCACCTCCTTAATGTACGCCAGAAATGACTCCGCAAAACGGTTGCCCTGGGAGGTTGCTACAATCATCTCGGACCCATCGGACGCTCGCAAATTGACCGTCTACGCAAAGCAGTCAATACTATCATGGTAGGAAGATAACCAATCCGTACCTAAAATTTGACATCGACAACACGATCAACTCGATGTCTAACTCAGACTCATCTAGTTTGATGACACATCTCCTACAGATGGAAGGGACACCCCCCTAGAGGGGTAGGCACTGACAATAGAAAATCTAATGAATGCCATAAGCTGACACCCATCAACAAAGGTACGAAGGATAAGAGATAAACGAATTTCATAAATCAAACTAGATCCGAACTAAAAATAAAATCACGAATAAAGCTCCGCTCGTACCCTGATCATGCGAATAGACTTTGCTGGATAATACAAATCTCTTGGATAATACAAATCTGACCTGCTAGCCCCTAAATCTTCGGATTAACAAGTAGTACTTCTATTTCCTCACTGCCGGCCGAAATTACGACTCTGAGATTGCCGACGGCGACCTTTATCATGCTAGCTTCCTGCTGTGAATTGCTATAAGTCTTTTGCTATTTGTTCGACTTTGTTGTGATTGTAACATGTTTCTCCGAATCTCTGTGCTACTCCAGTGCTCTCTAATCACATTGTGCTCCTTCCTTATCTTGTCCTTGTTGCTGGGATAAAATCATTCTCCCGTTGTTAGGTTTCTCTAGATTTTCACAATGGTTCTCTTGCCATTGTCATTGTCACTATTCTGGATTTTGATTTCTTCCTTCACTATGGGTATATCTCCCTGCTTTACTTAGACTAGCGCTAATTGTTTGATGAAGAAATGACCTAAATTCTCCCAAATAGGTGATAATTGCTGTCTCGTCAAAAGAATCTGGATGTCGTTGCTATCCTCCAGCGATGGTCCTTAATGCTGAATATATATTTGACTTCTACTTGGTTCCTAGCCGATGTTCAAGAAACTTTCATATACTCTTTTCCAAATATGTTGCAATTGAAACTGGTGTGCCTTGAAATTTTGGTGCTTATACTGTCTGATATTTTTCTTATCCTTTCAGAGTTAAATCTCCTGCTCTGTGGCTCTATCAACAACTGATTGTGGTGGTGGTGTACTCATTGGTATTTCATCTTTACTTCCACGATGGGTACAACCGGTGGTGAATCTCTTAAAAGTGGTGTTGCTGACGGAAATGGATACACTTCTTGCTCCTCGATTGTTGTAAGATCTTGCTGCTAACAGCGCCATGAAGTTGATCAAATACTGTGGAGCCTGCTATGGCTCGGATCTGCATGCCCAGCTCTCCAGGTACGAGTTTTACCTCGACCACATCCTCATTTCGATATTTATAATATCATTCCTAGCGGACTCTATACATGAATCCTAAGAAACTCTATACTAGCTCCACGACTCGACACATGATGATCCTAAGGATACTGGAACTAGAGCTCTGATACCAACTGTGACGTCCTTGTTTTCACTCATGGCTGCAGCCCAAGGTGAACCCAGAGATGTCAAACCTACCATGCACCCACACTGTGTAACAACAAGTTTCACCAAACACAGTAATATCCTTTAGTGGGGTCAAATAAAAGCGTAGGTACAAAACAGGCAAAGAAGTAGAACGATTATAAAAGACATGATAAAAAGGATGATATCTCATAAATAAGGTCATGTCTTAACTAAAAATAAACTAAAATACATTTGGAGTCTGAAATAACATACGATGTCTCAACATGAATCAAAACGGAAAGTCGAACTAAGGCACATTGGCTTTACAAAATGAAACTAGACTCTAAGTCTGAATAAAATTTAAAACTACAGTGGAGCCTCTAATAAATCTCTCGGGACGGCGACTATGCAAGAACTCCATCATCCCGCTGTTCTCCGGAACTCCGAGCTACCTGAAAGGGAGTTTTTAAAAGAAAAAAAACAACAACAAGAGCGTCAGAGCACTACAGCAAGATTACCTCTATCCGCTCCCAGGGGAAGGGCTGCTAGGATGGAGTGGAGGCTCTATCTATTAAGCATAGTCTACCTATATTATTTTCCCTGTATCTAACGGAATTAATATTCAGACACCTACAAAATGAGACGTAGTACGTCGAGCGAAATAATCCAAACAAGGAAACCCTCATGTATATACCATATGTCCTGAATCATAAACATCTAAACATTAATACCGAAATAAGAATAAACAATCTAATGAAACCAATAATTAGAGATCCATAACACGGGACTGGTACATCGAGTGAAATAATTCAAACAAGGAAACCCTCATGTATATACTATAAGTCTCAAATTGTGAATCTCTAATCATTGACCCCAACTAAGAAGTAAAAAAAAAGACAGTAAAAGAAACAAGATATCAACACATCGTATTTATAATATCTTCCACAATCACTAGAGAGATAGAATAAAATACCAACACATAATTTTGTATACTTTCAGAAGTAACGTATCCCAGTTATATAGTTTACTGATAGGTCGTATTTATAATTGGTATCTGTAATACTTAGGCTATCAAGTAATTGTCTTAGTGCGACAGACTACCCTATAGGTATCCTGAACTATGTAAACGGCTCATTAGTCTCATCGCGATCTCAGTGCATAACATGAGTGCGGGACGGACTATCAAATAAGCATCCTAGAAATACGGCTCACGAGCATTATCGCACCCTAGTGCGGGACGACGGCTAGATGAAGCCTCCTAAAATCCGACTCAATGACCTGTACATATGGAATATCGACGCACTACCTCATGTAGTACTGAACTGAGCTCATCAACGATATCCACCTCATATAAATCTTTGTACCTCTGGCATGTCGATGCACTATCCTATATAATACTAAGCTATGCTCATCAATGATAGTTACCTCATGTATAAACTGTGTATATCTGGTGTGTCGACGCACTATCCCATATAGTACTAAGTTGTGCTCATCAATGACATCCAACATGTATATGAACTATATCTAATTCAAATATGATCAAATCAAAATTCATCATAATCCCCTTGGGATTCTTAAATGTATAATATAACATATTCATGACTATACGTATAACATCAAGCGGCTCAAAACTCCGCGAACACACCTCAAAACGGCACAACACTGCTCCACAAAACGAACAGGAAAAATAGACGTGATATATGTTAGTAAAATAAGCATATCTTTCTCTAGGAAAACTATTTTTATAAATAGTTTTCTGTTTTAAAAACTAGATTCACACATCTTTCAAATGACATAAGTTTGTTCAGTTTGGAGTTTATTTGTTATCCCAAATCTCTAGTTAAACATTATATATATGCAGCCGTTTTTCTACAAGATATGTTGTTAGTAAAAAGATCATATCTTTCTCTATACAAAAGATTTTTAGAATTAGTCTTCTGTTTTAGAAAATAGATACATATATATTTCATTTGGCACTAGTTTGATTAAATTTTGAGTTTATTTTCTATTTTGAAATCTTAGTTAAATATAATACAATTGCTACAGTTTTCTGCAGAAAATATTTATTTAGTACATCTCTTAAATTTCTCATATATAAATGAAATTATAAATAATCCTAATGATCATGATCATGATACTATCATAAACAGAAAGAAAAATTACTAATCTAGTATTGGTTTATGTTTTAACATTAAAAATTTAACTTTTATCACATCATGTTAAGATTCAAGCATGAAAACACATATTCAACATCATATTAAACATCTAACTAGTTATTTAACTATAGGGAAGGGTTTGGGTGAAGATAATCTTACCTTAGATGTCGTTCTAAGCTTCTGAAATAACCAGCAATCAAAAAATAAGTACAACCAAGATATTTTCCCCTTGCTACACGTTGATGATCTCGCCCTCGTGTCGATATTTGCTTCACAAAGCTCTCAAAATTCTTAACTTTAGGGCTAGGGGTTCGGAGAGAGGAAGAGGGGCTGTTAGGGTTTGAAACTCTGATGTAAGAATGTAAATTTTCATGAAAACACATGATTATATATATATGCAAACCCGAACTAAACCCGTTTGACCCGAACCAGGAATCCTAATCTGACTAGGAAAATGACCTTCGGTCTTTTGGCCATAACTTTCACATCCGACCTAGGAATGAGATGATCTAAGACTTGTTGGAAAGATCTTGAAGATACCTACAACTTTTGTCTTTTATAATTTTCCAAATCCCAACTAAATCTGTAAGAAAAATACAAAATCTCTCCGCTAGTCATAAATTTTTAGATTTATACATCGAGCATGAATTGTGCATTTGCTCTTATATATATACATATATACATTGAATTGATCTCAAACCAATTCCTAGCATACTCAAACATCATAATATGTTATTTATAAATATATAATATATTTATTATTATTTATCATAAAATATTCAAATTTTTTGGGGTTTTACATAGAGATCATTGGATATTCTGACTTCGATTTTGTTGGATGCCAAGATAACTTGAAATCTACTTTAGACTATATCTACTTGCTTGTTGGAGGAGCTATCTCTTAGAAGAGCGCTAAGCATACACTTATAGTTTCATCTACCATGGGAGCCGAGTTTGTAGCATGCTATGAGGCATCTAATCATGAAATATGACTACAAATTTTTATCACTGGGCTAAAAATTGTGGATGTCGTTGAAAGGCCACTTAATTTTTTTGTGGCATTAAGTCAACAATGTTGTATTCCAACAATAACAAGAGCTCGACGAAGTTGAAATATATAGACATCAATTTCCTAGTTATTTAAGAAAGAGTTCAGTGTGGAATTGTGTCTATAGAGCACATTAGGACAAACTCTATGATTGCAGATATTCACTGACTATAGGTTAACCACCCAAGGTCTTTTATGAGCACACTGCTCATGGGTATTTTATCTCTTAAGCATATGTCATTTTAGTGGGAGTTTGAATTTTAGATTCTTTTATTTGTTGACACATTTGTTATGATTTTTTTGATATTACATGGTTATTTACTGTAGTATAAAGTATTCAGTTCATATTAACTCTGATTTTTTTGGATGGTTTAATCTCACTAAGATTTTAAGGTGGACAAGTTGGAAATTGGCATGTTAAGATCACACTACATGAAATTTTCATGCTACACATCTATACTTGATCTGTGTTATTAGTTGTATTGATATTCGTGACCATTGATGGGTCTAGTTGTGATAAATGCAATGAAGATTGCTTTGATCATATGCTAATATAACTGATAGACAAGATTGATAAGGATGCATATTGTTTGATAGTAAAATACATGAGCTCATAAGGTTATATCATAATTCATATTATATAGTACCATATATGGCCCAAGTGGGAGGTTATTGGATTTAAATCCATATGGGCCAATATATTAAATAGATATGTATTATGTGTTATTAATCAAAATTAGCCCATTAAAATGATCTAATTTAGGGTTTAGGTTTTTAATAAATAATTAAAAGTATGAGTCTCTTATGTGTAGAGACAAAAATATAATTGTTAATTCTATGATGGGCTAAATTGATAATTATGAATGACTGATTCGGTTATAAATAAGGTTGTGATTCCCCAAATCTCTATTTAGAATCTCTTTTTGATTTCTCATCTTCAGAAAGATTAGCATTTCTCTAAGGATGATATATACGTACAAGATTTGAAAGATTTACATCTCAAAAACTCAAGAATCACATCCTACTCTGTGGATTTAGGTATGGTTCGGCATCTTCTTAATTATCTCAATAGTTTGACATGAACAATTTTAAGATTAATTAGGGTTTTATCTATTAAAGTAAAAGTTTTCTTCTGAGCTAACACATATATCTTAGTACCTCAGTCAATTACCAATATATTCAGAGATTATATGTCTAGCAAGTTGAGAAAACGGTTCATAATTTTAGCTCATCCACATGTATAAATTTTGTGATCCGGGATCCATAAAGCCCATTTGCTCTTGTACTTTTTCACAATTCCTTTAAAAACATTTCTCATTAGTAAACTTCTTCATGAAATATTTATCTACCTGTAAGGATTTTTGAAGAGAAGTAGAATTGAGAATAAAGCATAGAAAACCTTAACGTGAGTGAAGGATTATACCTTTAAATTACCTCATTATCTTTCAATCTCTTTTCTCAAGCTTGCAAAATCTATTGATCAAATAAACGCAACATTTTTCCTTGACTTTCATTTTGAGGGGTTATTGAGAATTCTGATGGGAGGAATCTCCATGTCGCTGCTGTGCTAGACCAAATAGGATAAAGGATGTAATAAGGGACAGAAAAGAGAAGAAAAACTTTTTTATACTCGGTCCAAGTTTTCCCCAAAAATGACACATAAGCAACCCAAAAATCCTCGCAAAGACACGTGTGCACACACAGTTGAAGAACTTTGACACCTATTTATTCATGTCCCCTCTTAATCACAAGTTTGCCACTAACCATGGAAAGTTGAGAAAGCTAAAACTCTTTTGTTTATGGTTTTTATTTCCACAAATCTTATATGATCTCTTTCAACTTGTTATCTAGAAGTTAATTCAATTACGTAATCTTATATTTATGGGATATATATGTAGAAATAAAATATATTGAACTCATCTTGTTTCTCCTTAAAACTTCTTCTTGTTGATATTATTTTGACCTAAATCTCTACATGGTATCAGAGCATCGTTGAGGTTCAGATCTTTCATTCATATTATTGCTTCTAATTTTCCCCCTTTTCCTTTCTTTTTCTTTAAATCTATAATAAAAAGGCCAAAATAAAGGAACGCCTATGTTTCCTTTTAGAAGATGTAATCTTCAGATATGCCATGAAGATTAAGACCTATTAATCTATGATATATCATAGATAGAGAGATCAATTCCCTTCTACGGGTTTCCTTCAAAGATTTAAGTAGCAATTGCTCCTATGACCAACGATATTAGCCAAGTAGTAATATTAGAAGCCCCTCGATCCCAATGGGCAATGAGAATTTGGCGGTGATATGATTGGAAGTTCTCCAGTTCATATTACCATCATAAAGCTCGATGAGAGCAATTTCCATGAGTGGTCTTCTCTTTATCGTTGGTCATGGAAAGAAGAAGTTTTTGATTGGGAAGACAAAGGTCCCCGTAGAAGATGATCCTAGTTATGATAAGTTAGAGCAAGAGAAGTCTCTTGTGATGTCATGTCTCCTCTCATCCATGACACCGCAAATCAAGAAGACAATGTACTATTTTGGCACTAGACAAGAGATTTGGAAAACAAAAACATGAGAAGACGTATTTCACTGAAGAAGAGCAATTCACGTGCGTATCATCTCAACCAAGAGATCCACAGCTTGAGACAGGGAGAGATGTCTGTCGTGACATACTATGCTACATTAGAGGGCCTTTGGGAAGAACTTGATCACTATCAGGTTTAGTAGTGGGACGCTGAGAATGACCGCGAATGATACCAGACTCAAGTAGAGGAGGAAAGAATCTTTGTATTTCTTGTTGGCCTTGACCCATCATTTGAAGCATTTAGATCAAGGATTCTGGGTTCTAATCATGTTTCCTTGGATAATGTATATGAAGCCATCTGGATAGTGTATATGAAGCCATCCAGGCAAAGATGAGAGAGGGAGAGAGATGAATTCTACTTTTAACTCTAGAGAAATCGGTATTTCCTAAAGGGTTGGCCCTTATGGCTGTAAAAGGAGGAAACAAACCTATTAAGAGAGGTGGAAAAGATGGAAAACCACTACCTGAATGTTCTCATAATAAGAAACCAGGACATGTACAATCAAAGTGTTGGGACAATTATCCATTCTAAAAGCCTGCAAGTCTTAGAGGTAGAGAGAAGCCAAGTCAACAGAAGCCAAAGAGATATATGTTGGTCTTGAGAGTGAAGACCCAAATCTAGAATAAAAATCAACAATTGCATGAAAATTCAAGACATGCCATGGGTGTGGTCTACGTCACACCAAGGTGTGGTAGAATCTACCTTGTTTGCCATGGGTGTGGTCTATGCCACACCAGGGTGTGGCAGAGTCTGCTCTGTCTGTCATGGATGTAGTCTACGCCACACCAGGATGTGGCAGACTCGTTTTAGAATCCTAATCTGTTTAGGATTGTGTTTTGTTATAAATAGAAACACGTCCCTTTAGGGTTTAAGAGAGAAAAAGAGCACGAAAAGAAGGGGGTTTT
Source organism: Asparagus officinalis (assembly GCF_001876935.1). Lineage (NCBI taxonomy): Eukaryota > Viridiplantae > Streptophyta > Magnoliopsida > Asparagales > Asparagaceae > Asparagus > Asparagus officinalis. Next base: position 45,149,309 of record NC_033799.1, read on the forward strand.
GAGGGCTCTTTGAGGTTAGAAATCTTAGAGAGAGAGAGAGAGGCCAATTGCATGCATTGTAATGTTCTTTATGTAATCAAAAAATTGTGTGGTGTGGCTCCCGAGGACGTAGGCACGTTGCCGAACCTCGTTAAATCTGGTGTGTTCTTTCTTGTTTACTTTCCTACAAGTTTTTATCTTTAATATGTGGTGAATTTCTTTCTGTTCGCGGTGAAAATAGCATTCTTCTTCATTATTGATTCCATTGATCACTTTGTTAACAGCTTTTTGAGTTACAAAGATCCGGTCTTTTTATAAGATCCGGTTACAATGAAAATCAAAGAAAAAAGAAAAAGATTACAACTTTCTCCTTATTTGTCGAACAAATCGCGAGCTCCTGTTTTGCGGTCGCTCGCTTTGTGGGTTGTTTGCTTGCGCCGGGGTTTATCCGTGGACCACCGCGAGATCTAGATCCGGTCGGATCTACGCAGTACGACGGGTATTATTTCACGAAGGAAATAATAGCCGGGGAGGATTAGTTCACCAAGAAAATAATCGTCCAAATCTCGGGATCAAAGGCCAAGCTTTGATCCGGAGCACGCCTGCGTAGATCTGAGATCCGGTCCTCTCGAACACCTGCCTTATTTGGCGTTGACGATCGCCGAGCACCAGATCTGGATGAGTAAGTCCTCGAAGTCCTAAAGCTTGGATCTTTTTAAGTTCTGAGTCTTGAATCCAGCAGAGCTTCGCCTCTCCAAATTTTCCAACCTCTGAAAAATGAACCAAGGGGGCCTATTTGCTCCAACCCATGGGTGGCTCAGCTTTGGCCGAGCCCCCCTTAGGCGTTGGGTTTCGTCGTTTTGTGTTGTTCCCGTTTTGTCCGTGATTCGGTTGTGCGGTTGATTTGTCTGGACTTGATTTGTTGACCTGATTTGGCAGCAAATCCGATTCCTGATTAGGCAGTAAATCCGCTTCTGAGTTCGAGTCTGAAACTGATCTTGATTCGATCGTAATTCGTCCGAGTCCGCTCTTGGTTGGATGACTCGTTGATTCCTCAACCCGTTAGCTTGATTCCGCACGCGAGTGGATTCATTCCGTTGTTTGTGTGCGGTTCGTTAGCTTCGTAGCCTCGTTAATCCGCTTCGTCGCGTATCGCTTGGCTTCGGCGTTGTGGACTAACTTGTTGTATATGGATACGTCGTCCGATGGTCGGTTTGTCGAATCGACGTCGTCGAGCTGTGTTAAGGGACTTATAGGCAGTTTTATACGCCTACAGATACCCCCTCCAAAGTATTTCAGCCTCGTTCTTTTATAGAAGAGTCTGGAATACTTTGGATATGATTGTCCCATCCTTCGATTGATACGACGGGATATTTGGAGTGGCTTCCATCCTTGATTCCTTCAGTCCTCCAGGCTGTTCGGTGCTTTGTCGAATGTCTGTAAGGGTCCCGGTGCTGCATTTATTGTCTGACCGTCTGTTGGAATTTTGAATTTGAAGTCGATTCTCGATTTTCTAACTTTTTAGCTCGAGTTGGTTGTTTCAACATAGAACTGACCATCGGTCGTCGGTGTTGAATCATCATTTACAACGTGTTGTTCGGCGTTTGAGCTTCCTTGTGACACGTTGTCCGGTGTCTAAGCTTCATTGTGACGCGTTGTCCGGCGTCCAGGCTTCATCGTGACACGTTGTCCGGTGTTTGACACAGTTTATACTCGTACGTCTGCTGGAGTATACACAGTTTAAGCTCTTAAGGAATTGGAGCGTGGCAGATACTTGAGTCACGAGACCAATCCATAGAATTGATGCATCAATGACTCGTATTTATAGAATTTTTGGCAAATTCTCAGCCATCTTGTGCTAAAGGAATGAACTCCCTTAGACTTGATGCTACGACTTCGAATACGTAGACTTCGTCTTTCTCACGGGAATAGACTACCCGGCGACGCGTGTTAGGCGTTGACTTTAGGATTTTTGGCTAACCCCAAGCCTTTAACGGATTTGATTAGCCTTTACCGACTACCGTTTGAGTCGGGCTAGCATGCGGATTGTCTAAATCCGTTCCGCATGTAACGTTGTGCTAAGAGAGTGAATTCTCTTAGACTTTGTGCTATGATGTTGAATACATAGACTTTGCCATTGTTACGGGAATAGGCTACCCGGCAACACGGGTTAGGTGTTGACTTATCCTTACTTAGGATTCAGGATAAAAGTCCCCAGACTGGAATTCTGGTGTCTTCTTCTATCGGAGAAAGACTAAACCGGCGACGCGTGTTAGGCGTCGGCATATCCTTTCTTAGGATTCAGGATGAAATTCCCCATGCATGTAAGGCATGGATTTTGGTGTTATTAATAACAACCTGCCACAATGTTGAATATGTGGACGGGTGTTCTTTTTAACGGTTAAGAACTAACCGGCAGCGCGTATTAGGCGCAGACTTATCCCTACTTAGGTTTCAGGATAAAATACCCCAGAATCGAACTCTGGTGCCTTTTTCTACGGAGAAAGACTAAACCGACAGTGCGTGCACAGATTTTGGGATTTGAAAAAGGTGGTGTCTTCTCTTGGGGCAAAGACGAACCCGAAATGGGGGAAGAATTTTTATATTCTATCTCCCGACAATGAAGAAGAAGAATTTTATATTCCATCTTCAACTGGAAAGGAGACTCGAGGTGGGATCTCCACCTCCAGAATCTGGAAAGGTGAAACTGAGAGTGGGATCTCCACTCCGAGAATCGAAAAGATTCGGATAACCCTAACTGTCGGAAGGTTTGATTACCGAACTAAAGATGAATTTCTCGTTTATCGAGAGTGAATTGTGGTTTTGGTCCTAACTGTAGGAAGGTTTGACCAAGCGGGAATTTGAGGTGACCCTAACTATAGGAAGGTTTGATCACTTGATTTTAAAGTGGACCTCTCGTTCATTGAAGGAATCGAGAGGGGATTTTGGTTTTGGCCCTAACTGTCGGAAGGTTTAACCAAGCGGGAGCTTGAGATGACCCTAACTGTAGGAAGGTTTGATCACTCAATTTGTGGGCCTCTCGTTCATTGAAGGAATCGAGAGGGGATTTTGGTTTTGGCCCTAACTGTCGGAAGGTTTGACCAAGTGGGAGCTTGAGATGACCCTAACTGTAGGAAGGTTTGATCACTCGATTTGACAATGGACCTCTCGTTCATTGGAGGAATCGAGAGGGGATTTTGATTGCGGTCCTAACTGTAGGAAGGTTTGACCAAATAAATGGTGGGTTTAGTGTTTATCATTTTATTTGTAATGATCGGGTTATCCCTAAGGAAATTATATGTAACATTCTTTCGAGAACTTCCCGTTACATGAATCATCCACCCCCAGCTTTTCTTGTGAAACTGGGTTTATCTTTGTATCGGCTGCATGATCGGGTTATCCTTAAGAATACCATGCATGGCACTCTACAGGAACTTCCCGTGGAAGAAAGGAAATAGTTTAGACTCATATACCTTTTGGAGTATCGGGGAGCAGTTTAACCTCTTATACCGGTCGGAGGATTGAGAAGCAGTTTATACTCGTATACTCTTCGGAGTCTTAAGAAGCAGTTTATACTCTTATACTTATCGGAGGGGTGCCGAGCAGTTTATACTCTTATACTTGTCGGAGTATGTAAGGGAGCAGTTTAACCTCTTGCACCTGAGGAAATAGTTTAGACTCATATACCTATTGGAGTATGTAGGGAGCAGTTTAACCTCATGCACCTGTTGGAGGATTGAGAAGCAGTTTATACTCGTATACTCTTCGGAGTGTTGTTTTGACTTAATTGAGCGATATAACGCCGGCTTCAATCAAGGTTTGGATGCTATTCTTAAGAGCAAAGCACTCCTTGGTGGGATGAACGACCCTCCTGTGGTATGCACAGTACTTCGGATCCGTAGTATTGTCAGCTTCCTCCTGATTCGTGATAGGTGGTAGCTTTATCTTGTTATTTTTAAGGAGTGATTCGAAGATGGCTGGAACATCTTCGTCTTTGAAGGAGTACTCTTTTTGAGGCCTCTGATCCGAAGTCTTCTGCTGTCTCCGGGATTGCTGTTGCGACGTTTGATTAGCATCAATAGCCGCTGCAAGTGTCTTGCCCTTACCACGGGAGGCGAAGTTAGAATTCGGAGGCTTAGTTGTTGATTGACCCCTCTCGACTTTCTTCCTTCGGAGGAATCGCTCAGCTTGCTCCCCTCGGACCTTCAGATCCTTCCACGTTTTGGACGGTGCTGTCCTCATTGCTTCCAACACGTCCAACGAAAGATTGTTGTGGCAGGTCTGGAGAATGAACTCTTCAGTGATCGGGTCCCGGCAATTCATCGCCTTGTTCCGGAATCTTTTGACGAAGGTATCGACTAACTCTCCGTCCTTCTGCTTCTCATCGAGCAACGATCCGATAGATATCTCGGTGTCGTCGTCGAAAAAGTTGGTGAGGAACTTAGTCTCCATATCGTCCCAGCTATTCACGCTACCTGGCTTGAGGCGGCGATACCAATCGAAGGCGGCTCCGTGAAGAGTGCCGACGAATGACCGCACCATCAGAGGCTCATTGCCAGAGATTACCCCCAGGTGTGATTTAAAATAAATCACGTGCTGAGTGGGTGAACCCTTCCCAGCAAACGGCGTGAAATTGATTAAGTTGAACTTTGCCGGATATGGGATTAATTCCCATTCTCTTGGATATGGACAAGGAATGCCAGTCTTCTTTATCTCTTGAGCGGAAATCAACGTATTGATTTTGCTCTCGAGATTTTGATTTTCAAACTTTCCCCCGAGTTTTCATCAGCACAATTCTGAGGTGGAAGCGTGGTGTTGTGACTAGCATCCTCATTGCCACCCCCTGCATTAACAGGAGGGTTATTGGCGTTGCGAGCTTCATCCGCATCCGTATGCTCAACTTCCTGAACAACTTGATTACGGCGGCTTGGTTTGCCTTGCAGGTTCGTCAGTGCCTGGATTTGTTGCTCATGCATTTCTCTCATATTCTGCATGGCCATCTACATTTCGAACCTGAAGCTCTCCTGCTGTTTGGCCATGGCTTCTTCGAGCATCTTGGCCACTTGTTCCGCGCTTATCATAAATGACTCGCGGGGTTGTCCCTCACTGGATACTGTATTGTCCGATGCGACAGCAGAGCAGGAATCCGATTCTTCATCTTCTGACGGTAATCTTGTCCGAACCCTACCATAAGTTCCTCGTATGATAGCTCTAGACTGCAGACGAGTTAGCCTTTTGCTGGTCATATTGGCGGTGACCCTCGAAAGTTCTCCATCTTCACCCGGCGTTCTTCTTCGTCGGAAACGCCTAGGCCTTGGTTTTGGCGTTTCGGTACTAAGCCTTTCGAACACTGAGATTCTCTCGGGGACTGCCTTGATGCAGTTGCACTCAGACAGTACCGCCCGAATGAGCTTTGAACAAGGGCACTGAGTTTCTAGCCTTCGAGGACTTCTCTTTCTGGCTTTGCTCGTACCCCCAGCACGATAGTACAGCTCTTCCGTTTGAAAGTCGGAGCAACCTATTGTGTGTTGGCACGATTTCTCAGGTATAACGTCATCGTCATCTAACGACAATGTTTCCTTCTGAGGGTGAATTGCCTTCTTTGGGCTTTCAAGAGTCACGCGTCTCGATACACGCCTTTGTGGGCGTGAATTCTCAACAGGCTCCTGAACTTCAATACGCAGCGTAGTGCGCTTGGTTGCCCTGATTTCCTCGTCATGTTGGGGGTTGCGGTGACCCCCAGCGTGTTGAATCGTTCGGGGCTTTTTCATTGGGCCCAAACGTTCTTGAACTGGAACTTTGCATCGTCCATCGGGAAGTGGGCCAAGGCGCTCCAAAACTGACTTCTTTCTCCTGGATGATTCTGTGTGACCTCCCGGAGTAGCCATGGGTATTGTCGGCGACTTCGTTTGGTTCGCCGAAGGTTGAACCTGCTTCGAAGACTGCAAAGGTTGCTCTTTGGCCAGAATCACCACTTCGGGCTTGGGCCTCCAGACTTTGCGGGTTGGTGGCGGATTGCTTGCCACTTCCTTCTGCAGCTTCCTACGGGCTTCTTGGACTTGAGCCCGTGCCTGCGCTGACATCGCGCGGCGTTTGCGAATGCGCTCTTCTAATGTCGAACGGTTACGTTTAACGCGGACCCATTCGTTGGTTGGCGGCTTGGAGGAGGCGCCGTTCATCTGTCGTTGAGGCTGTTTGCCTCTCTTGTTCTTCAGATCCGCATTGTAACGGATCCCGTCAACTGACTCCATGGCCTTTGCGAATTGTTTCGCAAGGCGTTGGCGTTGCCCTTGGCGGGCTCTCTTCGAGAGAGTCACCATGCCCTCTGCGGCAGAAGGGTTGGCCAGAGAAGCTCCGACCTGGTTGGGAATTGGAGGAATCTCACCCGATGCGGCTTTGGCATCCAGCGGGGTGAGATCTTCGTTGGTGTTTTCCACATCTTCATATGGTCGAACTCGTATTCGACCTCCTCCACGACCGGGATTGAGATCCGCGGCTGCGACGCTACGATCTAGGCAGCGAGATCGTTGGCTCCCACTGTCGTCGCCAGATTGTTCGCGGTGAAAATAGCATTCTTCTTCATTATTGATTCCATTGATCACTTTGTTAACAGCTTTTTGAGTTACAAAGATCCGGTCTTTTTATAAGATCTGGTTATAATGAAAATCAAAGAAAAAAGAAAAAGATTACAACTTTCTCCTTATTTGTCGAACAAATTGCGAGCTCCTGTTTTGCGGTCGCTCGCTTTGTGGGTTGTTTGCCTGCGCCGGGGTTTATCCGTGGACCACCGCGAGATCTAGATCCGGTCGGATCTACGCAGTACGACGGGTATTATTTCACGAAGGAAATAATAGCCGGGGAGGATTAGTTCACCAAGGAAAAAATCGTCCAAATCTCGGGATCAAAGGCCAAGCTTTGATCCGGAGCACGCCTGCGTAGATCTGAGATCCGGTCCTCTCGAACACCTGCCTTATTTGGCGTTGACGATCGCCGAGCACCAGATCTGGATGAGCAAGTCCTCGAAGTCCTAAAGCTTGGATCTTTTTAAGTTCTGAGTCTTGAATCCAGCAGAGCTTCGCCTCTCCAAATTTTCCAACCTCTGAAAAATGAACCAAGGGGGCCTATTTATAGGCTCTCTGAACTGTGCCCGTGCACAGATTTGGGTCGGCCACCTATGGGTGGCCGGCACTGGGCCGAGCCACCCATAGGTGGCTCGGCTCTTGGCCGAGCCCCCCTTAGGCGTTGGGTTTCGTCGTTTTGTGTTGTTCTTGTTTTGTTCGTGATTCGGTTGTGCGGTTGATTTGTCTGGACTTGATTTGTTGACCTGATTTGGCAGCAAATCTGATTCCTGATTAGGCAGTAAATCCGCTTCTGAGTTCGAGTCCGAAACTGATCTTGATTCGATCGTGATTCGTCCGAGTCCGCTCTTGGTTGGATGACTCGTTGATTCCTCAACCCGTTAGCTTGATTCCGCACGCGAGTGGATTCATTCCGTTGTTTGTGTGCGGTTCGTTAGCTTCGTAGCCTCGTTAATCTGCTTCGTCGCGTATCGCTTGGCTTCGGCGTTGTGGACTAACTTGTTGTATATGGATACGTCGTCCGATGGTCGGTTTGTCGAATTGACGTCGTCGAGCTGTGTTAAGGGACTTATAGGCAGTTTTATACGCCTACACTTTCTTGCTCAATCTCAAACAAAAGATCCGGAAGGGTACAGATTTGATTTGATTATTTCAAATCCCCAACAACTGGTATCAGAGCTTCGTTCAGCAATTTGTGTGAAAGTCATGGCAGAGGAAAACAAATCAAAGATCGAGAAGTTTGACGGTTCATATTTCACCTACTGGAAGTCGCAGATGGAGGGCTATCCGTACCAGAAGGACTTGTATTACCCATTGATGGGCAAGGTAAAGGGAAAGAAGAAGGAGGAGTCAGATGGTGATTGGGAGATACTGGATAGGAAAGCTCTAGGGCAAATCCGTTTGTCACTCGCCAAATTAGTAGCCCACAATATTCTGAAGGAGAAGACGACGATGGGGCTTATGGAAGCGCTCGCGAAGATGTACGATCAACCGTCGGCAGCAAACAAGGTGCATCTCGTCAAAACTCTTTTCAACCTCAAGATGACAGAAGGACGGTCCTTCACGATGCACCTCAGCGAGTTCAACATGATTGTTGATCAGCTTATCTCAGTGGACATCACGTTTGATGATGAAGTGCAAGCCCTATTGATTCTATCGCAGCTGCCGGATAGTTAGGCAGGTTGTGTGACAGCAATCAAGAATTCGGCAGGGAAGGAGAAGTTGAAGCTGAGTGAGGTTGTTAGCATGATTGTATCCGAGGAGGTTAGAAGGAAATCGTCCAAATCAGAAGGTTCAGGTTCAGCTCTAAACTTTGAGCAGAGAGGCAGAAGCCAGAAGAAATGAAACCAGAACAGGAATCGGTCGAAATCAGTGAAGAAGAGGCCAAACTCGAAGGTTAGGCCTATCAAAGGGAAATGTTAGAACTACGGCCAGGAGGGCCATCTGTCCTCGGTCTGCAAAAGTCTAAAGAGGGATGCGGGTGAGCAGGAGGCTCATATCATGTAGGATGTCTTGATCCTTGCTATGGATAGCGACTCGGATTCTTGGGTCATCGATTCAGGAGCCTCTTTTCACGCTACTGCTAATAGGAAACTTTTTCAGAATTATGTAGCAGGGGACTTTGAAAAAGTGTATTTGGGAAATAACGAGCCCTGTAATATTATTGGAAAGGGCGAAGTGCAGATTCAGATGAAGGGCTCTAAGTGGACCTTGAAGAACGTGAGACACGTACCGAAGCTGAAGAGAAATCTTATTTCGGTGGGACAGCTTGGAGCAGAAGGCTATATTTCGATATTCACAGGGGATTCGTGAAAAATCTCTAATGGTACAATGATAGTTGCTCGAGGTAACAAACTAGAGACTCTCTACCTCATCTTACATGCGAGTGACACCCTCGCAATTGCAGCTGGCAAAGAGAGTACAGATCTGTGGCACAACAGGCGAGGGCACATGAGCGAGAAGGGGATGAAGATCTTAAATTCACAGGGACAGCTAACCGGGATCGACTCCGTGGAAGTCGGGGTTTGTGAAGACTGTATCTTTGGGAAGCAGAAGAGGGTTAGTTTTCAGAAGGGTGGAAGGCCACCTAAGGCTCAGAAGCTAGAGTTGATCCATACAGATGTATGAGGTCCAGCCAGTGTGTCTTCTTTTGGCGGTTCGAGATATTATGTCACCTTTATCGACGATCACTCGAGGAAGGTGTGGATCTACTTCATGAAGCACAAGTCAAAGGTGTTTGGAATCTTCAAGAAGTGAAAGGCCATGGTGGAGAACGAGACAGATCTAAAGGTGAAATGTCTGAGATCAGACAATGGTAGAGAATACGAGCTGGAGGAGTTCAAGAGGTTCTGTACTACGAATGGTATTCGCTTAGAGAGGACTACTCCAGGGACGTCGCAGCAGAACGGCATTGCGGAGAGGATGAACAGGACCTTGACAGAGCGTGCCAGGAGCATGCGATTACATGCAGGTCTGCCTAAGATATTTTGGGCGGATGCGGTGCATACGGCAACTTACCTTATTAATCACGGGCCATCGGTTCCATTAGATTTTAGGATTCCAGAGGAGGTTTGGAGTGGAAAGAAGATAAATCTCTCACACTTACGGGTAGTTAGTTGTGTGGCTTATGTTCATATCAGTGGACATGTCAGAGACAAGCTAGAAGCTAAGTCACAGAAGTGCACATTCATTGGATACGGCATTGATGAGTTCGGATATCGCCTTTGGGATGAGAAGAACAGGAAGATCATCAGAAGCAGGGACGTGATATTCAATGAGGATGTGATGTACAAGAATGAGGAAAATACCAAGGATAGCCAAAGCAGTGGGGGCAGCACTACGGATACAGGTGGATCTAAGTACATGGATTTATAGGAACTTCTAGATAGGGGTAATGATGTTTGTTCTGATCAGAGAATGGAGAAGGCTCCATATGCAGAAGAAACTACCCAAGGCGTGGAGCTTAAGAGGTCATCCAGGGTACTCAAATCAAATCCCAGATATCTTTCATCTCTTGACTACCTATTATTAACAGATAGCGGTGAACCGGAGTGCTAAGAAGAGGCAATGCAAGTGAGTGAATTTCAGCAGTAGGAGCATGCTATGCAGGAGGAGATGGATTCTTACTCACTAATGAGACATGGGAGTTAGCCCAGCTACCTGCACAGAAGAAAACCTTACATAACAAATGGGTCTACCGAGTCAAGCAGGAGAGTGATGGAAGCAAGAGATTCAAGGCTAGATTAGTAGTGAAGGGGTTTCAACAGCGGGAAGGAGTGGACTACACGGAGATATTTTCCCCTGTTGTGAAACTCACAACCATCAGAGTGGTGTTGAGTTTGGTAGCTATAGAAGACCTCTTTCTTGAGCAGTTAGATGTGAAGACTACCTTTCTTCATGGTGACTTGGATGAAGAAATCTACATGAAGCAGCATGTTAGCTTCATTGAAGAAGGAAAGGAAGAGATGGTGTGCAAGCTCAAGAAGAGCTTATATGGTTTGAAACAGACTCCGAGACAGTGATATAAGAAGTTTGATAACTTCATGCAGAACAATGGCTACAGAAGATGCAATTCAGAGTTTGATAACTTCATGCAGAACAATGGCTACAGAAGATGCAATTCAGATCATTGCTGTTATTTTAAAAAGTTCGAGTCCAGCTTCATTATTTTTTTATTATATGTTGATGACATGTTGGTAGCAGGACCATGTTTAGAGGAGATAAACAGTTTGAAGAAGCAACTAGCAAAGGAGTTTGCAATGAAGGATCTGGGTGTAGCGAAACAGATTCTAGGGATGCGAATCAGTAGGGATGAAGCTGAAGGGATAATAATATTGAGCCAAGATGAATACATTAAGAAGGTACTTCAGAGGTTCAACATGCATAATGCTAAAGTTGTTAGCACACCCCTTAGAAGTCAGTTCTAGCTATCTGAGGAGCAATCGCCTAAGACAGATGCAGATAGAGAGCATATGAGTAGGGTGCCATATTCTTCGGCCATTGGGAGTCTCATGTACGCGATGGTTTGCACGAGGCCGGATATCGTCCATGTAGTGAGTGTTATGAGCAGATTTGCAAGCAATCCAAGGGTGCAACATTGGGAGGTCGTGAAGTGGATAATGCGGTACTTGAGAGGGACAACGAACAAGCCATTATGTTTTAGGAGGAAGGAGTTGGTTCTGCAGGGATACGTGGATGCGGACTTCACCGGTGATCATGATACGAGGTGAAGCACCACGAGGTATGTTTATACCTTAGCGTCGACAGTAGTGAGCTGGGTCTCATGTTTGCAGAAGATTGTGACTTAGTATACAACCGAGGCTGAGTATGTCGCGGTGACTGAAGCAAGCAAGGAGATGATCTGGTTGAACGGGTGCTTGAAAGAGTTGGATCTGAAGCAAGAGAGAGGAGGTCTTTATTGTGATAACCAGAGTGCTATACATCTTGCCAAGAATCCAGTATATCATGCCAGAATGAAGCACATCATGTCAAATACTATTTTATATGCTCGCTAGTTGAAGACGAAAAATTGCATTTGATAAAGATTTTGGGGAGTCAAAATCCGGCCATTGAGAAACTGGAGTTGTGCGCAACTTCAGTTGGCCTTCATGAGTAGAAGACGAAGGTGGAGCCACACTATGAGGATCGGCGAGATTGCTAGGATTTTTTAAGTAGGAGAAGATGCTTGCGAAGAAGGCGGAGTTCGGGAGAGCTCATTGATGGTGGTTTGATCTCCAAGTGGGAAATTGTTGGTCTTGAGAGTGGAGACCCAAACCTAGAATCAAAATCAACAATTGCATGAAAATTTAAGACAGGTCATGGGTGGAGACCCAAACCTAGAATCAAAATCAACAATTGCATGAAAATTTAAGACAGGTCATGGGTGTGGTCTGCGCCACACCAAGGTGTGACAGAATCTGCCCTGTCTGTCATGGGTGTGGTCTGTGCCACATCAGGGTGTGGCAGAATCTGTCATGTCTGCCATGGGTGTGGTCTGCGCCACATCAGGGTGTGACAGAGTCTGCCCTGTCTGTCATGGGTGTGGTCTCCGTCACACCAGGGTGTGGCAGACTCGTTTTAGAATCCTAATCTGTTTGGGATTGTGTTTTGTTATAAATAGAAACACGTCTCTTTAGGGTTTAAGAGAGAAAAAGAGCACGAAAAGAAGGGGGGTTTTGAGGGCTCTTTGAGGTTAGAAATCTTAGAGAGAGAGAGGCCAATTGAAAACATTATAATCTTCTTCAAGTAATCAAAGAATTATGTGGTGTGGCTCTCGAGGACGTAGGCACGTTGCCGAACCTCGTTAAATCTTTGTTTTGTGGTGAATTTCTTTCTTGCTCGACTCTCAAACACAAGATCCGGAAGGGTACGGATTTGATTTGATTATTTCAAATCCCTAACAAATCTGTCAAACTTTCTAGTGTGGTTTCTTTATCAGGATAATCTGTTAATCCAAGTACCATGGGAAATCTATTTACATAAAGGGAAAATCTTCTTTTAACCCAAAGTTTTACTCCAACTTATTTTTAAACCCACCTACCTTTATTATGATCCATACACCCAAAGTACAACACCCACTTGTTTATAAATCCAAAGTATCAAATACACCATATTTATATATTGTATCCAAAAAATAAAAGATAAATCCCGAAATTACCCTTGTTCTTCTTCTTCTCCTCCCTAATAACTACCCAGGGCTCAACTCTCTCTTTCTAATTATCTACATCTTTCTAGTTCTCCTCCCACTCAAAAAAAACCCTAAAAATTCAAGGGTTTTGATCTCTTGCATTGGCATCCAATGTCAACTTGCAGGTTTCTCTTCACTAGATCCTTCGTTGAAGGGGGCGATGGCAGTGACCCTAGGACCATCCAGTCCACTCAAAGCCGACCAATAGAAAATGGTATGTTAACATTTTAAAATTTTAGGTTTTTTGGCAATATCTTGTTAAAAATGTCTTGTTCTTATAAATTGATGGATTCTTATCAAGCTTATGCTTCAAGAAAGAGTATGTGCATAACAATTTTGCTCATATAAATCTATATTTTGGTGACTAGGTTGATGCATAGAAGGTGTTTGATGAAATAACAAAAGGGATATAGTTATTTGGACCACAACGATTAGCGGTTATGCCATATTGTTGTTGGTTGAGGAGGCAATAAAGGTGGTTGATGAAATGTCCAAGAGAAGTTCAGTTTTGTGGACCGCCATGATCATAGCCCATCGGTATGCCATCCTACGCCCTCCGGTTGCTCCTCACCATTTTCTATTGTCGCCAACACCTAACGCAATACACAGCTACCCCTCAATCAGAAACGATTCATCAATGCACGTACACTAACTATCCAATCAAATACAAATACACAGCTACCCCTCAATCAGAAACGATTCATCAATGCACGTACACTAACTATCCAATCAAATACATGAGAGAATTCTCCACTCTTGGCATTCGATCAGATCTTAGCATTGTTGTCACATTGCAACCCAAACGGCAAATCAACTATAGCCTGCAATATGATGTACCAAGTAGTATATAATGTATCGTGTTGTATGAAATTTTCTATATTATGTGTATATAGATGATTTGTGTGAATATTGTATCAAATGCACTATCCAATGTATCATGCTGTATCAAATTTTCTATTAGAAATTTATCAGTGTATCTAGTAGAAATGTATACAATGTTTTGATAGTGGTGATTATGGATTATTTCCATTCAATCTTCATGGATTATTTTCATTCAATGTTATGTGCTTGAGTTTAGTGTTTGATAGATATGAATATCTGTAATGAATGGATGCACTGATTGAACTGAAGAAGTATTGATGGTAGGTTGTGGTAACTATAGCCTATTGGGCCATATTATGTATCGTGTGTCCAATTATCCACCTCGACGAGGGGTCCTCACTCAATTTTCCAGCTTTTGATAAAGTATAGCACTTTATGGGAAAGTATAGCAGCTTATTAATGAAGTATAGCACCATATGGTAAAGTATAGCACCTTATGGTAATAGTATAACACTTTATCGATAAAGTATAGCACCTTATGGTCTCTGAAAATTCAGCAACTTATTGCATTGCGATAAACCAAATAAGTTTTGTTAGGGCCATGCAAATACTCGATGACCTACGTTATGTGTCGCGTGACCAATTATCCACCTCGACGAGGGGTCCTCGCTCAATTTTAAAGCATTCGGCAAAGTATAGCACCTAATGGGAAAGTATAGCACCTTATGGCCAAAGTATAGCACTATATGGTAAAATATAGCACTTTATTAGCAAAGTATAGCACCTTATTGGCAAAGTACAACACCTTATGCTCTCGGAAAATTCTGCACATAAAGTTGTCTAAAACCAAATCAGTTTTTTTCACCGTAACATAAACACTCGATGACCTACGTTACGTGTTTATTGACCAATCATCCACCGCGACGGGGGGTCCTAGCGTAATTTTGAAGCTTTTGGCAAAGTATAGCACTTTATGGGAATTTATAGCACCTTATGACCAAAGTATAGCACTTTATTAACAAAGTATAGCACATTATTGGCAAAGTATAGCACCTTATGCTCTCTGAAAATTCTGCACCTTAAGTTGTCTAAAACCAAATCAGTTTTTTTCATCGCAACGCAAACACTCGATGACCTGTGTTACGTGTTTATTGACCAATCATCCACAGCGACTGGGGGTCCTCGCGCAATTTTAAAGATTTTGGCAAAGTATAGCACTTTATGGGAAAGTATAGCACCTTATGACTAAAGTATAGCACTATATAGCAAAGTATAGCACTTTTTTGGCAAAGTATAGTGCTTTATTGGCAAAGTATAGCACCTTATACTCTCTAGAAATTCTGCACCTTAAGTTGTCTAAAACCAAATTAGTTTTTTTTTCTCGCAACGTAAACACTCGATGACCTACGGTACATGTTTATTGACCAATCATCCACCGTGACGGGGGTCCTCATGTAATTTTGAAGCTTTTAGTAAAGTATAGCACTTTATGGGATAGTATAGCACCTTATGGCAAAAGTATAGCACTATATGGCAAAGTATAGCACTTTATTTCACCACAACACAAACACTCAATGACCTACATTACGTGTTTATTGACCAATCATCCACCGCAACGGGGGTCCTCGTGCAATTTTGAAGCTTTTGGCAAAGTATAGCACTTTATAGGAAAGTATAGCACCTTATGGCCAAAGTATAGCACTATATAGCAAAGTATAGCACTTTATTGGCAAAATATAGCACCTTATTGGCAAAGTATAGCACCTTATGCTCTCTGAAAATTCTGCACCTTAAGTTGTCTAAAACCAAATCAGTTTTTTTACCGCAACGCAAACACTCGATGATCTACGTTACGTGTATATTGACCAATCATCCACTGTGACGGGGGGTCCTCGCGCAATTTTGAAGCTTTTGGCAAAGTATAGCACTTTATGGGAAAGTACACCACCTTATGGCCAAAGTATAGCATTTTATTAGCAAATGATAGCACCTTATTGGCAAAGTATAGCACCTTATTAGCAAAGTATAGCAACTTATGCTCTTCGGAAATTCTGCACCTTAGGTTGTCTAAAATCAGTTTTTTCACCACAACGTCAACACTTGATGACCTATGTTACGTGTTTCTTGACCAATCAACTACCGCGATGGGGGTCCTCGCGTAATTTTAAAACTTTTGGTAAAGTATAACACTTTATGGGAAAGTACAACACCTTATGGCCAAAGTATAGCGCTATTTGGCAAAGTATAGCACTTTATTGGTAAAGTATAGCATCTTATTGGTAAAGTATAGCACATTATGCTCTGTGGAAATTCTACACCTTAACTTGTCTAAAACCAAATCAGTTTTTTCACCGCAACGCAAACACTCGATGACATACGTTACGTGTTTATTGACCAATCATCCACCGCGACGGGGGTCCTCGCGTAATTTTGAAGCTTTTGGCAAAGTATAACACTTTATGAGAAAGTATAGTACCTTATGGCCAAAGTATAGTACTATATAACAAAGTATAGCACTTTATTGGCAAAGTATAGCACCTTATTGGCAAAGTATAGCACCTTATTCTCTCTGGAAATTCTGCACCTTAAGTTATCTAAAACCATATCAGTTTTTTTCACCACAACGCAAACCCTCAATGACCTACGTTACGTGTTTATTGACCAATCATCCACCGCGACGGGGGTCCTTGCGTAATTTTAAAGTTTTGGGTAAAGTATAGTACTTTATAGGAAAGTATAGCACCTTATGGCCAAAATATGGTACTATATAGCAAAGTATAGCACTTTATTGGCAAAGTATAGCACCTTATTGGCAAAGTATAGCATCTTATTCTCTCTAGAAATTCTGCACCTTAAGTTATCAGTTTTTTTCACCACAACGCAAACCCTCGATGACCTACGTTAGGTGTTTATTGACCAATCATCCACCGCGACAGGGGTCCTTGCGTAATTTTAAAGTTTTTGGCAAAGTATAGTACTTTATAGGAAAGTATAGCACATTATGGCCAAAATATGGCACTATATAGCAAAGTATAGCACTTTATTATCAAAATATAGCACCTTATTGGCAAAGCATAGCACCTTATGCTCTCTAAAAATTCTGCACCTTAAGTTATCTAAAACCAAATCTGTTTTTTTCACCGTAACGTAAACACTCGATGATCTACGTTACGTGTTTATTGACCAATCATCCACCGTGATGGGGGGGTCCTCGCACAATTTTGAAGCTTTTGGCAAAGTATAGCACTTATGGGAAAATATAGCACTTTATGACCAAAGTATAGCACTATATGGCAAAGTATAGCACTCTATTGGCAAAGTATAGCACCTTATTGGCAAAGTATAGCACTTTATGCTCTCTAGAAATTCTACACCTTAAGTTGTCTAAAACCAAATTAGTTTTTTTTACCGCAACGCAAACGCTCAATGATCTACGTTACGTGTTTATTGACCAATCATCCATCGCGACGGGGGGTCCTCACGCAATTTTGAAGCTTTTGGTAACTATAGCACTCTATAATGAAAAAATAGAACCTTATAGCTAAAGTATAGCACTTTATTGGCAAAGTATAGCACCTTATTGGCAAAGTATAGCACCTTATTAGCAAAGTATAGCACCTTATGCTCTCTGGAAATTCTGCACCTTAGGTTGTCTAAAACCAAATTAGTTTTTTTTCACCATAACGCAAACACTCGATGACCTACGTTAAGTGTTTATTGACCAATCATCCACCGCGACGTTGGTCCTCATGCAATTTTGAAGCTTTTGGCAAAGTATGGCACTTTATGGGAAAGTACACCACCCTATGGCCAAAGTATAGCACTATTTGGCAAAGTATAGCATTTTATTGGTAAAGTATAGCACCTTATTGGTAAAGTATAGCACCTTATGCTCTCTGGAAATTTTGTACCTTAACTTGTCTAAATCCAAATCAGTTGTTTTTCACTGCAACACAAACACTCGATGACCTACGTTGCGTGTTTATTGACTAATCATCCACCGTGACGGGGGTCCTCGTGTAATTTAGAAGATTTTGGCAAAGTATAACACTTTATGGGAAAGTATAGCACCTTATGGCCAAAGTATAGTACTATATAACAAAGTATAGCACTTTATTGGCAAAGTATAGCACCTTATTGGCAAAGTATAGCACCTTATGCTCTATGGAAATTCTACACCTTAAGTTGTCTAAAACCAAATCAGTTTTTTCTACCGTAACGCAAACACTCGATGACCTACGTTACGTGTTTATTGACCAATCATCCACCGTGACGGGGGTCCTCGCGTAATTTTGAAGCTTTTGGCAAAATATAGCACTTTATAGGAAAGTATAGCACTTTATGGCCAATGTACAGCACTATATAGAAAAGTATAGCACTTTATTGGCAAAATATAGCACCTTATTGGCAAAGTATAGCACCTTATGATCTCTGGAAATTCTGCACCTTAAGTTGTCTAAAATTAAATTAGTTTTTTTCACCGCAACTCAAACACTCGATGGTCTACGTTACGTGTTTATTGACCAATCATCCACCGCGACGGGGGGTCCTCCCGTAATTTTGAAGATTTTGGCAAAGTATAGCACTTTATGGGAAAGTATAGCACATTATGGCCAAAGTATAGCACTATATGGCATAGTATATATTTTATTGGCAAAGTATAGCAACTTATTATCAAATAAAACTAATTTGGTTTTAGACAACTTAAGGTGCAGAATTTTCAGAGAGCATAAGATGTTATACTTTGCCAATAAGGAGCTATACTTTGCTAATAAAGTACTATACTTTTGTCATAAGGTGCTATACTTTCCCAAAAAGTGCTATACATTGCCAAAAGCTTCAAAATTGCATGAGGACCCCCCGTCACGATGGATGATTGGTCAATAAACACGTAACGTAGGTCATCGAGTGTTTGCGTTGCGGTGAAAAAAACTGATTTGGTTTTAGACAACTTAAGGTGCAGAATTTTCAGAGAACATAAGGTATTATACTTTGCCAATAAAGTGCTATACTTTGCTATATAGTGCTATACTTTGACCATAAGGTGCTATACTTTCCCATAAAGTGCTATACTTTATCAAAAGCTTCAAAATTGCGCGAGGACCCCCTGTCGCGATGGATGATAGGTCAATAAACACGTAACGTAGGTCATCGAGTGTTTGCGTTGCGATGAAAAAACTAATTTGATTTTAGACAACTTAAGGTGTAGAATTTTCAGAGAGCATAAGGTGCTATACTTTGCCAATAAGGTGCTATACTTTGCCAATAAAGTACTATACTCTTTCATATAGTGCTATACTTGTTAGACCCTAGAGGGGGGGTGATTAGGGTCTTATGCTAATCTAATCCGATTAAATGCCAATTAAAATTAATTAACAAGTTATCCTAGCAAGTATGAAATACAACAATGATAAATGAGCTAGGATAAGCAATATGAACAAATGTATATATCCTAGCAATGAGATATTACAAATATATGTAACTAGGATATATAAACTAACACAAGGGTAAAATAAACAATCTACACAAGTGATAGGGAATTATGATGTGCAATACACAAAGGCGATATAAGATATGAAAACAAGAATAAGAACGCCAATGCAATCACAAACAAAATGATATGTTTACGAGGTTCGGTCCCCACGACCTACGTCCCCGCTCCTCACCTCGAGGAGATCTCCACTATCACAACCGGGTTTTCTACGTTCACCCGAATAACGTATACACCTCACACTCGGTTTTCTAGCTAACCGAAAACTTTACAATCAACACTCTTGCAATCACACTCTACACACTAAGTGTTGGTCCTAGCCCGTGTCCTCCTCCTCAAGTGCTCGGTTACAACCTCTCCCTAGGCACGTCAACCGACGCCACTCCTCTTGGATTTGACCCCGTCTCTCACCACACACTCCTCACTCGGTGTACAAGTGTATTACAAAGTGATCCTCACAATTAGGCACAATACAATAAATGATTGTTCTCTCTAACAAGGTGAGAACTCAATTAAGCACAACTCCTAGTCACAAACCCACAACCCCAAACTATACTATGAATGTAAATACAATAAGCTCAAAAGGTTGTGTGTGAAAACAAGGAGTAAATCAACTCAAACTAAACTCAAATAAAACTAGCTTTAATAGAAATGATAATCAACAAATAATTATAAATAAAAGCTAGATTGAGTTTAGAAAACTTCTCAATAGATCAAGAGTGGAAGGAGAAGAGTTGGATGCTCAAACACCAATAGATGATCTCCTCAATCTCTTGTGGAAGTGATTCACAAAACCAAAACACTCAAATGCTTAAAAGCTTATAAACACACTTAAACCAAACATAAACCCTTGATTAAAACTTCCTTAAACTTGTTTTTAAAACTCACTTGATCAATATGAAAAGACATCAGCAATGGGGTATATATAGGAAGAGGAAATATCAGTAAAAACCCCAAGACAGAAAGACCAAAAATCCCCAGAAGAGTCAGCTCAGAAATAGCCGTTAGAAGTCCAATGGTCACATTGTCGGTCGACCGAAAATTCCGTCGGTCGACCGATGAGAGCAAAAACACGAAGAAAACGTTCTGGACAATCGTCGGTCGACCGGTGCGGTCGACCGATGGAGTTTTTCGGTCGACCGTACCGGTCGACCGACAGACTTCTGTCGCCCAGTGAACTCTTGACCTCAGGTTCGGTCGACCGGTGCGGTCGACCGAATACTGATACTCCTGAAAAACTGTTTTGAAAGCTGTATATCTGATTTTGAAACACTGTTTAAAAATAGCAAACAAATTCCAAAAAATATAAAACTTTGGGGAATGATTGTAGACATGATAATAAACATGCTACAACGACTGGTTTCGAAAAAGGACTTCCCAAATGAAAAATATCATCATTTTACAAAATAGTCCAAAACATGAAAATATGAGATACTTGAATTTTGATGTTTTGACATAAACCAACTTTTGAAACTTTGTGAAATGTTTTTTTATAAACATATCATAAAAACTCAAAACACATGTATGTATATATATAACTATATATATGCATAGAAACCAAAACTTATGTATATATATATATATAACTATATATATATATATATACGAAGAAACCAATAAAATGTGTGTGTATAGATATTGAGCTTAACGTATTAAACACACATAATATAAAACCTAAACTAAGTTACCCAAGCTAGATCTTGATCTTCAATAAGCTCTTCTTGGTAATCTTGCGGATGAAGCTTGAACTTGGATCTTCAACTTGAATTTGCATAGCTTCACTCCACTATTCCGCCAACCTCCATTGGATATCATCGTTGAAGCTCTATTCCATCCATCCTCCAATAACGTTGTTTGCCTAGAATAAATACGAAAACACAAACACTAGACAAACAACATTAGAAGTAAATTGTTTGTTAAACATCATCAAAACAAGAAGGCCAACAATACTTTGGCCATAAGGTGCTATACTTTCCCATAAAGTGTTATACTTTGCCAAAAGCTTCAAAATTGCTCGAGAACCCCCCGTCGCGGTGGATGATTGGTCAATAAACACGTAACATATGTCATTGAGTGTTTGCGTTGTGGTAAAAAAACTGATTTGGTTTTAGACAACTTAAGGTGCTGAATTTTTAGAGAGCATAAGGTGCTATACTTTGCCAATAAGGTGCTATACTTTGCTAATAAAGTGCTATACTTTGTCATATAGTGCTATACTTTGGCCATAATGTGTTATACTTCTCATAAAGTGCTATACTTTGCCAAAAGCTTCAAAATTGAGCGAGGACCTCTCGTCGAGGTGGATAATTGGTCACGTGACACATGACGTAGGTCATCGAGTGTTTGCATGGCCCTAACAAAACTTATTTGGTTTATCACAACACAATAAGTTGCTGAATTTTTAGAGACCATAAGGTGCTATACTTTATCGATAAGCTACTATCTATTGCCATGAGGTGTTATACTTTATCATAAGGTGCTATACTTCATCAATAAGCTGCTATACTTCCCATAAAGTGCTATACTTTATCAAAAGCTGGAAAATTAAGCGAGGACCCCTCGTCGAGGTGGATAATTGGACACATGAAACATAATATGGCCCAATAGGCTGTAGTTACCACAACCTACCATCAAAACATCTTCAGTTCAATCAGTGCATCAATTCATTACAGATATTCATATCTATCAACCACTAAACTCAAGTACATAACATTGAATAAAAATAATCCATGAAGATTGAATGGAAATAATCCAAAAGCATTACTATCGAAACGTTGTATACATTTCTACTAGATACATTTCTACTAGATACACTGATAAATTTCTAATAGAAAATTTGATACAGCATGATACATTGGATAGTGCATTTGATACAATATACACACAAATCATCTATTAGTGTACATGCATTGACGAATCGTTTCTGATTGAGGGGTAGCTGTGCATTGCGTTAGGTGTTGGCGACAATAGAAAATGGTGAGGAGCAACCGGAGGGCGTAGGATGGCATACCGATGGGCTAAGATCATGGCGGTCCACAAAACCAAACTTCTCTTGGACATTTCATCAACCACCTTTATTGCCTCCTCAACCAACAACAATATGGCATAACCGCTAATCGTTGTGGTCCAAATAACTATATCCCTTTTGTCATTCCATCAAACACCTTCTATGCATCAACCTAGTCACCAAAACATAGATTTATATGAGCAAAATTGTTATGCACATACTCTTTCCTGAAGCATAAGCTTGATAAGAATCCATCAATTTATAAGAACAAGACATTTTTAACAAGATATTGCCAAAAAACCTAAAATTTTAAAATGTTAACATACCGTTTTCTATTGGTCGACTTTGAGTGGACTGGGTGGTCCTAGGGTCGCTGCCACCGCCCCCTTCAACGAAGGATCTAGGGAAGAGAAACCTGCAAGTTGACATTGGATGCCAATGCAAGAGATCAAAACCCTTGAATTTTTAGGGTTTTTTTTTTGAGTGGGAGGAGAACTAGAAAGATGGAGATAATTAGAAAGAGAGAGTTGAGCCCTGGGTAGTTATTAGGGAGGAAGAAGAAGAAGAACAATGGTAATTTCGGGATTTATCTTTTATTTTTTGTATACAGTATATAAATATGGTGTATTTGATACTTTGGGTTTATAAATAAGTGGGTGTTGTACTTTGGGTGTATGGATCATAATGAAAGTAGGTGGGTTTAAAAATAAGTTGGAGTAAAACTTTGGGTTAAAAGAAGATTTTCCCTTACATAAAATGATATTGAGAGCATTTGCAAATTTCTTCAGAAATAGAGGACTCCTCTGCCTCTATGTTGTTGTTCACTCTAGTATTGCTTCTTATACTTCTTCTAGTTCCTATTTGGTCATAGATTTTGGAGCTACAATTTGACTTGTTCTTCTAATCTTTTTTCATCTTATGATCTTGGTTCTGGATAGGGTAAAGTTAAACTTGTTGATGGCTCCTGTTTCATCATTGAAGAAAGGTTTACATTAATCTAGACAATTTAACTCTTAAATCTACTCTTTACGTTCCAAAACTGTCTAGTAATCTTCTTTCTATCAGCAATATTAAAAAAAATTTTAATTGCTTCATAGCATTTTATCCATCTCATTGTGTTTTCCAAGATTTCCAAATGAAGCAGACGATTGTGAGTGGTCATGATGTTGGCGGACTTTATCTTATTGACATGAAGAATCCTTCAAGGTATCAATCTTCTACAAAATGCCAGATTAGCAATTTCAGCTATGACTCTATGTCTAAGATCACACTCTGGCATGCTTAGGTTAGGTCATCTTTCATTTAAGTCTTTGAGGGTTTTTTTTCCAGATTTGTTCGGGTCTATTCAAATTAGTTATCTTCAATGTCAAGTGTGCCAGTTTTCAAAGCATGTGAAAAGTTTTTATTCATGTTCTATCAATAAAGTGAATGCATATTTTGATTTAATTCATTTTGATGTGTGGGGTGCTTCTCCTGATATTTCTATAAATGATATTAAATATTTTATTTTATTTATCGATCACTTCTCTAGATATATATACTTCGGTTTACCTAATAAAAAGCAAAAATGAAGTTCCTAGAATTGTGAAAATTTTCTATAAGGTGGAAACTCAATTTGAAAAAGAATTAAAAATTTTCGTTTTGGTAAGGCAAAGGAATACTTAGAAATTTTCTTAAATGAGTATTTTCAAGATAAGTACTATCCATCAAAGTTCTTATCCGGTGACTCCGCAACAAAATGACATTGTGAAGAGGAAATATATATACCTTCTTGAAACTTCTAGAGCTTTCCTTCAAAATCATCAAGTTGCAAAACATTTTTTGCCTGAAGCTATTCTCACTACTGCATATGTAATAAATAGGACACCTTCCAAAGTTCTTCAGTTGAAGGCTCCTACATCGCTGTTTAGACCAAACAATAAGATATTCTTTGTATTTTTTGATGCTTGGGTTCTATACATATGAAAGATTCTAGTTACTCTAAATTGGATCCTAAGTCTATCAAGGGAATATTCATTGGTTATTCACCTACCCAAAAGGGATATAAATGTTTGGATCCTTTTACTGGCAAGAGGTATATAACTACGGATGTTATCTTTCATGAGTTAGAACCATTTTTCAGCAAGAGTAGTTCTTATAATACCCCTTACAATAAAACTACTAGCTTTCACATGAGTCAGATTCCTATTGATGTTCCTTCTAGTGTTTCACACAAGGATTCTCTTACTCATGACTTTTCTCCAAGAATTGATACTGAGGAGATTACCTGTAGTCAAAGAAGAGAACCACAACCAACAGACAACCAAACTCATTCGGATGCTTCTCAGGATGGTCCAAATATCTCTGGTAATTCTTTTTATCCACCATCTCAGGAAATAGTTTCTGAATTTGATTTACCAATTGCTTTGAGAAAAGTAATAAGATAGAGTCATCCTTCATCTAGGTATGCTTCCCATAGTACTGCGAATCCAATTGAAGAGTATCTTGATTATTCTCATCTCTCACCAATTGTTTGATCTATCACTGACTTGAGTGTCAGAGCACATGCCGAGGAGATCTCCTCCGGGGTCTCTAATGTCTGCACTACTTGTGCAGGGATCTGCTGCTCAACCCTCTCCTTAATTTGTCAGCCATCAGAGAGGATTTATGGATTCTAAACTTCTTCTAACGTCATCCTAATTACAAATTAAATTTCTAACATCAACATCAAATAAGAAAAACTGAGCGAGGACAAAGTTAATGGTGAAGTCAATGAACAACCATGAAGAACCTGTTGGAAACATAACATACAATGCAGCGGAAAATTACATATCATGTAGACTAATCGAAATTAATAAAATCTAGAAAAATATCTGAAATGCTTTCTGAATTTCTTTGATAATCCGTCCCAAGACCAAAACAAAATAGCTTCCTCAAGAGAAAAAGCCTCCAACTGAAATCCACCCGTCACCGAAGAGGAGCAATACTGAGAGATAGGTTCTCAAAATCTATTTCTTTTTCTCATATTTTTTCAAGGCTTCATATGAATCCTATATATAGGATTGGACCTTCCTTATAGATTTCAATTTTAAAACAATTCTTAATTGTTTAAAACTCTATCCATAACATTTAAAGATAGAATATTCTTTCCATAATAATTAGGATAGAAAAATAATTGTATTACATATAAACCTCTTCTAATGACATTAGTGAGATCAATTGGGTCCCATATCGAGAACCATTTATTAATAAAATTAATAATTTTAATTTAACAATCAAATCCCTATCCGACCAACTGTTCATAAAAGCTCTTCCATAATATGGGATTAAATATTCATGAATAATATTATCTTACATTTAATCCCCTCCAGTATCAATTTATTTTAGGAAACTTTATTGAGCAGGACGAATCACCTATTTGCTCAATCCTAAAATTGCAATCCCATGAACATAAATAAAAATTTATTTTGAAACATTAAAATATTTTATTTTATAAGAAAATAATTTCAGAAAAATAATTTCAAAAAATCACCCGTCGAAGAGAATTTAATATCTTCACAGGATATGCATAATAAATTAACTCATAAAAATGAGTATACTAGATCCTATCTAGATATCCATCATTTTCCTAAATGAAATATAATAACCCAACATTTTAGGTTGTATAGCACTTGTAAAATAAGCTTAACCATCATATCAAAGTATTAGACTATCAAATCGAAAATGATAATATCATCAAGTCTAAGGGACCATGTAACAATTCGAATTCTCTATCTCTTAGGAGACTCGTCCTAGAGAATCCAAATAAGGTCTTGTACTACACATATCAAATATGCGCTTATGACATACACCCAGGGAATCTTCATTTCTGATAGCTGAGATCAAACCATCACATCTCATATGTCGTTTTCATGCAAAATAACCTGTTATAGCAAAGCTATCATTTACTAGTTATAGGTTAAGCACAAATTTAAGAAATTTCTGAATTAGATCATATCTCCAAGAAAGTGACCATCACAGTGTATGATCAAACAAAATAATCTCTAAGGATAATATAACAATTATATAAAAGATACCCAAACAACATGTGCAATAATAAACTCAATTAATATTTAATAAAAAATGTATTGGATGTTTAAGGGCATATAACACTACTCTAGCAATCTCCCACTTGTCCTCACATCCAATCAGATACAATCCTATCTCCCATTTTTCTAAATGTCTGTCAAAAACCTTTTGTGACAATGGTTTTGTGAAAGGATCTGCAATGTTATCCATTGTAGCAATCTTTTGAATCACCACATCTTTTCTGTTGTGAATCTCTCTAACAAGATGATATTTCCTTTCAATGTACTTAGACTTCTGATGAGTCCTTGGCTGTTTAATTTGAGCAACAGCTCCACTGTTATCGCAGAACAAAGGAATTGAAATACACTAGCAGGAACTATGTCAAGCTCACGGACAAACTTATTTATCCATACTCCTTCTTTTGCGGCTTCACTTGCTTCTACATATTCTGCTTCAGTTGTAGAATCAGTGGTGACATTTTCCTTAACACTTCTTCAACTAAAAGCACCATTATTGATGATATAAACATATCCAGATGTAGACTTTCTATCATCTAGATCGGATTGGAAATCAGAATCAGTATATCCTTCAATGCTCATGTCATTTTCATCATAAACTAAACAATAGTCTTTAGTTCTACGCAAATATTTAAATATGGCTTTCACTGCAGTCCAATGTTCCTCGCCAGGATTTGGCTGAAATCTACTTACAAGGCCAACAGCATATGCTATGTCGGGTCTTGTACATAACATAGCATATATCAAACTACCAACTACCGAAGCATATGGTATCTTTCTAAAACTCTCAATTTCCTCTTTAGATTTAGGACACATTTTCTTTGAGAGTGAAATTCCATATCTTGTAGGAAGTAATCCTTTTTTGGAATCTTGCATGTTGAACCTTCTGAGGATCTTCTCCACATAAGTAGACTATGATAATCCTATACGTCTTTTCTCTCTATCTCTATAGAGTTTGAGACCCAAAATATAGGATGCTTGACCAAGATCTTTCATAGAGAACTTGTTTGAAAGTCATAATTTAACTGATGTCATCATACCTACATCATTCCCAATGAGTAGTATGTCATCAACATAAAGCACTAGGAACACAATGGAATTATTCTGTCGTTTCTTATATACACAAGCTTCTTCAGAATTTTGGATAAAATCATATTCTTTAATCGTTTCATCAAAATGAATATTCCAACTCCTTGAAGCCTGTTTAAGTCCATAAATTGACCGATTCAATTTGCAAACCATACTTTCTTGACCTTTACATACATTGTAGGCGTAAAAAAAATGCTTACGGACATCCAAATACTGCTCAAGACAAAGAAAATACGATAAACACCATTATCTAAGTCATGGGAAATCATACAAGACCGAAGGAAGCAAAAGGATCTGTGAATCCTTCTTTTGCGGCAGTGATAGCTGTCGCGCATTGCCACAGCAATGATTGCTGCCGCGCATTGCCGCGGCAGTTGTTGGTGACGCGCAAGCTACAGGGAGCTGCTGCGGCAGTTACAAAACAGTTATACGATGATTTTTTCAAAGTCCACGTGGTGCCATGATAAAAAAAACGTGTGCTGATGTGGACAAGCGGTTAAACCACAAAAAAATGGTTAAACGTCGTGGGAGAACAGTTTCAAACAGGATGGAACATAGCTAGAACTGTCTCTTTGGCCGCGACAGTCCACACTGACGCGCCAATAGCCGCAGCAGCATAGACTGAAGCGCCCAAAGAGCCTACACTCGATCAGTTATTTTGCATCCGTTTCCACTGTTGTACACCTCTATCCCTATAAATACCTCCCTACACACGAAACAAAGGACAGAGAGCAGATTGGAGAAAAGAAGCTTAAGCTTTTTGTTGAATTGGAGAGAGTCTTCATTCCTTAGAACTGGTTCTAGTGATTCCTAGAGATTCAAGTTCTGACTTGATCTTTAGAAGAGTGAACCTCTTACATCGATAAGATATTCGCTTGAAATTCTTACTTCAATAAACGAAGAAAGAATCCCCAAATCCCTTCACAATCTGTGATTTGGTAGTCCACGAGTTAAAGCACTCCCGACACAGGCAAAGTCCCACAAAACAGGAGTTGATAAACGATTTCTGTGTTATTTTCCAAGAAAGTTGTAATTTGTTTATTTTTCATTGTAATTCACTGTAAACGACTTAAGTTTTAATGGAATCGACAATAAAAATGACTTTCGACAAAAACAAACTGGCGACCACAGTGGAAGCCAACGGTCTCTCTGCCGAGGCCGTAGTGTCGCAGCCGATCAAGATTATGATCAATGAAGAGATCGAATACGAGTTCGATCAAGCGAAGTTCGAGGAGTATCTGTCATCCTCATCCTGAATACGAGTTCGATCAAGCGAAGTTCGAGGAGTATCTGTCATCCTCATCCTCAAAATCTTCCTCACCTCATAAGTGTAGGAAGATTTCGTCTTCCAGAAAGGTTACTCAGTCTTCAACTTCGGTGAAAGCCACATGTGAAGACTGTTGCCCAGTTGTTGCTAAGGACTCTACTTGCAACATATCTGCTCCAAATGACCCTTCACCAGCTCAAGGGTCTTTAAACCAAAATTTGCCAGTACTGACAAAGAGGGCTCGTCAGAGACATTGTCAACGCTGTGCTCGTCAATTGGCCAAGGCCTTACAACAAACCGACGGAGTCCATTACTATACGGACTTAGAGTCGAGGAAGCATAAAGTGAACCAGTTGCCTCAACGACAGAACACCCACATTTCTACACAACTTACGACAGAGGAATGGATCCTCGTCAAAAGAGCACGTTCAACTCTCAAAGAACGCATACAAAAGCGTCATATAAACGCCGCTCGTAATCGTGCCCTTCGTCAACAAAAGCAAGAAGGGAAGAAAGAAATGGTGTCTGAAAAATCACCAAAGAACTATAAGGTTTGGATTCCCAAAACCAAAAATACTTGAGAATTGAATCAGGGAAATTCCTCATTCAACCGCGACAGTCCATACTACCACGGCAAGACTTTTGACCGCGACAGTCACGACCGCCGCGGCACTTATTCCAACCGCGACAGTCTCCGCTGCCGCGACACGCCATCCAACCACATCATCACACCCTGTCACGGCCAAGAAGAAGTCCGTAAGATCATCTCTTTGACTTCATCGACGTCTGCTCTTGTTCCGTCTACTACAATTGTGCCTACTGTATCACCAGTAAAACCCTAGGTTAGCCCAGACTTATCAAAATTCAAGATTACAATGGCAGATCGCCTCGGTCCTCTGGCTGAGGAGCGAGGCAAAGCTCCAATTAAAGAACATTCGAATCCAGCAAATAAACCCTTAGTGGTTTCTTACACGGGAGCGAGGCAAAGCTCCAATTAAAGAACATTCGAATCCAGCAAATAAACCCTTAGTGGTTTCTTACACGGGGGGTCGTAAATATCCTCCTGTCAGAGCTGAAAATCCAGCAAATAAACCCTTAGTGGTTTCTTACACGGGGGGTCGTAAATATCCTCCTGTCAGAGCTGAATAAAGCCAAAATGAGAAGGTACCAATTCACTCTCGTTTGGGTCCTGTAAAGACTTCTTACCCGCAAGGGAGTAGATTTAAGAATTCAACTTTGGATTGCTCAGAGGCGATGACTATTCGTTCTGTGCATGACAACAAAGTTCAAAAGCAAAAGATAGGTTGCTCAACTCATAATAATGATGAGCTGTACTATCAGATTAATAAGTTACGAAAGAGGGTGGCTCGAGGAACAGAATCTCATTGTGCATGCGAGAGGTTCATTAAGACTGTACTGATAGAATGTGGTTGTTCCAAGGCTGAACCGATGAAAGTCTTAGTATTTCAAAGACTTTCCACTAAAACGCCAAAACCCAAAATGAGGCGTTTCAACAAGAAGAAACCTACAATTCAACGAGATGAGTTCCCAGAGGTCACTATTAATATGACCGGTAGAGGAAAGCAACATTTGGTTAACCCAGATCCTGATTTCTCTCCAGGAGGGAGAGTTGAGCGAGGTCTCTCTCAAAGGATGTCGCGGTTACAACGAAGAGCCAACCGACGTCGAGACTACAAGAGAATGCACGAAGGTTTATCTTTAGATGAGGAATTGTCAGATACTTATTCTGCTGTTGCTTCAGATGATACCACATCCAGCGTTGGGCAAGTCTGAGAATCATTCGCGATCACGTCGGATCAACTAGCTCAGATACTACAGGAAGCGTTAGCTAAACAACGCGAGGAAATTAGAGCTGAAATCAAAACCGAGATGGAGTTGATAATGCAGCAGATGCAAGATTTGCAGGCTTAACAACACCAACCGGAATCGAGCCAAAAGACAGAATCCAGCCAGCGTAATGCTATACCTGTACGTATAATTGAGGTCGATAATGAGGAAGATGAGACTATCTTTGCTGATCCTCCTCCTGATAAAGACAATCCTGGAAGTGGTCCAGTTAAGTCGTCTACTCAACCTCCTCAAATCTACTTGAAGAAGAGTGAGGAAGAAGACAAGAAGATGCAAGATCTTGAGGGCAAAGTCAATGCTGTGATGATGGTGTTGGCCTTCTTGTTTTGATAATGTTTAATAAACAATTTATTACTAATAAGAACAATTTATTACTAATAAGTTTTCTAGTGTTTTTGTGTTTATGGTTTCTTTTCAGGTATTTCAACACAAGTCAGTCAAGCGTTAAAGATTCAAGTTCAATTGTGTGGTTTTACCTAGGTATATTGTTTATTTTACTTACATATATTGTATGATTATATCTAAGCTCAATATATGTACACTTAACACGATTTTTGTCGTTTTTCTATCATATAAATGATTTTTCATCAAACGTTGTTACAATAACTTTTATCTCGTGTTTACAGCTCTTTCATACCTCATTATATACATATAATATATACACAATATATATATACATATTCACAAGCTCTATGTTAATTTTCATGTTCGCGAAAAACAGGTTTTTTGAACACTTTTCAAAAATAGGGAGTTTTCGCAAACGAAAATTGATTTTCCAAGAATTTCTTTTCAAACATGTTTATTTCATCATTTAGAAACTTTCCCCAAAGTTTCATTATTTTTGGATTGAATTTGATATTTTTTATGGATTTTCTAACCAGCCCCAAAACCTGGAAATGTGCATATATCAGATTTCGGTCGACCGGTACGGTCGACCGACAGTTGTTCTTTTTTTGAGAAAATTTCCAGAGAGTTTTCTGGTCGACTGGACCGGTCGACCACCGAATTGTCAGAATGAGCATAACGGCTAGTTTTTCAAATGGGCTTTTTGGTCTTTTACTTATTTCTAGTTGTTGTATTGGGGTGCTATATATACCCCCATTGCTGCTCTTCCTTTAATAGAACCAAGAAATCCAAGTTTGTTGTTTAACAAAATATTAATCGCGTTTAAGAGCTGTTTAAGAGTTGTTTCATTAATCAGTTTTCAAGAGAAGTTTTTCTACAACAAGAAGAGGCTTTCAAATTCTATTGAGATCATCATTTCTTCAGCTCTTCTTGCTCATTGAGAACTTTTCTAAACTCTTTCCTATATAGCTTATTATTTTACTTTCATTTGATTAGCTATATTCATTGAGTTATTGTTATTGAGTTTCATTCACTTTTGTCACACACACTTATTGAGCTAAATATCTTCTTATTATATATTTGTGAGTTGTGGGGTGTGATTTAGTGAGTGTGAGCTTCATTGAGTTCTCACTTATTATTTGAGAACAAATCATTGTATTTAACTTTTATTTGTGAGAATCACTTGTAATACACTTGTACACCGAGAGAAGTGTGAGGAGAGAGAGACGGGGTCAAATCCAATAGGAGTGGCGTCGATTGACGAACCTAGGGAGAGGTTGTAATCGAGCACTTGAGGAGGAGGACACGGGCTAGGTTCCTACACTTAGTGTGTAAAGTGTGATTGTTGAGTGATTGTGTAGTGTGAGAGTTTTCGGTGAACTTGTAAACCGAGTGTATATTTAGCATATTCATGTATGCTTGCTCACATGTTTTGCCTTAATCTTTATTGCATATATTTTATATGGCATTTTGATAGGGGGAGCTATTCCCTTTTCTATGTTTGTTTTTTATACTCACCTATGCTTATTGATTGGGGGAGCTTTCGCTCTCTTAATTCTTTTGTCCCCTTTTTGATGTTGTCAAAGGGGGAGAAATATTGTGAGTATACATTTCCTTTCATATATGCATGTGAATTATAATTTATATATTCATTTGTATTCATGCATATATCTTTTTTTGTAAATTGTTTGTCATCATCAAAAAGGGGGAGATTGTTGGCCTTCTTGTTTTGATGATGTTTAATAAACAATTTACCACTAATGTTGTTTGTCTAGTATTTGTGTTTTCGTATTTATTATAGACAAACAACGTTGTTGGAGGATGGATGGATTGCACCATAACGACGATATCAAATGGAGGTTGGCGGAATTGTAGAGTGAAGCAACAAGATCAAGTTCATGCTTCATCCGCATGTGTAACCAAGTCGAGCTTATTGAAGATCAAGATCAAGCTTGGGTAATCTAGTTTAGATTTTATATTATGTGTGTTAGATACTCTAAGCTCAATATCTTATACACACACATTTGTTTCTTCGTATATATATATATATAGTTATATATATATACATAAGTTTTGGTTTCTATGCATATATATAGTTATATATATACATACATGTGTTTTGAGTTTTTATGATTATATATATGAAATTATATATTTCATATTTTCTATTGTGTTTTTGAAAACATTGCATAAAATATGCAATGTTGTGAAAATATTGTATTCTTAGTTTGTAGACTTGAATATCAGTTTATACATGTCTATAAAAACATTTCACAAAGTTTCAAAAGTTGGTTTATGTCAAAACATCAAAATCCAAGTATCTCATATTTTCATGTTTTGGACTATTTTGTAAAATGATGATATTTTTCATTTGGGAGGTCCTTTCTGATAACCAGTCGCTGTAGCATGTTTATTATCATGTCTACAATCATTCCCCAAAGTTTTACATTTTTTGGAATTTATTTGATATTTTTAAACAGTGTTTTAAAATCAGCAAAACATGTTTTTCATATGTCAGATTTCGGTCGACCGCACCGGTCGACCGCTCTTGTTTCCTTTGCTTAGTGTCCGACAGAGAGTTTGTCGGTCGACCGATCCGGTCGACCGAGAGCTCTTCGGTCGACCGCACCGGTCGACCGACGCGCTGTCAGTTCTCCCAACGGCTATTTTTCTAGCCGTTGCAGAATTTCTGTTTTGGGCTTTTTGGTCATTTACTTTGGGGTTTTTGCTGATATTTCCTCTTCCTATATATACCCTCATTGCATTCAATTCTAGAATTTAAGAGAATGGTTTAAAAGGTTTTAACAAGGGTTTAAACTTGTTTAGTGTTTGTTTAAGTTTGTTTTAAGAAGCTTTTAAGCATTTGAGTGTTTCGGTTTTGTGATTCAATTCAACAAGAGCTTGAGGAGATCATCTATTGGTGTTTGGGCATCCAACTATTCTCCCTCCACTCTTGATATATTGAGAAGTTTTCTAAACTCTATTTCTAGCTCTTTTATATATTTGATTACTATTGTTATTAAGCTAGAACTACATTGAGTTTAGTTTTGATTTATATCTCTTTGATCACACACAACCTTTTGAGCTTATTGTATTGACATTCATAGTATAATTTGAGGTTGTGGGTTTGTGACTAAGAGTTGTACTTAATTGAGTTCTCACCTTGTTAGAGAGAACAATCATTTGTTAATTTGTGCTTATCATGAGAATCACTTTGTAATACACTTGTACACCGAGTGAGAAGTGTGTGGTGAGAGTCGGGGATCGTCCCAAGAGGAGTGGCGTCGGTTGACGTGCCTAGGGAGAGGTTGTAACCGAGCACTTGAGGAGGAGGACACGGGCTAGGACCAACACTTAGTGTGTGAGGTGTGATTGCATAGTGATTGTATTGTGAGGTGTAAACGTTGTTCGGGTGAACGTAGAAAACCCGGTTGTGATAGTGGAGATCTCCTCGAGGTGAGGAGCGGAGACGTAGGTCGTGGGGACCGAACTCCGTAATCATATTGTTTGTTTGTGATTGCATTGGCGCACTTACTTTTATGTTCATATCTTATATCGCCTTTGTATATTGCTTGTTGATTATATTGCCCACTATCTAGTTTAGATTGTTTACCCTTGAGTTTATATATCCTTGCTCATATACTTGTAATATCTCATTGAAAGGATATATTCGTTTGTTCATATTGCTTATCCTAGCTTACATATCTTGTTGTATTTCATACTTGCTAGGATAACGTATTAATTAATTTTAATTGGCATTTAATCGGATTAGATTAGCATAAGACCCTAATCACCCCCCCTCTAGGGTCTAACAGATGGCCCAAGAAGTGAAGAAAACGGGCATTCCATACCCGTACCCGGGGGAGTGGGATCTGATTCCTTATCCCCTAAAATTTAGTTTGATTAACTTTACTCCTTTTGATGGCAGGGGTTCACCCACTCAGCACTTGATCTATTTCAAGTCGCATCTTGGCGCAATATCCGAAAATGAAGCTTTGGTGGTCCGATCATTCGTAGGAACCCTCCGTGGGCCTACCTTCGATTGGTACCAACGTCTTAAACCCGAAAGTATCACTAGCTAGGAGGATATGGAAGGATTATTCCTCACCAATTTCTTTGACGACGATACTGAGGTCTCTATTGGCACCTTATTAGACGAGAAGCAGAAAGATGGGGAGTTTGTTGACGTTTTCGTCAAGCAATTTCGGAACAAAGCAGTAAACTGTCGAGATCCACTCACAGAGGAGTTCATTCTTCAGACATGTCATAATAACTTGTCTTTAGATGTATTAGAAGTCATGGGGGTGGTGCCCTCTAAAACATGGAAAGAGTTGAAGGTGAGAGGCGAACAAGCTGAACGTTTTCTCAAGAGAAAGATGTTGGAGAGGGGTCAACCACCAGCTAACCCTCAAAAAAAAAAAATTTAACCCTCGAGGCAAAGGAAGAGGGTCCACAGCTACTGTTGATGCACATCAAACATCACAACAGTTGCAACAACAACAACCGCAGCAGTCATCTTTCCAGTTAGCACCGCATCAGAATCAACAGCCTCCGAGGCAGCCTAAGACATCAGAGCCCAGATTCCCAAAGGAGTATTCTTTCAAAGACGATAAAGTTCCAGTCATCTTCAAGTATCTATTGGATAATAATAAGATCAAGCTTCCATCGGTCACGAATCAAGAAGAAGCAAAGAAGACTAATGATCCAAAGTATTGTGCATACCACAGAAGGGCCATCATCCTACCAAGGAGTGCTACGTCTTGAAAGACAAAATACAAACTTTGGTTGACGTTGGTATCGTGACTCCGAAACCAAAAGAGAAGAAAGTAGGTGCGAATGCTGTATCTATTAGCTTTGGTTCGGTGCCTTTATCCTGGTTCCAAACCGAACCGGTATCAAAAGTTAAAATGCAAACCATCAACGATGATCCTCATGGACAGCGCCAAAAATGACTTGTGTCACATACAACTCCAAATGGCGAAATCCTCTGGGTCCATCCTGATCTATTGGGAGATGAACAATGGACGACATCCACGTCTAAGCTGAAAGGCAAAGGAAAGGGGAAGTCTTGTTTCGGAGCTTCAGCAATTCCTGAGAAGAATGATGAAGAAATCCTAACCCTACCACTTTCTAAAGAGGAGCAAGAATCTTTCACAACAAGAAGTGGAAATGAATACCGTTTCAATTACCCAAGCGCATCTGAACAATTAGCTGAACAGGGGGTGGTAAAAGCCGCACCTTCTAAAACCCTTGCTAAGCTGGGGGTAGTTGCAACTCCTCCTGTAGCTTCTGAAAAACCTCAACAACCAGCTAAGCAAAAGGAAAAAGAAACCCAACATAAGGAAGTTCAAGTTCCAAGGCAATCTCGTTTCAATCGACCAATTGGACGAGATAAACCGAAAAGCTCAAATGCACCATATCGTTTTGACGTTATGGCTCAGTTAGCTAATATCCCAGCAAGGATCATGCTGTACGAGTTACTGCGCCTTTTGAAAGATACTAGAGAAGCTTTACAAGAAGCCTTGGCCGATTCTGAGATATTTCTCACTCAGATTAAACCAACTCCCGAAGAGCCAGAGTCATCGATTCAGCACTGCAATTTGGTAGCCATAAAATTCCCTTGCATTGCTTTCACCAAAGAAAATATACAAGTCAGGAATTTAAAACATGATAGGCCTTTATATTTCACTAGGTATATTGGCTCGAGCGTTGTCAACCGGATTCAAGTTGATCCGGGTTCCGCTGTTAGTATCATGTCACTTCGTTTGATATACCACCACGGAATTCCTGCCAACAAGCTAGCCTTTACAGGAACCGTTATTTACGGATTCAATACTAGTGGGTCAAGGCCGTTGGGAAAAATCCGGGTGAAGTGTCAACTCGGAGACTTGAAGTCATAGGTCATTTGTTATTGATCGATGCAGAGACTTCTTATAACTTGCTATTGGATCGCCAACGGATCCATAGAAATCTTATAGTTCCCTCCATCCTCCATCAGTGTCTGAAATATGTTGACACTAACAACGAGGTTAAGAAGGTGGTCGCGGATAAGCAACCGTTTAAGGGGTTAGAAAATTATTTTACTGACTCCCTTCTTTATGGTGCTAAATTCGATACTGAACCATCGGCCCATGGTACGGACAGCGGAGAAGAAGCTGATACCGAAGCTGGGCTCGATTATAGTGAAGGTCTTGTACTAAATGACATTGAACCTCTTGTAATCGATCTTGACGATGATGAATCGTCGGATGAAAGTTGTAACTGGCAACTTGCCGATGAAGTAATAAATAATGATTTAGAGTACTTGTATTGTCTCGATAATGTAATATAGGAATTGTATGACGACCCTAGTCTACACATGCCACTTCGTTCATTTTGTATGACGATGAAACACATCCAAAATCCATTCGGAATAACTATGATCCTACCCGCAAAGACGGGGGTGAAAAAGAAATAGTCTTTGGAAAAAGGGAACCATCCCCTACTCCAGATCTTTTCTTTAACACTAATTCGGATGATGAAGAACCCGGGCAACATTTCACTCAGTATAGTTCACAAGCAAATGGCTACATGAGTAAGCAAGGCTATGACCTCTCGCTCAGTGAAGGTCTTCATTTTGGTCAAGGTGTCAGGGTTCCACCCCGTCCTGCCTATGTACCAAAAGGAAAACCGGATAATTATTATAGCTATAAAAGGGGTTTGGGTTATATATCATCATCTAATGATGAATATTGCGGGCAAATCATTAATCAGCTAACAAATAAAAGTGAGTTTTCATCCGATACTTCAACTTGGGATCTGACACTAGTATCGGGGAAACATTCAAAAGATTAATGTCGAACATGACCGTAGTTGATCCTTCTACTACAGAAGAAGATGATCAATTACCCACTTAGGAAGACCCCTGGGTACACTACATAAATGTTCAATACGGCGATCGGTTTGAACAAAGAGAACCTCCTACTGAAGATAGATTAGTCCAGATTAATATGGGTGATGAAATTAACCCAAAACCCATATTTATTAGTGAAGATCTTCCACCAGATGAGAAAGAAGAACTAATCGCCCTTATTAGAGAGTATATCGACGTTTTCGCTTGGAATTACAAAGATATGTCGGGACTTGACCCAGATGTAGCAATGCACAGCCTTAACATTAAACCGGATGTTAAGCCCATTAAACAACAACAAAGACGATTTCGTCCGCAGATTATGGAGGTAATAAAATCTGAAGTCAAGAAACTGATTGATTCAGGCTTCGTCAGAGAAGAACAACATCCTGATTGGTTAGCTAATATTGTTTCAGTCCTTAAAAAGAACGGGAAGATCAGAATCTGTATTGGCTTTAGAGATCTAAATACAGCCTGTCCTAAAGATGACTTTCCTCTGCCAATTACAGATGTCATTATTGACAACACATGTGGGTTTGAGAGAATGTCATTTATGGACGGATTTTCTAGGTATAATCAGATCAAGATGCACCCAGACGATGAAAAGCATACGGCATTCAGAACACCACTTGGCATCTTCTGTTACACTGTTATGCCTTTCGGTTTAAAGAACGCCGGCGCCACATACCAACGGGCAATGACGAAGATCTTTCAAGAGCACCTTCGGAAGACCGTTGAATGCTACGTTGATGACCTGGTTGTTAAAAACCGTGATAAAAACAACCACATTAACGATTTGAAGACGATGTTCGATCTTATGAGGAGTCATCAGCTAAAGATGAACCTGACTAAATCATTCCTAGGAATGTCCAGTGGTAAATTTCTTAGGTTCGTCGTTACTACAAAAGGTATTCATATCGATCCTGATAAGGTGAAGGCGATACATGAATTACAACCCCCGAGAAATCTTAAATAACTCAGAGGACTGCAAAGTCGATTGGCATATATCCATCGGTTTATATCGAATTTGTCTGGAAAATGTCAACCTTTCTCTAAACTCACAAAAAAAGGTGTGTCGTTCATTTGGGATGAAGCATGTCAAAAGGCGTTCGAGGATATTAAAACATATCTAGCGAATCCACCTATTCACATTGCACCGAAATCGGGCAGACCGTTTTTGATCTACGTCAAAGCGACGAGCCATTCGTTAAGTACATTGCTCGCACAAGACGACGATAACGGTCACGAACAAGCGGTGTATTACCTAAGTCGTACATTGGTCGGAGCCGAATCTCGTTATCCGATGATCAAGAAAGAATGCCTCGCCCTAGTATTCGCAATCCAGAAAATGCAACATTATTTGGTTGGACAGATGATCTATGTTATTTCTAATGTAAACCCAATTCGAGTATTCATGACCCAACCAGCCTCCATGAATTGGCGTTTAGCCAGGTGGGCCTTACTCCTATCCCAATATGATTTGTATTTCAAGCAGCAAAAATCGGTTAAAGGACAAGCTATCTGTGATCTTTTGGCGGTAAATCCTACAAAAGATATAGCCGGGGTGTACGACGATCTGCCGGATGAAACTCACGAAGTTAACACCACGTCACATTAACCGGTGTGGCAATTATACTTCGATGGGGCTTCCCGAGCAACCAACGTGGCAAGCGCACCCGGATGTTCTAAAATTTCCTCAGGAGTGGGGGTCATTTTACTTTTCCTGGAAAAGCATGTCTTGCCTAGAGCATATTCGTTGACCGAACCATACTCTAATAATGTGGCCGAGTATAATGCATTAATAATTGGGCTTAATTTTGCCAAAGAGATGGGGGTCGAATACCTTGAAGCTTTTGGTGATTCTCAGTTGGTACTTAATCAGATACGAGGAGAGTATGAAGTCAGAAATCAAGATCTAATTCCATGCCACCAGGTAGCCATCGAGATAGAAAACTCGTTTGAAGAATTTTTTTATCAAGTATGTTCCACACCTCCAAAATGCATATGCAGACGCATTAGCAGCATTATCGGTATCTTTGGCTCAGCCTCCCGAAACAGAACAATTAATTACAGTGAAAACTCACTAGCTTATTTTTCCAATCTATGATTCGATTGCTAAAGAAGCACACTCAACGAGAGTTGAACCCGA
Organism: Asparagus officinalis; assembly: GCF_001876935.1. Classification (NCBI taxonomy): domain Eukaryota; kingdom Viridiplantae; phylum Streptophyta; class Magnoliopsida; order Asparagales; family Asparagaceae; genus Asparagus; species Asparagus officinalis. The sequence continues at coordinate 45,189,045 of NC_033799.1, forward strand.
AGTTCGAGTTTGGCGTTTCCCTATTATCGATTATGTCCTACATGGTATCTTACATGAAGATGTAAGAGAAAGGGATTCGATTCGTTGAAGAGCACCGAGATTCTACTACAATGCTACTGTGCAAATGTTATATTGACGGTCATACGATGGTTTACTACTCCGTTGTCTATCTAATAAAGAGGCAGAACAAGTACTCAAAGAGGCGCATGACGGGACATGTGGTGCACATCAGCCCGGTCCCAAACTCTGCGACCGACTTAAGAGAATGGGATATTACTGGCCAACTATGGTAAAGGATGCAGTCGACTATGCTCGACGATGTCATGTATGTCAGTTACATGCAAATTATATGCATCAGCCACCAGAACACTTACACCCATCAGCGACGTCATGGCCATTTGAAACTTAGGGAATGGATATTGTTCGTCCTATTTTCCCGCCTTCAGTTAAAGGAAACCATTTCATTCTGGCTATCACCAATTATTTTTCAAAATGGGCAGAAGAGGTTCCACTTAAGGAAGTAAAGACAAGTGATGTTATCAAATTTATTAAACACCACATCATATATCGGTATGGTGTCCCAAGGCGAATAGTACATGACAATGGTCCTCAATTCGTCAGCAATGCATTCATCAAATTCTGCTGTAAATTCAGGATTAAGGATGTTTCATTGACTGCTTATAATCCCACAGCTAATGGATTAGCCGAAGCTTTTAACAAGACTATTATCAAGATTCTGGCAAAACTTGTGAAAGTCAATAAACGAGATTGGGACGACAAACTCAGTGAAGCCCTGTGGGCTTATCGTACAACTGTCCGCACACCAACTGGAGCAACCCCATACTCCTTGACATATGGATGCGAAGCTGTCCTGCCTTTAGAAATACAAATTCCCTCTCTCCGCATCGCTCTCGCAACGGGAATGACGACGGAAGAACATCACCAGAAACGTCTCGAGGAATTAGAGATGTTAGATGAAAAACGCTCGGAAGCTCAATAACAAATCGAGTTTTATCAGGCTAGAATTTCTCGGGCTTTCGATAAAAAGGTCCGATGATGAAGTTTTAAAGAAGGAGATCTGGTTCTTGCCGTTCGAAGGTCTATGATTCTCAATTCTAAGAAGAAAGGAAAATTCCAACCCAAATGGGAAGGACCGTTTGTAATAGAAACAGTCTATTCAAACGGTGCGTATCGCCTGATTACTCAGGATGGCAACAAGTTAATGATGCTAATAAATGGGAAGTTCCTGAAGAAATACTATCCGTAGTATGTTCAGGATAATCTATACAAAATGGAAAATTCCTGAAGAAGTACTATCCGTATGTTCAGGATAAACTATGTAAAACGGGAAGTTCCTAAAGAATCCTATATAGGATATCTTTAAGATAACCCGAGATCAGTGGATTGTCTTAAATAGAACTGATCATTTGAATAATCCATTCTTAATTATCATAAAATGATTAAGATTCTTTTACTGATTTTGTTGAGATGAGATTCTTTGACAGAATATAGTTGATCTTTCCTCACGAAACCCCTCACCTATTGAATTGACCGACAGTGGGTCCACTAAAATCCGTCATGGATCAAAATCCTTTAAGCTCCCGTTGTATCTGTTTTCTAACATTCCCAATGCTGAAATTATGATACAATGTCAAAAATTCAGGTTATCAGTCCATATCAGTCGCCGAATCATTCCGTGTCAAATTATTGTGTTTGACATAAAAATTCCCACTGAGTAATTAGTACAAGTCAACGAACCCATTGTTATTTGTACCCCACTCCCATTCCTTACCTGGTCAAACTTACCTACAGTTAGGACCAAAACCAGAATCCTCTCTCGATTCCTCCAACAAACGAGAGGTCCACAAATCAAGCGATCAAACCTTCCTACAGTTAGGATCGTCTCAAAACTCCTACTTGGTTAAACCTTACTACAGTTAGGACCACAACCAAAATCTCCTTTCGATTCATTTCACGAACGAGAGGTCTACTTTTGAATTGAATAATCAAACCTTATGACAGTTAGGATTATTCAAACCAGTCCAGATTCTCTAAATGGAGATCCCACTTTGAGTTTTCTTTGCACCAGGAGATAGAATATAAAATTCTTCATCTTCGATTCTGGGTTTATCTCTACCAACAAACAAGAGACCAGGAGATAGAATATAAAATTCTTCCTCTCCGATTCTAGGTTTATCTCTACCAACAAATAAGAGACCAGAAGATAGAATATAGAATTCTCTCTTCGATTTTGGGTTTATCTCTACCAACAAATAAGAGACCAGGAGATAGAATATAGAATTCTCTCTCTGATTTTGGGTTTATCTCTACCAACAAACAAGAGACCAAGAGATAGAATATAGAATTCTCTCTCCGATTTTAGGTTCATCTCTACCAACAAACGAGACATTGAGAGATAGAATATCCAATTCTTTCTTTATAATCTTGGGTTCATCTTCCAACCTAGGAAATGTAACCTACTTATATTTCAAAATCCATGTCGTTCACACATGGGGGATGTTATCTCTATCCCTTACTAGAGATAAGCCTACATCTAACACATGTAGCCTACATATTCAATATTATAGTTCAAAGTCTAAGAGAGTTTAATCTTTTAGCCTAACGTTATATGTGAAACGGATTTAGATAATTCACATACTAGCCCGATTCAAACGGTAGTCAGTAAAGTCATAGCAAATCCGTTGATGGCTGAGGATTTGCCAAAAATCCTATGAGTATTATGGTTATTTATTCTAAACAAGAATGAGTAATCATAATAAAATCTCAATGAGCAAAAGAGTTCACTATATTGACCAAAAGCGTTCAAACAAAGCTACAAAAAATATATGTTCTCAAATTACAAAAGCTTATAATGACGAATTTGATCTTCAAGTTTTGAGAGCTCTATCGCATAAGCTTGTTCGAGTTCAGCTATCAAGCTAGCTTTGAAATTTCCTTCATTAATATTTTGAAGCTTAATGACCTCTTGCTCCTTTTCAGCGGGTATTTGTCCTGAAGATTCAGCTGTTGGGATAGATTAGACTCGGTTCGAATCAATGCCTCCAAATCGGACTTCAAAGCTTCCTGAGCATCTTCGGCCTTCATAAGTTGTTCCTTCAAGCGGTCTATCTCAGCTTGACCCGACTCTAGATTCCGATGCAGGTCAATCTTGACTTGTGCCTTCTTGGCAATACTTACCCTGTGTTTTCGTCAAAAGTTGCCTTCATCATTGATTTTATTAAAACTTCAAACGTTACAAATGAATTCAAATAACGAAAAAATAAAAAATTACAACTTTCTTGAAAATAAACACAAGATCTGTTTATCGTCTCTTGCTTGCGTGGGTCTTTGGCCTGTGACGGGGACGTCGATATCCGTGGACTACCTGGCAATCAGATCTGATCCAACTGACAATCGGACAGAGCTTCATCGATCCGCGAGGGGATCTAGAAACTTAAAACGCCTATCTCGGATAAAGCGAGATATTTGCTCTTCTTAGGATTACCGACGAGGGGTAATGCTAAGGAACGGATGCGGGTGATGAAGATCTGATGAAGAATTCCCTTGAAGTGCTTGATCACTCTTCACTGCAGCAGGGCTTCGCCAATTCCTTTCCAAAACTCCAGATCCCCAAAAAATGAGGCCTAGGGTCACTATTTATAGGCAAGAGGACACATGGGACGTTGGGACACCCCTGGGGTGTCTAGGAAAAGCCTAGACACCCTTGGGGTGTCTCGGCCAAACCGAGACACCCTTTGTTAGACCCTAGAGGGGGGGTGATTAGGGTCTTATGCTAATCTAATCCAATTTAAATGCCAATTAAAATTAATTAACAAGTTGTATTCTTGAAAGATAGATATACAAGAGTTATAAGCAAGAATAAGCAATATACAATATGATATATCCTAGCAAAGAGATTATATATATGCAAGGATATATAAACTAACACAAGGGGTAAACAATGTGAACTAGATAGTGGATCATATAAATGATGAGCTAATGACAATGGCAACAAGAATTATAAACACAAGTATAAATAAACGCCAAAGCACACTCAAACACAAGATATGATCACGGAGTTCGGACCTTCCGTCCTACGTCTCCGCTCCCCACTCCCGGGGAGAAATCCACTATCAACCGGGTTTTCTACGTTCACCCGAATAACGTTTACACCTCACAGTATCGGTTTTCAACGCTCACCGATCAACGTCACTCCTCACACTCGGTTTCTAGCTCACCGAAAACCTCACTACACACTCGGTTTCTAGCTCACCGAAAACCTCACTACACACTCGGTTTCTAGCTCACCGAAAACCTTACAATACAATAGATGAGAACACAATGAAAGCACAACTCAAAGTTACAATCTCTCACCACCCAACTATACTATGTATGTAAATACTAAAAGCTCAATGTGGGTGTGTGTAACAATGAGTAAAATGAAATCTAACTCAAATAGCAAACTAGCAATAATAAGAATATAAAAATCAATAATGAAATTGCTAGAGAAAGGAGTTAGAAAACTTCTCTAAGAACACAAAGAAGAGGATGAAGGGGATTGAGAATGAATCCCTCAATCTGCAGTGAAAACTTCCTCCTTTGTAAACAGAAACCCAAACTCAAAACAAACAGTAAAAACCTTAAACCCTTGCTTAAACTTTTCTTTTCTTTTAAAACATTTCTTAATTGGTTTGAGAGTTGAAGACAATGGGGTATTTATACCCTCTCACAACTCAGCCAACAAACCAGAGCAAAAGACAAAACAGCCCCAAGGCAACGGTCAAAAAAACTAGCCGTTGGAAGCTGAAGAACACTCGTCGGTCGACCGGAAAATTCGTCGGTCGACCGAAAATTTTCATCGGTCGACCGGACCGGTCGACCGACAGACTCTCTGTCGCCCAGTGAGAAATGATCAACTGATCGGTCGACCGGGTCGGTCGACCGAAATCTGACACAGCTGAAAAACCTGATTTGCTGATTTTAAAAAGCTGTTTAAAAATATCAAATAAATTCCAAAAAATGTAAAACTTTGGGGAATGATTGTAGACATGATAATAAACATGCTACAACGACTGGTTTCGAAAAAGGACTTCCCAAATGAAAAATATCATCATTTTACAAAATAGTCCAAAACATGAAAACCTGAAAATTGATATTTTGATATTTTGACTTAAACAACATTTTGAAACCTTATGAAATGATTGTATAGACTTGATAAAAGATATAACATGTTGTTATGAAGTCTATAATCTAGAAATACAATATTTTCATAAATTTGCATATTCTATGCAATATATTCAAAACACTAAATATGATTTCATTAAATATAAGCTTGTTAAAGGTGAAATCATATATAGGCATATAAACATGAAACAAAATAGTATTTTCCAATTCTATTCATTTGTTTCATAGTAAAACTTGAAAACTATCAAACCAAAACATATATGTATATATATAACTATATATATACAAAAACCAAAACGTGTATGTGTGTATATGATTGAGCTTAAAGTACTAACACACATAATATAAATTCCTAAACTAAATTACCCAAGCTTGATTGGTCTTCAATAAGCTCTACTTGGTAATCTCGCGGATGAAGCTTGAACTTGATCTTTAACTTGAATTGTATAGGCTTCACCGACATTCCGCCAACCTCCTTTGGATATGATCGTTGAAGCTCTATTCCATCCATCCTCCAACTACGTTGTTTGTCTACAATATATAAGAATGTACAAACACTAGACAAACAATATTAGATATAAATTGTTTGTAAATCATCATCAAAACAAGAAGGCCAACAATCTCCCCCTTTTTGATGATGACAAACAATTTACAAAAAGGAATATATGCATGAAGGAAATGAACATATACAAGATAATACACATGCATATAAATGTATACTCACAATATTTCTCCCCCTTTGACAACATCAAAAAGGGGACAAAAGAATAAGAGAGCGAAAGCTCCCCCTATCATTAAGCATAGGTGAGTATAAAAACAAACATAGAATAGGGAATAGCTCCCCCTATCAAAATGCCATATAGAAAATATATGAGATAAAGATCATGGCAAACATATGTGAGCAAGCATAGATGGAAAATATGCTAAGCACAACTCACATGCATAAAGACAAATGAGAACATATATAAATATATCAAAGTGAAAAATAGTGTCTCATTAACACACAAAAAAATGTAAAAATAGATTTATGAAAACAAATGAGAGAATAACATGAGAATCATGCAAAAAGAGTTTTCGAAAGAAAACAAATCAACCAATTAAACCAAAAATGATGTTTGATCAACAAAAAAAATTTCTTTGTAAGACATGATCAAACCACTCATAGAATACATTATAAGACACAAATAGATGATCCATAAGCACAAACACATAAATATCATCATATAAGTGAAATATAATGAATTCAAAGCAACAAATCAAAACAAAGTTTTCATAGTTCAAAAGTGAGAAAAACATACAAGAATCATGAACTATGGATTTTAAAAACTAAAAATCATTTTTAAGAGTATAAAACCAAACCATCATTGATTTACACAAAAATCAAGAGAGGCAACTCTATCTAGCTCTTGAGTTAGTATTAACCCATATGAACATTTTAGCATCCGGTAAACATGATTTGGGAATAAACACCCAATAAATCCGGAGGGTTATATAAGTACAAACCTCTCATCAAAACAAAACAAATAATCATGAAAACAAAAGATTTTATCAATTATAAATTTATTTTCATAATCAAAATATTTTAAGACATAATTTTAAAACCAAGAAAGGAAAAAGTATGAACACTAAAATTCTTGGTTTAAAATTTAAATTTGTTTTGGTACCCAAGAACTCTTGGTACCAAAAGATTTAGGGACATGACCCCTATCATTTAAGCTCAAAGCCTTAGGGTTATGAACCCTCTTAGGCATATATGGTGCACTAACATGGTCAAAACAATATTCATTCAAATGACCCTTCCGATTGCAATTTGTGCAATGAAAGAGATCCATTTGTTTTTGTGGACCATTAGTTCGTGCACGTGAATCATTTGCAAATAAATATTTTCTTTTAAGATTATTTTGCAAATGTGAAACATTATCAAAACAAAACTTTCCTAAGTGGCCATATCTACCACAAACATCACATTTAAACTTTTGTGGTCTTTTAAAATCATTTGGCAAAAGTGAAGTCTTTTTCAAATCATAGCAAAATTTTGCCAAATGGCCAAAACGACCACAAAGATTACATTTAAATACATTAGCATGTTTATGATGTGCATGATAAGCATATGCATGTGTATGTGATGAAGAAGCTACATGAGATGCACAAGGAGCATTAGAATTCTTAAGTTTGTGTGCATCATAACAAAACTTAGCTAAATGACCTTGACGGCCGCAAATAGAACACTTATAAGTTTTGCTATACATGTGTGCATAATGAGTGGATGATCTTGATTTAGCACACATATCCATAAGCTTCTTATGATTATTAATGCATGTTTTCAAAGTTGAATCTAAAGATGAAATACTATTTTTCATAAGATTCAAATCTTCATTTTTAGGCACATATGCATTTTTAGAAGTAGAACATAAATAATCATTTATAAAGGAAGCAGTATTATTTTGTATGTTCTTTACTTCTAACATGGCATTATCTCTTTCATGAGTTAAACTAGCAACGTTTGAAGTTAAAGAAACATGATCCAATTTTAATTTTTCATTGTTTTCTTTAAGGATCACATTTTCATTAGAAATAGTTTCAAACTTAGATGCTAACAACTCATGATCGGATTTCAAAATTTCATGCTTGCTTTGTAAATTAATGAAATCATTTTGCAATTTGTTAAAGGCATGTAATAATTTTTCACTAGCACAAGCAAGTTCATCATTAGGTAAATCATTAATAGATTCGAACTCGCAAACCTCACTAGGGCTATCGCCTAGTGCACGTGTGCATGAAGCTCCATATGAACTTGAAGCGGGATCCTCCAAAGCTTGTCGGATCGCCTCCAAGTCTCCTTGATGCGCTTCTATGAATTTCCATAATGTATAAGCGCTATCAAAAGAATCAAGCTTGTTAGACATAAATGAATCAAATGCATTTAATAAAAATTCTAACATAAGCTTGTTCATAATAAACATCTTTTTATCATGTTTGCTCCACTTGGATTTCTCCAACGTGGGCACAATATAAGCACAATCAATGATTTCCCATAAATCGATATTTTTAGATTGAACAAATATTTTGAATCTAAAACACCATTGAGCATAAGGGAAAGCATTGAATTTAGGAGCAATACTAGAATCATAGCCTAAACAAGATGCATCATTCATATTCATAATTTGTAAAAATATGCAAGCAAGATGCAAATGCAATCAAAACAAGATTAGCACAAAAATATAACTTGGATCTTTAACTCAAGGCGATTAGACCTTAAATCAAAGAGCACCAAGCTCTGATACCAATTGTTAGACCCTAGAGGGGGGGTGATTAGGGTCTTATGCTAATCTAATCCGATTTAAGTGCCAATTAAAATTAATTAACAAGTATATTCTTGCAAGATAGATATACAAGAGTTATGTGCAAGAATAAGCAATATGAACAAAGGTAAATATCCTAGCAATGAGATATACTATGAGATATATGCAAGGATATATGAGCTAACACAAGATGATATATCCTATCAAAGAGATATACAATATGATATATGTATAGGATATGTAAACTAACACAAGGGGTAAACAATCTAAACAAGATAGTGGATGAAATAGATGAGCAATGTACAATTGGCGATATAAGATATGAACATAAATGTGAATGAACGCCAAAGCACACTCAAACAAGCAATATGATCACGGAGTTCGGACCTTCCGTCCTAGGTCTCCGCTCCCCACTCCCGGGGAGAAATCCACTATCAACCGGGTTTTCTACGTTCACCCGAATAACGTTTACACCTCACAGTATCGGTTTTCAACGCTCACCGATCAAAACCTCACTACACACTCGGTTTCTAGCTCACCGAAAACCTCACTACACACTCGGTTTCTAGCTCACCGAAAACCTTACAACACTCACAATGTAACAAATATAAATTTGTTCTCTACAATAGATGAGAACACAATGAAAGCACAACTCAAGGTTACAATCTCTCACCACCCAACTATACTATGTATGTAAATACTAAAAGCTCAAGTGGGTGTGTGTAACAATGAGATTCAATAAAACTTAACTCAATAAGAACTAGCAATAAGAATTGATATGAAATTCAATAGTAAAAATGCTAGGAAATAGAGTTAAGGAAACTTCTCTATAAACACAAAGAGAGGATGATGAAATGTTGAAGATGAACTCTTCAATAGCTGATTGTAAACTCCTCTTTGTAACAGCAAACCAAAACAAACTTAAACCAAAACTAAACAGGTTTAAACCCTTGTTTTAAAACTTGTTAAAACATTCTAAAAAAAATGCATTTAAAAGAGATCAGCAATGGGGTATTTATACCCACTCAAGATCTCAACAAAAACCCTAAAACAAAATGACCAAAAAAACCCCCAGCAAACAGCTCAGAGAAAGAGCCGTTAAAAGACAACGGCTATATTGTCGGTCGACCGAAAATTCCGTCGGTCGACCGATGGAAAAATTCGGTCGACCGATGGAAAGTTCGGTCGACCGTTATCCAGGTCGAAAACAGGAAATCAAGCAAACACTTATCCGGTCGACCGGTCGGTCGACCGGAAATTCTGTCGGTCGACCGATTTGAGCTCTCGGTCGACCGGACCGGTCGACCGACGACTCTCTGGAAAAATACTGACGAATGGTCAATTGACCGGTCGACCGTACCGGTCGACCGAAAACTGACATTTCAGGAAACAACGCTGATTTTAAAACACTGTTTAAAAATATCAAATAAATTCCAAAAAATGTAAAACTTTGGGGAATGATTGTAGACATGATAATAAACATGCTACAACGACTGGTTTCGAAAAAGGACTTCCCAAATGAAAAATATCATCATTTTACAAAATAGTCCAAAACATGAAAATATGAGATACTTGAATTTTGATGTTCTGACATAAACCAACTTTTGAAACTTTGTGAAATGTTTTTGTAGACTTAGTAAAACATGTATAAACTGATATTGAAGTCTATAAACTAAGAATACAGTATTTTCACAAATACAATAGAAAATGAAACCTATGAGTATGTATATGAAAATATATTTGTTTCATATCTATGTAGATAAACCAAATCACAATAATAAATATGAAACATTTTAATTTCATATTTATAAACATGAAAACCAAAACTTGTGTTGTATATATATGTGACTACATATATATACAAGGAAACTAATAAAATGTGTGTGTATAGATAATTGAGCTTAGAGTATATAACACACATAATATAAATCCTAAACTAAATTACCCAAGCTAGATCTTGATCTTCAATAAGCTCTTCTAGGTAATCTTGCGGATGAAGCTTTAACTTGGATCTTGAACTTTGAATAGCAAGGCTTCACCGATATTCCGCCAACCTCCTTTGGATATCATCGTTGAAGCTCTATTCCATCCATCCTCCAACAACGTTGTTTGCCTAGAATAAATGCGAAAACAAAAACACTAGACAAACAACATTAGTAATAAATTGTTTGTTAAACATCATCAAAACAAGAAGGCCAACACCCTTGGGGTGTCTCGGCTTGGCCGAGACACCCCTGGGGTGTCTTGGCTTTGCCTAGACACCCCTAGGGTGTTTCGACTTTCCCGAGACACCCCGGGTGTCCCAGTTCAGCCTAAGACGCTCCGTCGTGTATGTTTGATTGTTTCCGCCGTTGATTCTTCGTCCGAACTCGGATTTGAGTGATTCCAGGTGCGTTGGAAGCCTGACGAAGAGTTCTATCTGCTCCGATGGTTGGATTATCTATAGAATAAACGAGATATGAAGGGCGTTGTTCCTTTTGTGAACATCGTAGGGTCCCCGATTAGCCCGTGCCTTCGTTATTCCGAAATTCTATCAGCTCACGTAGTTTGTCGATTCACTTCAATCGTTCATCGACTTCAATCGAACTCTTGTGGATCGGATAGTGGCGTTCATCGTCGTTCTTTGACACTGAGCTGTTCGTGGAGACCTATAGGCAATTTTCGATGCCTACAGATACCCCCTCCAAAGCGTTCCGGCCTTGTTTCTTTTATAGAAGAGGCTGGAACACTTTGGATGTGATTGGTCCAGCCTTCAGTCGGCGTAAAGGACCTGCAGTTAGCTTCAACTCTTGGCTCCTTCGATTTTCAGTTTATTTGATGCTTTGACGAATAACCGAAGTTCTTCCGGCGCTGCGTTTATCGCCTGGCCGTCGTCGGAGTCTCGAGCTTACCACCAGTGAGTTGAGTTTGGCTCGTGTCATTGAGTTGACTTTGAACTGACTATCTTTGTCACATCGCGCTGACTTAGGATCTCAGATCGCCGGGCGTTGACTTTTTGTCGCAACGCGTTGACTGGCGTTGACCTGGGGCTACGCGTTGACCGGCGTTGACCTTAGGGTTTTGAACCGTCGAACGTTGACTTTAGTCGCAACGCGTTGACTGGCGTTGACCTAGAGCTACGTGTTGACTGGCGTTGACCCTAGGGTTTTGAATCGTCGAACGTTGACTTTGGTCGCAATGCGTTGACTGGCGTTGACCTAGGGTTACGCGTTGACCGGCGTTGACCTTAGGGTTTCAGATCGCCGTACGTTGACTTTTTGTCGCAACGCGTTGACTGGCGTTGACCTAGGGTTACGCGTTGATCGGCGTTGACCTTAGGGTTTCGAATCGTCAAACGTTGACTTTTTGTCGCAACGCGTTGACTGGCGTTGACCTAAGGTTACGCGTTGACCGGCGTTGACCCTAGGGTTTCAGATCGCCGTACGTTGACTTTTTGTCGCAACGCGTTGACTGGCGTTGACCTAGGGTTGCGCGTTGACCGGCGTTGACCCTGGGGTTTTGGATCGTCGAATGTTAACTCGTGTGGATTTCGAATCATCGAACGTTGACTTTTGTTGCAACGCATTGAACGGCGTTTGTAGGCATCGAAAATTGCCTATAGGTCTCCACGAACAGCTCAGTGTCAAAGAACGATGATGAACGCCACTATCCGATCCACAAGAGTTCGATTGACATCGACGAACGATTGAAGTGAATCGACGAACTACGTGAGCTGATAGAATTTCGGGAACTTCGCCGGGTACGGTATTGAATCCCATTCCCTTGGATAGGGACATGGAATACCCGTCTTCTTAACTTCTTGAGCCGTCATCAAAGCATTGATTTTTTTTTCAAGCTCTTTCATTTTCCCGTCATCGTCTATGTCTTCATTCGAATGACATTGAGGAGAATGAGTTAGACTACCCCCTGTAAGAGGTGCTATTGAACCATCTCCAATATCGTTATTGGGAGGATCCTTTAAACCACCCCCAGCGTTATTGCTATTGGGAAGTGTATCAGATCGACGAACTACGTGAGCTGATAGAATTTCGGAATAACGAAGGCACGGGCTAATCGGGAACCCTGCGATATTTACAAAAGGAACAACGCCGTTCATATCTCGTTTATTCTACAGATAATCCAACCATCGGAGCAGATAGAACTCTTCGTCAGGTTTCCAACGCACCTAGAATCACTCAAATCCGAGTTCGGACGAAGAATCTACGGCGGAAACAATCAAATATACACGACGGAGCATCTCAGGCTGAACTGGAACACCCGGGGTGTCTCGGGAAAGTCGAAACACCCCAGGGGTGTCTAGGCAAAGCCGAGACACCCCAAGGGTGTCTCGGTTTGGCCAAAACACCTCAAGGGTGTCTAGGCTTTTCCTAGACACCCCAGGGGTGTCCCAAGGCCCTAGGTGCCCTCATGCCTATAAATAGTGCCCTTATGCCTCACTTTTGGAGGATCTGGAGTTTTGGAGAAGAATTGGCGAAGCCCTGCTGCAGTGAAGAGTGATCGAGCACTTCAAGGGAATTCTTCATCAGATCTTCATCACCCGCGTTCGTCCCTTAGCGTTACCCCTCGTCGTTAATCCTAAGAAGAGCAAATATCTCGCTTTATCCGAGATAGGCGCTTCAAGTTTCTAGATCCTCCGCGGATCGACGAAGCTCTGTCCGATTTTTCCGGATCAGATCTGATTGCCAGGTAGTCCACGGATATCGACGTTCCCGTCACAGGCCAAAGACCCACGCAAGCAAGAGACGACAAACGGATCTTGTGTTTATTTTCGAAAAGTTGTAATTTTTATTTTTCATTATTTGAATTCATTTGTAACGTTTGAAGTTTTAATGAAATCAATGATGAAGGTAACTTTTTCCGAAAACAAGCTGGCGACCACAGTGGGAGCCAACAGCCTCACTGCCGAGACTGTCGTGACGCAACCGGCATTCAAGATCCGGGTGAATGAAGAGATCGAATACGAGTTCGATCAACAAAAGTTTGAAGAGTACCTCTCTTCCTCCTCCTCCAGATCCGCCTCTCCAAACAGGCGCAGGAAGACTTCATCTTCCAGAAATGCTCGCAGGATCTCCAACTTGAAGAGCCAAGATCCCATCGCCACTGCTGCACCCGTGCCCCGTGGCATCCCTGCGACATTCAAAGGGGTTGAGGTCGCAGATCTCCCCTCCACCACGAAGGTAACTGATGAAGGTGCTCCAACTTTATCAAAGAGGGCACGTCAAAGACGGCATCAACGCATCGCGCGACAACTAGTCAAGGCCGCAGAATCGATGGACGGGATCCGCTACAATGAGGATCTAAAGTCCAGACAGTGCCAAGAGCAACAACGTCGGATAACTAACCTCTCTTTTAATGCAGAGGCAAATGAATGGATCCGCGTCAAGAGGAATCGCTCCACGCTCGAGGAGCGAATCAAGAAACGTCGCGCCTTGCTGGCGCATGCCCGAATCCTTCTGCAGAAAGCGGAAGAGATGCAGAAAGAGGAGACGGTCAAGAAGCCGTCAAAACACAAGCAGATGTGGGTGCCAAAATCAAACCCGGCACCTAAGACAAAAGAGGGTGGAGTTATCACCCAAACTTCTTCAAATCCAGATCCCGTTCCCGCACCTCCTACGGAGTTAGGCAAGAACGTGAATCCTTCAAGATCAAGGATTCCTTTGAAAGATCGCCTCGGTCCCTTACCGGAGAACCGAGGTAAGGCGCCTGTCAAGGAGCGATTGGGACCATTGAAAGGTCCCCAAATGACAAATCAGACTGGGGGTCGTATCAATCCCCCCAAGAAAGATAACAAAGGGAAAGCCCCTACTACCAACCGCATTGGATTGCGAGTCGAAGTTCAAGAGCCCGTTGGACTTTCACGCTCTCAAAGGCGTAAAAGTGGTCGAAGTTCAAGAGCCCGTTGGACTTTCACGCTCTCAAAGGCGTAAAAGTGAACGAGTGACTCTTGGAAACGCTAATAAAGCGTCGCATCCCCAGAGGGAAGCACATTCGTCTGATGATGATGATGTTATACCTGGGAAGTCATGCCAACACTCTATGAGTTGCTCCAGTTATCAAACTGACGAGTTGTACTATAGAGCTGGGGGTATGGATAAGACTCAAAGGAGACACGCTCAAGACACGGAGTCTCACTGTCCGTGTGCCAACATCATCAAAGCGGTGTTGTCAGAATGCTGCTGTTCTAAAACCCCAAGAAGAGTTTCGGTGTTCAAGAGAATTTCCACCGGAACGTCCGAGACCAAGCCTAGACATTTCCGCCGAAGAAGAAGGATAGTCGAAGATGGAGAATTTCCGAGGGTCACCACCAATATGACCAACAAAAGGACATCAGCACGGGATAATTCCGAGTCAATTCCGCCAGTACCCCGGTATCTAACTCGTCTGCAGTTTGGAACCATTACACGAGGAACTTATGGTAGGGTTCGGACGAGATTACCGTCGGAAGATGAAGAATCAGATACCTGCTCTGCGATTGCATCGGACAACACGGTATCCAGCGAGGGACAACCCCACGAGGCACTCATGATAAGTGCAGAACAAGTAACCAAGATGCTTGAAGATGCCCTGAATAAGCAGAAGGAAACTTTCAAGTTCGAAATGGAGATGGCCATGCAACGGATGAGAGAGATGCATGACCAACAAATCGCGGCACTGACAATTCACCAAGGAGAACCCAGTCGACGCGATAATCAGAATCAAGATGAGAATGAATGGGAGGAGGATAATGTCAATATAACTATCCCTCCTGTCAACAACAACAATAGGAGCGGTCCCGTGGATGATAATGCAAAAGAGGACCACGTTACCTCTCCCCGAAGCCACTCGAAGACAGATACGAGTGAAGACAAGAAGATGAAGGACCTAGAAAGAAAAATCAACGCATTGATGAATGCTCAAGAAGTGAAGAGGTCCGGCATACCATGTCCATATCCAAGGGAGTGGGAATCAATTCCGTATCCGGCAAAGTTTAATTTAATCAACTTTACGCCGTTTGATGGAAAGGGTTCCCCTACCCAACACTTAATATATTTTAAGTCTCATTTAGGGATCATTTCTGGGAATGAACCCCTTATGGTGCGGTCATTCGTCGGCACTCTTCGCGGAGCAGCCTTCGACTGGTATCGCCGTCTCAAGCCCGGGAGTATCAGCAGTTGGGATGACATGGAAGATATGTTTCTGATGAACTTCTTCGATGATGACACGGAAATCTCAATCGGTACACTATTCGATGAAAAACAGAAGAATGGTGATCTTCGATGATGACACGGAAATCTCAATCGGTACACTATTCGATGAAAAACAGAAGAATGGTGAGACGGTTGAAAACTTCGTGAAGAGGTTCCGAAACAAAGCAATGAATTGCCGAGATCCGGTCAGCGAAGACTTTATTCTTGAGACTTGTCACAATAATCTGTCATTGGACATCCTCAAAGCCATGGGAATGGCGCAACCAAAGACCTGGAAGGACTTGAAGGTGCAAGGAGAACGAGCCGAGCGATTCCTTAAAAGGAAGAAGACGGAGAGGGGCCAAATAGCAAATAACGCTCCACAACAGAACTTTGTCCCAAAGGGTAAGGGAAAAGCACATGTGAATGCTGTGGACGCGAATCAAACATTCGAGGTGCAAGCACAACCGCAACAACAGCAACAAAAGGCGCCTCAACAATCAAGATGGCAACAGCAGCCCCAGAAGCCGAAAGCCTCGGAGCCGAAGTTCCCAAAGGTCTATTCGTTCAAAGAGGATGAAGTCCCCGGTATCTTCAAGTACCTCATTGAGAATAACAAGATCAAATTGCCTCCGGTCCAGGATCAGGAAGATGCTAAGAGAATCAATGATCCAAAATACTACCCATTTCACAGAGTAGTACACCATCCTACCAAGGCATGCTATGCCCTTAAAGACAAGATCCAAGCTCTGATCGACGTCGGGGTCATTACTATGAAGCAACCTAAGGAGAAGAAGGTGGGTGCGAATGCAGTGTCGATTAGCTTCGGCTCTGTTCCCTTGAACTGGTTCCAACATGAACCAGTGATAAAGGCAGCAGTAAAGACGGTGAATGATGATCCGCACAAACAGCGCCAGAAAGGACTTGTGCCACACACAGCCCCGAATGGTGAGATTCTTTGGATTCATCCAGACTTGATTGAAGATGAACAATGGACTGGAGCCTCGTCCAAGAAAAGGTCAAAAGGAAAAGGTAAATCTTGTTGTGGAGCTTCTGCTATTCCAGGAGAAGATGAAGACAGAATTCCAGCATTCCCACTTTCTGAAGATGAACAAGAGACCTTTGCAACCCGAAGTGGGAATGAGTATCACTACAAGTACCCGGATGCTTCCGAGCAATTGGGCACCAAAACCCCTCCTTATAAAACGTTGTCAGAACTGGGAATTGCAGCAATTCCCCCAACACCTGTAGCTGCCTTTGCGTCAAGAAGCCCAAACCCCGAGGCAGTCTCGATTCAATCATCCGATTGGAAGAGACAAACCGGGAAATGCAAACTCTCCGCCCCATTTTGACATCATGGCGCAGTTGGCCAATATCCCGGCTAGGATAACCCTATACGAGCTGTTGCGTCTTTCAAAGGATACAAGGAAAGCATTACAAGAGGCCTTGAGCAACTCTGAAGCTTTCTTGACTCGAATCAAGCCATCTGATACAAGGAAAGCATTACAAGAGGCCTTGAGCAACTCTGAAGCTTTCTTGACTCGAATCAAGCCATCTTCTGAAGAGCCGGAGTCGTCAGTTCAACACTGCAATCTCGCGGCGCATCACTTCCCCTGCATCTCTTTCACCAAAGAAGACATGCAGACGAAGAACTCAAAGCATGATAGGCCTTTGTACTTTACTGGGCACATTGGTTCCAGCATGGTCAACCGGATCCAAGTCGATCCGGGATCCGCTGTCAGCTGTAGGCATCGAAAATTGCCTATAGTTCTCCACAACCGGTTCAGTGTTAACGAACGACGATGAACGTCACCATCCAATCCACATGAGCCTAATCGACGTCGACGAACGACTAAAGTGAATCGACGAGCTACATGAGCGGATAGGACTTCGGAATCACGAAGACCCGGACCAATCGGGAAGCCCGGCACTGTTCACAAAAAGGACAACGCCCTCCGTGCCTAGGCCACTCTAAAGACAATCCAATCATCAGAGCGGATAGAACTCTTCGTCACGCATCCAACGCACCCGGAATCACTCAAATCCGAGTTCGTACGAAGAATCTACGGGGAAAACGGTCAAAATACACCTGCGGACATCTCGGGATCCCGAAACACCCCCAGGGGTGTCTCGGAAATTCCGAGACACCCCAGGGGTGTCTCAGAATTTTTGAGACACCCTAGGGTGTCTCGGAAAATCCGAGACACCCCAGGGGTGTCTCGGAAAAGCCGAGACACCCCTAGGGGTGTCTCGGAATTTCCGAGACACCGGGTCCTATTTATAGGAAAACAAGAGGGGGGCGTCCGCACAGATCTAGGACACCCCAGGGGTGTCCGCACAGATCTGGGACACCCTTGGGGTGTCTCCAAAAATCCGAGACACCCCTAGGGTGTCTCGGAATTTCCGAGACACCCCAAGGGGTGTCCTCACTTTTTGATGCCCCCCCTCTTGGTTTCCTATAAATAGGACCCCCTTACCTCATTTGGAAGGAGGTGGATTTTTGGAGAGCTTGGCGAAGCCCTGCTGCAGTGAAGAGTGCCCGTGTGCTTCAACAAGAGGAGGAGAGGTCTTGATCAGAGCCTTCATCACCCGTCCGAGCCTTAGTATTAGCCTTTAGCGTTAATACTAAGAAGAGCTAATACCTCGCTTTAGCCGAGGTATACGCTTTAAAACTTCTAGATCTCACGCGGATCGACGAAGTTCTGCTTCTATATCCCTCCACGGATAGACGAAGCTCTGCCCGATTTTCTCGGAACAGATCTGATTGCCCCGGTGGTCCACGGATATCAACATCCCCGTCACAGGCCAAAGACCCACGCAAGCAAGAGATGGTGAATGAAGAACACGAGCTCGATCAACAACGGTTCAAAGAAGGCCTCTCTTCCTCCTCCTCCAGATCCGCCTCTCCAAACGGGTACAGAAAGGTAACCTCTTTCATAAATGATTGCAGGTCCTTCGGTTCAAAAATCCAAGACCCCGTTGCCGCCTCTGCACTTGCACCACGCGACGTCCCCACGTCGTCCAAAATGGTCGAGATCGCAGATCCGGACTCCTCTTCCGCCGAGGAGATGACTTCTGAAGACGCTCCGGCATTATCAAAGAGAGCACGACAAAGACAGCGTCAACGTCTTGCTCGACAGCTGGCCGAGGCTTTGGAGCCGATGGATGGGATCCGCTATAACGTAGATCTAAAATCCAGGCAACGCCAGGAGCAACCACGGCAAACAACCAGCCCCTCCTCCGAAGCAGAAACGAACAAATGGGTTCAAGTCAAAAGAACCCGTTCTACTCTCGAGGAGCGAATCCAGAAGCGCCGCGCCTTGCGTGCGCATGCCCGAGCCCTGGTCCAAAAAGCACGAGAGATGCTAAAGGGAGAGGCCGTTAAGAGATCGCCGAGGTCCGAACGAGTTTGGATGCCAAAGGCCGAATCAACGCCTAAGGTAAAAGCAGGTAATATTGCTCTCCAACCTTCGTCCATTTCAGGTCCCGAACCTTCGGTAAAGCCCCACCGCAGCGTGGATTTCCCCAAGTCTAGGAATCCTCTGAACAACCGTATCGATGCTCTACCCGAGAATCGAGGAAAAGCGCTTGTCAAGGAAAGCTGGGGATCGTTGAAGGAGCCTCGAGCCAACATCCAGACTGGGGGTCGTACACGATCTCCTAACAAATCGATCTCTGCAACAACCAGCTCGGCGGTGCGTGCAAAGGACCAAGAGCCCGTTAAGGTTTCACCCTCACAAAGGAGTGATTCCAAACGTGCGACTCTTGCGGAGGCCAACAAGGCAATGATTACTCAGAAGAAGACGCGTCCGACAAACGAACGCGTTATACCTGAGAACCCATGTGAGCAGCCGATAGGTTACTCCGACGGCAACGTCGATGAGTTGTACTATCAGGCTGGGGGTGCGGATGAATCTCGAAAGAGAAACACCCGGGAAGCGGATTCTCACTGTCCGTGTACCAAAATTATCAGGGCAGTATTATCAGCCTGTAGCTGCCCCAAGACCGCTCCACAGAGGGTCTCGATATTCGAGGGAGTCTCCGATGGACCGACAAAGCCCAAGTCAAGGCGTTCTCACCAAAGAGGACCGATTGCTCGAGATGATGAACCCCTAGAAGTGACTATCAACATGGTCAACAAGGGAAAATCCCCAATCATTTCAAGTGATTCCGACCCTAATTCCTCTCCAGGAAGCAGGGTCAATTCGGGAACAGCTCAGCTTCAGCTAGAAGCCGACAGATATAACAACAATCGTGGGATCCATGAAGGAGTCCTTTCCGATGATGAATCCTCAGATTCCCATTCCGCGCTCGCCTCTGATGACACAACGTCTAGCATAGGACAAGCTCGAGAGGTGCTCATGGTCAATACAGATCAGATAGCCAAAATCATTGAAGAGGCCCTGACTAAACAGAAGGAAATCTTCAAGTTTGAAATGGAAATGGCTATGCAAGAAATGAGACAAATGCACGATCAACGGATCCGAGCTTTGTCGAACCAGCTAGTTGAGTCCGACCGTCGCACCCAGAACGCTGCAGTCAACAGCGAGCCGGAGGTGGTCGAAATCGTCATGGCCAACGCACCACCCAAGAATACTGGGGGTGGCCCCACTAAAATTAACAGCGCTGGGGGTGGACCCACCAGTGATGATAGCGCTGGGGGTGGACCCACCAGTAGTGACAACACTGGGGGTGGCCGTATGATTCCTCTCGAAACTTATCCAAAACAGGATATGGGTGAGGCCGAAAAGATAAAGGAGCTCGAAAGAAAAATCGAAGCCCTGATGTCTGTTCGGGAGGTGAAGAGGACCGGCATTCCGTGTCCTTACCCGAGAAAGTGGGATTCGATCCCGTATCCGGCGAAGTTCAACCTGATCAACTTCACGCCGTTCAACGGAAAGGGCTCCTGGCAACGGACCCTTGATGGTTCGGTCATTCGTTGGCACCCTTCGCGGGCCTGCCTTCGATTGGTACCGCCGTCTCAAGCCCGGAAGCATCAACAGCTGGGAGGACCTGGAAAGCAAGTTCCTCGCCCAATTCTTTGATGATGACACCGAGGTGTCGATCAGGACACTCTTCGACGAGAAACAAAAAGGCGGAGAGTCGGTGGATACCTTCATCAAACGCTTCCGCAATCAGTCAATGAACTGCAGGGATCCCGTCACGGAGGAATTCCTCTTGCAGACTTGTCAGAAAAACCTGTCCATTAACATCTTGGACGTGATGGGAATAGAGCCGCTCAATACCTGGAAAGAATTGAAGGCTCGAGGAGAACAGGCTGAACGCTTCATCAGAAGGCGGAAGGTCGAGAGGAGCCAACTGATGGTCAACCCTCTGGATTCGGATCTCGTACCTCATGATGAAGGGGACGTACCTGCAACGGTTATTGACGATGATCAAACGTCGCAACAGCAGTCCTGGGAACAGCACGAGAGCTCGGACGAGACGCTCCAAAACGAGTACTCGTTCAAAGACGAAGACGTTCCGGCTATCTTCGAGACCCTCCTCGAAAACAACAAAATCAAGCTCCCGCCCATCACGAATCAGGAGGAAGATGACGATTCTGCGGACCCAACGTACTGCGAGTACCACAGAAGGATCATCCACCCCACCAAGGAATGCTTTGTTCTTAAAAATAGCATCCAGACCTTGGTTGAAGCCGGCGTTATAACGCTAGGGTAAGCCAATTGAAAATGGCAATACTCCAAAGAGTACACGAGTATAAACGGTTTCTCAAGACTCCGACAGAGTATATGAGTATAAACTGCTTCTCAAAACTCCGACGAGTATACAAGTATAAACTGCTTCTCAACACTCCGACAAGTATACGAGTATAAACTGCTCCTTAAACACTCCAAAGAGTACAAGAGTATAAACTGTTTCTCAACACTCCGACGAGTATACGAGTATAAACTGCTTCTCAAGACTCCGATAAGTATAAGAGTATAAACTGCTTCTTATGACTCCAAAGAGTATACGAGTATAAACTGTTTCTCATTCCTCCGACCGGTATAAGAGGTTAAACTGCTCCCTGATACTCCAAGAGGTATATGAGTCTAAACTATATCCTACCATTGACGGGAAGTTCCTGGAGGATATTACACTAATATTCTTAAGGATAACCCGGTCGGACAACAAAGTCAAGCCCCATTCCAAGAAAGAAGCTGGGGGTGGATAATCCAATGCATCGGGAAGTTCCCAGAAGAATACCACATGGGTATTCTTAGGGATAACCCAATCATTGTGGAATTGGTGAATAAGAAATTCACATTCAAACTCTGAAGGCCGGAATGTCTCTTCTTATTCTCTAACTCTTATGAGTTATTTTTGTGAGAAGAGATCCAATCTTCTGGTAGGTTAATCTTTCCTCACCAAACCATCCGCTGATCAAATCAAACGACAGTGGACCCACCAACATTCCCATCTGCCAGTCATGGACGTTTCTCAGACTCAACGTGCTAGGTCCTAAACGCCTAACATTAAAGTCTCCCTTTGAGTGGTAATACGAGTTGGCACTTTCTTTGCTACCCGTATTCCACTCTCTTTGTTTTCTGGTCAAACCTATAAAAGTTAGGGCCAAGCCAAAATCCCCTCTCGATTCCTCCAATGAACGAGAGGTCCACCTTCAAATCGAGCGATCAAACCTTCCGACAGTTAGGTCGTCTCAAACTCCTGCTTGGTCAAACCTATAAAAGTCAGGGCCACAGTCAAAATCCCCTCTCGATTCTCCCAATGAACGAGAGGTCCACTTTCAAAATCGAGTGATCAAACATTCCTACAGATAGGGTCATCTCAAAACTCCTACTTGGTCAAACCCTACAGTTAGGACCAAAATCACAATTCACTCTCGATAAACGAAAATCCACCTTTGTCCCCTTTTCCACCAAACCTATAAAATTCCCTCAATGAACGAGAGGTCCACTTCCAAATCGGGTAATCAAACCTTCCGACAGTTAGGGTTATCCGAATTGTTACGATTCTCGGAGTGGAGATCCCACTCTTAGTTTCACCCTTCCGGATTCTGAGGGTGGAGATCCCACCCCGAGTCTCCTTTCCGGCTGTAGATAGGATATAAAATTCTTCCTCTTCAGCACCGGGAGATAGAATATAAAATTCTTCCTCTCCCGTTTCTCAATCTGTCTTTGCTTTTAGAAAAGACACGATTGTCAAATCCGGGCACTCGATGCACGGGGAATTTTATCCCGAAGCCTGAGTAGGGATAAGTCAACGCCTAACACGCGTTGCCGGGTAGTCTATTCCCGTGAGAAAGACGAAGTCTATGTACTCAATCTGTCTTTGCTTTCAGAAAAGACACGATAAGTCAACGCCTAACACGCGTCGCCGGGTAGTCTATTCCCGTAAGAAAGACGAAGTCTATGTATTCAAAATCATAGCATTAAGTCTAAGAGAATTCATTCCCTTGGCACAACTGGATTCTGGGGGTGGAGATCCCACCCCAAGTCTCCTTTCCGGCCGAAGATAGAATATAAAATTCTTCCTCTTCAGCACCGGGAGATAGAATATAAAATTCTTCCTCTCCCGTTTCTCAATCTGTCTTTGCTTTTAGAAAAGACACGATTGTCAAATCCGGGCACTCGATGCACGGGGAATTTTATCCCGAAGCCTGAGTAGGGATAAGTCAACGCCTAACACGCGTTGCCGGGTAGTCTATTCCCGTGAGAAAGACGAAGTCTATGTATTCAAAATCATAGCATTAAGTCTAAGAGAAGCAATTCTCTTAGCACAACGTTACATGTGAAACGGGTTTTAATAATTCACATGCTAGCCCGATTCAAACGGTAATCGGTAAAGGCACATCAAACCCGTTGATGGCTGGGGGTTTGCCAAAAATCCCAAAGCCTATGTCTAACACACATGGCCGGTTAGTCTTTGACCGTAAAAAGGACAAAAGACCACATATTCAACATTGTGGCAGGTTGTTATTAATAACACCATAATCCGTGCCTCACACGCGCGGGGAATTTTATCCCGAAGCCTAAGTAGGGATAAGTCAACGTCTAATACACGTTGCCGGGTAGCCTATTCCCGTAACAATGGCGAAGTCTACGTATTCGAAGTCGTAGTATTAAGTCTAAGGGAGTTCATTCCTTTAGCACAACGTCACATGCGGAACGGACTTAAACAATCCGCATGCTAGCCCGACTCAAACGGTAGTCGGTAAAGGCTAATCAAATCCGTTGAAGGCTGGGGATTAGCCAAAAATCCTAAAGTCAACGCCTAACACGCGTCGCCGGGTAGTCTATTCCCGTGAGAAAGACGAAGTCTACGTATTCAATATCGTAGCACTAAGAGCGTTAACTCTCTTAGCACGACGTCATATGCGGAACGGATTTAGATAATCCGCATACTAGCCCGACTCAAACGGTAGTCGGTAAAGGCTTATCAAATCCGTTGATGGCTGAGGATTTGCCAAAAATTCTATAACTGCGAGTCATTGACGCATCAACTCCCCTAGTTGGTCTCGTGACTCGAGCACCCAACAAATTCAGGATAAAATCCACACATGCAGATGAATCAGCTTTAACAGTTGGTCCTGCAGCCCCGACACTTGAAACCGCTATGCTCCAATACCTTAAGAGCTTAAACTGTGTATACTCCAGCAAACGTACGAGTATAAACTGTGTTAATGGCGATCCGTAAACCCTAGGGTCAACGCCGGTCAACGCGTAACCCTAGGTCAACGCCAGTCAACGCGTTGCAACCAAAGTCCACGTTCAAGCAACGCGTTGCGACAAAAGTCAACGCTCAACGATTCAAACCCTAAGGGTCAACGCCGGTCAACGCGTAACCCCAGGTCAACGCCAAGCAACGCGTTGCGACAAAAGTCAACGTTCGACGATTCAAACCCTAAGGTTCAACGCCGGTCAACGCGTAACCCTAGGTCAACGCCAAGCAACGCGTTGCGACAAAAGTCAACGTTCAACGATTCAAACCCTAAGGGTCAACGCCGGTCAACGCGTAACCCCAGGTCAACGCCAAGCAACGCGTTGCGACAAAAGTCAACGTTCGACGATTCAAACCCTAAGGGTCAACGCCAATCAACGCGTAACCTTAGGTCAACGCCAGTCAACGCGTTGCGACAGAAAGTCAACACGCGGGAATCCGAAGCCCTAAACCAGTACAATGAGGCGGAGGTAGTTCAAAGTCAACTCAATGACACGAGCCAAACTCAATTCATCAGCTGCAGACTCGAGACTCCGACGACGGCCAGACGATAAACGCAGCACCGGAAGAACCTCGGCTATTCGTCAAAGCATCGAATAGATCGAGAATCGAAAGAGTCAAGGCCAGACCAATCATATCCAAAGTATTCCAGCCTCTTCTATAAAAGAAACGAGTCAGGAACACTTTGGAGGGGGTATCTGTAGGCATCAAAAATTGCCTATAGTTCTCCACAACCGGTTCAGTGTTAACGAGCGACGATGAACGTCACCATCCAATCCACATGAGCCTAATCGACGTCGACGAACGACTAAAGTGAATCGACGAGCTACATGAGCGGATAGGACTTCGGAATCACGAAGACCCGGACCAATCGGGAAGCCCGGCACTGTTCACAAAAAGGACAACGCCCTCCATGCCTCGGCCACTCTAAAGACAATCCAATCATCAGAGCGGATAGAACTCTTCGTCACGCATCCAACGCACCCAGAATCACTCAAATCCGAGTTCGTACGAAGAATCTACGGGGAAAACGGTCAAAATACACCTGCGGATACACCTGCGGACATCTCGGGATCCCGAAACACCCCCAGGGGTGTCTCAGAAATTCCGAGACACCCCAGGGGTGTCTCGGAATTTCCGAGACACCCTAGGGTGTCTCGGAAAATCCGAGACACCCTAGGGGTGTCTCGGAAAAGCCGAGACACCCCTAGGGGTGTCTCGGAAAATCCGAGACACCCCTAGGGGTGTCTCGGATTTTCCGAGACACCCCAAGGGTGTCTCGAAAATTCCGAGACACCCCTAGGGGTGTCTCGGCTTTTCCGAGACACCCCTGGGGTGTCTCGGAATTTCTGAGACACCCCTTGGGGTGTTCGGATTTTCCAAGACACCCTAGGGTGTCTCGGAAATTCCGAGACACCCCTGGGGTGTCTCGGAATTTCTGAGACACCCCTGGGGGTGTTTCGGAACTCCGAGACGTCCGGACCAGATCTGAGTGCTCCGGTGGTCCACGGATATCAACGTCCCCGTCACAGGCCAAAGACCCACGCAAGCAAGAGATGACAAACAGCTCTTGCGTTTGTTTGAAAGGAGTTGTATTTCTTTTGTTTTCATTGTGTACCGGTCTTATAAAAAGGCTATCTTTTTATTTCATTGTAACGATCGAAGTTGTAATGAATGCAGCAATGAATACAGCAACTTTTTCCGCAAACATCAGCATCATGCCATTTCGATTGATGCATCATCTCGGAATTCCGACTAGCAAACTAGCCTCCACTGGTACTATGATTTACGGATTCAACACCAGCGGGTCCAGACCCTTGGGGAAGATTCGAATCAAATGCCAGATCAGGGATTTGAAGTCAGAAATTACTTGTTATGTGATTGACGCGGAAACATCCTATAACTTACTGTTGGGTCGACCCTGGATCCACGGTAACCTTATAGTCCCGTCAACTCTGCATCAATGCCTCAAGTATGTGGACGCAAATAATGAAGTTAAGACGGTGGTCGCGGATAAGCAACCGTTTAAGGGATTGGAAAACTATTTTACCGATTCCCTTTTATACGGCGCCGAATCCGATACTGAACCATCGGCCCAAGGAACGGACAGCGGGGATGAAGCTGATACCGAAGCTGGGTTTGATTATGATGGTGGTTTTGTACTTAATGACATTGTACCCATTGTAATCAATCTTGACGATGATAAATCATCGGAAAGTAGTTGTAATTGGCAACTTGCCGAAGAACTATCAATAAACGATGATTTAGAGTACTCGATGTGTCTTGATAATGTCACTAAAGAGCTTTATGATAACCCTAATTTGTATATGCCTCTTCAATCATTTTGCATGACGAAAAAGCAGGTACACGACCCTTGCGGAACGACGCTTGTCATCCCCGCAGGGACAGGGGGTGGAAAAGAAGTCGTCTACGGCAAAGGAAAAGAAGCTCCGATACCCGATCACTTCTTAGAAGAGGAAGATGATGATGATAAACCTGCTCCTCATTTATTTAGGTATGACGCAAAAGCGCACGGTCTAATGGAGAGGTACGGATATGACTTCACACTCGGAGAGGGTCTTTGCTTTGGTCGAGGTCCGCGAGTTCCACCTCGAATGGCTTATGTACCAAAGGGAAAACCTGATGATTATTATCGTCATAAGAGAGGCCTAGGTTATGTCTCCTCATCTGATGACGAGTGTTGCTGGCAAGTCATCGATCAAATTGCTAACAAGGCTAGAAGAGGATACTCTTCTGACTCCTCGGCTTGGGATTCCGACGCTAGTCTTGGTGAAATGTTTAAAAAGCTAATGTCGAATATGGTTACGGTTGATCCAGCGACAATAGAAGAAGATGATCAGATGCCGACATGGGAAGATCCGTGGGTTCATCACTTAAACATGCAGTACGGCGATAGGTTTGAGCAGAGAGAACCTCCCACCGAAGATCAAGTAGTTCAAGTGAATATGGGAAGTGAGGAAAATCCGAAGCCAATATTCATTAGCGACAGTCTCCTACCCGAGGAAAAAGAAGAGTTAATCTCTCTTATCAGGGAGTACATCGATGTGTTCGCCTGGAATTATGAAGACATGCCAGGGCTCGATCCAAACGTAGCAGTACATCGTCTCAATATTAGATCGGATGTCAAACCTGTCAAGCAACAACAAAGACGGTTTCGTCCGCAAATGATGGAGGCGATCGAAGCTGAGGTTAAAAAGCTTGTCGACTCAGGCTTCATTAGGGAAGAGCAACATCCAGAATGGCTTGCCAATATTGTCCCGTTCCTTAAGAAGAACGGGAAGATCAGGGTTTGTATTGACTTTAGAGACCTCAACGCTGCTTGCCCAAAAGATGATTTTCCCCTTCCCATCACGGATGTTATCATCGACAATACGTGCGGGTTCGAAAGGATGTCGTTCATGGATGGCTTCTCTGGTTATAACCAAATAAAGATGCATCCAGATGATGAAAAGCATACCGCATTTAGAACGCCTCTCGGCGTCTTCTGCTACACAGTTATGCCCTTCGGCTTAAAGAATGCAGGTGCTACATATCAGCGAGCCATGTCAAAGATCTTTCAGGAGCATCTCCGCAATACTGTCGAATGCTACGTAGATGATTTGGTCGTGAAAAGTCGTGATAAAAAAGATCACATTAAGGACTTGAATACCATGTTCGACTTGATGCGAGCCCATCAATTGAAGATGAATCCTACCAAGTCTTTCCTCGAAATGTCTAGTGGTAAATTCCTGGGATTCGTCGTCACCACCAAAGGTATTCACATCGATCCTGATAAAGTAAAGGTGATTAATGAATTGCAACCGCCAAGAAACCTCAAGGAGCTCAGAGGATTGCAAGGACGATTAGCTTATATCCGACGGTTCATCTCGAACCTCTCAGGGAAATGCCAACCGTTTTCCAAGCTCACAAGGAAGGGCGTGTCATTCGTATGGGACGACGCTTGTCAAAAGGCATTCGAGAGTATTAAAGAATGTCTCTCAAAACCTCCTGTACTCGTCACACCGAAATCGGGCAAACCGTTCTTGATTTATGTCAAGGCGACGAGCCACTCGTTAAGTGCATTACTTGCACAAGATGACGATAACGGTCATGAGCAGGCAGTATATTATTTGAGCCGAACCATGGTAGGCGCCGAATCTCGATATCCTATGATTGAGAGGGAATGCCTCGCCTTGGTGTTCGCTATTCAGAAGATGCGGCATTATCTGGTCGGACAGACCATTTATGTCATCTCTAAAGTTAACCCAGTCCGAGTGTTCATGACTCAACCAGCTTTCATGAGCTGGCGGTTAGCAAAATGGGCCTTACTCTTGTCTCAATATGACTTACATTTTAAACAACAGAAGTCAGTAAAAGGACAGGCTGTAGGCATATAAAATTGCTTATAGGTCCCCTAGCATAGCTCGGCACAAACCGACGAACCAACGA
>NC_033799.1:45218830-45345540 GCF_001876935.1 Asparagus officinalis
CGGTGACGGCGGCGACGGTGGGCATGGGGAGGGAGAGGAGGGAGGAGAGGGTTTGTTTGGGGAGGGAAGAGAGAAGCGGGCCCCGGTCGGAGAAGGATTTGCGGGCCCACTCGAGGTCAAAGCCGTTGGAGAAGAACTTGCCCTCGCCGGCGATCACGAGGGCGGAGGGGGATTTTGGGTCGGATTTGATTTGCGTGATGGCGGAGTGGAGGGAGGAGATGAGGGTTGGGTTGAGACGGTGCTCGGTGGCTCCGGTTAAGGTTAGGAGATACACCGGACCGCGCTTCTCTAGCGTACACATCTTTGCTGCTGCTCTAGCAGGGTCTGGCCCCTTTTTATCTCTTTTTTTGTTGATTTATTTATTATAAACTTTTGATTGGAAGAGAGGTATTAATTTTGAGAAGCTTCAGAGAAGAAGCATTTTAGAGACGACTTCTACAAAGATATAGTGTAATGGTTAAAAAATTTTCTTTTATGCCCTGTTTGGATGGAGGGTAGAGAGGGGGAGGGGAAGAGAAATGCGGCTTTCAACTTGTTTGGGAGTTTTTTTAAGGAGGGTAGAGAGGGGGAAGGAAGGGGAACGGAGGGTAAAATTGCTTGGTTTTCTTTCCCCCCGATTTGGACGGTAGAGGAGGGTAAAGGAGGGTAAAGGGGTGTAATGACATTCTTACCCCCATCAAAACAAATAAAAATGCTGATGTGTTATTAGTATAAAGTCATTTATGTAAATTTACATATATTTACTTCCTTTCACCTTCATTCACCTTACTCAACTCCCAAACAACATATTACAATTCTCTTCCCTTCCCTTTCCTTTCCTTCCCGTTGTTTACCTTTCCTTCCCTTCCCTTAGTAAACTCCCAAACACACCTTAAGCTATTGAAGTTTGGGTACAATAATGCAAATGACCCACTTGGTTAAAAAATAAATAAATAAATTGGAAAATTATCTTTTGCCTGTCTATTGCATAGTTGTCTGTAAAAAGACAAGGATACTCGATTAATCTATTAATCTTTTACCTATTGTTTGGATTGAGGGGAATGAGGGTGAAGGGAAGTTAGGGGAACCATTCACCTCCATTCACCTTACTTGGGAACACTTAGGAGGTGAAGTTAATTCATCCTAGTTCCCCTTGGTTCACCCCCTAATAGTATAAAAAAGGAGGTGAAGTTAATTCATCCTAGTTCCCCTTGGTTCACCCCCTAATAGTATAAAAATTGTTACCCCCAAATTGGGGTGTAACCAAGGGCCCTAATAGTATAAAAATTGTTACCCCCAAATTGGGGTGTAACCAAGGGGAAGGGAATTCCCTTCCCTTTCATTCCCTTCCTTTCACTCAATTTGCCTTAACTTCCCTTCACCCCTTACAAATCCAAACAGGCCCTTACTGTTTAGTGTGGTTTAGAGGGTATCCGGGGAGGCTTGTTTTTCCAATATTTTAAGCTATGTTAGCTTTTGATGGTTTTTTGGCTTTTATAATAAAATTTCCTTAAACATTATTTGGTTTACATAATAATTTATTTGGTCTAACCTAGCTTGTTTGGGTGAACTTATAAGCTTGTTTTTTTAAAAGCTAGAGTGTACCAGTTTTTAAAAATGAGACTTAAGCTAACTTATTTGGCATTATACCAAATAGTTAGATATGAAAAAACTATCTTAAAAGAAAATTTGACCAAAAAATAAGCCTTTCAAAACACCTTCCCAGTGTTCGGCATAGCCTTGACTAACTATCCGGGGCTAGAATGAGCCAGGTCAAGGCTAATTCCAGCCCATGCTCAACAAGTCCAAGAAAGGCGTGGGCTTTTCTTAGAGCCAGACCAATATGGAGCCCAAGGATTGGGCCTTGCTAGACCTAAGCTGGGCCGAGAGACCTGCCAGCCAAGGTCAAGTAGAAACTAAAATTGTCAATGCTAGATGACGAGATAAACATAGTAATTGAAGAGAGAGAGAGTATCAAACAAATAAAAAAGATAAGAAAGTAAAAGAGAAAATTTTAATTTTTTATTGGTGGATTGATAAAAGTTTACAATAGTAATTAAATCAAAGATGAGTCAAAGAAATAAATCAATTAAACAGACTATTTTATTAAAAAAACTAACTGTGAATTTATTTGTCGTATCGTCAAGAGAGTTTTCATCAAATTCAAAAGGAATTTTCTCGTAGGCCTTGCATCTTTTGCTCCACATATACCACTTAAGTCACACACCGGCTTTCTTCAAGCTCCCACGCTCAAGTTACATCTCTCCTCTGAGCCCACGTTGTATCTATTCGCCTGTCTAGATAATTTTTATGAGAGCATCCTACATAGACTGATTAAAATGGCAAGAAGACATGAATGAAGATCACTTTGGTCCCCCTTCTTCATGGGCGATGCTTGTAAGGTGCAGGAGGGAACCTTGGTTTTCCCAAGCTTTGAGCAAAACTCTTCCAGTCAAAATCTAGAAGCCAAAGGCCAAAGCCTACAAGTCATCATAGATAGGCTTTTGTACTCCCTCCTTACCTCCACCCATGCTCAAGCTTGAATCATGGTTACGCTCTTGCCCTACTTGGTTTCTATATTGGCTCAACCAGGTCTTGGTTTCTGTCTACTTCGATTTCATGGCGGCTTCTCATACCTTGCTATCTAAAGCTGGACTAGATTGGATTGACCGGTCCCAATCCCATATCCGGGGCTTATGTACGTGACCAGTTAAGATAATGTTTGGGGTAGGTCAGTTCTGTTTCATGCTAGTGTTGTTTCGCTAATCCACCATAAAATCGGCTAATCATTGCTACACTTGAAAGTGTTGTTTCGCTATCCACCATAAAATCGGCTAATCATTGTTACACTCGAATCTCATGAATCAATCTTATAAACAATCAATGTTCCCTTAGTTTGCTCGATTTTCAATTTGTACCAACTAATCTAAGTTAATTGTTTAAGACTAGAATTTGGAATTTAAGGTGCTCTTGGTTTAGAACTAGAATTTGGATTTGAATTTAAGGTGCTCTTGGCTGTCTAGGAATGTTACTCGACTTAGATTTCAAAATCCAAACTCCAATCCAACTATATATATGTTAATAAGAAATTTCCTACAAAAAATCGAAGTTAAAAATTAGTAGAATATGATTTTCACTTTGTGGATTTTTTTCTTTCCTCTTCTCTTTACTTACTTAAATATTTAATACATTTCATATTAAATGTATTTAATTTAAATATTTAATCTTTCTAAATTTATTTATATATTTACATTGAGTATATTTAACTTTAAAATATTTTTGGTCAAATTCTTTAATTTATTTAATCTACTTATAATTAAATATATTTAATACTATTTACTCGCATAATATATTTAATATTAAATTAAATATGTTTTTAACTAATATTTAAATATACAAATAATTTAAGTGTTTAATATTATATTATAATACATTTATTTAAATGATATTAATTACATAAATAATAAAAATGTATAATCTTTAAAAAAATATATATTAGATAATAAACATATTTAATATTAAATCATTCAAATATTTAGCGTCATATGTTTGAAATAGTATTTAAAAATATTTAATATTTATATATTTAGTATCACAACTCTAATTCAAGTAGTCCAAGAATTCACCCTGTAATCAGAAAAATCCTACCTGAAAGTTCAAATATCCTACTAAAAAGTCCAAGACTCTAGTTATAAATTTTTTGTCTTAATCTAAATCCAAGAATATCAATTTTCAAACAATGCTTTTAACGGAAAAATGCTTTGAGGTACCAAAATCAAAAAAATGAATGCCACCCACCCCGAAGACTAAGTCAATGTATATTTCCCCCCAACAATTGAGAAAAAGATGTGATTCAACTCATAAACTTTTTTGCCTTTTTTGGTATGCAAGAATGAGGTCAAGTAAGAATGAGATGAAGCTATAAATAGAATAGATTTGATGTGGGAATAGATTGTTTATTCTCATTCTCATGTTTGGGTGCAATTAGAGAATTAAATGAGAATATATTTAAGAATGGTATATCCAAATTTTATTTTATTATTTTCATTCTGGGAAATATCAATTCTTTAATAACTCATTGGAAATAGCAATTCCCATATTAAGTAGGAATTAATGAGAAGTAAAGATGATATTTCTAGCATTCAAAAGCACATTGTGTTTGGTAAGTATGAATGAGAAGTAGAAATTGTAATCTATTCCTAGTCATTTTCGGACACCAAACGAGACGTTTGAGTATACAATTAGTATACCGTATTTTCATAAAAACCCCAAAATGGCCCCTCAACCCAACAAACATTTTCTATCCCCTTTGCTGAGATTGTGTCTTTGATTCTTTGTATAACATTGTAAGAGTTAGATAGGTTAGGATCTTTCATGATTAGGAGATTGAGTCTTATCATGATTAGGAGTTTGAATCATATTCTAGTTAAGAAGTTAGGCTAGAGATATGGATTTGGTTTCTCTATATATATTCTTATATTATTGAAGGAAAAACTAAAAAGGAGAAGAGAGAGAGTCAATATTCTTATAATCTAGGGTAAGCAGAGAGCGTAGCTTGATTCAAAAATATTGGGCGAGAGACAAAGGTTTTGTGGTCTTTATTCGTATAAAAGATTACAATATTAGGAGAAGATTTCACGGTCTTTGTCCGTTCAAAAGATTGTATGGAGAGGGCTTTGAAGAGAATATGAGAGTTTATTATGTATGTGAGGTTGAGAGATTAAGAGATTGAGAGATGAGAGTTGAGTGGTTCCTCTCAACTGGACTTGGACAGTGGTTTGCCTAGGGTCCTCTCCAATTGTTTGGGGGGAGAGCAATCATCACTTCTAGCAAAAGTGAGTGTTTGATGACTCTGATGAGGGGACCTCTACAGGGGGCAGGTGAGATTTGTTGATGCCTATCTGGTTGAAGGCGTCGACATACAAGATGTCCACTGAGCTTCCTATATTGACTATGATCCGCTTCACCTGGTAGCCATCGATCCTTGCTGTGATGACAATAGAGTCGTCATAAGGCGTCTCAACGCCTTGCAGGCCGACATACTCAAAAGATATGGGCTTCTTCACCTTCGTCCTCTTATCGCCTTGGTCGACCCACAACGACCTCTTGGAATATCTCTTCCAGGCGTTGTTGGATGATACTCTAGTAGTGGGACCGCTACTGATCATGTTGATGACCCCCTTATGACTGGGCTCCAGGCGTCGGCTATCTTTGCGCGGTCGAGGACGAGGTGACCGTGAGCAGGATCTCCTATTCTCCTTGGTTGGGGTAGCTTCCTTGAGGCCTCACTAAGAGACAAGTTCTTCAAGTACCCTCTCTCGATCAGGTCTTCAATGTCTCTCTTTAGGATACGACAGTCATTAGTAAGGTGGTCGTGATCCTTGTGATAGCGACAAAATTACTTGGGGTCCCGGTTCCTTGGATTTGACCTCATCTGTGGAGCAGGCTCCTTGATGGGTGCCTCCTTCTGGACCATGGTGAGAGCATTGGTGAGGGAGGTGTTGAAGACTGTGAGGGTAGACTTCAGCGCTGGGTCCCTCTATTGGTCCCTCCTGTTAGACTGATTGGGATGGGAGTTGACTCTTAGAGGGTCTCTTGGCCACTCCTGCCTCAACTCTGGTGTCGGCACCATTGCTGGTGCTACTGCTAGAGTGGACGGGGAAAGTAGCACTGCTGGTACCACTGTAGCTATGGCAGTGAAAGTCTCTGTAGCCCTGACCGATGCCTTGTAGGCTCGGGCATCCTCCATGTCCATATACCAGTGAGCCTTTGCCATCAGTTGCTCATTATTGGCGATAGACTTCTTGGCAAGTGAATCAGCTAACTCATTGCTCTACAAGCTGGCCACGAGTGTAGACATAGCAACTGCACTCCCTGGGTCATTGACCTCCAGCCTCTTCACCTGGAACCTCTTAAAGTAGGTTCGAAGGCTCTATCAGGGTCCTTGCCTCATCCGAATCAGCAAATGAGAGGGCAACTTCTGCTTGGTATCAGTCAGGAAATGATGGATGAACTTCATGCTAAGTTGTTGGAAGCTGCTGATGGACTTCTTCTCAAGAGTGTTCCAT
Source organism: Asparagus officinalis (assembly GCF_001876935.1). Classification (NCBI taxonomy): domain Eukaryota; kingdom Viridiplantae; phylum Streptophyta; class Magnoliopsida; order Asparagales; family Asparagaceae; genus Asparagus; species Asparagus officinalis. The sequence goes on from NC_033799.1 coordinate 45,224,878, forward strand.
GAGAGCTTGGCACTCCCTGAAAGAGTGATGGGGAAGCATCTACAGATAACCGTTTCTGACGCTTGGAGCATGCTTATCACATCGTAGTAGTTTTGAACATGCTAGGAGGGGTCTCCCTCTCCTTTATATTTCTCCACATGAGGCATCTTAAACTTCTCACACGGGGCATTCATAAGGTCATCTGAAAGAGGGGTATTCCCCCCGATGGCTTCTGCGATCGATTTGTACACCTGATCGTAGCCAGAGGCCCCTATGAAAGCAGAGGGGGCTAGAGAGGCATAATGATGGAGGAGAGTCTTAGAGACCACTCCCCTAGTGCGGTCCCTAAATTGACCAGAGCTAGGACTCTCGTTGGTGATTTCTTAATGAGAGAGAAGACGTCAACGAGGCTCTCCAGGGCGAGTCGACCGACGAGGTGGCAGGCTCGTGTGCTCAACACGATCCCCCAACTACTTGGTAGCAACATGAGGAGTCTGAGGCATGACTACTTGATGTGCTCCGAAAGGAGGGTGAGTCTCCAACCGTAGGTCTCCAGAAGGTGGGGGCATAGCTGAGATAGCTTGCCGCGACTGTGGAAGTCAATTGAGAAGTTCGCTAGTAAAGGTGTAGGAGAGTAAAAGTTGATTCCCTCCGAGAGGGAAGGGAGATTTGTATTAATAAGAATGGCTTATTACAAATCAAGAATCAAAAATTATAACAGAAGTGAAGAGAATACTCTTCTTGTTTAACATGGGTTCTTTGGTAGCAATAGGATGCCTCCCTCGAATGTTTACATCGAGTTTGCTTACCTTGGATGATCCGATCAAAATTATGGTTGAGCTTTAGTATACGGTAGAAGCTCTTATGTGGTTGAGTTTGATTATACTCAAGCTTGATGAGTATCAAGGTCGAAAGCTTAGAGAGGGCTACAATGCAAGAGTTTGCAGATAGCTAATGAGTCTCAAATCTAAGAGTTCAGATTGAGTCTACTTTAACAATTCAATCAAAGAGCTAGGAAGGTTCTATCAAGCAAGCCAATGAATATCTCTGTTTGAAGAGCCTTGAGGGAGCCAATTAGCTAGTCTCCAAATGATCCAGTGTCTGGTTGAAGAGTTTTGAAGATGACAAGCTTTTCAACCAAAATTGTTAGCTGAACTGAGCCCGAGCCCATTTCACATTGGCAAAGCGGTCCTATAAATAGGCAAGGGATGACATGGGTCATCCCTTGATTTGTGGGATGTGACCACTAATAGAAGTAAGGAGTAGCATACTTCCCCTATAGTTATAGGATGTGATCACTATAGGCGTGATGGGAGCCATGCCTCATTACCCAAGACGTGAGAAGTGGATGGGCCCACTCCTAAAAGTAAGCAGCTGCTTGCACTATTTGGACAGGGCTAACAGGCTTGCAGACGAGCATGAGAGCTGCTTGAACATTCAGGCAAGCTTGGCAAACGGGCGGGGTTAGCTGGCGGGCCCCTCGAGCGTGTGAGCTGGCGTTCATTGACAAGCTGAGTTCGTGCGGGCAAACTTATTACAGGCAGGCTTGACTTGTGTAGGTGAGCAAGGCATTCAGGCGAGCTCAAGCTCGTGCTAGCGAGCTCGATAATCAGGCGAGCTTGACTCGTGCTGGCGAGTCAAACAAACAGGTGAGGTTTGGCTCGTGCAAGTGAGCCAAACAAACAGGCGAGCATGGCTTGGCCTCAAGCGAGCTTGACTTGTGCTGACAAGTCAAGAAAATAGGCAAGCTTTTGCTTGACCTCTTAAATGCAGGCGAGCTTTGAGCATGCAGGCGAACTCAAATAGGTGAGGTTTGAGCTCTCTTGTGTAAAGGCAATTTTTATTGCCTACAAAAGGTAGTGAGCTGCTCTTGGAGAATTGAGAAAGTTTTTGAGATGTTTCTTCAGCTTGCTGCGGCTGTGGAAGCCGATTGAGAAGTTCTCTAGTGGAGGTAACGAATTACTCTTGGAGAGATTGAGAAATATTCTGAGCTATTTCTTCAAGATGGGTTCGAGTAACATAGCTCTGGCGTGGTTCTATAGTGTTCAAACCTATGCTCAGAACCCGACATATTTTATTGAAAAAGAAAGTAGCCCCATGGCGGGCGCCAAACTGTTGATGTTAAGTGATCACACGGTCAATTATCTCCGTGGTTGGATTAGGGTGAAGTTGATGAAGGAGTGCTTCTTTCCCCAAATATTTAGTTCTGAGTTGAGTTGCTGAAAAGTCTGCACATATAGAAACTTATGAGAGGACGAAGACTGGTTCCCCCGTGGTTCCTCCGACGATCAAGTCAGCTGGTGAACTTGAGTGGAGAAAGTGAAGAATTATGAGTTCTCATGTGTGCAGTATAATTTGTAGAAGACACAGATTTTGCAGAAAAACTAGAAGTCAGAAGAAGCAAAAAAGTCCCCTTTTGTTAGAATAATACCTTGTATTTATAGCAGTATCGAAAGGGCAGAACCGTCATTGTGGCCGAGCATAGGATTACAGTGAAGAAGCATGGGCTGGCGGCTGATTCAGCTCCTACTTTATAGGTGTCGGCTGACGACTGGAAGGGAGATCACCTTAGCATTAAATGTGAAGCGATCTGAGGCATGACGGTGCTAACATGGTCCGACGAGTCATGTAGACTATCGGGGCTAGAGGTATGATGGCACCTGCCAAGCATTAAATATAATGCTGACACATTATTAGTGGGAGAGGCTCGAGGTTCGAGGCTGAAGTCTTCCTCTAACTTTATCGAGAAGTAATGACTTTCGAGTCATTGTTGTGAGATGTCGAATAACAGTTCGAGTGGGCTCATTGCGAGTCGTCTTCGACAAGAGGGTCGACTAGTACCGCCTTTCGAGTCGACATGAAGAAATGTTGACTTGACGAGTTAGCTAAGTTGGAACCTGTTATGGGATACAATTGTTTCCAAATATATGACCTAATGAGTCGCCATCTCCATCTAGCCAGACAAGCCGACACCCCAGTGTCGATACGAGAAGCAGTGCTAATCACCACGAGACATCCTGACCTCCCAGGTGAGTCGACATTCATCAATATCGACACGAAAGGCAGTACCAGTCGACCCTCTCACAGTAGGCAACTCACCAAGAGCCTAGTTGACCTAGTCGAGTCGATACTCCTCCATGTCGACTCGAAAGGCGGGACGAGTCGTCACCCGACTCCATTCAACCAGTACTCCTCTAACGAGTCGACTCTCCTCACGAGTCCCATCATGAGGGACATTGCTTCTCAACAAAGCTAAAAGATAACTTTACCAAAGCTTATCCATCCTAACAACAAGTCATATCATGTCTACTGAAAGACCATGCGTCATCACACCGCTTATCAGCCTACGTCCCATCGATCGCTCCTCAAATTGAGACCGAAGTGATCTTCCTCCTGTCGCCAGGTGACACATGTAGAGCAAAGGATGACTCACCTTCCAGCTCACACTTTGTCATCGCCATTTGCATGACCAAAGTGACCAATCTGCAATTAGCATCCTCTTTATATACAGATGCTAGTCGCCATAGCCAAAGGTTCATAATCTAAACTCTCCTCCTAACCTAAATCTCAGAGATCATCATCTCTAATACACATAGCATAATAATACATAGTTCTATTACTCCACTCAAGCTCAAGTTTATCAAATGACTTGATCGTCGAAGGTACCACTGGGGAATCACCACCATGTCCTCTCACGACCTTCTTTTGTGCAAATCGTTCACTCTAACTCAGTGGACAAGACATAAAGTCAGGGAAGAAAGCGATCTCTTCCATCATCTTTCATCACTCCACAACCATCCTATTTTGGATTATTCTGTGTGATATTTAGCATCAACAGTTTGGCACCCACTGTGGGGACCTCTTTCTTTTTTGAGAGAACATGTCTAGTTTTGAAGATAGAGCTGAGCGATCTCATCCTAAAGGACCTCATCAGAGCTATGCTACTCAAGCCCAACTTGAATCAACAACTTATATGATTCATCAATCTTGCCAAGATCAAATTGCTGCCTTCACTAGTGAGCTTCTCAGCCGGCTTCCACAGCCGCAACAAGCAAATTTTGCCCCTCATCGGTCAACTCGCCGATGTCTCCTTTCTCATTAGGAACTCACCAGCGAACGTCCTACCATTAGAGCCTCTGGATACGATTGAGTCAATAGGCCAATCACAAGCATCTTCGGGAGTAACAACCCCCTTTCAGACGACCTTATGAATGTTCCATGTGCGAAGTTCAAGATGTCTTGCATGGAGACATACAAGAGCGAGGGAGACCCCTCCGAGCATGTTCAGAATTACTATGATGTGATGAGTATGCTCCAAGCATCAGAAGCAATCCTCTGTCAATGCTTTCCTATCACTCTTTCAGGGAGTACTAAGCTCTGGTGGAACACTCTCGAGAAGAGATCCATCAGAAACTTTTGACAACTTAGCCGAAAGTTTATCCACTATTTCCTAGCTGACGCCAAGCGGGAGCTTCTCCCTCATGTGCTGATCCAAATGAGGCAGGGACCAGAAGAGAACCTCCGAGCCTACTTCAAGAGATTCTAAGCTAAGAGGTTGGAAGTCGTTGACCCAGGGAATGCGATCACCATATCAGCACTTGTAGCCTGCCTGTAGAGCAATGCATTGGCCGACTCTTTGGCTTAGAAGCCAGTCGCTAATTATGAGCAATTGATGGCTAGAGCCCATGTATATATGGACATGGAAGATGTCCGAGCCTACAAGGTGGCAGCCAGGGCCACAGAGTCCTCTTCAGCCATGCCTTAGGCACTCTGGAGCAAGCCTTTGGTTTCTTATCAGGAATAAACCCAAGGTACAACTCTTTGACCGACTCCCACAGTCGTCTCTCGACCATAGGGGAGGGGAAACCCTAGTCAACTCTCCTCAAAGTTCTAGGCATTCGACTCCTCAGTCGAATTCCAAGCCCTTGGCTCTTTATCAGGGTAAGCCCAAGGCACATCATGTGGTTGGATCCTCTAATTATCATCAACCATCATGATGAAGCCCTAGGCACCAAAATAAGTCCTAGGCGATCCAACCTCCAGGCTGGCGTGTCAAAAGCCCTTGGCTCTTTATCAGAGTAAGACTAAGGCACAACATATATGGTCGATTCCTCTGGCTCTCATCGATCATCATGGTTAAGACCTTGGTTCCTTTTTAGGGTAAACCCAAGGCACAAATCTATAATCGACTCCCACAGTCACCTTTCGGCCGTACGAGGATTATGAAGACTTAGGTCGAACGTGAGATCTAGCCTCAGAATCATCATTCTACCATTAAGACCTTGGTATCATCATGAGTAAACCCAAGGCATGGATTTCAATTGCCCGGTTATCTTTAGCAAAAAGACTTAAAGCACTTCAACTTGCCAGTCTTCATCAACACAAGCCCCGAGCATCTTGCCCACAATAGGCGCAATATTAGCCAGTTGTCAAGCCGACTCGCAACATTAGGGTCGACACAACACGACCAACTCAAGAATTTCCACTTGGTTCGCTTGATTAGAGCAATGCTACAAAGCAATCAGCAGCCCTAACTTCAATCTAGAGCTTTATTCATTTCACTTGGACTCGGCTAAAGCCGTCTCCAAGCGAAAGGGGCCAATTGTTATGGGATACAATTATTTCAAAATATATGATTTGATGAGTCACCATATCCATCTAGCTAGACAAGCTGACACCCCATTATCGACACGAGAAGTAGTGCTAATAGGCACGATACATCCTGAACTCCCAGGCGAGTCGACATTCATCAATGTCTACACGAAAGGCAGTCGGCCCTCTCGTAGCAGGCAACTCGCCAAGAGCCTAGTTGATCTAGTCAGGTCGATACTCCTCCATATTGACTCAAAAAGCGAGACGAGTCATCAGCCGACTCCATTCAGCCAGCACTCCTCTCAACGAGTTGACTCTCCTCACGAGTCCCATCATGAGGGACATTGCTTCTCTGCAAAGCTAGAAAATAATTTCGCCAAAGCTTATCCATCCTGACAACAAGTCATATTATGTCTACTCAAAGACCATGCGTCATCATGCTACTTATCAGCCCACGTCCTATCGATCGCTCCTCAAATCGAGGCCGAAGTGATCTTACTCCTATCGCAAGCCGACACATGTAGAGCAAAAGATGACTCACCTTCTAGCTCATACTTTGTCACCGCCATTTGCATGGTTGAATGACCAATCTGCAATTGACATCCTCTTTATATACAGATGCTATTTGCCATAGCCAAAGGTTCACAATCTAAACTCTCATCCTGACCTAAATCTCAGAGATCATTATCTCTAATGCACATAGCATAAGAACACAAAGTTTTATTACTCTACTCAAGCTCAAGTTCATTAACTGACTTGATCGTCGGAGGTACCACGGGGGATTCACCACCCCGCCCTTTCACGACCTTATTCTGTGCAGATCGTTCACTCTAGCTCAGTGGCCAAGACATAAAATCAGGGAAGGAAGCGATCCCCTCTATCATCATTCATCACTCTGCAACCATCCTATTCTAGATTATTCTGTGTGATATTTAGCATCAACTGAACCCTTGTTGGTCTCAGCCATCAATTTGATTGGGGCATTGCTATACGATCCTTGTGATAGCCGTCAATTTGATTGGGACACAACAACCAAACATAAAGCATAAAAATTTATTCTGATCAGACAAAACAACCAAACATAAAGCACCAAAAAATTACAAACTCCCACTAAATCATGATATTCTCAAATAATACAACACGCATATGAGTAGTGTGCTCATGAAAGATCTTGGGTGACAATCCTTTAGTAAGAGTATCAGCTATCATGGAGTTTGTCCCAATGTGCTCTATGGATATCTGTCCACTTTGCACCTTTTCTTTCACAACTAGGAACTTAATGTCAAAGTGTTTTGACTTAGCCGAGCTCCTATTATTTTTTAAAATTGTCACAAAATAACTTAAGTGGTCTTTCAATATTTTCCAGAATGCGCAGTCCAGTGATAAAATTTCACAGTCATATTCCCTGATTAGATGTCTCATAGCATGCTACAAACTCTGCTACCATAGTGGAGGAAGCTACAAGTGTCTGTTTGACACTTTCTAGGATATAGCTCCTCCTGCTAATATATAAATGTAGCATGATGTAGACTTTCTGCTATCTTAGCATCCAGTAAAATCAGAATCAGAGGACCCAATGACCTTCAACTATTTTATTTTTCTGTATGTAAGCATATAATCTTTTTTTTTTCTGAAGATACCTCATAACCCTTTTGACTGCTATCCAATAATCTATACCATGGTTGCTTAAGTATTTGCCTAACATACCAATAATATACGCAATATCCGGACGCGTACATACCTGAGCATACATTAGACTTCCTATTGTCGAAGCATAAGGAATCTTCTATATTTTCTGAATTTCAAGGTTACCTTTAGGGAACTGATTGAGACTAAACATGTCTCCTTTAGCAACAGGGGTGTCACCTGGTCTGTAATCTTTCATGACAAATCTTTTGAGTACTATATCGATAAAGCTCTTTTGTGATAATCTAAGTATACATCGAGAACGATCTCGATGTATTTGGATTCCTAATATAAAAGAGGTGTCCCCAAGATCATTCATCTCAAAATTCTTTGATAGAAATCTATTAGTTTCGTGCAATATACCTATATCATTAGTGACAAGTAATATGTCATCGACATACAAAACCAGTAAAATATACTTACTCCCACTGAACTTGTCATATACATAGTCATCAATAATATTCATCTCAAAACCAAATGAGATAATTATTTGTTAAAACCTGTGATACCATTGACGAGGAGCTTGCTTGAGTCCATAGATGGATTTTCTTAATTTGCAAACCATATTCTGACGAGGAGCTTGCTTGAGTCCATAGATGGATTTTCTTAATTTGCAAACCATATTCTTTGGATCTCCTGACACAAAGTTTTTTAATTTGCAAACCATATTCTTTGGATCTCCTGACACAAAGTTTTCTGGTTGCACCATATAGATTATTTTAACAAATTCCCCATTGAGAAACACAGTCTTAACATCCATCTGATGTAACTCAAGATCAAAGTGAGCAACATGTGTCATTATTGTTCTAAAAGAGTCTTTTGGTGAAACCGGAGAGAAAGTCTCTGTATAATCAATGCATTCCTTTTGAGTATAGCCTTTTGCTAAAAGACGTGCCTTATACATCTCCATATTACCATTTACATCCCGTTTGGTTTTAATTATCCATTTGTAACTAATTGGTTTTGCGCCTTCTGGTAATGGAACAAGTTCCCAAATCTTATTGTCTTGCATAGACTTGTACTCTTCATTTATAGCATCAATCTATTTTTGAGAGTTAGAACTTTTCATGGCCTGATGGAAGTTGATTGGATCATCTTCCATCAATCCATTAATTTCCTTATGTTCTTGGAGAAATACAATATAATCATCCGGAATAGCATTTCTCCTTTCTCTCGTGGATCTCCTTAGTGGCATTGGTTCTTGAGGTTGTTGAGTTTATTCTTCAGGAACAGGGAGTTGTTCAACATTGTCTTCTTGAGGTTTCAGATTCATTTCTTGATCAATAACAGGTATATGAACCTGAATATTGTTAAAAATGCCAGTATGAATTGGGTCTGGAGCAAATTCCTCCTCAAAAGCAATGTCTCTAACATTGTTTCTCCCCCAAAACATAACATCCTCAAAGAATGTTGTTGTTCCTGTCTCAAAAATAGTCCTGAGTGTAGGATCATAAAACTTATAGCCCCTAGATCATTTTGAATACACAATAAAGTAGCTGCTAACTGTTTTGAAGTCTAATTTCTTTTCATTTAGCCTATAAGGCATTGTCTCAGCTGGACATACCCAAATGTGTAAATGCTTTAAACTGGGCTTTCGACCAGTCCAAAGCTCATAAGGTGTTTTTGCAACTGCTTTACTTGGTACTCTATTTAGAATGTAAGCTGTCGTCTTTAATTCTTCTCCCCAGAGTGACTCTAGTAAAGTAGAATGAGCAATCATACTTTTTACCATATCTTTAAGAGTCCTATTTTGTCTTTCAGTTATTCTATTCATGCTAGGTGATCCAAGCATGGTGTACTGTGGGACAATACCGTATTCCTCTAGGTATTTAGCAAATGGCTCTGAACGTTTCTCACCTGAACCATTATATCAGACGTAGTACTCACCACCACGGTCTAACGGTTTTAATCCTTTTGTTGAGTTGATTCTCAACTTCAGCTTTAAAAGCTTTGAGCATGTCCAAGAACTCAGATTTCTCATGAATGAGATATAGGTACTCATAACGTGAGTAATCGTCTAAGAATGATATAAAATATTATTGACCATTCTAAGATGCTGTAGGAAATGACCTACAAATATCTGTATGTATCAATTATAAGACTTCTGAAGATCTATTGGCACCTAATCTCTTAACTTTGGTCTGTTTTTCCTTGATACATTCAACATATATGTCAAAATCTAAAAAATCAAAGGGATCCAAAATGCCATTAGACACAAGATGCTCAACTATACCTTTTGAGATATGACCTAATCGCTTATGTCATAACGTCGCTGAATTTTTCTTATTTAATTTATGCTTAGTACCACGTGATTTCACATGCAAGGTTTCATTATAAGAAGCAATTGTATCAAGAAAATATAGGTTGTTATAAGTACTCAAGTACGTAGTTCTCACAACATTTAAATTTAAAGATAAGTTGAATTGATTGTTTCCAAATGAACAATAATAACCTGATTTGTCCAATACAGAAATAGAAACCAAACTCTGTCTAAACGACGATACTACAAAAGTATCTTTTCAATCCAAATATGAACTAATTCCTAATAGCAACCTAAAGTACCCAATTGCTTCCACGTCTACCGATTGATCGTCGCCCACAAAGATGTGTCTTTCACTATCACTTGGCTTTCGGTAGCTTAGGCAATCCTGCATAAAAACACTTATATGAGTAGTAGCACCAGAGTCTAACCACCAAGTGTTTCTAGATACTAAAGCTAAATTAGCCTTAGAACAGACTAAAGTAAGGAACATACCCTTCTTAGCACGCCAGACGTGATATTTGGTATAATCCTTCTTTACATGTCCAACTTTATTATAGAAGAAACAATCCTGATCACCCTTATATTGTTTCTTCTGAATTGGACCCTTAGCAACTTTATTTTTAGTTTTCCTTTTCTTGCCCTTATCCTTTGAGGCATAGGACAAAAAAGCACTTTCAGTCGTATCTTGCTTCAACCTATCTTCTTCTTGCATACAGTATGAAATGAGCTCATTTAGAGTCCATTTCTCCTTCTGACTGTTGTAACTGACATTGAATTGATCGAATTGTACAGGAAGAGACAACAGAACCAGATGCACCAATAACTCATCACATAGATCTAGTTTAAGTGAATTAAGTTTTGAAGCAATATGAGATATTTTCATAATGTACTCTCTGATATTTCCTTTGCCTTTATACTTCATCAAAATTAAGCGAGCTAAAAACATGCTTGTTTCTACCTTATCGTTTTTAGCAAAACGCTTCTTAATTTTAGCAAGAAAATTATTAGTTTTAGTAATCCCTTCGGATTTTATGCCCCTGAAGGCTTCCGAAACGCTGCACTTAAGGATCATTAGACTCATGCGATTTGAACGCTCCCACTTCTCATACTCCTTCTTTGCATCAGGAGTGCTATCCGCAGTAAGAAGTTAGGATTGTTCAGCCCTTAATGCAAGGTCTAGATCCATGTAGCCAAGAACAATTAAAATGTTCTCTTTTCAAACCTTAAAATTTATCCCATTGAGAATGAGAATTGAATTTATGTTAGCAGAAATTGTTACAGTAGATGCATTAGCTGAAATAAACAAAAGATTTTCATATTATTAACTATAATTAGTAATCAATAAAATTCAAATAATAACAAATCTCATCTCAAGATATCTAACACAATATTAATATCAAGTCTTTGGATAGTAATATTAAGTGCAAGTGATATCTTGTTACAATAATCAAACACTGACAATAACGCATGTCAAATAATGAACCTATCTTTGGATTGATTCAATATTCATATGTAAACCTTATAATTATCACACATTTATCATCGCAAATGTGTATGCAGTCTAAATAAATATTAACCTTCCTTTGGGCCGATTACATATTTACACGAAAGCATACACACAAACATCTAACATCCCTCATGAACAATTTACATAAGAGAAGTTACTTTAGCAACATCTTGTTTCAATTAATCATTTAGAATGAGAGACAAAATTAATACCTTAGTATCATAATATTTGAATTGAATAATTAATTAACTACCAAATTTAGTTCAAATTAAACAATTTAAGTTAAAATTATATGAAATTCTAAAATTTATTAATTGTAACCCCAAAACTTACCAAATTTCAGAACCATAACTATAAATGCCTTCAACTTAATTAAAAAAACCCATTCATAACAGGCCCAAAACCAAATAAATTAAGTAGGCTTCGGCCTTTAAGAAGAAATGCCTTCATTTCTTCTCAACCGCATCCCAAACGAAGCTCGCCTGTAAATTCCCAATCAAGATCGCCTACAGCCTTTGAGCCAACGAAGCTTGCCTGAATGAAAAAATCAAGCTCGCTTGAATGAAGGCTCAAGCTTGCCTGATTGAGGTTCAAGCTTGCCTGATTGAGGCTAAAGCTCGCCTGAAATTGAAAGCTCACCTGTAGTTCTAAACTTAAGCTCGCCAAACTCAAGTTTGCCTGCAACTATGCCGACGAAGTTTGCCTGCTGAGGTAGCCTACAAAGCTCACCTGCAACTAAGCTTCGAGCTCGCCTGCTGAGATAGCCGATGAGGCTCACCTGAATGAGCTTAGAGTTCACCTGACCCCTTGTTGGCAAGGCTTGCCTGCTGATGTAGCTGACAAAATGCGCCGACAACCAAGGGCTCGAGCTCGCATGTAAATGTTGTCGACAAGCTTGTTTTCAGCGAAAGTTGACTCCATTGTTGATTCCATTAAACTTTGATTTGTTTACACGAAATTACAATGAAACTAAACAAAAATTACAACTCTCGAGAAAATAACACAGAAATTGTTTATCAACTCCTGCTTTGTGGGACTTTGCCTGTGCCGTGAGTGCTTTGGCTCGTTGACCACCGATTCAAAGATCATAAGGGTGCTTAGGGATCTCTCCTTCGTTTATTGAAGTAAAGATTTGAAAACGAATATCTTATTGATGTAAGATGTTCGTTCTTCCAAAGATCAAGTCTGAGCTTAGATCTCTAGGAATCACCGAATGATGCTTGTCAAAGGGTGAAAGTTCTCTCTCTTCTTCAAAATCACTGAAAGCTCCAGCCTCTTCTGCTCCAAAATGCTCTCCCCCTTTATTTCGTGTATAGGGAGGTATTTATAGGGGTAGGAATGCACAACAGTTGAAACGGGGGCAAAATAACTGACCGAGTGTTTTCTCTTTGGCCGCTACAGTCTACACTGCCGCGGCTATTGGCGCGGCAGTATAGGATGTCGCGGCCAAAGAGGTGGTTATCAGCACGTTCCATACTATGTGCTGTCGCGCCTTAGCCGCGACGCCATGGGCTGCCGCGCCACCTTGTGTTGCCTGATGACATGTAAATTGTTCTCCCATATTGTTTTGAGTGGTATTTGGATGCCTGCAAGCATTTTTCGACGCCTACAGATACCCCCTCCAAAGTATCTCAGACTCATCATTTTTTTTTTAGAGAGGAGTCTGGGACACTTTGGATATGATAAGCTTTCATTGCAATTTCTCCAGTGCTTTGTTGAAGAAGTTGCGTAGAATGATCTGTGAATGGATTCAATCCTTGACTTCTTTATCTTTTAGTTTATTCAGTGCTTTGTAGAATAGCTAAAATTCCTCCGGTACTGCGTTTATCGCGTGGCCGTTGTCGAAGTCTTGAATCAGAACTGTTGTTGAAAAATGGAGAAATAGTTTATACTCATATGCTCTATTGGAGTGTTCGGGAAACAGTTTAACCTCATATACCCGTTGGGAGGTTCAGGGAGATGCAGTTTATACTCATATACTCATCGGAGTGTTCAGGTATGTATTCCAAATTCAACAGGAGATGTATGTGTTCAAACACCCCAGGGATCGTCGTGTATGCTGAATGCTCTTGCGCAGCAGTGTGGATTATGCAAATATCCACAACTGCGACAGTGTATACTGCCACGCTTGAGCGCTGCAGTATGGACTGTCGCGCTCGACGCGACAGTATAAACTGTCGCGCACCGCTTCGGCCAGTCGGGCTTATAAAGTTGCTGCTGGGTCTTCTCGGGTCATTTTTTCCCGCTTCTCTGAGTTCAAAATCTCTTCAAATCCTCTCAAATACCTTATAAAAGGTCGTTTGGCTTTCCTCTTCCACATCTCTTTGAATTTTATGCGATTTTTCCTCTAACAAGATCTAGGGTTTCACATTTTTTCCCAAACTTTGAGATTTTCCTCGGTTCTTTCAACTTTCGAGGTTAATATCCTTTATCCTCAGGTAAAACCGAACCTATTGATCACGTTTTAGGTTTTAATTTTGACTTTTGCTCGGGATCTCATCTAAAAACCCTAGTTTTTTGATTCTTTAGATCGATTTCATCATGTCTCCCAAGAAGGCTCGTGTTTCGAAGGGGAAATCTGCGGCACCAGCACCTGAGGAGGTCGAGACTACTGCCATGCCGTTTGGAGGTAATTTCCCAACTCTTTATCTGTTTAAAAATACTGTTTTTGACCAGATCACCTCGCTTGTCTCCTTTGAGGGGCATCCGGGAAGAGCTGACATCCCCCATCGAGGGGATTGACGCTTCAAAACACATATCTTGTTCAATCAAGACATGTACCACAGTCAAGGTGCGAGTTTTCGTCGAACTCGTGCCTTGTCAAAATCAAAGGCCGCTGCTCAGTTACCGCGGCAGCACGTACTGCCGCGGCCGAACGCGACAACATGTGTTGCCGCGGTAACGTGAGGCCTTAGCTGCTGTCACGGTTACTTAGGGTGAGGGTTTTGTCAGATTTTTTTGTTATTCAACTGTTTCCAAAACTCTTTCCTGCAGTCCCTTTTTCATCTGTGGCTTTCTCTGAGAGAGAAGACCTGGGTCAGAGTGGTCCTCTTCACGCTTCTTTCAACGGCGACTTTCTGGTTAGAGAGGCCCACCTATTTAGTGAAGATCGTGATAATAGTGTCCCAGAGTTGGTTCATGAGGGAGGTCGTTGTACTCTGCGCGCTCTGCTGACTGATTCACCCTTGACTTCAACTCGGGATTCTACCGAACCGTTGAAGAAACCTGATTATTTGTTTGGCGATTCGATAGAAGATCCAGACAATCTCTGCCATGGCTCTGAAATTTGGTTGAATGAGCACGAAGGTGCTTTTCTATTCCTTCCTCCATTCCCTCGACAGTATTCCCTTCTGCAATTAAGGAATTTGGCTGTTTCGAGGAAAATGACGTGGCACCTGACAGAAGATCATGAGCGCATTCATTGCGGATTCATTGGTAAAGATGTTAGTGCCCCTGGCTCCACCGGTAGGCATAATATCCGTGGTCTTCATCCGAGAATATTCGGACCAGATGGCGGACCCCAAAACGAACTGATGATAAGGACCAACACGGTAAAGAATAAGCTCGCTCGGGTTGGTCGAGAATTTCTCATTCCAAAATTCCGGTGTTATGGATGGGTTCATTCTCTTCCAGACAAATGGTGGGCTAGGATGACCAACTACGTACTCCATCGTTAGGATCAGGAGTTACGGAATTTGGGATTATATGCTCCAATCCGAGCCAGCATGCATGGTCTCCCAGTAAGTGTAGATCATTTTCTTGCATTGTTCGAGTCTTATATTCCGGAGACTAATACATTCCTTACCAAGTATGGGGAGTTGGGGCTTCCACTCCACGAAATGATGAAAGTATCCGGGTTGCCATTGGGGAATACTCCTTATCAGGAATATTTTCCCAACAATCGTCAGCTCATGAAGATGAAGAAAGCTGGTTCACCCGCTTATGACGTTCTCTGGGAGTTAACTTGTCATTACCAGACGGCGATAGCCAAGATCGAAGTGAAGAGTAAGAAGGCGGCTCGAGTCAGTTTAAAACAGTTCGCCGATAGCCAAGATCGAAGTGAAGAGTAAGAAGGCGGCTCGAGTCAGTTTAAAACAGTTCGCCGACTACTTATTTCAGAACTTCGAGAGCCCGACCGGTGAAGCTGTCTGTGAATCGCCGATTCTGACCCCTTCTGACGTTAATGGGCTGATTACGAAGATTAACGCCCAGTCTTATAGAACTGAGTTATCTGAAGGTGGTTTTCTCAGGGGCACCAAATTCAGCACTTTCTTGTGGCAAGCTACTAAGAGAATGAAGCCCGCGACTCTTCTTTCTGGTTATCTGGCCATATGGCTAAAGAAATGTGTAGTGCCGCATCAGTCTTCTGAGGAAAATTTGGAGAGGCGAAGCCCTGCTGGATTCAAGACTCAGAACTTAAAAAGATCCAAGCTTTGGGACTTCGAGGACTCGCTCTTCCAGATCTGATGCTCAGCGATCGTCAACGCCAAATAAGGCAAGAGTTCGAGAGGACCGGATCTCAGATCTACGCAGGCGTACTCCGGATCAAAGCTTGGCCTTTGATCCCGAGATTTGGACGATTATTTCCTTGGTGAACTAATCCTCCCCGGCTATTATTTCCTTGGTGAAATAATACCCGTCGTACTGCGTAGATCCGATCGGATCTAGATCTCGCGGTGGTCCACGGATAAACCCCGGCGCAGGCAAAGAACCCACAAAGCGAGTGACCGCAAACAGGAGCTCGCGATTTGTTCGATAAAAGGAGAAAGTTGTAATCTTTTTCTTTATTTTTGATTTCGTTGTAACCGGATCTTATAAAAAGACCGGATCTTTGTAACTCAAAAAGTTGTTATTTAAAGATAGCAATGGAATCAATAATGAAGAAAGACACGATTTTTCCCGCGAACAATCTGGCGACCATCAGGTATAAATAGGCCATGTGTTGTTCATTTGAAAAGGTTGGATTTTTTGGAGGCGAAGCCCTGCTGGATTGAAGACTCAGATCTAAAAATCTAAAAAAGATTCAAACTTTAGGACTTCGAGGACTTGCTCATCCAGATCTGGTGCTCGACGATCGTCACGCCAAATAATGCAAGAGTTCGAGAGGACCGGATCTCAGATCTACGCAGGTACACTCCGGATCAAAGCTTGGCCTTTGATCCCGAGATTTGGGCGATTGTTTCCTTGGTGAACCAATCCCCACGGCTATTATTTCCTTGGTGAAATAATACCCGTCGTACTGCGTAGATCCGACCGGATCCAGATCTCGTGTTGGTCCACGGATAAACCCCGGCGCAGGCAAACAACCCACAAAGCGAGCGACCGCAAAACAGGAGCTCGCGATTTGTTCGACAAACAAGGATAAAAAGTTGTAATCTTTCTTTTCTTTTATTTGATTTCGTTGTAACCGGATCTTATAAAAAGACCGGATCTTTGTAACTCAAAAAGTTGTTATTTAAAGATATCAATGGAATCAACAATGAAGAAAGACACGATTTTTCCCGCGAACAATCTGGCGACCACAGTGGGAGCCACCGATCACGCTGCCGAGATCGGAGCGTCGCAGCCGCGGATCTCAATCCCGGTCGTGGAGGAAGTCGAATACGAGTTCGACCAACAGAAGAGGTGGCTCGGTGTGTCGGCCACCTGTGCGCGGGCACAGTGAAGGTGGCCTATAAATAGGAGAGGTGGTTCATTTGTTCAAGGGTTGGATTTTTTGGAGGCGAAGCCCTGCTGGATTGAAGACTCAGATCTAAAAAAGATTCAAGCTTTAGGACTTCGAGGACTTGCTCATCCAGATCTGGTGCTCGGCGATCGTCAACGCCAAATAAGGCAAGAGTTCGAGAGGTCCGGATCTCAGATCTACGCAGGCATACTCCGGATTAAAGCTTGGCCTTTGATCCCGAGATTTGGACGATTGTTTCCTTGGTGAACCAATCCCCCCGGCTATTATTTCCTTGGTGAAATAATACCCGTCGTACTGCGTAGATCCGACCGGATCTAGATCTCGCGGTGGTCCACGGATAAACCCCGGTGCAGGCAAACAACCCACAAAGCGAGTGACCGCAAAACAGGAGCTCGCGATTTGTTCGACAAACAAGGATAAAAAGTTGTAATCTTTCTTTTCTTTTCTTTGATTTTCATTGTAACCGGATCTAAAAAAATCAATGAAGAAAGCAACGATTTTTCCCGCGAACAATCTGGTGACCACAGGGGGCCCCGCCGATCTCGCTGCCGAGATCGGAGCGTCACAGCCGCGGATCTCGATCCCGGTCGTGGAGGAGGTCGAATACGAGTTCGACCAGCAGAAGTTCGAGGAGTACTTGTCGTCCTCGTCCGGATCAACCTCCCCCCGCAAGTCCAAGAAGCTCTCCTCCAGGAGAAAAAACTCGTTGGTATGAAGACGTTGAAAACACCAACGAAGATCTCGCCCCGTTTGATGCCAAAGTCGCATCGGGTGAGATTCCTATCTCGCCCCGCGGGATGCCAAAGTCGCATCGGGTGAGATTCCTCCAATTCCCAACCAGGTCGGATCTGCTCTGGCCACCCCTTCTGCCGCAGGGGGCGTGGTGACTCTCTCGAAGACAGCCCGCCAAAGGCAACGTCAACACCTTGCGAAACAATTCGCAAAGGCCATGGAGTCAGTTGACGGGATCCGCTACAACATGGATCTGAAGAATAGGAGAGGCAAACAGCCTCAACAACTGAAGAATAGCGGTTCCTCCAAGCCGCCGACGAACGAATGGATCCGGGTCAAACGGAACCGTTCGACACTTGAAGAGCGGATTCACAAACGCCGCGCGCTACTCGTACAAGCAAAAATTTTTGTGCAGGAGGGAAGAGTGGCCAAAAAGTCATCACCAACCCGCCAAGTATGGAGGCCGAAGCAACCTCCAACAAAAGTTCAACCACCAGCGAATCAACCCAAGTCGCCGGTAATTCCAATAGCTTCTCCGGGAGATCATGCAGAATCCAAAACCAAGGCATAGGCGCTTCCGGCAAAGAAGAACAGTGGTTAAGGATGGAGAATTTCCGAAGGTCACCGCCAACATGACCAGCAAAGAGACATCGACACAGATTGATCTCAAATCGTTTCTGGAAGCGTCCCGGCGTGTAACCCGTCTGCAGTCCGGAGCCATCGCACGAGGAACTTATGGTAGGGTTCGGACAAGAATACCGTCAGAAGATGAAGTATCGAATTCCTGCTCTGCTGTCGCATCAGATAACACGGTATCCAGCGAATGACAACCCCGCGAGTCATTCATGATAAGCGCGGAACAAGTGGCCAAGATGCTCGAAGAAGCCATGGCTAAACAACAGGAGAGCTTCAGGTTCGAAATGTAGATGGCCATGCAGAGTATGAGAGAAATGCATGAGCAACAAATTCAAGCACTGACGAACCAGCAAGGCGAACCAAGCCGCCGCAACCAAGTTCATCAGGAAGACGAGGATATGAATGAAGCTCACAATGCCAATAATCCTCCCGTCAATGCAGGGGGTGGTAATGAGGATGCTAGTCGTAATGCCACACTTCCGCCTCAGAACGAAAACACAGGCAAAAGTCTGAAGATCAAGAACATCGAGAGCAAAATCAACACATTGATCTCCGCTCAAGAGACGAAAAAAACAGGCATTCCCTGTCCATACCCAAGAGAGTGGTAATCGATCCCATATCCGGCGAAGTTCAACCTAATTAACTTCACGCCGTTTGATGGGAAGGGTTCGCCCACTCAGCATGTGATTTATTTCAAATCACACCTGGGGGTAATCTCTGGCAATGAGCCTCTGATGGTGCGGTCATTCGTCGGTACTCTTCGCGGAGCCGCCTTCGATTGGTATCGCCGCCTCAAGCCAGGTAGCGTGAACAGCTGGGACGATATGGAGACCATGTTCCTCACCAATTTCTTCGACGACGACACCGAGGTATCTATCGGATCATTGCTTGATGAGAAGCAGAAGGACAGGGAGTTAGTCGACACTTTCGTCAAAAGGTTCCGGAACAAGGCGATGAATTGTCGGGACCCGATCACTGAGGAATTCATTCTCCAGACTTGCCATAACAACCTTGCACTGGACGTGTTGGAAGCAATGAGAACAGCACCGTCTGACACTTGGAAAGACTTGAAGGTGCACGGTGAACAAGCCGAACGCTTCCTCCGAAGGAAAAAGGCCGAGAGGAACCGACCGACGGTTAATCATCCGAACTCGAACTTTGCCTCTCGTGGTAAAGGCAAATCACCTGCAGCTGCTGTTGATGCTAATCAAACGTCGCAACAGCAATCCCGGAGACAGTAGAAGACTCTGGGGAATTTTATCCCGAAGCCTAAGTAGGGATAAGTCAGCGTCTAAAACACGTTGCTGGGTAGCCTATTCCCATAACAATGGCGAAGTCTACATATTTGAAGTTGTAGCATCAAGTCTAAGGGAGTTTATTCCTTTAGCACAACGTCACATGCGGAACGGATTTAGATAATTCGCATGCTAGCCCGACTCAAACGGTAGTCGGTAAAGGCTAATCAAACCCGTTAAAGGCTGGGGGTTAGCCAAAAATCCTAAAGTCAACACCTAACACGTGTCGCCGGGTAGTCTATTTATTCAATATCGTAGCACTAAGAGCGTTAACTCTCTTAGCACAACGTCACATGCGGAACGGATTTAGATAATCCGCATGCTAGCCCGATTCAAACGGTAGTCGGTAAAGGCTCATCAAACCCGTTGATGGCTGAGGGTTTGCCAAAAATCCTATAAATACGAGAGTCACTGACGCATCAGCTTCATTAGTTGGTCTCGTGACTTGAGCAACCAACGATATTCGAAACCCTAGGGTCAACGTCGGTCAACGCGTAACCCTAGGTCAACGCCAGCCAACGCGTTGCGATCAAAAAGTCAACGTACGACGTTCAAAACCCTAAGGTCAACGCCGGACAACACGTAACCCTAGGTCAACGCTAGTCAACGCGTTGCAATCAAAAAGTTCAACGTTCGACGTTCGAAACCCTAGGGTCAACGCCGGTCAACGCGTAACCCTAGGTCAACGCCAGTCAACGCGTTGCGACGAAAGAATCAATACTGCCGAAAAGTATACGAAGTATAAACCTGCGCTTCTTAAGTACTCTGAAAAAGTATACGAGTATAAACATGCTCTTAACAGCTCGAAAAGATACGAGTATAAACTGCGGCTTCTTAATACTCCGAAAAGCTATACGAGTATAAACTGCTTCTTAATACTACGAAAAGTATACGAGTATAACTGGTTCTTAATACTCCAATAAGGTTATGAGTATAAACTATGCCTATTTTTGGTTAGAGTTCCTGGGAGAATATTTTTTATAAATTTTCTTAAGGATCACTCAACAACAACCTACGCCGCGGACAAAGCGCGTCGCGAATAAAACTCAACTGCTCAACAAATCGATAGGTCAGCTAAAGATTAGAAAATCAGGAATGCGACTTCAAGTTTAAAATTCCGACAACGTCAGACATATAAATCAGCACCGGATACTCTTAGCAGATCATTCGACAAAGCACCGAATAGCTGGAGGATTGAAGGAATCAAGAATGGAAGCCATTCCAAAGTCCCGTTTACACCATCCGACTGAAGGTTGGGACAATCATATCCAAAGGAGTAATTATTCCAGACTCTTCTATAAAAGAACGGAGGCTGAAATACTTTGAGGGGGTATCTGTAGGCGTATAAAATTGCTTATAGGTCCCTTAGCATAGCTCGGCACAAACCGACGAACCAACGAGGCGACGAGGTTGACGAATCGCACGCAAGCAACGGAATACATCCATTCGCGCGTGGGATCAAGCCAACAGTTAAGGGAATCAATGAGTCATTCAAACAAGAGCGGACTAGGACGAATCACGATCGAATCAAGATCGGTTTCGGACTCGAACTCAGAAGTGGATTTACTGCCAAATCAGGAATCCGACTTACTGCCAAATCAGATCAACGAACCAGAGTCCAAATCAACCGCACAACGGACAAAAACGGACACAACGGACAAAACCACAGAACCCAAACACCCTGAGGGGCTCGGCCGAAACCGAGCCACTTCAGGGTGGCCTGAGGTGGCTCGGTGGCCGAGCCACCCCAGGGTGGCTCGGCATGAGCCGAGCCACCTAGGGGTGGCCGGCCACCTGTGGCCGAGCCACCTCAGCCCAGATCTGTGCCTGGGCACAGATCTGGGTGCCTATAAATAGGCCATGCGTTGTTCATTTGAAAAGGTTGGATTTTTTGGAGACGAAGCCCTGCTGGATTGAAGACTCAGATCTAAAAAAGATTCAAACTTTAGGAGTTCGAGGACTTGCTCATCCAGATCTGGTGCTCGGCGATCGTCAATGCCAAATAAGGCAAGAGTTCGAGAGGACCGGATCTCAGATCTACGCAGGTACACTCCGGATCAAAGCTTGGTCTTTGATCCCGAGATTTGGGCGATTGTTTCCTTGGTGAACCAATCCCCCCGGCTATTATTTTCTTGGTGAAATAATACCCGTCGTACTGCGTAGATCCGACCGGATCTATATTGCGCGGTGGTCCACGGATTAACCCCAGCGCAGGCGAAGAACCCACAAAGCGAGCGACCGCAAAACAGGAGCTCGCGATTTGTTCGACACAAAAGGAGAAAGTTGTAATCTTTGTTTATTTTTCTTTGATTTTCATTGTAACCAGATCTAAAAAAGACCGGATCTTTATAACTCAAAAAGCTGTTATTTAAGATGACAATGGAATCAATAATGAAGAAAGACACGATTTTCACCGCGAACAGTTGGAGGTAGGTTATCCTTACTTTCCGCTATGATCGCTGACCTCCATAGCGGTTTGCGTAACCTATCTACCACTTTTACCAAAGTGGGTGCTGAGCCTTCAACTAAGATTCCTTTGTCGAGCGTCGAATTGCCGTACACCTATTTAATGGCGTGTCTAGTTTTCCATCGAGCGGACATGATGTCAGCACCTGACGTGTCTGATCCCGAAATCCCCTTGCTGCAGCTCTTAGAAGGATGTAAGTGGTTATATCCTTCCCGACCGTGGATTGACCGGGTAAGACAATTCAAGAATGCCAAGTGCTGTGAATTCTATAAGTGTTTCCCTCGGTTTTCTGGTGCCTATAATGACACACTTGTTGACGAGGAAATGCCTGGGGCTGACAGGACTTCTCTCAACACGGGTAGCTTCCATAGGCTTATGAACATTCGACCAGGTTATAATGTTTTCCGATCGAAGAACCTTTGCAGGATCGAACCTTATTTTCCTTGCCGCTTTGCGCGACAATTCGGCTACGATCAACTGTACGTCGGGAATCCTAACAAATGGTTGATAACCTGCGGGAGCCTCATTGATGGAGTATGAGCTTGGTTCTGGAATGTTGCTGGCTGTACCGGAGCTCAATTTAGTTTGCCCGTTGCTGAGCCTGAACTCCACATGACCTTTGTTTATTGCCGGTGGATTTTAGCCGCCAACACTCCTCTTGCGAAGAAGAAGCTTTCCGAACTGGAATCCGAGGCTGTGGTTCGGAGAATTGTATCTAGAAAAGGAAAGGAACCTGCTACATCTTCCCGCAAAGGAAAACGGGCAGCTGATTCCGAAGAGAGTGACGACTTCGAGACATCCAGTGAGGAAGATGAGACGGAGACTAATATTCCTCCTTCTCCTGTAACCTACAGAACTCGACGAGCTTCTTCACCCTCATCACCGGGTATTCCTTCAAAAGGTATACAGATGAAGGAAAAGAACATTCCTTTATCGACTTCCAACAAGATGACTGTTCAATGGCCCGCGCGGGAGGAAGAGGCAGAAGAAGAGGAAGAAGACGTTCTCCCGCTTCTTAGCAGGAAGAGATCCCAGCCTATTGCTCCTGTTGAAGTTCAACCTCGACCAGCTCAAAGAACCGAACTGCGTACCAAGTTTCGACATGAGAGCTCTGAGGTTCTTCAAGATTCTCGTGCTTCAAAGAGGATTAAGAAGACGGCTCATCGACAACGTTAACTTTCTCCGTTACTTGAAGAGAGATTTACTCAGGATCTTCCAGTTGATAAAGGGGGTAAAATCTCATTTTATCTCCTTTTCATTATCTTATCTTTGAATATAGCATCTTATTTATTCTTTTGCTATTGCAGTTGAGCTAGAAGAGGAAGGAGAAATCATTCCCGAGCCTTCTTCTCCGGGTTTAATGGATGTTGATGAGTCCAGCTTCACTCAACAGGTGCAAAAAGCGATGAGTGAAGAACCCCTCAATGTGGACACTGCCCCTCCTCCGGCCACTACATCGACCTCACCAACTGCCGACACAGGTACAAATGTTTTCTCATTTGGGGGGCATTTAAAGGAGGTGAGTGCGGATAGTAGCGCTGCTGATCCCGCAATTGTTATTGCAGGTAACCTTATTTTGTTTGCTTTGATTCTTTCATATTTCTTGCATATATGTTGACGGATTCTTCTGCTTAATAGACCTTCCTGTCAACGAACCGAAAGACATAGAACTTACCCATGATATGGGTATCGGAGATTTCGATGAGCGAGACTTCGATCTTGACATTTCTGAAGATGTACACCAGGAAATCTCCGATATACTATCAACTCCGGTTCCATCTGCTACTGCAGGACCAACTATTCGAGTTGATTCAGCTGAAGTAGGTGCATCCAAAGGTATACCCTTTTAGACTCCAGTTTTCAACTGTACTTTCATCTTTTATTGTTCTTGGGGGACTGAAATAAGAATTTTAGACGTAGGACCAACCAACGAAGTTGATGCGTCTACCGTCATTGGTGAATGTGATTAACCTGAAGGTCTGGGTTTCTTACTTTTGGCAAGTCCCCCAACTGAAGTTGAACCACCGGCCACTGCTCCTTCGACTTCCGCTATTGTCGAAGCTGAACCTGTTGTGCTTTCTGCTCCGACTCCAGTGGATCATGAAGTAGGAGGGTCGAAGGCTACAGTGGAAGAGCAACCTCTTGTTACTTCGGCTCAACTTGGTATGTCTCATCTAGTTGTTCCTCAAGATCTTGTCGCTCTGGATCCGAAGCCATCGGGGGTTTCAGGTGAACAATCGTCTGGTGTAGTGACTCAACCGACGAGCGTTATTCCTGAACAAATCCCGGTTGTTATAGAATCTACTGTAGGCATGTAAAATTGCTTACAAGTCCCTTGGCATAGCTCGGTGCGATGATTCGACAAACCATCGAGTGACGAGGCGACGAGGTCAACGAATCGCACGCGAACAACGGAATGCATCCATTCGCGTGCGGAATCAAGCCAATGGTTCGGGGAGTCAACGAGTCATCCAAACAAGAGCGGACTCGGACGAATCACGATCGAATCAAGATCAGTTTCGGACACGAACTCAGAAGTGGATTTACTGCCAAATCAGGAATCTGACTTACTGCCAAATCAGATCAATGAACCAGAGTCTGAATCAACCAAATCACGGACAGAACCGAAGGATGAAAACACGACGGAACCCAACACCAAGGGGGGCTCGACCTGAGCCGAGCCACCTCAGGGTGGCTCGGCCAAAGCCGAGCCACCCTGAGGCGTATAAATAGGAGAGGTGGTTCATTTGTTCAAATGTTGGATTTTTTGGAGGCGAAGCCCTGCTGGATTGAAGACTCAGATCTAAAAAAGATTCAAGCTTTAGGACTTCGAGGACTTGCTCATCCAGATCTGGTGCTCGGCGATCGTCAACGCCAAATAAGGCAAGAGTTCGAGAGGACCGGATCTCAGATCTATGCAAGTACACTCCGGATCAAAACTTGGTCTTTGATCCCGAGATTTGGGCGATTGTTTCCTTGGTGAACCAATCCCCCCAGCTATTATTTCCTTGGTGAAATAATACCCGTCGTACTACGTAGATCCGACCGGATCTAGATCGCGCGGTAGTCCACGGATTAACCC
The DNA here is from genome assembly GCF_001876935.1 of Asparagus officinalis. NCBI lineage: Eukaryota > Viridiplantae > Streptophyta > Magnoliopsida > Asparagales > Asparagaceae > Asparagus > Asparagus officinalis. Next base: position 45,249,803 of record NC_033799.1, read on the forward strand.
CGGCGCAGGCAAAGAACCCACAAAGAGAGCGACCGCAAAACAGGAGCTCACGATTTGTTCGACAAACAAGGAGAAAGTTGTAATTTTTCTTTTATTTTCTTTGATTTTCGTTGTAACCGGATCTTATAAAAAGACCGGATCTTTGTAACTAAAAAAAGCTGTTATTTAAGATGACAATGGAATCAATAATGAAGAAAGACACGATTTTTCCTGCGAACAATCTGGCGACCACAGTGGGAGCCACCGATCTCGCTGCCGAGATCGTTGCGTCTTAGCCGCGGATCTTGATCCCGGTCGAGGAGGAGGTCGAGTATGAGTTCGACCAACAAAAGTTCGAGGAGCATCTATCATCCTCGTCCGGATCTACCTCCTCTCACAAGTCTAAGAAGTCCAAGTTCTCCTCCAGGAGAAAAACTCGTTGGTATGAAGACATTGAAAACACCAACGACGATCTCGGCCCGTTTGATGCCAAAGTCGCATCGGGTGAGATTCCTCCAATTCCCAACCAGGTCGGATCTACTCTGGCCAACCCTTCTGCCGCAGGGGGCGTGGTGACTCTCTCGAAGAGAGCCCGCCAAAGGCAACGTCAACGCCTTGCGAAATAATTCGCAAATGCCATGGAGTCTATTGACGGGATCCACTACAACGCGGATCTGAAGAACAAGAGAGACAAAAAGCCTCAACAATCAATGAATGGTGGTTCCTCCAAGCCGCCAACAATGGAATGTGTCCGTGTCAAACGGAACCAATCGACGCTAGAAGAACGCATCCGCAAACGCCGCGCACTATCAGCGCAGCTGCGGGGGTTACCGTAGAAGCCGAAGAAGCCGCAGGTAGTTGCAGAAGGATGTGGCCAATAAGTCCGCCACCCAACAAGGTGCCGTCAAAGTATGGGAACCGAAGTCTGAAACGGCGATCAAGACTAAGGCGAAGTGTTGCAGCTTCGAAGCGAGGACAACGTCCGGAGCGAACCATCAACCAAAGCATCACCGAGAATTCCGATACTATCGGAGACTATGCAGAACTCCCGAAGTGAGAAAGTCAGCTTGGAGCGCCTCGGTCCAATTCATCGACGACGAAGCAAAACTCCAATCCAAGGACGTTGGGTCGGCTAAGAAGCCGAAACGAGATCAACATGCTGGGGCTGCGCGGCAACCCTCAACATGAAAAGAAAGCATGGCAGCCCAGCACAACCCCTGTGCCATGAAGTCCAGGAGCCGATTGAGAATTCACACCCACCAAAGGCGCGTGCGAGGCGCGTGACTCTCGAGAAGTCCGAAAAGGTAATCACTCTCAGAAGTGAAACGTTATCGTTGATGATGATTGCGTTATACACTGAGAAATTGTGCAAACACATGAATAGGTTCTCCGACTTTCAAACGGAAGAGCTGTATCTAACTGTGCCTGGCGGTACGAGCAAAGCGCAGAAAGTGAGGAAGTCCTGCGAAGGCTAGAAACCAGTGCCTTGTTCAAAGCTCATGCTCGGGCGGTACTAGTCAAGTGTCAACTCACAAGACACTGATCCGCGAAAGAATTCGGTTCGAAAGGCTCACCACCTGAAACGCCAAAACCCAAGGCCGGTAGCGTTTTCCGACAAATGAAGAAGGGTAGTCGAGGAAGGCAATTTGAGGGTCACCACTAATATGACCAGCAAAGGGACGTCGACACAGGAGAACCCCGAGTCAATTCCGGAAGTACCCCGGTGTGTAACCCGTCTGCAGTCCGGAGCCATCATACGAGGAACTTATGGTAGGGTTCGGACAAGATTACCATCAGAAGATGAAGAATCGGATTCCTGTTCTGCTGTCACATCAGACAATACAGTATCCAGCGAGGGACAACCCCGCGAGTCACTTATGATAAGCGCGGAACAAGTGGCCAAGATGCTCGAAGAAGCCATGGCTAAACAATAGGAGAGCTTCAGGTTCGAAATACAGATGGCCATGCAGAGTATGAGAGAAATGCATGACCAACAAATTCAGGCACTGACAAACTAGCAAGGTGAACCAAGCCGCCATAACCAGGTCGTTCAGGAAGAGGAGCACACGGATACGGATGAAGCTCACAATGCCAATAATCCTCCCGTCAATGCAGGGGGTGGTAATGAGGATGCTAGTCGTAATGCCACACTTCCGCCTCAGAACGAAAACACAGGCGAAAGTCTGAAGATCAAGAACCTCGAGAGCAAAATCAACACATTGATCTCCGCTCAAGAGACGAAAAAAACAGGCATTCCCTGTCCATACCCAAGAGAGTGGGAATCGATCCCATACCCGGCGAAGTTCAACCTAATTAACTTCACGCCGTTTGATGGGAAGGGTTCGCCCACTCAGCATGTGATTTATTTCAAATCACACCTGGGGGTAATCTCTGGCAATGAGCCTCTGATGGTGCGGTCATTCGTCGGCACTCTTCACGGAGCCGCCTTCGATTGGTATCGCCGCCTCAAGCCAGGTAGCGTGAACATCTGGGACAATATGGAGACCAGGTTCCTCACCAATTTCTTCAACGACGACACCGAGATATCTATCGGATCATTGCTCGATGAGAAGCAGAAAGACGGGGAGTTAGTCGACACCTTCGTCAAAAGGTTCCGGAACAAGGCGATGAATTGTCGGGACCCGATCACTGACTTGCATTGGACGTGTTGGAAGCAATGGGAACAGCACCGTCTGACACTTGGAAAGACTTGAAGGTGCGCGGTGAACAAGCCGAACGCTTCCTCCGAAGGAAAAAGGCCGAGAGGAACCGACCGACGGTTAATCCTCCGAACTCGAACTTTGCCTCTCGTGGTAAAGGCAAATCACCTGCAGCTGCTGTTGATGCTAATCAAATGTCGCAACAGCAATCCCGAAGACAGCAGAAGACTTCGGATCACAGGCTCCAAAAAGAGTACTCTTTCAAGGACGAAGACGTTCCAGCCATCTTCGAATCCCTCCTTGAAAGTAACAAGATCAAGCTACCACCTATCACAAATCAGGAGGAAGCTGACAACACGACGGATCCAAAGTACTGTGCATACCACAGGAGGGTCCTTCATCCCACCAAAGATTGCTTTACTCTCAAGAATAGCATTCAGACCTTGGTTGAAGCCGGCGTCATAACGCTAAGGTAAGCCAATTGAGAACGGCAAGACTTATACGAGTATAAACTGTTTCTCAATCCTCCAACAAGTGCATGAGGTTAAACTGCTTCCTTACATACTCCAACAGGTATATGAGTCTAAACTGTTTCCTTTCTTTCACGGGAAGTTCCTGGAGAATACCATGCTTGATATTCTTAAGGATAACCCGGACACCCAACTGAGTACAATACCATACCCAGTTTTGCAAAGGAAGCTGGGGGTGGATGATTCATGTAACGGGAAGTTCCCAAAAGAAATCCATATAGTGTATTCTTAGGGATAATCCGGTCACCACAGCAAGATGATGAATAAGAAACTCCCTTTCAAATTCTCACCGCGTCTGTGCACTCAACACTCTCCCCCTCTCGATTCCCCCAATGAACGAGAGGTCCTCAAATCGAGCGATCAAACCTTCCTACAGTTAGGATCGTCTCAAACCTCCGATTGGTCAAACCTTTCTACAGTTAGGACCACAGCCAAAATCCCCTCTCGATTCCTCAAATGAACAAGAGGTCCACTTTCAAATCAAGTGATCAAACCTTCCTACAGTTAGGGTCACCTCAAACTCCCATTTGGCCAAACCTTCCTACAGTTAGGTCAAAACCATAATTCGCTCTCGATAAACAAGAAATTCATCTCTGGTTCGGTAATCAAACCTTCCGACAGTTAGGGTTATCCGAATCTTTTCGATTCTCGGAGTGGAGATCCCACTCTCAGTTTCACCTTTCCGGATTCTGGGGGTGGAGATCCCACCTCGAGTCTCCTTTCCAGCTGAAGATAGAATATAAAATTCTTCTTCTTCAGTGTCGGGAGATAGAATATAAAATTCTTCCTCTCCCATTTCGGGTTCGTCTTTGCCCCAAGAGAAGACACCACCTTTTTTTTTAACTCCCAAAATCGCCTCACAGGTACTAGGAAGTTTATCCCGAATCCTAAGCAGGGATAAGTCTGCGCCTAACACGCGCTGCCGGTTTAGTCTTTTTCCGTACAAAAAGACACCAGAGTTCGATTCTGGGGTATTCTATCATGAAACCTAAGCAAGGATAAGTCTGCGCTTAACCCGCGCTGCCGGTTAGTTCTTAACCGTCAAAAAGAACACCCGTTCACATATTCAATATTGTGGCAGGTTGTTATTAATAACACCAGAATCCATGCCTTACACGCATGGGGAATTTCATCCTGAATCCTAAGAAAGGATATGCCGACGCCTAACACGCGTCGCCGGTTTAGTCTTTCTCCGAAGAAAAAGACACCAGAGTTCGATTCTGGGGAATTTTATCCCGAAGCCTAAGTAGGGATAAATCAGCGTCTAGGGCTCTCTTTGAGAGAGTCACTACGCCCTCGGCAACGGAAGATTCGGCCAGAGCAGATCTGACCTGGTTGGAAGGAGAGATCTCACCCGATGCAGCTTCGGCATCAAACGGGGCGAGATCTTCGTTGGCAGCTTCAACTTCTTCGTACCAACGAAGTTTTCTCTTGGAAGAGAGCTTTGGAGACTTGGACTTGCGAGGGGAGGTGGATTTGGACGAGGATGACAGATACTCCTCGAACTTTTGTTGGTCGAATTCGTACTCGACCTCCTCCTCGACCGGGATCGGGATCCGCGGCTGCGACGCGACAGCTTCGGCAGTAAAGCTGTTGGCTCCCACTGTGGTCGCCAGATTGTTCGCGGGGAAATTCGTTGCTTTCTTCATTAATGATTCCATTGTACACTCTTGTAATAGTCTATCGATTACAAAGATCCGGTCTTTTTATAAGATCCGGTTACAATGAAAATCAAAATAAAATAAAAGAAAGATTACAACTTTTTCCTTTTGTGTCGAACGAATCGCGAGCTCCTGTTTTGCGGTCGCTCGCTTTGGTGGGTTCTTTGCCTGCGCCGGGGTTATTTGCCGTGGACCACCGCGTGATCTCGATCCGTCTACGTAGTACAACGGGTATTATTTCACCAAGGAAATAATAGCCGGGGAGGATTGTTTCACCAAGGAAACAATCGTCCAAGTCTCGGGATCTAAGACCAAGCTTAGATCCGGAGTACGTATACGTAGATCTGAGATCCGGTCCTCTCGAACACCTGCCTTTTTTGGCGTTGACGATCGCTGAGTACCAGATCTGGATGAGCAAGTCCTCGAAGTCCCAAAGCTTGAATCTTGTTAAGTTCTGAGTCTTGAGTTCAGCAGGGCTTCGCCTCTCCAAAATTTCCAACCTTTTGAAATGAAGAACCCCTTGGCCTATTTATAGGCTCTCGTTACTGTGCCCGTGCCCGTGTGCACGTGTGGCCGGTTTGGGCCGAGCCCCCTGGAGGTGGCTCGGCCTTGGCCGAGCCACCTTGAGGTGGCTCGGCTTGGGCCGAGCCACCTGAAGTTGGCTCGGCTTCGGCCGAGCCCCTCTAGGTGGTGGGTTTGGTGTTTTCCGCCTTGGTTCTATCTGTGATTTGGTTCTGTGGTTGATTTATCTAGACTTGATTCGTTGATCTGATTTGGTAGTAAATCCGGATCCTGATTAGGCAGTAAATCCACTTCTGAATCTGAGTCCGAAACCGATCTTGATTCGATCGTGATTCGTCCGAGTATGCCCTTGGTTGGATGACTCGTTGACTCTTCGAACACTTGGCTTGATCCCGCACGTGAATGGACGTATTCCGTTGCTTGCGTGCGATTAGTCAATCTCGTTGCCTCGTTGGTTTGTCGGTTTGTGCCGAGCTGAGCTAAGGGACCTATAAGCAATTTTATATGCCTACAGATACCCCCTCCAAAGTATTTCAGTCTCGTTCTTTTATAGAAGAGTCTGGAATACTTTGGATATGCTTGTCCCAACCTTCAGTCGGTGTAATGGGATCTTGGAATGACTTCCGTTCTTGATTCCTTCAATTCTCCAGGCTATTCGGTGCTTTGTCGAATGTCTGAAAGAGTTTCGGTGCTGCATTTATTGTCTGACCGTTGTCGGAATTTTGAACTTTGAAGTCGGTTCCTGATTTAGCTGACCATCGATTGTTGGCGTCGAGTCTTTATCTGCAACGCGTTGTCCGGCGTCTTATTGTTTGAGTTATCCTTAAGAATATTTATAGAAAACATTCTCCAGGAACTTCTCAAAAAATTAGGGAACAGTTTATACTCATATACCTTATTGGAGTATTTAAGAAGCAGTTTATACTCGTATACTTTTCGGAGTATTGATTCTTTCATTGCAACGCATTGATCGGCGTTGACCTAGGGTTACGCGTTGTCCGGCGTTGACCTTAGGGTTTTGAACGTCGTACGTTGAATTTTTGATCGCAACGCGTTGACTGGCGTTGACCTAAGGTTACGCGTTGTCTGGCGTAGACCTTAGGGTTTTGAACGTCGTATGTTGCTCAGGTCACGAGACCAACTAAAGAAGCTGATGCGTCAGTGACTCTCGTATTTATAGGATTTTTGGCAAATCCTCAGCCATCAACGGGTTTGATGCGCCTTTACCGACTACCGTTTGAGTCGGGCTAGCATGCGGATTGTTTAAGTCCGTTCCGCATGTGACGTTACGCTAAAAGAGTTAACCCTTTTAGTGCTACGATATTGAATACGTAGACTTCGTCTTTCTCCTGTGAAAAGACTAAACAGCAACGTGTATCAGACGTTGACTTAGGATTTTTGGCAAATCCTCAGCCCTCAACGGATTTGTCATGCTTTTACCGATTACCGTTTGAATCGGGCTTACATGCGGATTGTTGCTTCTTAATACTCCAATAAGGTATATGAGTATAAACTATTCCCTATTTTTGGTTGAGAAGTTCCTGGAGAATATTTTTATAAATGTTCTTAAGGATAACTCAACAACACCACGCCGGACAACGCGTCGCGAATAAGAACTCAACGCCGACAATCGATGGTCAGCTAAAGATCAGAAAATTAGGAACCGAGTTCAAATTCAAAATTCCGACAACGGTCAGACAATAAATGCAGCACCGAAACCCTTTCAGATATTCGACAGAGCACCGAATAGCCTGAAGGATTGAAGGAATCAAGAACAGAAGCAATTCCAAGGTCCTGTTACACCGACTGAAGGTTGGGACAATCATATCCAAAGTATTCCAGACTCTTCTATAAAAGAACGAGACTGAAATACTTTGGAGGGGGTATCTGTAGGCATATAAAATTGCTTATAGGTCCCCTAGCATAGCTCGGCACAAACCGACGAACCAACGAGGCGACGAGATCGACGAATCGCACACAAGCAACGGAATACATCCATTCGCGTGCAGGATCAAGCCAAGTGTTCGAAGAGTCAACGAGTCATCCAACCAAAGGCATACTCGGACGAATGACGATCGAATCAAGATCGGTTTCGGACTCCAACTCAGAAGCGGATTTACTGCCTAATCGGGATCCGGATTTACTGCCAAATCAGATCAACCAAATCAAAGACTAAGTTAATCAAATCACGGACAGAACCAAAGGCGGAAAACACCAAAAACCACCACCTAGAGGGGCTCGGCCGAAGCCGAGCCAACTTCAGGTGGCTCGGCCCAAGCAGACTTCGATCTTGACATTTCTGAAGATGTACACCAGGAAATCTCCGATATACTATCAACTCCGGTTCCATCTGCTACTGCAGGACCAACTATTCGAGTTGATTCAGCTGAAGTAGGTGCATCCAAAGGTATACCCTTTTAGACTCCAGTTTTCAACTGTGCTTTCATCTTTTATTGTTCTTGGAGGACTGAAATAAGAATTTTAGACGTAGGACCAACCAACGAAGTTGATGCGTCTACCGTCATTGGTGAATGTGATCAACCTGAAGGCCTGGGTTTCTTACTTTTGGAAAGTCCCCCAGCTGAAGTTGAACCACCAGCCACTGCTCCTTCGACTTCCGCTATTGTCGAAGCTGAACCTGTTGTGCCTTCTGCTCCGACTCCAATGGATCATGAAGTAGGAGGGACGAAGGCTACAATGGAAGAGCAACCTCCTGTTACTTCGGCTCAACTTGGTATGTCTCATCTAGTTGTGCTTCGAAGTTAGATTAATACTTGCGGAGTGTTTATTCATCCTTTTCTCATTGACAGAACTTGTTCCTCAAGATCTTGTCGCTCTGGATCCGAAGCCATCGGGGGTTTCAGGTGAACAATCGTCTGGTGTAGTGACTCAACCGACGAGCGTTATTCCTGAACAAATCCCGGTTGTTATAGAATCTGCTATGACCTCAACAAGCCAAGGTAACCCGGTTGTGAAGCCCTCCAGCGAGTGTATATATTTTTGTGCTTACTCCATTTATTCTCCTTGCAGCTCTTTCTTCATCATTGTCCGAGCGTATTCAGACTTTATTGGCAGATGAAGATCCAGACCAAGTTGCCCTCTGTGTTGACGTCCAAAGCTTCGTTCTTTTCTTAAACGCCATGGTTGATCGAATTCTTCTTAAAGGTTCACCATTTGAACTTTTCAGGAAGTCTCTCGATCGCCATGTGTCAGGAATTAGAGAACAGGGGTGTGCTGAATTATCTAATTCTATCGAAACCTATTTGGACGATCTTAAACAACACATTGAACAGTTGTAGAACTTTCGAGCTAATGGCGCATCTTCTTACATCGCTTCTCAAATGGACCTGAGGCTACAAGCATGGCGTGATTCTCAGAAATCCGTTGAATCTGAACTTCAAGTACTGAAAACTCGCATCAATCAACTCCAGGTGAGCGCTGCCAAGAAGGCACAAATAAAGGTAGACATGTATCGTGACTTGGAGTCGCGTCGGGCAGAGATAGCTCATTTAGAAAAGCAACTTGCCGAAGCTAAGGATGCTTGTGAATTTTTGGAGTCTGATCTAGCGGAAGTAACTCAAGCTGAGGTGATTACACTCCGGCAACTGAATCTCCAGGACAAGATTTTTGCTGATAAAGAACAAGAGGTTGCCAGAATTCAAAGCATCGATGAAAGGAAATTTAAAGCCAATCTGATACCTGAGCTCGAACTGGCTTATGCGACAAAGCTTTCCCAATTAGAAGATGAACTCCGCCATTACAAATTATTGTAATTTTGAAAACATACATTTTTTTATGCTGTTTTGCTTGAACTCTTTTGGTTAATACAGTGAACTTTCTTGTTTATTGAGATTTTATTATGATTACTCATTCTTGTTTAGAATAAATAACCATAATACTCATAGGATTTTTGGCAAATCCTCAGCCATCAACGGATTTGATATGCCTTTACCGACTACCGTTTGAGTCGGGCTAGTATGTGAATTATCTAAGTCCGTTTCACATATAACGTTGCGCTAAAAGAATTAAACTCTTTTAGACTTTGAACTATCATATTGAATATGTAGGCTACATGTGTTAGATGTAGGCTTATCTCTAATAAGGGATAGAGATAACTTCCCCCATGTGTGAACAACATGGATTTTGGAATGAGAGTAGGTTATATTTCCTATACAGGAAAATGAACCCAGAATTAGAGAGAAAAAGAATTGTATATTCCATTTCTCAATCTCTTGTTTGTTGGTAGAGATAAACCCAGAATTGGAGAGGAAGAATTTTATATTCTATCTCCTGGTCTCTTGTTTGTTGGTAGAGATAAACCCAGAATCGGAGAGGAAGAATTTTATATTCTATCTCCTGGTCTCTTGTTTGTTGGTAGAGATAAACCCAGAATCGGAGAGGAAGAATTTTATATTCTATCTCCTGGTCTCTTGTTTGTTGGTAGAGATAAACCCAGAATCGGAGAGGAAGAATTTTATATTCTATCTCCTGGTCTCTTGTTTGTTGGTAGAGATAAACCCAGAATCGGAGAGGAAGAATTTTATATTCTATCTCCTGGTCTCTTGTTTGTTGGTAGAGATAAACCCAGAATCGGAGAGGAAGAATTTTATATTCTATCTCCTGGTCTCTTGTTTGTTGGTAGAGATAAACCCAGAATCGGAGAGGAAGAATTTTATATTCTATCTCCTGGTACAAAGGAAATTTGAAGTGGGATTTCTATTCAGAGAATCTGAATAAGGTTTGATCAATTGAGATTGGAAGCAATCCTAACTTTTATAGGTTTGATTGCGCAAATCGAAGGTGGACCTCTTGTTCATGGAAGGAATCAAGAGAGGATTTTGGCTTTGGTCCTAACTGTTTAAAGGTTTGACCAAGATGGGAATTTGAGACGATCCTAACTGTTTAAAGGTTTGATCGTTCAATTTGTGGACCTCTCGTTCATGGAACGAATCGAGAGGGGATTTTGGCTTTGGTCCTAACTGTTTAAAGGTTTGACCAAGATGGGAATTTGAGACGATCCTAACTGTTTAAAGGTTTGATCGTTCAATTTGTGGACCTCTCGTTCATGGAACGAATCGAGAGGGGATTTTGGCTTTGGTCCTAACTGTTTAAAGGTTTGACCAAGATGGGAATTTGAGACGATCCTAACTGTTTAAAGGTTTGATCGTTCAATTTGTGGACCTCTCGTTCATGGAACGAATCGAGAGGGGATTTTGGCTTTGGTCCTAACTGTTTAAAGGTTTGACCAAGATGGGAATTTGAGACGATCCTAACTGTTTAAAGGTTTGATCGTTCAATTTGTGGACCTCTCGTTCATGGAACGAATCGAGAGGGGATTTTGGCTTTGGTCCTAACTGTTTAAAGGTTTGACCAAGATGGGAATTTGAGACGATCCTAACTGTTTAAAGGTTTGATCGTTCAATTTGTGGACCTCTCGTTCATGGAACGAATCGAGAGGGGATTTTGGCTTTGGTCCTAACTGTTTAAAGGTTTGACCAAGATGGGAATTTGAGACGATCCTAACTGTTTAAAGGTTTGATCGTTCAATTTGTGGACCTCTCGTTCATGGAACGAATCGAGAGGGGATTTTGGCTTTGGTCCTAACTGTTTAAAGGTTTGACCAAGATGGGAATTTGAGACGATCCTAACTGTTTAAAGGTTTGATCGTTCAATTTGTGGACCTCTCGTTCATGGAACGAATCGAGAGGGGATTTTGGCTTTGGTCCTAACTGTTTAAAGGTTTGACCAAGATGGGAATTTGAGACGATCCTAACTGTTTAAAGGTTTGATCGTTCAATTTGTGGACCTCTCGTTCATGGAACGAATCGAGAGGGGATTTTGGCTTTGGTCCTAACTGTTTAAAGGTTTGACCAAGATGGGAATTTGAGACGATCCTAACTGTCCCCCCTCTCTATCTCCAAACCCCCAAATCTCTCCAGAACGATCGCTAGCAACTCCTCTCGCTGAAGAAACCTCCAGCACACGCGCTGCACCCGCAGCGTCTCCACGCAGCACCCCCGTCTCTCACCTCCCAACTCTACCAAAACCCTTGGCGGCTCCTTCGAAAAAAATAGGCCACCACCGAGTATTCCTTCTCTCAAAACCCTATTTTCCCCCTATTTTTTTGTTCATTATTTAGTTTTTTTAGAAGAAAGTTATGATCTGAACTTTTGTTTGCAGTTTTGTTGATTTATGAGGCTTGTGATTACTTATTTCGCTGGCTAAACGCAAAGAATAGAAATAAACATACATCATTTTTTATGGATCGCTTGGTATTTTGTTAGTGTTGAATCTTATAATCATGGCCCTGTAATTTTGGTGGATAGAGCACGGATAGTTACATTATTTTGGTGGATAATCATGGCCCTGTAATTATAGTGTTGCAATGGGAGAGGTAGGCCAAATTACCAGATTGGTAATTAATTCGATTCTATTTTCTAATATAGTATTTATTTCTATATATTTGCAGCGGAGGAGGGTGGTGAACATCTGGAGGCGGCGACCGGAGGAGAGTTTCACGGGGAGCATTGATAATTGGGTCTGGTCACTCGCGGTGTGATTTGTGAGAATTTCACGGGGAGCAAATGAGGGGTTCAAATTTTCTTTGATGAATGAGGGGTTGGGATTTCAACAAGTTATTCAGGTTTGGTTTATTCAAAAAATATTTAACAACTATCATTATATTTCTCTTTTTCTATAATTATTTTGAACGTATATTGTAGCAGTATCAAGGTTTTCAAACAAATCAACCAGGTGACTATACATTTCCAGTACTAAAGCGTCCTCCTTACTATAGTATGATGCAAGCAAATTGACAATTTTATTTTCCTCATCCATTTTCGGTATGATCATAAATTAACTTGTTCTTATAGCGATTTATTGACATCTCAAATTAGGTATCAGTTCTCATCAAATAGGCAATATATATACTTGAATGTGTAGATACAGGAGGATCAAGTCCAAAGAGCTCAGAGTCATGCAGATAAGTAGAAGTGCAGGTATAGCATTAACAAAGGAATTTGTTTTGCTTATATCTCTCTTTAAGTGGTATGAAATGTTCGAGCTTTCGGGTTTATCTCGTCCAATCGATCGATCGAAACGAGACTGCCTCGGAACTTGAACCTCTTTGTATTGAGGTTCTTTCTCCTTTTGCTTATCAATTCTTTGAGGCTTCTCGGTTGCTAAGGGTGGACTTATAATCACCCCCAGCTCCATCAGAGTTTTAGAAGGTACAGCTTTCACTACCCCCTGCTCGGCTAATTGCTCGGATGCATACGGGTGGTTGAAACAGTATGTAAAAGAGACCTTTCGAATAGTTAGTGAAACATTTATCTCTTTCCTCTTCTTATTTTTCAGATATAGTTCATTGATCCAACCTGTTAAAAATTACATGGTATATATTAATTTTTCTTAATCAAATAAAAGGAGTAATTTACATGGTATATATTTATTTTGTTTTTACTTGTGGTGCAATGAATATAAATGATAACACAGGGAATAATCTTTAAACTATTAACTTTCTAATTTATTCATATTTGCACACATGTATTTCTAATTAGAATTTCTAATTTATGATATTTTTTGGCGTTTGACGAGCATGAAGTTCATGGTGGTGGAGAGGTATATATGATGTGACATTTATGTATTTATTATGATATTTTTGGTATATATCTTATGTGGAGTGATAATCTTTTCAGGTTAGAGGAGGTTATTTTGTCTTTCAAGACATAACACGCCTTAGTGGGATGGTGGACCCTTCTGTGATATGCACAGTACTTTGGATCATTGATCTTCATTGCTTCTTCTTGGTTTGTGACCGGCAGAAGCTTGATCTTGTTGTTCTCTAATAGGTATTTGAAGATGACCGGAACTTCATCATCTTTGAAAGAGTATTCCTTCGGGAATCTGGGTTCCGAAGTTTTAGGTTGCCTCGGAGGTTGCTGATTCTGATTTGGCGCCAGTTGGAAGGATGACTGCTGCGGTTGTTGTTGCGGTGGCTGTTGTGATGTTTGATGTGCGTCGACAGCGGCCACGGACCCTCTTCCTCTGCCTCGAGGATTAAAGTTCTGCTTTTGGTTATTAGCTGGTGGCAGACCTCTCTCCAGATTCTTTCTCTTGAGAAAGCGTTCAGCCTGTTCACCCCTCACTTTCAACTCCTTCCAAGTTTTAGAGGGCACAACCCCCATGACCTCTAATACATCCAGAGACAGGTTATTATGACACGTTTGCAGAAAAAATTCCTCTGTGAGTGGATCTCTGCAGTTCACCGCTTTGTCTCGGAATCGTTTGACAAAGACATCGACTGATTCCCCATCTTTCTGCTTCTCATCCAACAACGTGCCAATTGAGATCTCTGTGTCGTCGTCGAAGAAATTGGTGAGGAATAGTTCTTCCATATCCTCCCAGCTAGTGACACTCCCGGGCTTAAGGCGTCGGTACCAATCGAAGGTAGGCCCGCGAAGGGTTCCTACGAATGACCGGACCATCAGGGCTTCGTTCCCGGATATTGCGCCGAGATGCGACTTGAAATAGATCAAGTGCTGAGTTGGTGAACCCCTGCCATCAAAAGGAGTAAAGTTAATCAAATTAAATTTCTAGGGATAAGGAATCAGGTCCCACTCCCTCGGGTACGGGTATGGAATGCCTGTTTTCTTCACTTCCTGAGCCGTCATCAGAGCGTTGACTTTGCTCTCGAGATCATGCATCTTCTTATCCTCTTCCTCACTTTTCTTTAAGTAGATCTGTGGAGGTTGAGTGGATGATTTGGTCGGACCTCTTTCGGAGTTGTCTTTATCTGGAGGAGGATCGTCAAAGATAGTCTCATCCTCTTCATTACGCCGACTGGATTCCGCCTTCTGGCTCGACTCCGGTTGGTGTTGCTGAACCTGCAAATCTCGCATCTGCTGCATAGTCAACTCCATCTCGGTTTTAAATTCAGCTCTAATTTCTTCGCGTTGTTTAGTCAACGCTTCCTGAAGTATGTGAGCCAGTTGATCCGGCGTGATCGCGAACGATTCTCTGACTCATCCAACACTGGACGCGGTATCGTCCGATGCAATAGCGGAACAAGTGTCTGACAATTCTTCATCTGAAGATAAACCCTCGTGCATTCTCCTGTAATCTCGACGTAAGTCGGCTCTTCTTTGTAGCCGTGACATCCTTTGAGAAAGACCCCGCTCAACTCTCCCTCCCAGAGAGAAATCAGGGTCGTGGTTAACTGACTTTTGCTTTCCCTTGTTGGTCATGTTGATAGTGACCTCAGGGAACTCATCCCGTCGGATTACAGATTTCTTCTTGTTGAAACGTCTTGTCTTGGGTCTTGACGCTTCGTTGGATAATCTTTGAAATACGGATACTCTTGTTGAATTATTTTTAGAGCAACCGCACTCAGTCAATACTGCCTTAATGAGTCTTTCGTATGCGCAATGGGACTCATCTTCTCGGGCAATCCTCTTTCTTGAGTCATTTTTCTGATAGTACAGCTCATCATTATTGTGATTTGAGCAACCTATCTTTTGCTTTTGAACTTTGTTAACATGCACAGGACGACTGGTCGTCGCCTCTGAGCGATCCAAAGTTGAATTTTTAAATCCACCCCCTTACGGGTGTAGAGTTTTCAGAGGTCCTAAACGAGAGTGAACTGGTATTCTCTCGTTTAGGACTGGTGCAATTCTGACAGGAGGGTGTTTACGACCCCCTGTATAGGAAACCACTAAGGGTTTGTTTGCTGGACTTGGATCTTCTTTAACTGGGGCTTTGCCTCGATCAGCAGCCAAAGGACCAAGGCGATCCGTCATAGTGATCTTGAATTTGGACAAATCTGGTCTAACCCAGGGATTCACTGGGGATGAAGTAGACGCTGTTGCAGTAGAAGGACCAGGATTGGATGTCGATGGAACTTCAGATGTGGTTTTGCGACGGCGTTGAACATCATGACCACATGAAGTGCCGCGGCAGTCTTCACTGTCGCGGTTGAACAAAGTGCCGCGGCAGCTCTGACTGCCACGGTCGAATAGATTACCGCGGCAGTATGAGCTGCCGCGGTTAAAGTTTACACCCCTTTGTAATTTTTGGGTATTTTCATTCTTTGGAACCCAAGCTTTGCAGTTCTTCGATGGCTTTTCAGACACCACTTCTTTCTTATTCCTCTGCGCTTGTTGACGAAGGGCACGAGCGCGAGCCGCCTTTGCTTGACGCCTTTGCATACGCTCTTTGAGAGTAGAACGAGCTCTTTTGACCAGAGTCCATTCCTCCGTCGTAAGCTGTGCAGAGATGTGATTGGTTTGCTGTTGAGGCAATTGGTTCACCTTTTCCTTTCTCGACTTTAAGTCCGTATAGTAATGGACTCCGTCGGTTTGTTGCATAGCCTTAGCCAATTGACGAGCGCGGCGCTGGCGCTGTCTTTGACGAGCCCTCTTTGTCATTATCGGCTGGCCATGATTTAATGACTCTTTAATTGGTGCAGAGTCCTTAGGAGCAGAGATATTGCAGAGAGATTCCTTGGCGATGACTTGGTAAGAATCTTCATCTGCGGTCTTCATCTGAATTGGAGACTTGGAAACCTTATTTGAAGAAGAAATCTTCCTGCACTTGCGGGATGAGGAAGATTTTGAGGATGAGGATGACAAGTATTCCTCGAATTTTGCTTGATCGAATTCGTATTCGATCTCTTCAGTGACGATGATTTTGATCGGCTGCGACACTGCGGTCTCGGCAGCGAGACCGCTGGCTCCCACTGTGGTCGCCAGTTTGTTTTCAGCGAAAGTCGTTTCCATTGCAGATTCCATTAAACTTCGATTGCTTACAGAATGTTACAATGAAAAATAAACAAAATTACAACTTTCGAGAAAATAACACAGAAGTCGTTTATCAACTACTGTTTTTGTGGGACTTTGCCTGTGCCGTGAGTGCTTTGGCTCGTTGACCACCGATTCAAAGATCGTGAAGGTGCTTAGGGATCTCTCCTTCGTTTATCGAAGTAAAGATTTGAAAACGAATATCTTATCGATGTAAGATGTCCGTTCTTCCAAAGATCAAGTCTGAGCTTAGATCTCTAGGAATCACCGAATGATGCTTGTCAAAGGGTGAAAGTTCTCTCTCTTCTTCAAAATCACTGAAAGCTCCAGCCTCTTCTGCTCCAAAATGCTCCCTCCCTTTATTTTGTGTATAGGGAGGTATTTATAGGGGTCTCAGTGCACCACAGTTGAAACAGGGGCAAAATAACTGACCGAGTGTTTTCTCTTTGGCCGCTGCAGTCTACACTGTCGTGGCTATTGGCGCGGCAGTATAGGCTGCCGCGGCCAAAGAGATGGTTATCAGCACGTTCCATCGTGCTTAAAACCGTTCTCCCACGACCTTTAACCACTTTTTTCGTGGTTTAACTGCTTGTCCACGTCAGCACACGTTCTATTTCTGATATGCTGCCACGTAGGCCTCAAAAAATCATCATATAACTGCCTTGTAACCGCCACAACACTCCTTTAACATAGCCGCGGCACCCTAGGTTGCAGCGTCTAAGCCGCGACACAACAGGCTGTCGTGCCTTAGCCGCGGCACTATGTGCTGTCGCACCTTAGCCGCGGCACTATGTGCTGTCGCGCCTTAGCCGCGACGCCATGGGCTGCCGCGCCACCTTGTGTTGCCTGATGACGTGTAGATTGTTCTCCCATATTGTTTTGAGTGGTATTTGGATGTCTGCAAGCATTTTTCGACGCCTACAAAGCTCACCTAAATCGAGGTAACCGCCACCTCCCTAATTTCTGCACGATTTCATGCACGATCTCCTGCACCCCTTAGGGTTTCGAACCTGATGGCTGTCGCCGCTTAAGCTCATGCACCCCTAGGGTTGAAACCCTAAGGTTCCTGATTGCCACCACCACTGTCTTCATTTGATAGTGGGGCCGCCAGCCAAGAGATTGCCGGCGAAGAGTTAAGTGAGCTACAACCAAAACAAATAGTTGTACACGATCCATTGATCAATGATTTGATCCTTAATTCATGACATTGCATAAAATCTGAATCCATAATTTGATCCAGATTTAACAACTGAAAGAAAAAACAAACAAAACATGAACTCAACTGTTCATACGTGCAACAGATCCAAACAAACCCTATTTTCTCCAACTTAACATAAAACTCAGATAACTAATCACGGTGGCTTTGATACCACTTGTTGATCTTAATCGATCTAAAACATACAATATATAACTGTGATTGATTCAAAGAGATTAATTATAACAAGAAGAGAGGAAGCATACCTGAATCCATGACGAATTTGCACGAATTTGAATTAGGGTTTGTTCTTCAATCTTAAGGGTTTCTCTGTTAGATTTCTCTTTAAATGAGGATTAAGAGAATAGAGAACGTAACCTTAGATTAGGGACCATAACCCCTTATTTATAGATATTGTATTTTTATAATTTGGCCCCTCATCAAATTATAATTACAACCTGGCATCTACACAATTAGCCCATGATTGCATTAAATACCCATTGACCCAAATTAACTAATTGATCACTTTATGCGGGTCAACCTTAAAGATAGTATTACACACTAATATAATATATGTGCCTATAATTAGATTTAATCTAGCAGAGAGATGATGGTCTCTCATAATTGACAGCTAATTCCCCTGCATAGAAGAGATCGCTTGTCTTAGAAGTGCAAGAGGTCGCATGGCTAGGAAGATCGTACTATCAAGGGAGACACCGATCCCCTGAACCAACAACTTCCTCCCCCTATGACGAAGAGATCTCTGTAGCCTGGAATACATAATAATTGATGATGATGGGCCTGATAGTATTTAGCTCAAATTCCCTTTCATCATAGATTTGCCTTGGATCATGTTGACCTGAAAGGACTTGGGGACATTCCCATATTATTTTCCCAACCACATAGCTCCTACAATCTGATCCGTGATGGTTGCAGGTTTGCTACATACAAAAATCGTGTGAATGCCACTCATCGTGCAATCTTGGCGAACCTTCTTAGTACACGGTGACTGCTTTAGTGGTGGAGTAGTGTTCAGAGGTATCACATGCTTTGGATGTGTAAAACCCCATAAAATTTTTAAATGAAATACTATGGTAAATAGTATTAAATAAGTTATATTATGATAAATATCATTTAATGATGAATGAGCTTGATAGTAATTGATTTGAGACCAATTAAGAGTATATATGCATTATACATCGATGCAATTCGAATTTGGAAAAAAACGACCAGTTAAGAGTATATATGCATTACACACCGTACCGCACGGTGATGTGTTGAGGCTAATGAACCGTACCTGTAGGATACCGAGGAGGTAGTCCATTCCGCATGGTAATGCGATAAGGCTAGTGAGCCGTATTTATTTAGGATGCCTAAATAGGTAATCCGTTCTGCATAATGATGTGATGATACCATAAAACTTTGCAAGAGATAGTACTATGAAACCTAGGACAACTCGAGTTTTAGGCTGGAGGTCATTTATTTTCGTGGTTCACCGTTTAGTTCTTTTGTGATAGGGTATATGCTATTATGGATTTCACAGGATTATGTACTGATATTCGTATTGACTACCCAAGGGTAGCATGAGTGTTGGGTTGACATATATGATTTGGTTAGGTTGATATTTTAGTATTGCATTCTTAATTCCTTTATTTTTAGTTTTAGAGTTGATATTTAGTGATTCATAATTTGATACATATAGTATATATATGAGGGTTTTCTTGTTTGGATTATTTCGCTCAACGTACCAGTCACGTGTTGTGGATTTCTAAGTATTAACCCCATCTAATACATGGTAAGTGATTTAGGTAGACTATGCATATATAGGTAGAGCCTCCGCAGGTTGACACAGTTTCTGCATAGTCGCCGTTATTTTTTGATAGATAGTTTATGCTCTATATTAGTTTAGTATTTGCTTAGTGATTTATAAACTTGTATTTCATTTTGAAGGCTGAGAGTCTTAGTACTATTTCGGTTGACTCCGTGTATTGAGATATTTTACATTTATTTCAGTTCATCAGTTGTACTCTTTTTACTCAGTTAGGACATGATCATATTGTTTGGATATTTCTTTCACTTGGCATGTTCATTACATTTTTACTTTTCTCGTATCTGCTTGTACCTGCACTGTTCTTAATTAATTTCACTAGAGATATATTACTATGATGGTGAAACGTGTTATTGCACTATGTGGGTGCATGTCATGTTTGACATCTCTAGATTCACCTTGGACTGTAGCCTCGTGTGAAACCAGGGACGCCATAGTTGGTATAAGAGCTAGTTCTAGCATCCTTAGGATCATCCTCTGACAAGTCGTGGAGCTAGGATAGAGTTTCCTAGGAATCATGTATAGAGTCCGCTAGATTGAGTGAGAAAACGTATATATAATATAATATTATATAATTATATTATAATAATAATATATATTATATTATTATATATATATTATATATATATATATATAATATATTACATTACTATATAATATATATATATTATAATATATATATATACATATATATATTATATAAATATATATATTAATATATATATATATATATATATAGATAATATATATTATTATATATATATATATATTTACATATTATATTATTATAATTAACATATTATATTTATATTATAATATACATATATAATATATTATTTATATATAAATGATATATATATATTATTATATATAATTATATATTAATAAATATTTTTTATTACATATTAATATATATATTAAAATATACATATATATATATATATACATATAATAATATAATATATATAACATTATATATATATATATATTAATATATATATATTACATATTAATATATATATTATTACATAATTTATATATATAATATATATTTAAAGCCGAAAAAAATTACAAATTTTTTGTGATTAAAAACTATCTTTGCTGTTATTATAATGATATTACTGCCTGAATTGATATTATAGATATATAATATATATATATAGGAAATATAATAATAAAATAAAGTTAATAGAGAAGAAAATTCTTCATTTACGTAATTCAATTAGCTCTACTCCTGAAAACTTATTATGTACAAAGAGGATGAGGGGGAAAGCAAGAGAGGACTGTATAAGATATCAATGCTCAGGGAGTAAGGCAAGTTGATAGAACCCAGAATAACAGGCGCATTTAAGTCAATTGGAAATAGTACTTGATTGATCTCATGGCACCGCTCATAGCTCGGTCAGCAGCAATGGAGGAGTGAATGACAAATCAGGCTCAGTAAGAAATACCCATTGAAGAAGCCACAACGACAGCTACACCACCACCAACAGCTATCGATAGGGCCGCCGAGCAGGAGGCTTGGCTCCGTTTAGTTGAGAGATACCAGAAGATGAGAGCACCAAAATTTCATGGCTTTTTTGGGTTTCAGCCTTAAGAGATATGCCGGTGGTTAGTACAGACTTTAGTTTACACCAGATCAGCACATGACACTCACCTGGGAGGACATCGTTTACTTCTTTGACAAGCAGTATGTATCATCAGCGGCCAAGGCTAGAAAAGAGTTGGAGTTAGCCCGTTTGGAGTAAGGAGACATGATTGTAGCTGATTATAAGAGTAAATTCATGAGCCTACTTTGATTCATGGGCATGTGGCAGATCGGGGAGCGTCAGACTCAGATGTTTTTAATGGGACTTCGTCCAAACCTTCATCATTACCTTGTTTCTAGACGATTCCGTTCAGTGCGAGAGGTAGCTGACGCTGCTATCTCACAGGAGATAAA
This sequence comes from Asparagus officinalis, assembly GCF_001876935.1. Lineage (NCBI taxonomy): Eukaryota > Viridiplantae > Streptophyta > Magnoliopsida > Asparagales > Asparagaceae > Asparagus > Asparagus officinalis. The sequence goes on from NC_033799.1 coordinate 45,270,916, forward strand.
AACTGCTATGTTCCCGAAGAACAAGGAAGGAAATTCTAAAGTAGGACAGCCCGAGGATAAAAGAAAGAGCAAGAGATCTAATTCAGAGTTCGAAGGACAACAGCAGCAGGGCCCTTATAAGAAGGGGTCGCAGCAGAATTCGAGGGCGTCGCAGCAACGCAAGATTCAAAGCAAGACTCAGGGCGCTTGTTATAACTACAACAAAATCGAACATAGGGTGAGGGATTGTCGCAAGGCACCAGCAGGAGGCCAGCATGGCAGAGGCTAGGGTCAGCAGCCGCAAGGCCGTGGGCATGGCCAACAGCAGAGGATTGAGGCACTGCCGACCTTTCTGAGGATCGACAGCAAGGTACATGCCATACAGGAGGTACCTCAGGGGCATATGGTCCCATACGTTCCAGACACTTCAGCACATCAGACCCCAGTTTCGAGTAGAGACTATGCAGTCATACCTTATGGTGTGAACGGGACCGTTGTGGAAGGTACGTTACTTGTGAACTCCTTCCCTGCCCGTATCTTATTTTAGAGTTTCACATTTGTTAATCTTTTATGCTTTCATGATTAGGCTTCAGCTTATAACGCAGCCTTTAGATTTTTCTCTGTCATTTTCTATCCCCTTTTTGGGAGAGGTGTCCCTTTTAGAGAGTATTTGTAGGAGATGCATAATCAACTTAGATGAGTTTATGTTCGTAGTCAATTTGGTCGTCTTGCGTATGTCCAAGTTCGACGTGATTGTTGGTATAGATTGGCTATCATCCTACCATATCAGTATCGACTATTTTATTAAAATAGTCAGCTCATGAATGTTCGATGGGTTTGAGTAGATAGTAGCAACCTCATAGGGTAACCAGAATACGGAGTCATTTTTGATATACGTCGAGGAGGTGATGATGCAGGATCGGGGTGCAGATTTGAGCGAGACTGGAGTCATCTCAGAATATTAGGATATCTTTTAGGACATACCTGAATTACCTCCAGTGAGAGAGGTTGTGTTTTGCATCTAGATACAGCTAGGCACAGTGCCGATATCCCAAACACCTTATCGTATGGTACCTGTTGAGATGAAGGAGCTACAGATTAAGTTAGATGAGCTATTACCTCAGGGCTTTATTCGCCGGAGTCATTCTCTATAGGGAGCACCAATCCTCTTAGTAAAGAAGAAGGATGATAGCATGTGTTTGTGTATAGATTATTGCCAGTTGAATAAGGTCACCATCAGTTGCTGGGTTCAGAAGATGGATATTTTCTGAGACTGCCTTCCTGACTCGATAAAGGTCTTCTGAGTTTCTTATTATGTCATTTGGGATAACCAATGCACCCACAGTATTCATGGATTTGATAAACCAAATTTTTCATCCATACTTGGACCAGTTCGTGATAGTGTTTATCGATGACATGCTTATTTATTCGAGATCGGAGGCCGAGCGGGAGCAACACATTCCTCTAACATTGCAGACTTTGTGAGAGCATCAGTCGTATGTTAAATTTAGTAAACGCAAGTTTTAACTTTCAGAGATTAGATTTTGTGCCATATAATTAGCAAGGAGGGCATTAATGTTGAACTAGCCAAGTGGGGCCAGTTCTTGATTGGGAACGTTAGCCGTACAGCCATCATGGATGTACAGAGTAATCAGCGCTCAATCGGGAAACAATTGGATTCAAATCCGAAAAGGGTAAATTTCCAAGAACCCAAGATAGATAGGACCATCATATAAGATGGGGGTCTTCGAAAGAAAGTCCGGATTGTAATACCCGAGAATCCACAGTTGAAGAAGAATATATTTGATGAAGTCGGCGTACTTCTTACACGTTAAGACAAATTACACGATGGAGACTTATACGAGAATATTCATCCGGGAGATTGGACGATTGCATGAAGTTCTGGAGATGATTGTATCGTATCGTGGCTCGGTTTTCACTTCACACTTTTGGAAGAGCTTCCAGAATTCTTTCGGCAGCCAGTTACCATATAACACTGTATTCCACCCGCAAACAAATGGACAAACAAAGAGAGTTAACCAAGTGTTGGAGGACATGTTTGTAAAACCCCATAATTTTGAATATATTATGATAAATAATAATAATAAATATATTATCTGGTGATAAATAACATATATTAATGTTTGAGTATGTTAGAGATTGATTTGAGATCAATCCAATGTATATATATGAATATAGAGTGAAATCATGCACAACATGCACGAGCCTGTATCTGAAAAAATCGACCAGTTAAGATTATTTATGTTTTACACACAGACACAGTTTGAATATGGAAAAACTCAAAAAATAAAAGTTGTAGGTCTCTTCAACAGCTTTCCAAATCATCTTAAATAATCTCATTCTAAGGTTTGATGGGAAAGTTACAGTCAAAATACCAAAGACTATTTTTCAAACGAACTGAGTTGAGTCTTAGTATTCGACTACTAACATTAGTAGTCGACTGGTAAGGCCATTAGTCGACTAATAATGGTATTAGTCAACTAATCAGGCTGATTTCTTGATTCTTTCAGATTTCGGATCGGATTCATTTTGTTTCAAACCCAGTTGTATATATGTGTATATATACTAGTTTTAAAGCTCTTTTTACCATCTTTCGCATAAGATTTACCCCAGCCACCTTCCTCCTCAAACCCTAATCCTAAATTGTGAGTTTGGGAGAGATTTCGAGGCGTTTGTCGAGAGAAAGGCGAGGTTTTGCAGTTTTTCGTGAGTAGAAGTTTTTGCAAACGTGTTTAGGAGTTGCAACACGTAGTTGAGGCAAGATCATCTTCCTCCAAACCCTTCCCTTAGTAAATATTAGATTTTTAATGGTTAAAGTAATGTTTTTCATGTTAAAGTTTAACCCGACATGATAAAGTTTAGATTTTTAATGATAAATCTTTAACTCATGATAGATCTGTAAAAATTCTTTGCTGTTTATGATAGTAATATGATCATGATCATTAGGGTTACTTTTAATTTCGTTTTTAACATGTTAATCATGCTCTAATCATGTTTAAATCGTAGTTATGCAACTAATTGAGTTTACATGTTAATTAACTATGGTTAAGCCCTAGGTTTGTGAGATCTTAATGACATGAACGTGTTTAAAAAAATTATATTTGTATTAAGTTAATCTGTAAATCGTGTTAGTGTTAATCATGTTAATAGTTCATATTTATTTTTAGAATTTTGGTTAATTAGGATGTTAACCCTAAGTTGATTACTTTAAGAGTTTAATTATAGTTGAGATAATCTCTGTCAAATAATTATTAAATTTAAATCTTTTTTTTATACTTCATGATAATAAAGATTTTTTTTGAACGAGTTACAATATACGAAACATGCAAAAGCTATATCTGTGCTATTAGTAGTCGACTACTAAGACAGTTTTCCTGAATACAGAGTCTGGATAGACTCAGTGTAGTCAACTACTAAGCTTAGTAGTCGACTACTAAGATAGATTTCCTGAATATTAAGTTGCACTATTTTAAGATGCGATCGCGGGGTTCGAGTCGCACGATAATATATGTACAGTCATGAATATACATGAATAATGTCGTAGCACACACTTTGGTATCCCGAAGGGGATTATGATAGGTTTTGACCCGATATATTTGAGATAGAGTTGATTACACAGTTACACACACGAGATGGATATCGTTGATGAGCTCAGTTTTAGTACTACGTGGGGTAGTGCGTCGATATTCCATTTGTACAAGCCATTGAGTCGGGTTTGGATGCTTTTCCTAGCAGTCCGTCCATACGAGGGTGCGATGAGGTTTGTGAGTCGTCTTTTAGGATGCCTATATGGTAGGCCTTTCCGCACTAATGTTACGCACTAAGATCATTATAAGACTAATGAGCCGTGTACACTGTTTAGGATACCTACAGGGTAGTCCGTTGCGCATGATAATATGATAAAATCAGAATCTTGCAAGGATTTGCATTGAGACGATTATTGATAGCCTAAGTCTTTAGCGCATGCCAGTTATGTTTATGACCCGTTGTCGAGATATATAACCGTGGTACTTTGCTCTTGAAAGTACGCGTGATTATATGCTGATATTTATCTTATCTTCCTAGTGATAATGGAAGATATTATAAATACGATATTATGAATATCTTAACTTTCTTTATTGCTTTATTTTATTCTTAGGTTAGGATCAATGATTAGCAATTCACAATTTGATACATATGGTATATACATGAGGGTTTCCTTGTTTGGATTAATTCATTGGTCGTACCAATCTCGTGTTGTGGATTTCTAATTGTTGATTCTATTTAGGTTGTTTATTTTTAGTTTGGTATTATTATTTAGATATCTATAATTTGATACATATGGTATATACATGAGGGTTTCTTTGTTTGGATTATTTCGTTCGATGTACTATGTCTCGTGTTGTAGGTTTCTAAATGTTAATTCCACTTAGATACAGGGAAAAAGATCTAGGTAGACTATACTTAATAGATAGAACCTTCACTCCATCTAGCAGCCCTTCCCCTGGGGGCGGATGGAGGTGATCTTGCTGTAGCGCTCTGACGCTCTTATTATTGTTCTTTTTATTTTAATTTTTTTTCAGGCAGCTCAAAGTTCCGGAGGGTTGTAGGATGACAGAGATTTTGCATAGTCGCGTCGCATGATTCATTAGTAGAGACTCCACTAAAGACTTATTTTCACTATTCAAACATTAGAGTTTTGTACTCATATTGTAAATGTAGTTTGCCTTTGTTTATTATCAGTTGACTCTTCTTGAGACATTTTTATTATTTCAGATATCAGATGTATTTCAGTTGAGACATGATTTTTATTTATAAGATATCTCTTTCTATATCATGTCTATTGTTTCTATTTCCCTACTTTGCCTATTTTGTACCTACACTTATATTTGATTTCACTAGAAGATATTACTATGATTGGTAAAATATATTTATGCACAATGTGGGTGCATGGTAGGTTTGACATCTCTGGATTCACCTTGGACTACAGCCATGTGTGAAACCAGGGGCGTCACAGTTGGTATCAGAGCCCTAATTCTAGTATCCTTAGGATCATCCTGTGTCGAGTCGTGGAGCTAGAATAGAGTTTTTTAGGGTTCATGTATAGAGTCCCCTAGGAATTCCTAGATTGAGTGAGGACATTATATATATATATATATATATATTATATATATATATATGTGTGTGTGTGTGTGTGTGTGTGTGTGTTTGTGTGTGTGTGTGTGTGTGTGTGTGTGTGTGTGTGTGTGTGTGTGTGTGTTTACGATCTCATTTATTGTGTCTAATAAGCTCTCCTCCTGATAACATAAATGCCAGGACGAGGATGTGGTCGAGGTAGAACTCGTATCCAAAGAGCTGGGCAAGCAGAGCCCGAGCCGCAACAGGCTCCATAGTATCTGATCGACTTGGTAATGCCGATTACAGAAGCAGAGATTAGCAACACTCGAGGAGTGAGTAACAAGCCAGATTACACTTTCTAAAATTCCATCACCAGTCATACCAGCCGTGCCTATTTAAGAAGAAATACTGACAACTACACCGTAGCCACATCCAACTGTTAATAGAGTAGCAGAGCGCAAAGCTTGACTCAATAATATTGAGAAAGATATTAGAAGCTGGAAGCATAGAAATTTTAGGGCACATCGGATTCAGTTACAGTTTATAAATGAAAGGAATATGTGGAAAGTATTATTAGATATACTTAACATCGATTCAGTACATAAGCATAGGTTAGCTATATTCAGCTTAAAGGAGGACGCCGGAGGGTAATACCGAATTCAGTTTACGCCGGAGTAGCGAATGTCAAGTTCGTGGGAGGATTTCACCTACTACTTCGATTAGCGGCTAGAACTAGCCCGATTAGAGCAGGAAACATGCCTGTAGTTATTATGTCAATAGGACTGTCCTGAGACAATAGTAAGGACAAGAAACCTTTTGTAAGACTTGGAAGACCCCAACAACAGGGCAAAGGCTAGGGTCAGCAATCGTAGGGCCACAGTTACGACCAATAGCAACAGAGGATAGAGGCACCACCTGTCATTCCGAGGATTAAGAGGCCAGCAGGCCAGGTTCGTGCTATCCACGAGATTCCTGAGAGACCGATAGTCGCATATGTTCCACCGCCAGCAGTCTAGCAATCGTCAGCCACCGGCAGAGTTTATGCAGTCATACCATGCGACCATGGTGTGAGTGGAGCCATAGTGGAAGGTACTTTCTTAGTGAATTCGTTTCTAGCTCGGATCTTGTTCGATTCAGGAGCTTCGCATTCTTTTATCTCTCATACCTTCATGGATAGGCTTCAGCTAGTCGCACATCCCTTACACGTTCTACTATCCGTCTCTACTCTTTTAGGGAGGTATCCCTATTAGAGAGTATCTGCAGGGATGTGTCATTAGTCTAGATGATAGTAGCGACCTCACAGGACAACCGGTTTGTGGAGTTATTTCTAGCGTACATCGAGGAGGTGATGCTGAGGGATCAGAGCATCGATTTACACGAGACTAGAGTTGTCTCAGATTTTTAGGATGTTTTTTAGAACATAACCGGGTTACCTTATGTGAGAGAGGTTGAGTTCTGCATCGAGTTACAGCCGGGCACATCACTGATATCCCGAGCACCCTATCGTATGGTACCTGCTGAGATGGGGGAGCTACAAACTCAGCTAGATGAGCTTTTATCTCAGGATTTTATTCACCGAAGTTATTCTCCATAGGGAGCTTCAGTCCTCTTCATGAAGAAGAAGGACGGCAGTATGCGCCTTCGTATAGATTATCGTGAGTTGAACAATGTTACTATCCAGAATATGTATCCACTACTGATGATTGATGACTTGTTTGACCAGCTGCAGGGAGCATAACACTTCTTAAAGATTGATATTCATTCTGGCTATCATCAGTTGTGAGCTCGGGAGATGGATATTCCCAAAACCATGGGTCCTTCGAATTTCTTATCATGCCATTTGGGAAGACCAATGCGCCCACGGTATTCAAGGACATGATGAAAAAGGTTTTTCGTCCATACTTGGACCAGTTCGTGACTATTTTTATCAACGACATCCTCATCTATTCGAGATCAGAAGCAGAGCACGAGCAACATCTTCGATTGGCTTTGCAGACTTTATGGGAGAATCAGTTATATGCTAAGTTCAATAAGTGCGAGTTTTGGCTATCGGAGGTAAGATTTTTGGACCACGTTATCAGCGGAGAGGGCATTGCAGTTGATCCAGCTAAGGTTGAGGCAGTATTGGATTGGGAGCCGCCGAAGACTATTTCAGAGATCTGTAGTTTCTTGGGATTTGTCGGCTATTACAGAAAGTTCATTCGGGAAATCTCAAAGATCGTGAAGCCACTCACACGCTTTACAAAGAAGGGTGCATAGTTTGTTTAGGGCACAGAGTGCCAGGAAGCCTTTGAGACTTTAAAGGCTAAGTTGACTATAACGCCGGTATTGACTATTCCGAGCAGCGATAATACTTTTGTTGTCTACACAGATACGTCATTAGCAGATCTAGGAGGTGTTTTGGTGCATACCCAGAAAGTAGTGGCTTATATTTCATGACAGTTGAGAACGCATGAGCAGAACGATCCCACGCATGACTTGGAGTTAGTAGCGATGGTCTTCGCACTGAAGACATAGAGACACTATCTGTATGGAGTGTAGTTCGAGCTATTCATGGATCATCAGAGTTTAAAGTACCTCTTCTCTCAAAAAGAGCTAAATCAGAGACAATGATGATGGGTTGAGTTTATCAAGGATTATGAGTTCGTGATTCAGTACCATCTAGGGAAGGTGAACATGGTAGCAGACACGTTGAGCAGGAAGCGTCGACATTAAATTTTAGCTTTGAGGTGCTCATTGTATCGAGATCTTCACACCCTTAACCAGTTTGACTTTAGGTTGGAGATCGGTGGGAGAAATGTATTTTTGAGAGCTTTGTCAATACAGTCATCTTGGAGTGATAGAGTGGTCAGAGCTCAGTTAGAGGACTCTTGGATTCAAATCCGAAAGGAGGAGATTTCTAAAGAGCCAAAGGCTGATTGGATCGTTGGAGAAGATGGAGGACTTCGAATGAAGGGTCGATTAGTGATGTCAAGTAATCCATAGTTGAAGAAAGATTTATTTGATAAGACGCATCGTACTAGGTACACAGTACATCTAGGCATAATAAAAATATACAAGGGCCTGAAGAGATACTTTTGGAGGAGCTTCCAGAATTCTTTCGGTAGCTAGTTGCCGTAATCTGGTGTTTTTCACCCACAGACAAATGGACAAACGGAGAGAGTCAACCAAGTATTGGGGGATATGTTGTGGGCATGTGTTATAGATTTCCAGGGCAGCTGTGAGGACCATATTCCATTGATTTAGTTCGCTTATAACAATAGTTACCAGGTGACTATTGGTATGACACCGTATGAGGTGTTGTACGGGAGGCCTTGCAAATCGCCTATTTGCTAGGCAGAGCTAGATGACAGCTTGCTACTTAGGCTGGAGCTCGTGAGACAAACCACAGAGAAGGTAACAATAATTCGGGAGCGCATTCTTACATCGTAGAGTTGTCAGAAGAGTTATGCAGATCAGAGGCGACAACCATTAGAGTTCCAGGTTGGGGATTATGTATTGTTGAAAGTATCACCAATGAAGGGAGTTTAGAAATTTGGTAGACGGAGAAAGCTTACCCTGAGGTATATTGGTCCGTTCAGGATAGTTGAGCGCATAGGAGCCATTTCGTATCGGCTAGATCTTCTAGCATCGATGTCGAGTATACACGATGTCTTCCATGTTCCGATGCTTAAGAAGCATTTACACGACGAGGAGTAGCAGCGAGTGTTGGACGCACCAGTGATTGAACTGCATGATGATTTGACTATGATTGAGATTCTTGTATGTATTCTTGCTAAGGAGGAAAAAATGCTTAGAAATAAAATGATACCCTTAGTTAAAGTTCAATGGAATCGAAAAGGAGCTTGGAAGGCTTCTTGGGGGTTGCGATAAAGATATGTGTCACGATGACCCACATCTATTTGAGCAAGTAAATTATTTAACTATGATCTGCCTGTGTTTATGATTATCTATATGCTCATATCTATATTTAACGCTAGAATTATGGTATTAGCACTTAGCTCCTAATTATTCGGAACACATGGTATATATATGAGGGGTTCCTTATTTGGATTTTTCACCCGACGTACTAGTTTCGCTTAGTTAGGGGTTAAGTGGGAGTATTTACATTCTAAACTATTAGGTATAGATATTAAGGAGGATTCTGAGGGGAGCGCAAAGATGTTATATGTCGCGACTACCCGTACCTGTTTGAGTAGGTAAATTGATTGATTTTGATTGGTGTTCATGATTATCTATATGGTCATATTAATTTTTAACGCTAGAACGAGGATATTAACACTTAACTCCTAATCATTCGGAACATATGGTATATATATGAGGGGTTCTTTGTTTGGATTTTTTTGCCTGACGTACTTGTTCCGCTTAGTTAGGAGTTAAGTGGGAGTATTCGTATTTTAGATGGTTAAGTGTAGATATTGCTATGTTCCATATATGAAGATTAATAGTACGAGATGTATATGTGAGGTTTTCCTTATCTGGATTATCCCCTCAATATGCTTTTTTGGTATTATTAATCTCTAAGATATAATTACGGAATTTCGGGGACGAAATTCTTTTAAGGGAGGAAGAATGTAAAACCCCGTAATTTTGAATATATTATGATCTTAATAATAATAAATATGTTATATGGTGATAAATAATATATATTGATGTTTGAGTATGCTAGGGATTGATTTGAGATCAATCCAATGTATAAATATGAATATAGGAGTGAAATCATGCACGACATGCACGAGCCTGAATCTGGAAAAAACGACCAGTTAAGAGTATTTATATTTTACATATAGATATAGTTTGAATCTAGAAAAACTCATAAGACAAAAGTTGTATGTCTCTTTAATAGCTTTCTAAATCATCTTAAATCATCTCATTCTGAGGTCGGACGAGAAAGTTACAGCCAAAATACCAAAGATTATTTTTCCAAACAGACTGATTTGAGTGTTAGTAGTCGACTACTAACATTAGTAGTCGACTGGTAAGGCCATTAGTCGACTAATAATGGTACTAGTCGACTAATCATGCTGATTTCCAGATTCTTTTAGATTTTGGGTTGGATTCATTTTGTTTCAAACCCAGTTGTATATATGCGTATATATACTCGTTTTAAAGCTCTTTTTACTCTCTTTCATGTGAGATTTACACAAGCCATCTTCCTCCTCAAACCCTAACCCTAAATTATGAGTTTTGGGAGAGATCTCGAGGCGTTTGTCGAGAGAAAGGCGAGGCTTTGTAGTTTTTGGCGAGGAGAATGTCTTGCAAACGTGTTTAGGAGTTGCAGCACATAGTTGAGGCAAGATCATCTTCCTCCAAACCTTTCCCTTAGTAAAGTTAGATTTTTAATGGTTAAAGTGATGTTTTTTATGTTAAAGTTTAACCCGACATGATAAAGTTTAGATTTTTAATGATAAATCTTTAACCTATGATAGATCTATAAAAATCCTTTGCTGTTTATGATAGTAATATGATCATGATTATTAGGGTTACTTTTAATTTTATTTTTAACATGTTAATCATGTTCTAATCATGCTTAAACCCTAGTTATGCAATTAATTGAGTTTACATGTCAATTAGTTGTGGTTAAACCCTAGGTTTGTGAGATCTTAATGACATGAATGTGTTTAAACAAGTTATATCTGTATTAAGTTAATCTGTAAATCATGATAGTGTTAATCATGTTAATAGTTCATGTTTATTTTGAGAATTTTGGTTAATTAGGATGTTAACCCTAATTTGATTAATTTAAGATTTTAATTATAGTTGAGATAATCTCTGTCAAATAATCATTAGGTTTAAATCTTGCTTTATACTTTATAATTCATTAGGATTATTCTTGCATGAGTTACGTTGGACCATTTAGGGTCGTTGACCGTGTTGGAGCGGTTTCGTATCAACTAGATCGTCCCACATTAATGTCGGGTGTACACGATATTTCCTAGGTTTTGATGATCAAGAAGTATTTACGCGACGAGGAGCTGCAGAGAGTGTTTGACGCATCAGACTTAGACATTCAGGCTGATTTGACAATCATTAAAATTCCATTTTGTATTCTTGCCAGAGCGGGTAAGGAGCTTAGAAATAAGATGATTTCATTAGTTAAAATACAATGGAATCAGAAAGGAGCTAAGGAAGCTTCTTGGGAGCGCAAGGAGGATATGCGTCGCGACTACCCACACCTGTTCAAGTAGGTAAAATATTAACTATGATTTATTTGTGTTCATATTATCTATATAGCCACATTTACATTTAACACTAGAATAGGAGTATTAATACTTAGCTCCTAATCATTCGGAACATATGATATATACATTGGGGGTTCCTTATTTGGATTTTTCACCCGACGTACTAGTTCCGTTTAATTAGGGGTTAAGTGAGAGTATTTACATTCTAGATCGTTAAGTATAAATATTGCTTGTGATACCTATCTTGGGATTAATGATACGAGATGTGTATATAAGGGTTTCCTTGTCTGGTTTATTCCCCCAATGTGCTTTTATCATATTATTAATCTCTAAATATACGTTTGCGGAATTTCGAGGATGAAATTCTTTTAAGGGGGGATGAATGTAAAATCCCGTAAATTAAAAAAAAAATACTATTGTAAATAGTATTACATGAGTTATATTATGATAAATATCATTTAATTATGAATGAGCATGATAGTAATTAATTTGAGATCAATTAAGAGTATATATGCATTATACACCGATGCAATTCGAATCTGGAAAAATGACCAGTTAAGAGTATATATGCATTACACACCGATATAATTCGAATCTGTAAAAATTCAAAAGATAAAATTTGTAGGTCTCTTCAGTATCTTTCCAACACATCTTAAATCACCTCATTCTAAGATCGGACGAAAAAATTACAGCTAAAATACTAAAGATTATTTTTCCAGTCTGACTGGGTTTCCTATTTAGGTGATGCGATGAGGATGTCTGAGGGGATAGTCCATTCCACACGGTGATGTGATGAGGCTAATGAGCCATACCCGTAGGATACCCTAGGAGGTAGTCCGTTCCGCACGGTGATGCGATGAGGCTAGTGGGCCGTATTTATTTAGGATGCCTGAATAGGTAGTTCGTTCTGCATAATGATGCGATGATACCATAGAACTTTACAAGAGATAGTACTGTGAAACCTAGGACAACTCAAGTTTTAGGCGGGAGATCATTTATTTACGTGGTTCGCCATTGAGTTCTTTTGTGACAGGGTATATGATATTATGGATTTCACAGGATTATGTACTGATATTCGTATTGACTATCTAAGGGTAGCATGAGATGTTGGGTTGACATATATGACTTGGTTTGGTTGACATTTTAGTATTGCATTTCTTTATTCCTTTATTTTTTGTTTTGGAGTTGATATTTAACGATTCATAATTTGAGACATATATATGGTATATACATGAGGGTTTCCTTGTTCGGATTATTTCGCTCGATGTACCAGTCTCATATTGTGGATTTCTAAGTATTAACCCCATCTAGTTCAGGGTAAATGATTTAGGTAGACTATGCATCTATAGGTAGAGTCTCTATCATATGTAGCAGCCCTTTCCCCTGGGGGCGGATGGAGGTAATCTTGCTAGCGCTCGGACACTGTTATTTCTCTTTCTTTTCAGGCAGCGGATCAGAGTTTCGGAGAGCCACAGGTTGACGGAGTTTATGCATAGTCGCCGTTATTTTTTGATAGACAGCTTGTGCTCCATATTAGTTTAGTATTTGTTTAGTGATTTATAAACTTGTATTTTATTTTGATGGCCGAGAGCCTTAGTAATATTTCAGTTGACTCCGTGTATTGAGATATTTTACATTTATTTTAGTTCATCAGTTGTACTCTTTTTATTCAGTTGAGACATGATCATATTCTTTGGATATTTCTTTCTCTTGGCATGTTCATTGTATTTTTACTTTTCTCGTATATGCTTGTACTTGCACTGTTCTTAATTGATTCTACTAGGGAGATATTACTGTGATGGTGAAACGTGTTATTGCACTGTGTAAGTCCATGACATGTTTGACATCTCTGAATTCACCTTGGACTGCAACCTCGTGTGTAACCAGGGGCGTCACAGGATGCCACTAAGAAGCTTAAACTTGTAAAATTATCAGCGTAGATTTCACATACAACCATTATATATTATATATTGTATGGGGATACGACTCGGGGCCAAAAAAAGGGGAAAAAAAAACCTAAATCACCAATGGAATGCTTACCTAGTCATTGCGATATTAACCATGAGATGGTATATTAAGAGGCTCAAAAGGATACATCGAACTTTACCCAAGTCGTCGACGCAAATTGGTGGTCTTTCTACATGCATTTGTTTACCAAAACTATACAGATCATGGATACAAGCACAACATGATCTAACTGTGTACATCTGCCATGGAAACATACTAACCGGTCCCAGGGCCGGTTCTGAGATTTTAGGGGCCCTGTGCGAAAAGTAAACACATGACACTTCTTTATATACAAAATATCAATAAATTCCAATTTGAATCCCTAAAATGCTAGGGAACAAAATATAACTAACAAAACATTAAAATGTTACCTGGAGGAGAGAGCTCAGAGAGGAGGGGGCGGCGTCTAGATCTGAATCATCTGATTTGTGAAGATTGGTTTCTTTTGAAGGAGGGGTTTTGATTTGGACAGTTGAGATTAAGGGGTTTGTGAAATGGACGGCCCATATTTGCTCTCCCTATATATATATAAATTAAAAATATATATAAGAAAAGAAGAAATCACATGTCATCTAGATCTGTTTTGATCAAAACGACAAGCTTGAAAACTGACTAAAGAAAGAGAAGGGAAAAGCAAGAAGGCAAAAACTTCATTTGAGATTATTAAAACACACTAGTTATAGCCATGCCCTTATGCTAGTGAAGGTCCAGTTTTTGACTAACAAGTTGATAAGAAAAAAGGCATTCTTTTTCTGATAAAATTACATATAATCAACTAGGGTTATTGTGCTACAGAAGATTATGACCAACAGATGTTTTATTCTTTCACAACAAAAGCCAACATGTAGCCCCACGACAAATAAGGATAACCTTTCATTCACCTTGCGAGAAGGTCTCTTGGATACAGCCTAAAATCTCAAGTGTTGAGATTTCATCTCGAATTTCTCAATGTGCTTGATGAAGTTTATTATTATTGTCTTGCCCTCTTCGGTTATGATGCTCTCTGGATGGAACTGTACTCCCTGCATCATCAAAAATTCTACAAATTCGTTCTACTTTTGACAAAAAAAGACAGTTAAAAGGATTTAACAGACAAAGCAACTAGCCAAACAAAAAAGTTAACAGAACATAAAAAAAACATTCACAGAGATTGTTTCTTGGCATATGACTGTAGCCTGAAAGGCTACAAAATGCCTATGATGGCAACATTTACAGAGGGATTGCTTCTGTTGCAATAAAAGATTCAAAAGGGAGATCAATCTAAATATTAAGATGGTGTCAGCTGCTTAGGATAAGTTTTAATTCTTCTGATTATTCAGCGCTCTGCCCACTAATATTCAACTAACCTCAAGCATGTTCAAGTTAGGGCAGACTCCTCAAAGAAACAACTAATGGCGAGAGGACCCTGTCAAGAAATAGAATGCAAATAGGTACTGCTGATATATTTTAAGCTCGTGCAGTATGGAATAATTTTCTAATTTTCTCCTAGGCCAAGGCAAAGTTAGATGATAAGGGAAGATTGTCATATAAGCATCTTCATTCTGTTTTTTTTTTCACTTTTTTTTTTTTTTTTTGGGGGGGGGGGGGGGGGGCCACTGGCAATTAAATAGACCATTGATTCCCTAAATGAACACAAATATTGCAATAGGTAACTGTACGTAATTATATGGATTTCTATTATTAAGTGCAAATAAAGACTTATAAATATCCTATATTGTTATGTCCATAAATAAACTTTATCCACATGGACAATGTCTCAGATAATATTAAAATTAGATCAAAATTAACTTTGAGACACATAAATACACATAAATTGTCACTTGAAAAAACTAATCATGGTTTTCACATGCTCACGTAAACACGTATTCATGCAAAACATATGAGTTTACACTCGAGCGTGAGAATGAATATCATGATGCATCACTTCGTTCAGTCAATGCACTACCACATATTTGCTCTAACGCAACAGTTCTAGTGCAACGCTTATGACCGTTGCGCTAGGTATCTATGGGGGCGGTTTTGCAACGCTTTGACAACGGTTTACAAAAACCGCTTCGCTAGGCCCAATAATTTTGATTTGGGCCGATTTTATAGGCTGGTTTGGGCTTAACACTGAAACTAAGTCTTATTTTTTCTCACCGCTTTACCAAATATCCCTCTTTCTCTCTCTCTCTCTCTCAAATCATCACCCCTTTCTAAAATATCTCCCTCTTCGTTCGCTCTGGGAGATCGCCATGGCCGAAATTCGTCGATCTCATCGCTGAACTCGTCGCTAATCTCTTCGCCGTTTTCCGATCTCATCGTCTCCGATCTCAACTCTGATTTCGTCGTCGATCTTGTAACTAATCTATTCGTCGAGCTGTTGGTCTCGTCTCCGATCTCATCTCCGATATAGGTCGTCGAGCTCGCAGGTAATCCGTTTCCGATCTCACTCTCCTTTGTACTCTCAGGTACCTCGTTCCTTTTATTTCTGATTTCTACAGTTTCTTCCCCTTTCTATTAGGGAAATTGTTTAGTTGTTGATGGCCTTTTGTGTACCTGTTCAAAATGAGACCCTCTCCACCTTGGCAATATAAATACTGAATAGA
This sequence comes from Asparagus officinalis, assembly GCF_001876935.1. Taxonomy (NCBI): domain Eukaryota; kingdom Viridiplantae; phylum Streptophyta; class Magnoliopsida; order Asparagales; family Asparagaceae; genus Asparagus; species Asparagus officinalis. Next base: position 45,286,790 of record NC_033799.1, read on the forward strand.
ATGTGAAGTTTTTTACCTGGAAGTACTACCCTGAAGCTGATGCATGTATGTGTCCAGCTTGCGGAAATCATTGGGGCACTTCTCACTGCATGAAAAAGAAAAACAATTTCGGACTACTGTCTAGATTTTATAAGGGCATCTTTGTTCTGTATATTGTGGTTACTTACAGAGCCTGATCAATGTTATTGAGTAACCTAGAGGAGTCCCTAAAGAACAAGGTCACAACCTCTTCCACAAAATTGGGATTAACTTCATCCTATAATTCTTCCAGCTGGTCAAATTGCTCATCTAGGTAACCCTGAAACAAAAAATAAATTTCAATTATCTCGTCTACACTAAAATGCACCTGATTTGACATTGCTAACAGCCAAATATGACTAATAAGAAAGGAAACAGCTGTGTCATAGCGTACTTCTCTAGTAAAAAAGTAGAAACTTATACTAGCAAAAAGAAATCAGAAATCAGAAAGGTGACATGCTTTTTTCAAAAATTGACAGGCCACACCTCCGGTATTAAAGAGGTTTTTAGAGATTCAATGATGCCCAATTCCTTGAAAAATATATCACTTGCATTTTGTGTGCCATGTTTAGCTTGCTAGATCAGTTTATCTCGCAGTAGAATTGATGGCCTTTTGTGTGCCATGTTCTAACATTGACCATCAGTTTATCTCGCAGTAGAATTGATGGCCTTTTGTGTGCCATGTTCTAACATTGACCATTTCTCGCAGGCACAAGACGAGATTACATATTGGACAGGCCATGTTCTAACATTGACCATTTCTCGCAGGCACAAGACGAGATTACATATTGGACAGCTAGTGAAAGGTACATCAGCAAAGCTTAAACAAGCTAGTGAAAACGAACACCGTGTTGAAGTTAGCATGAGTCTTTTACAACAAACTCCTTTCAGTAACGATTTTTTTTTTTTGGTATTTTGCTTTTAGCGTTTTTGCAGTGCTTTGAGAACTCTATCCTCAGTATTTTACAACAAACTTGTATTAGTCATGCATTATCTGCTAATTCACCGACAGCCAGAGTGAGAGATTGTGCCCTGAATTGATTTTGTTGGGTTCGAGGATCAGTTTGGGTCTAGGTCGTATATCCGGGTTTTGCTAGACCACACTTCATACCTTTTTGAGTTTGTTGGTTCTGTTTCTATTAGACACAAACTGTGCTCTTGGTACAGCTGGTGTGAAACTTGACTTGGTTTATGGAATATGGATACACGTAGTATGTAAAGATGTTGGGTTTATTTGTTTGGTTGGATGTCCTGAGAGGCAAACTGTGTGCCGAAATATTTTTCACGGGCAATGAAGCATATAAGCACGAAACATGACACATAATGACACACAACAGATCCTTAAAGCAATGAAGCATATAAACTGTTGCTAGTTTCATTCATGTTTTTGTTTATCCTTCCACTCATGCAATGTTGTGTGCATAAATTTCTTTACTTTCACTACTAACAAACTTGATTTCATCGATGAAAACTCTTGGAATGTAGGTGTTCTCATTGTGTTTGGGTTGGGATTTGTGTTTCGGGTTGCATTGGAGTGCTGCCAAGACTGGGGATCTCGAAGACACGTGCACGGCATAAATATACTTGTATGTATAATAATACACTTCATTATACAAAGAATGCCAGTTTCAGTTTTTGTGGGTTTTAGCTTGATCATTCTTTTCATTTATTACTAGTTAATCACTTCTCTTTGAGTGATAGAAACAGTTGGTGATTCTAGATCAAGTTCAAAAGAGAAGAGATCATTTGAGGTAAATTCTTTTTAAAAATCCTATATTAGTTCATCATGGACATAAAACAACTCTTCATATTATTTATTTCTTGGTAACATGCTAGCTTGCATAATAACTTCTGAAGCATTCTTTGCTTAAAAAAAATTAGGACATAAAATAGCTCTTTATAAAACAGCTCTTGCATAATAACTTCTGAAGCATTCTTTGCTTAAAAAAAAAATTAGGAAATGCTCCATTAAGCATGTCATAGATACAGTGAACTTTAGAAAAGCGTTAAGAACGTGTCAGACTTGGTTATTTGAGGGGTCGAAAATTAATTGCATCAAGGGGTAGAAAAGTAATAGTGTAAAAAGATAATGGTTGACACGAGAACCGGACAGTACATGAGCCGAGCATAGACATAAAAAGCTATAGCTTAAGCAAAAGCGCAGGAACTGGACAGCATATCAATCGAATATTGATCTGCATCATTTTTGGTTTATTGTCCCCCCTGAACAATTTCTTTGTCAATTTGAATTGTATGTTACAGTCATGTCATCTGAAGTCTTAGTTTAAAGAGGTCCACACAACTCCGTAGTTTGAAGGATGTACGTATAGATTCAAGTGGTATGATATATAACTACATCTTACAATTTTTTACTGCTGTTTCCTGTTCCGTGCGCACCTATATTGCTATAAAAGACACATTAATCTTACAAAAGAAATCAAATTCCAATTTGACTGTTATATGTTGTTTTAAGCATATATGCAACTGTGAAGAGTAAGAATTTTAGCATTCTTAGTGACTGAACTCTTGAGTTTCCGAGATTTTTGGTAACTGGCCTTTGGATTGCTTTCTCTAGTTCAGGCTTGAGTCAAAAGTGGACTCACTGATTCTGAAGTTAAATGTGAGTTTCTCAGTTAACTTTTTATTTACTTTTTGAATACGTAGTCTCCTATTATCCACCTGTAGCTGAGTTTATCATATTTAAGGCTTTGGGCTTTCAGCTCATGATCATCGATCTGATCAAGGCACGCAGCTTTTTCATATTGAAGTAGTGATGCTATCCCCTTGTAACTGGATAATTTTAATTAAACTATTTCTACACTATTATACACAAAAATGTATGGGTCATTACTGATCCCATAATCTAGCAGTTTGGAAAGTATAATCTAGATATTATTATTCTATAACCTGTTTGGTTTTGCTTTTCTTTATGTTATCATGATACTTAAGAAAAACGATGTGTATTTACCTTAATCAGTATTCCTTGTAGAAATACTTTGCCTATGATGTATGATATCGTATGGGGATGATTTTAATATGTTCCTTGATGATTTTAATCTGTTCCTTTAGAATCAGTGAGTTGCTTTTAATTCCTGTAAACAACCTCTCAACATGTAGCGGTTAAGACCAATGGTATTTGACCCTCCTGAATTCTATATTATGATGGTAGGAGCCCCGTGCACTTTGTTACCCTCTATACTAATTTGCTTGTTGCTAGTCTCTGTGATACAATCCGCAATACTTTAAGTTGTTAGAATATTGTCCCATATACTCACTGATTCGGAAGTTAAATGTGACTTCCAAAATTCGTTGCAGGATAATACTCACTGTTTCTTACTTTTTATCTATTTTTTCGTCCTTCGTTGCAACAGATTTCTTTTTTTACAATCCTTCAACTTAATACAATCCATTTAAAGTCCTTGCATTTCTTATTTTGTAGGTCATGAGCAAACCTCTTGCAACGAAGCGTAAAAAGATCTTTTATCCTCCTCTACATGTGACAAATCTTGCGAGGATGAATCAATCCAAATCCTGCAGCCAACAACTTGATGGAAGCAATGTACCAAGGATGAAAATAAAGCACGTCACAAGCAAGTTGCGAAAGCAAGTTCAGAGTGTAGATGTGCAATTGACAAAGACTAAATCATTACAGGGACATAAGGTCCAAGAGGAGAAAAGGCAAAAGAAAAAACATCTTGGAAAGAATCATTTGCAAGTGAAGACTCGATCAGGAAAGGGACGGAAAGATCCTCAGAAACTTGATAAAAACAAATTGATGGAGAAAGAGAAAGAGTTAGAGAATATTGAATCATAAAATGGAGATTATGAGGAAGATTTTATAGAGTCTGAGAATGAGGTGATAAGGGAAGATGAAGAGAGAGAGGTCAATGTAGATGAGGAGATAAGAGAAGATGAACAGAGAGAGGTTGACGAAGACGAAGATGAAGAGATAAGGGAAGATGAACAAAGAGAGGTACAACAGCCCAAAAATCATAGAGGGCCAACTAAGTGTTTAAAAGTACATGAACGAGGTATAGAGGCACGTCCAGTTGTAATTTTAGACAAATTTGGGATACCTATTGGACCGACAGATAATATCTTAAATGAACTTAGTAGTTTTCTGGGTACCCTTGGAAGAAATCCAAGACGAACACCACTAGATAAGAATTGGCACGACATTGGGAAAGAAGACAAAGATAGTTTGTGGGAATATGTGAAGGTATGATATAGCACAAAAAAAATCATTTTGTGTAATGACAAGGTAGATTTTAACTTGTATATTGTTATTTCATTGTAGGAGAAGTATTCAATTGCCGATTCAGGACAAAAATGGACCTTGCAAACAATTAATAGTGCATGGAGGCGATGGAAGTGCTTGCTAAAACGTCAATACTTTACAGGTTTAAAAAATGATGGAGAAAGATGGAAAAAGCGCCCCAAGATTGTTCCCAAGGGTCAATTTAGAGCTTTACTAAAGATTTGGCATTCTCAAAATGCAAGGGTAAGAATTTAATTTTCTATTAATATCATTGTTTTGTTTCTTTTGAACATACTATCCCTGTAGGTTCATATTAGTAATTTTAGTTATCATCATTAAGACCTATATTTAAATTATAAGGCTAAATACTTAGTATTCTTTCTTTCTTTTTACACAAGGACAGGGGAGTGACATGCTGCATCTCAATTATTAGCTGCTAATCTTTATTATAATTCCATTGCAATTATACTAATGAGTTTACTGGTAAAGTTAATTAAGTACAGTACTGTTGGTTTGGCAAATGTGCTCGAGCCTCTAAATTTAGAAATTAATCTAGATCATCGTTGCCCTGATGCATTTAACTAGGACAAGTGTAGCATCAGTAAAAGAATTCTCTCATCTAGCTATAATACTGTTAGTTGCAATGTGCACTGTTAATGGACGATTGTGAAGCTAGTGAGCTTGCACGTGCGTGTATTTGTTTTACATGCTACTATTTCCAAAGTTCAGACACTGGGTGGACTGGTTATGCTGTATATAAGAGTGATCTGGCGTTTATATTGGGGTGTTATTAATACTTGTTGAGTTTTTTGTTTGAGAGGTGTATTTTCATATGGTTAGCCTTGATATCATCCTGATCTTGTGCTATGCAGACTTGTAGTTATGCCTGTATGCTTGATTGTACCTGTTGCTCATTGGTAATGGAAAACTATTGTCCTTTGACCAAAAACTGTGCTATATTTCTTATTAACAAACAGCTACTAAAGAAGACTACCTCATAATTTTCTTTGGAAAAAGCTTGGCCTCCAAAATAGGGGTCAAAAAAATCATACAATCCCTCCAGTTGTTTGCGAATAACACCGAGAATATCACTCAAAACAGGTTACACAAAAACCTTAATAGTTGGTGAAATAGTTGATGACTAAAACACAAATGAGAATTATCAGATCATGTTTGATACGACTAGATTGTGGAATCACGTTAGTGCTATGTATCAATTTTTTTTCAAATAGATAACTTGTTAAATACTTTATACAAAATATACATCTAATTACCTCAACATATATATACATGCATTTAAAAAAAGTTTCTGTTTAGATGAATATTTACAATCCGCTTGCTTGCTTGTTGTTCCCACATACTCAGTATTCTTTCTTTCTTTTTACTACTATAGTTTCTCTTGTTGCAATTTACTTATTACAATTTACTTATTAGAAGTTCTATGATTATGTAGAAAGCAAGTGAAAAGAATAAGGAAACTCGAAACAGTCAAACGCTCTTGCACACAGTAGGTTCAAAAAGTTTCGCAAGAATTCGCAGAGATATGGTAATCATGATGTTTATCTATGATTTACAGTGTAATTATGCATTAATAATAGCTCTCAGTCTCTGTTTTAAGATCTGTAATGTTTTTTAACAAAGCATTTATTTTTTTTGGGAAGTTTAGACCATCTTAAAGCTTGCTGCGTATTCAACAAGCCAATTTTCATGATAAGCGAAGTAATTCGCTGGTCATTATCAGCTTTCCGCATTAGTAATTTTTAGTGTTACCATGTTTTGAGTTAAAAAAAAAACTATTTTTCAAAACTATTGTAATTAAGAGATGCAGTTTAACGCCTTAATTTTATGTCTTTCCAAATACCGAAGAGCCGTGGCTTTATAAGACATGCAATTCAACTCATTTCACATCTTTAATATGTTAGATTAATCAAACTCACTCGCTATGAGAATCTTCTGCATATATAATCATTACTATACATAAATTTGAAATAATAAAGTCCTAAGATCCAACTTGTTTGCTTTAACCATTACCCTTAAAATATTTCAATTAGAGGTTATTCTATATTACTTTGGACTTTCATTTATTCTTGTAGTTCTGACCAAAACTATTGCAGATTAATGAATGCTAATGTTAATTAATCAAGGTCGATTCCCTCAATTTCCATGTTCTTTAAACCTCTTTGGTCCCCATCAACCCACTTCCAATAAATTAATTGCATCATATTAACTTAAGAAATTCTCCTTGGTATTTTCATTGAGCTTTAGTATATATATATATATATATATATTTTTTTTGGGTGAAGGAGTGGCCCTGGCTGTGGAAAATTATTCCACACATGTTAGACATTGTTTTGACAGAGATGTTAAATAAACATTTCAGTTAGACATTGTTTTGACAGAGATGAATTAGATTTCATTTATTTATTCCTTGCATAAAAGACATAGATGTTAAATAAACATTTCAGTTTTCTACAATGTAGAGCTGAATGCACCAACATGTAACACCAGATGCTTATCTATGATTTAGACATGCAATGAATGGCTAAATGATTGATATGTTGTTTCATTGTAGGAAAAGGAATTGAACCGGCCTCCTACAGATGCAGAAGTGTTTCTAGAGACTCGTAAAAAGAAGAAAAAAGCACAACCAGAAAAAACACTAGAAATGATTGATACATTGGAACAACTAACTCAAGAGCTAACTCAGGAACAAACTGAAGGAGAAAATGTAGATGCATGGCATCTTGTCAATAAAAAAGAACATCCTGGACGTGTGCGTCTCCGGGGACGGGCGATCACTCAAACATTTCTTAGCCTTCTTAGCTCTTGAACTGGTTTCTGTAGTGTTTTCTTGACTCGTTTCAGTTACTTCTTCTTTTTCCTCGTTGCTTTCTTCTCGCTCTCCTTTGTGTTCTTCTGCCTCTGATGTGGCTACATTCTGATTTTGCTACAGTAATAATATATCAGTGATTCTAATTGAGCTATTCTCCTTTTAAGTTTTGTCGAAAATAATTCAGCGTGTTTAGTGCTACAAAAATGTTGTCCCCTCTCCCTTATGAATCCAGTGTGTTTAGTGCTACAAAAATAGTCGGGAGGCGATTAAGTGCTACTGAAGGTGTAGATGAGGCGATTTAATCTGCGATGTGCTCTTAATCATAAATATCTAGAAAGTCATTTGATTATAGGCTGAATATGAGAAATTTTCATCCCACGTTGGATGTTGGGTGCAAGGAGTTTGGAAATCAATACAAGCCTCATTGTTTTGGCAGCCTAATTCATGCTGCAAAAGGAGATGGGCATGAAGTAAGTAAGGAACATTTATAAGCTTAAAGTAGATGAGAAGGAGGTTAGCTACCAAGCGCACAATGCTTAAAAAGCAAAAATCATAAGATCAAATACTATTGGTTGCTTAATTTTGAATTCAGTTTGTTATTTCTTGCAAGTTTCCAAATTAGACGGAGGCTATGTTAACGCGTTTGAATAATATGAGATTGGTCAAATCTGTTTGAAGTATTATTAATTAGTTTTGATGGATTCAGGGTCTTGTTAAGCTGCTACGAGTAAGCTGGAATTTTTGATTAAATTGTGGCACAAAATATTTGATTGCATAACATGTGTGTAGATATGATGTTTAACCATAATGACATTTTATTTTTGTTGATATTTTTTTGTCAAATCTTTTGCAGAAAATGGTTATTTGTAGTTCAAAAAATGTTAATGAAAGTCCCATACTTCAATGCAGGAATTGTCATTTGAATGAAAAGCAAAAGGGCTTGTTTGATGGAGACCCTTAGCAATCTATAGCCACCTATTTTACTCAAATGGAAGGTTTTGATGCAGGTGGGTTATTTCCTTTATGTTAAGCTATTTATTTTGAATAATTGCAATATCTTTTTTCCCCAATTTTATTATTTCATGCTATTTCATGCTATTGCATTAGCTTTGTACTTGTAAACTCATACATTTATTACCAAGGATCTTTCTCCCAGCAGATAAACATGCAGTACATTTATTATGTGAAATATACAAATGGTTACATGTTAGTATTGTCATCTGTAACTGTAAGTTTATTTTCATAATTAGGGCTTCTACTTGTTGATGTAATAGGATCACGATCTCTATGAAGCAGTTAGATTATGATGGAATTACAATCTTATAATCTAAATGCAAGAGACAAATAACTGCAACTGCTAGGGCTTTTGCTCCTGCTTGTGGAGCCTTCTACATGAATTCAAACACCTTGGTTCCTTTTGCATTTTTTGCATTATGAATTTTCAATTGCTCGATTACTAAAAGACTAATTGTCGTATGTTTTAGTTATTGCTATGTACTTTGTGTCAGATGAAATAAGACGACTTCCACCTGATATGGGCTTTGTAATTTCTTTGTGGGCATAATAAACCTCTGTTCTTTCGCCGAGTTTTGGAGTAACAGTAGAGGCCAGTGTGAAGAATAGTGGGAATAAGGGGTTACATACATGGACAAAAAAATAATGTTGAGAGTCAGCGTGCTGGGTGTTATGATGGCGGTGGTTAGGGGTGAGGTTGTTGTATGCAAATCCGTCGCCCCCAGAAAAAAGAGGGGGGAGGGGCACAGAGAAGTTAATGATTCTCTTTACAATTTCAACTATCATATAATGCCTCAGTTTGAATATTGGACCTCCATGCATTAGATTTTAGATTTTCTAACATCTGCTGAACTACTTTAGAAATTTAAGGTATTTTCCTTTCTAGAACCAACACATTCTGACGCTCTGAATACTCATCAACTTAAGAACTTCCTAGTATAAATTGCTGCTAAGATTACTTCTTTTGTATCTATGCGACTTTATTATATTTCTCAGATTTTAGTACTTTTGCAGGAGGAATCGGTATGCTTTATGTCTTGAGAATTTTTTGCTCCTTTCATCACGCTTCTGGTACTCATGGATCAATATGTTCTCTTAACTTCCTTTTCAAACATCTTTTTTCCCCAATTTTATTATCATCATTGCAAAAATTACGCTGATTCATGGAAATTTACACAGGTACAGAAATAATGAAAGCCAAGATTGAGATTGATACTGACAGGTTCCTAGTGAGTATTTGACATTGAGGAACAAGTTTTTGGAAACAAATAGAGAATATAGTCTTTGACCGAGAAGTTTCATGTTTTGTAATCAAATGTTGATGTACATTGTTTGAATGTTAGTTCGGTACGATATTTTCTGAGTTGAAATGTTGGTAGTGTGGATTTAATACTTTGTAGTTTTTATACTATACTGATGTATGTTGGCACTTATCATTATGGTTGATTATGCTCAACATAATCACTTTTATATTGTGTATTAAAATTTGACTTGACCATGTTCTTAAAAAGATTGTCCAGGTAATTGAATACTATATTATTTTGACGTAGGAAACCAAGAACAAGTCCGATTGAGCTGTTGCAATAGCTCGATTAAAACCGTTGCAATAGCTCGATCAAAACTGCTGCGATAGCTCGATCCAAACTGTTGCGATAGCTCAATCCAAACTGTTGCGTTAGGTCTTTTAAAACTGTTGTAATAGCTCTAACTATCGCCGTAGCTCTATCAAAACCATACTTATAGCCTACTAAAACTGTTGCGTTAGGTCTTTTAAAATTGTTGCAATAGCTCCAACTGTCACCGTAGCTCTATCAAAACCATAGCTATAGCCTACTAAAACCGTTGCGTTAGGTTTTTTAAAACTGTTGCAATAGCTCCAACTGTCGCCGTAGCTCTATCAAAACCATAGCTATAGCCTACTAAAACCGTTGCGTTAGATCTTTTAAAACTGTTGCAATAGCTCCAACTGTCGCCGTAGCTCTATCAAAACCATAGCTATAGCCTACTAAAACCGTTGCGTTAGATCTTTTAAAACTGTTGCAATAGCTCCAACTCTCGCCGTAGCTCTATGAGAACCATAGCTATAGCCTATTAAAACCGTTATTGTAACTTGCGTTAGATGCAGGGGTAACGGTTCAAAAAACCGTCGCAATAGAGTTCAAAACCGTTACGGTAGAGGTAGGGCAACGGCAGTATATGAGGCGGTTTGAGAACCGTCGCACTTGCTCAAGGGCGACGGTTCCATGGCTAACGCAACGGTTTTGAACCGTTGCGTTAGAGCAAATATGTGGTAGTGATGCATGATGCCTCCAGAAACTTTATTCTTTTGAGCTCATAAAAGCATCCTAATTTCCAAGGATATGATAAAGTCATCAGGTTGGTAGCATCTCTTGTAACCATAAATTTGCAAATCTATACACAGATCAAATTGCAAAACATATTCATAGAGAAGCATTGGGTAAAGTTTAGAAATCAAAGCTCCCTGCACTTGTAAATGCTTTACAACATGAGAACCTAAATCTTGTCAAAGCATGGGTTGCAAGGACTCAACTCTTCTCTGCAGGTTTAAAGACAAGAGGAAGTGGGAAGACACTTTTCCTTTTTATTAAATGATGGAGATATTAGCTGGGGATACTCTTCATCACAGCAGAGCCCAACTATATATACAAGAAAAAAATCAACCATGTGTAATGTGGTGAAGCTAACAACTCCACAAGAAACGTTCAACTCATAACTTACTCGCTGCTATAATAACTCCACTAGACTCGGTCCTCCCTCTAACAAATTGACAACGAACACTCAGAATTCAAACCACACACTAACACACACTCACTCGTGCACAGTATCATGTACACACGCAACAAGTTTAAATCAACATTCTCCCCCTTAAAATTGTTGTATCTTTTTCACATTTCTTACCCCGATCTTGGTCCGTAGCTCGACGAGTCTTTGACACCCAAGAGGTTTTGTTAACATGTCGGCAAGTTGTTCTACTGTTTTCACATACTCCACTTCGATCTCCTTCTTCTGGACACAATCACGTATGAAGTGATACTTTGTGTCTATATGTTTGCTTCTATCATGGTACACCGGGTTCTTCGTGAGAGTAATGGCTGACTTGTTATCGATTTTGAGAACTGCTGTCACGTTCTTCTCCCCAATCAATTTTCCAAGCAGGCGACCCAACCAAACTCCTTGGCAAGTAGCCGTTGTGGAAGCTACATATTCCGCCTCACAAGAAGATAGTGCCACCACTCTTTGTTTTTGTGACACCCAATTGATTGGGCTTGCACCAAGAAAGTATATGACTCCCGTGGTGCTCTTGCGGTCATCGACATCACTAGGGAGATCACTATCACTATACCCTATCAACCCAGCTTCTAACTCCTTCCTTCTTGCATAGACGCATCCATGATTGATGGTACCTCGCACATACAGTAGTATCTATTTCACTGCTGCCATGTGAGCTGTAGTTGGAGCTTCCATGTATCTACTCACCACCCCAACAGAGTATGCAAGATCTGGCCTGGTATTTACCAAGTACCGTAGACTCCCGACGATACTTCTGTACATGAAAGTGTCAATTGGAGGGCTCACATCCGTCTTGCTCAGCTTCATTCTCGGCTTCATGGGGACTTGGCAATGGTTGTAATTTTCCAACTTCAGCTTCTCTAGGATCTTCATAGCATATCCCGACTGACTTATTGTTATTGCATTCGGATCCTGCCTCACCTCAATTCCAAGATAGTAACTCAAGAGCCCGAGATCACTCATCTCAAACAATCTCTTCATTTTCTCCTTGAGCTGCACAATGTCTTTTACATTTGATCCGGTGATGATGAGATCATCAACATAAACCCCCACAATTTGAACTGCAGTACCTTGCTACTTCTTGCACACTGCATGCTCGAGAGGACACCTTTCAAAACCGAGTGACTGAAGACATTTGCCGAGTTTTGAATTCCAAGCGCGGGGAGCTTGTCGCAGCCATACAATGCTTTCTTCAACATTAGTACTTTTTCTTCATGGCCTTCTTTTACAAACCCCTTCGGTTGTGCCACATAGACCTCCTCCTTTAGCTCGCCGTTTAGAAAGGTGGACTTGACGTTCATGTGATGAACCTCCCAGTCTTCTTGTGCCGCTAAAGTGATCAACATCCTCACTGTCTTAAGCCTTGCGACTGGTACGAATACTTCCTTGAAGTCCACACCTTGCTTTTGCACAAACCCCTTGCCACGAGTCGAGCTTTGTACTTGACCACATCACCTTCCGGATTCTTCTTGACTTTATACACCCATTTCAGACTAATTTTCCGATGCCCTTTCGGAAGATCAGCAAGTTCCCAGGTGTGATTCCTTTGTATGGCCGCAATCTCCTCTGCCATAGCTTTCTTCCAACAGTCACTGTCCTCAGCTTCTTCAAAAGTTGTCAGCTCCTCGAGGAGAGGAAACACAGTGTTGCCTCTCCTTCCACCTCACGGGTCTCATCATATATTTCCTGCAAGTTATGGTATCTCAAAGGTTTTTCAGAACTTGTTGAGGAATCAGGTGTACCTTCGTGTGCAACAGTGTTATTGTCAGTTCTTGGTGTACATGTAGCTATCTCGTTATCGCTTCCTGGAGTTCCACCAATGCCCGAGATAACCAAGGGGGCTGGGGTTCTTGGTTCTTGCTCAGCTTCTGCTTGCGCCGGCTCATAATGCACTGTAAACACCTCATTTGAGTTGCACACCTTGTGACTTTGTGTGGTGGAAGACTCCCAGTTCCATTCTCTATCTTCATCAAAGATTATGACCCTGCTCACGTGCATCTTCTTCTGGTCTGGATCATATACCCGGTATGCCTTTGAACCATGTTCGTAGCCGAAAAAGACCATCGGTACACTTCTACCGGACAGCTTCTTAAAGTGTGGGCTTACTATTTTGACGTGTGCCACACAACCAAACACTCGCAAATGTTGGACAATTGGCTTTCTTCCCGTCCATGCTTGATATGGTGTCATTCCCTCCAGACTTTGAGTCGGCGCTCGCTTAAGCAAATATACCACAGTCCTCACAGCTTCCCCCCAGTATACCGTCGGTACATGCTTACTCTTCAATAGACATCTTGCCATGCCCAACATTGTTTGGTTTCTCCTTTCGACCACAACGTTCTGTTGAAGAGAGTACGGAACAGTCAGGTATCGTTTGATTCCTAGCTCTTTGCAGTAAGAGGTGAATTCAGTTGAGGTAAATTCACCTCCCTGATCAGTTCGAAATGCCTTCAGTTTGTTCTCAGCTTCCGCCTCAACACTCGCCTTGAACTTCTTGAAAGCACCAAATGCCTCACTCTTGTTTTTCAGCATTACTACCCACATATGTCTACTATAATCATCTACTAGTAGCATAAAATATTTGTTACCTGCCGGCATAACCGGTGTGATCAGGCCATAGAGGTCACCATGTACGAGTTCAAGCGGCTTGTCGGCTCAAAAACTTGTGCTGTGAGGGAAGGGATTTTTGTGGTGTTTGCCAATGATGCAACCATCACAGATCTGTGTCACGTGCTCTACGGCAGCATGCCGAACACCATCTCCTTCTGGGCCAACTTCCTCAGAGCTGGAAAGTTCAAGTGCCCATACCAAGCATGCCAGCGTCACACATCATCTCCTAGACTTCCCATCAAGCACACTGGATGAGCCACCTTGAGGTTGAGCATGTACAACCTATTCTTGGATTTCCTCACGTTGGCTAAGAGCTTGTTGCTCCTGTCATAGATGCGCATATGACTTCCCTCCATTACTATTTTGCACCCATTTTCGTCCAGCTGCCCAAGACTCATGATATTGCTGCATAGATTTGGTATATAATACACATTTGTTAGAAATCTATGCTCACCATTCTGGCATTGAAGTACGACAGTTCCTCTCCCTTGTATCTCCACGACCGAGCCATCTCCGAATTTTACTCTGTCGCACACCTTCTCATCAAGGTCTGAGAATTTCTTCCTACAACCAATCATATGGTTGCTAGCACTAGTATCCAGGTACCAAATGTCGGTCTTGAAGACCACTTCTTCACTGCTCAGTCTAGGCTTCACATTTTCTTCATGAAACATCATATTTTCTCCCTCTTCTTGAGTCGTGTAGATGGACTCACACACCTCGGTTAGGAGAAATACAGGTTCATCGTCGTGTTGCTTTTTAGTAAAGCGGGCTCTCTCCTCCATCTTTGACTTCTGGCATTCAGAGGCGTAGTGACCATGGTTCTGACAGTTATAGCAGCGGACCTTCGCCTTGTCAAACTTGTGATACTTCTTGCCAGAGTCGTTGGAGTGCTCCTCATTGCCATGCCTACGTCCCCGGCCATGGCCGCGGTCGCCAAAACCTCGCAGCCGCTCCTCATGTGCTTTGAGCCGGCCAAACATCTCCTCGGCCTTCATCTCCCTCAAGTCACCGAACTGCTCCAATGTGGAAGCAATTTGTAGGAAATTTGGTGTCACCGCTCGTAACATCTTCTCCACCACAGCAATGTAATCCATCTTCTCCCCCATGGTGCGCATTTTGTTGACCACTGTGGTCAGCCGCATAGTGAACTCATCGACGGACTCCCCTTCTCGCATTCGGAGAGCCTTGAACTCTGTCTTGAGGGTCAGTAGTTTCATGCTCGTCACACGATCGGCCCCCACATACATGGACTTCAACGCAGCCCACACATCTTTAGAAGTCGTCTTCTCGGCGAGGAGAAGGAGGATCTCCTCGTTCACCCCCTGGTAAATGGCCACGAGTTCCATCTTGTCGCGACAGTTATCGACTCTACCCTCGGTCTCGACGACGTCCCAAACGCCCTGAGACTGCATGTAGACCTTCATTTTGATGGACCACATCGGGTAGTTACTGCTCGTTAGTAGTGGGTATTTGAGTGTAACACTCTCCTCTCTTCCCTCCTTCTCTGTCGTTTCTCCGCCAGTGACATGACTTGACGATGACGGAGATTCCGATCTTGCCATGATCTTAGGCATTCACACACTGCAGCACTCTGATACCAAATGTCAAAGCTTGGGTTTCAAGGACTCAACTCTTCTCTGCAGGTTTAAAGACAAGAAGAGTTTAAAGATAAGAGGAAGTGGGAAGACACTTTTTCTTTTATTAAATGACGGAGAGATTAGCTGGGGATACTCTTCATCATAGCAGAGCCTAACTATATATACAAGAAAGAAATCAACCACGTGTAACGTGCTAACAACTCCACAAGAAACGTTCAACTCATAACTTATTCGTTGCTATAAAACTCCACTAGACTCTGTCCTCCCTCTAACAAATTGACAACGAACACTTATAATTCAAACCGCACACTAACACACACTCACTCGTGCACAGTGTCATGTACACACACTCAACAAATCTTGGGCTGGAATCAACTATGTAAACATAAAAGCAAATGAGAATACATATGTACTTCTCTATTAAAAAACATGGATCCAATTAGAAAAAATGAGAAGAGCAGAAATGGCCGTAGGCCATGATCATTAGAATCAATAATATTTTCTAATGCAGAAAAAAAATTAGATTGAGGATGCCATCCATCTGAAAATTTTAGGTTGAGGATGCCATCATGTGTAAGTGAGGTGATTGAATCTCAGTAAGTGATTTAAGGGGGAATTACCCTAACTAAACCTGGTTTAGATTCATCCACATCACTGTATATAGGAGAATCCTCTCATATAATATATGATGCCCAGTAGTCTCATGTATAGATAAAGACAGGTGTTGTTTTCTCCTGCGCTCAATCTATCCATTCTGGTATATGACATTAATGTTATGCGAGGAATTTAAACATGCCTGGAAAAATCACGTCAAGTACTTTTAAATGAACCACTACTGATAAGAGAAGTCAGTCATTCACACATAACAAGACAACATGTTCAGAGATAAAGCAGTTTACAGGCGTTAGATAATCATGTGAGATTGACTTAACTTTTGCTTACGTATTATAATCATATACTAGGAAAATGAATCAACACTGTTCATGGCCAATCAAGGGAATCTAGTTACTGTGGGCATAATGGAAAAAAGTACTGACTTTTACTAGGATTATAATTGCATAAATGTGAGTCGAAAACTATGATTTCCCAAGACATATATCGAGGTAGATTTGTTAAGATCAACTATTGTCAGATCTCTTGAAATCTCATTAGGAAAGGCCATGACTCTCATCTTTAAAAAATTACGACTTTTAGAATTAAATTAATATATGGTATGATCTTTTGAATTGTTAACTATATCCTAATTATTATCAGTACGTAATCTGAATATCTTTCTGAGAAAAACACAACTTAAAATATCTTCTTACTTTATATAATTTTATTCTTGAAATTATTTTATAAATATTCAAAATTGTCATTAATTATTTGCTTAATAAATCCCCTATAAATTCTTGATCTAACAAGTTACCAAAAGAATTAGATAAGGTGACAATAAACAAGTATTTGTTTTAGCTTTTTAGGATGGGAAACTTTCTTGTGCCACCAACTTGCGACTAATGTGATGACTACAATGTCTTGTGTCAGAGAGACTAAAAAGAGAAGAAAAGAAAAAGGAGGCCACAGTTGAGCTCCGCCCTAGGACCTGCTACAACCAATGCCTAAACGCCTGAGCGTAAAGAAGTAAGGTTCTAGACAGGCTTTCAAATATTGTGAAGTTCTAGTACAAGCGTTAGCCACACAGTCACCGTGTAGGTCCACCTTAAGTAGCTTACCCTAACTTTTAAGAGTTAACTGAACCACTCATGATTGTTTAGGTATTTACATAGACTTTACATGGACTTAAACTCCTACTTCTTGCTTTTCATTAGAAGAGTCTCATGTTATAACTTGGCCGCTAGGTGGTCTAGGCATTGGACCAACATCTAGGGCCTAAGCAGGAGTCTGGGTGAGGCCCAGGCAGTTCTCCTTTTTTAATTACAATAATTGATAGTAAATATCTTTGTTGTAACAAGCTTAGGCGTCGAACTGATGCCTAGGACAATTTCTTTCTTCATTTTTGCAGCGATGGAGGTTTTAAAAGTCGGAGAAGGTAGAGGAGGTGTTCATAGTTGGAGACTTGAGGAGGTTGGAGGGCGTGGAGGCTGCAATGAAGGATATCAGATCAAGGCCTAAAGGGTGTGGTTCACATAAACAAATGACATAGGAAGACAACGATTCCCTAGATGCTTCCGAAACCTAGATACGTAGCCCAGGTACCACCTAGGTGCTAGGCAGGCGGCCTACGTACCGTCTACGCCTGGGCATACGCTTAGGCCGTCTAGGCGGAGGCTTTTTAAAACATTACACTTTGCCAAGTGAAATTTCCATACAGTAAATATGAGATCAAGCAAATCATTACTATGACAACCTCTGATTTCAAAAGTGATCGAAGAGTTTGATCTTATGAAAACCATGAAACATAGCCCCCGAGTCAATATCTGACACATGGTGTAAGATGCCAACAGTTGAAAGACACTTGCCTGATATTTATCACACTTCAATGCTATAACAAAATTAAAGAGACCAAAGATTGTGTCTGAGTTAGTGCTAGGCTGCTAGCTTTCAAAATTTTAAAATTCTGTCTTAAACACGACAAAATGTGCCCGTTGAGTATACATGTGAAAGGATCCTTTGAAAAGGATCCTTAGACATAAGATGATGTGCCATGTAAAAAATTTAAATAAAAAAAAGAAGAAAAAAAGACCCTCCCATGGCATCGAGGGCTAAATCCCGGGCTTTAGTGTGGCAATTTTGAACTGAGTAGTGAAGAAAACTTTTGCTAAGGCTAGTATGATGGAGAATTAGAGAGAGAGAGAGATGTAGAAGAAGATAGAGATTTTGGTGCTTTTGTTTTCTTTTTTTTCTTCATTTCAAATTCTCCCACTCATGGGTTTATATAGATTTATACATGACCCTTCATACTCTACACATTTACTTTCATAGAATACAAAGAGTCATCTCTTAGAATACCATCCCACTTATTATACTTTGACTCTTAGGATTTCCTTCCACCTAGGATATCACACTATGGCTCTTGGGTTGTTTAGGTTGCTAAACACTGATTAGTTCAACACTCCTTCTTAGGGGTTAGCAGGTTTAACACCCATTAGTTCTCGAAGTGTGCAGAAGCGATCCTTCGGCAAAGCTTTGGTGAGAATGTCTGCAGCTTGATCTTCAGTTTTGTAGTAGATGACCTCCATCTCCTTGTCCATGATCGCGCCCCTGATAAAGTTGTATTTTCTCTTGATATATCTCGTCCTTTGGTGGAAGACGGGGTTCTTTGCATTGCGATCACTGACTTGTTGTCACAGAGGAGAGGAGTAGGCTGCAGTTGTTTTTCACCAATGTCTTCAAGCACATTCCTTAGCCACTTGATTTGTGATGCTGCTTGAGAAGCCGCCACGTACTCGACTTCTACAGTTGATAGTGCCACAGACTCCTGCTTCATCGACGCCCAGGAGAACACACCCGATCCGAGTGTGAAGCAGTATCCAGAGGTACTCTTCATGTCATCTTCATCACCTCCCTAGTCACTATCGCAGAATTAGAATAGCTTTGTTGAGGATTTCTTCTCAAAATGGATCCTAAAATTCTGGGTGCCTTGGATGTACCTAAGGACCCGTTTGGAAGCTCCCACGTGCACTCTTGTTGCACAATGCATGAACCTGCTTAAGAGACTTGAGGCAAACATGAGGTCAGGTCGAGTATTAGAGAGGTAGAGGAGACTCCCTATGATACTTCTGTAGAGGTTGAGGTCTTCTCCTTCGGTACTGTCTCCCTTCTTGAGTTTATCACTGACCACCAGTGGGGTAGATACGGGCTTGTAGTTTGCCATGCTGAACTTCTTCAAGATTGACTGTGCATAGGCCTGCTAATGAATGATGATGCCATCTTCGTCCTCATATCTTCAAATGTAAAGTGTGGCTTCACTAAGGCTTCTTCTGAAGTTGTGCTTGGTGAAGTGGGAGTTGACCTCTTCATACCACGCCCTTGGTGCTTGCTTGAGACCGTAGAGCGCCTTGTGGAGCTTGTAGACTTTATCCTCGACTCCTGCAACTTCAAACCCTTGCAGTTGATGGATGTAGACTTCTTCTTGTAGCACCCCATTGAAGAATGCCGACTTCACATCGAGCTGGAATACATTCCACCCTTTGTCAGCAGCTAGAGCAATCAAGAGACGAATTGTCTCTAGTCTGGAGACAAGGGCAAAGGTTTCATTGAAGTCCACTCCGGGCTTCTGTGAATAGCCTTTCGCCACAAGCCGTGCCTCCTTCTTGTTGATGGACCCGTCAAGGTTCAGCTTAGTCTTATAGACCCACTTGACGCCGATGATTGGCTTGGCTGCAGGTTTCTCTACCAGCTCCTAGGTGCCATTTTTCTCTATCATGGAGATCTCCTCCTGCATGGTTTTCTTCCAATCTTTTTCTTTGATGGCTTCTTCAAATGACTCAGGCTTCAATATGCAAAAATTACATGAAGCATAAATCTCATTAAGATTTCTGTATCTTAATGAAGTTGTACCTGAGAAGGAAGAAGAACTGGGACTAGAGTTGGATGGTGTGCTTGAGGAGCTAGCACTTGATCTTGGTGTGGTTGAGTCAGAGCTTGTTGAACTTGAACCGTTTTGTGGAGTTTGTAATTCTGGCTCTGGATCTGGATCTTGGGTGCTCTCTGAATCTAGGTAGATGTAGTTTGTGGGCACCTGATCCTCCATAATGAGATCCCAGTTCCACTTGGTTGATTCGTCAAAGACCACATCCCGTGAGATGACGATCTTTTGAGTCTTCGGGTTGAAGAGCCTGTAGCCCTTTGTATGTCTTGCGTATCCCATAAAGATACACCTTGTGTTCTCCTCTAGTTTGGATCTCAACAGGTCTGGGATGTGAGCAAAACAAACACAACCGAAAACCTTAAGGTGGTTTAAGGAAGGTTTTCTACTTGAGAATGCTTCGAAGGGTGTCTTGTCCTTCAATGCTCTTGTTGGACACCGGTTGAGAAGGTACACAACTTGAGAATGCTTCGAAGGGTGTCTTGTCCTTCAATGCTCTTGTTGGACACCGGTTGAGAAGGTACACAGCGGTGTTGACTGCTTCTCCTTAGAACTTGTAGGGAAGGTTCTTCTCATGTAGGAGACTCTTCACCATCTCCACAATAGTTTGGTTCTTCCTTTCTGTCACTCCATTCGAGTTAGGAGTGTATGGACATGTGGTTTGCTTCTCGATGCCAAGGTTGCTGCAGTAGTCTCGAACTCTGCTGAAGTGTACTCTCCACCCCGATCACTTCGAATCTTCTTGATCTCCAATTCTGTTTGTCTTTCCACCATTGCTTTGAACTTTTGGAAGATGGTGAAAGCTTCTAATTTGAGCATCAAAAAGTAGAACCAGACCATCTTGCTAAAGTCATCAATAAAAGTGATAAAATATTTGTTACCGGCCAGGGACTCCGTCTTCATTGGACCACATAGGTCCGTATGGATCAACTCCAAAGGCTTTGTTGCCCTCCATGCTTCTTCATTTGGGAACTCTCCTCAGTGCTACTTGCCTTTCATGCAACTGGAGCAGACACCTTCGACTCCTTCAATGGTTGGGAGGCCATACACCATTTCTCTGATTTGAAGAGTCTTGAGGCTTTGGAAGTTGAGATGCCCGAGCCTCTTGTGTCATAGCCAGGAGGAGTTCACCTCTTCGACCTTTGGAGCTTGAGTGTTCAAGTAGTGCAATGAGAGAAGAAAACTTCTGTTGGGTTGCATCTTGACTTTGGCCACCAAGTTGTTAAAACTCCTATCATCATAGATATTCACTGCTTGATCACCAAAAACTAGAAAATAACCGTTAAGGAGCATTTGACCTACACTTAACAGATTTTCCTCTAGACCCGGTACAAGCATTACATCCTTGATGTATCTTTTTTCCTTTCTTTGTATTTACAGCCAAGATACCCTTTCCTTCAGATTTTGCAATATTCCCATTTCCCATCTTAACACTACCAAGATTGGATGTGTCTAAGTATATCAACAGTGACCGGTTCGTGGTCATGTGGTTACTACAGCCACTGTCAATATACCAAAGACTACCATCACTATCTTTTCCTCCATGACAAGTAAAGAAAATATTACCTTCTCCGTCCTCTTCTTGGTTTGCAAAGACTTGCCGATAGTTTTGGTTTTGATTTCCTTGAGTCCTCCACTACTCTTTTGTATGCCCAAATTTGGAGCAGTTGGTGCACTTGGGCTTCCCCTCGAACCAGCACTTCCCTTGATGAGACTTGCCGCAAGTTCTACATGTGGATTTGCCACCTTGTTGGGAGTTTCCACTTTGTTGTTGTTGTTGAGGCTTTGGAGCAAAATTGAGCTTGCCTCCTTTCTTCTTCTTCTTTTTCTTCTGGCTCTGTTGTTGATTTGAGCTCATGTTGAAGCTTTGGAAGGCTCTCTCCATGGTAGAAGCTTCATTACTTTTCTCAAGCTTTTGGTCAAACGCCTTGATGGATGCGATTGCCTCTTGTAATGAAAGCTTCTCCATATCTTTTGTTTCTTCTATCACACTTACAACGGGTCATATCTACTAGTGAGAGAAATAAGAATTTTTTGAACTACTCTTTGATTTGTTACATCTTCACCATATGTTTTTAATTGATTTATAACATTGGTGAATCTAGTAAGAAAATCATCGAGTCTTTCTTATACTATCATAGAGATTTGCTCAAACTCTTTTCTAATAGTTTGAAGCTTAACCGCCCATACCTTTTCACTTCCATGGTACTCTTCTTGGAGGATTTCCAACGCCGCCTTTGTTGTCTCTTTGTTGGAGATCCTGGGGAAGATGGAGTCGGAGACGGCATTTTGGATCAACCTGAGGGCTTTGGCATCCCTCATGTAGTTGAGCTTTAATGTCTTCTACTCCGTCGGGGTGAGAGAGTCTTTGTCTTTTGGCACCTTGAAACCATTCTCCACTAGCTTCCAAAGGTCATGCGCTCTGAATATCGTCCTCATCTTGATCCGCCAAAAGTCGTAGTTCTCCCCGGAGAAGATCGGTTTTCTATCTCGCCGAGGTAGGTTTTGGTTCAGACTCAATAACTATTGGGTTAGCCACTTGAACCCGAGACGAAGTTAGAGAATCGACGGTTGTATCGGTCATTTTGAGGAGGATATTTGGAAGAGTTTTGGTAGTGGGTGTTTGTGTTTTTGTAGAGGTAGGGTTTCTTTACACTCAGTTGTCGTAACGAAGCTCTGATACCATGTTGTAATTTCGCAGTGAGTAGTGAAGAAAACTTTGGCTAAGGCTAGTATGATAGAGAACTAGAGAGAGAGAGATGTAGAAGAAGATAGAGAATTTGGTGCTTTTGTTTTCTTTTTTTTTTCTTTATTTCAAATTCTCCCACTCATGGGTTTATATAGACTTATACATGACCCTTCATACTCTACGCATTTACTTTCATAGAATACAAAGAGTCATCTCATAGAATACCACCCCACTTATTATACTTTGACTCTTAGGATTCCCTTCCACCAAGGATATCACACTATGGCTCTTGGATTGTTTAGGTTGCTAAACACTGATTAGTTCAACATTTAGATGGTCATATATCCTGCAACTGAAGTAAATATTTTTGTGAGAAAATGATGTACCGGAATTCATTCCATAACTTATTGTTGTGTGGCCTCGTAACGTAATATTTATTTCAATTAGATAAGTTTTCTGCAAATTTTAGTTCTCAGCTATGCATATTAGTCAACCAGTAAAAATAATCGGATCAGCAAATCAAGATATAAAGATAAAATGAAGAACAAGCCTCCCATGAAATGAAGAACAAGCCTCCCATGCTGTCAAAATTAGGAGCAAACTTCTCTATTTAATCGAGTCATGCAGAAAACTCCTAAAATCTATTGTATTTGGAAGGCAACCCATTTTGATATTATCCAAATTTTACCAAAAAAAAGGACCCTTTTCTATTTAAGATTACTCCTATAATAGGTTGATTTTCTGCCAAATCAAACATAGGGGTTTCCTGCAAAACCAGACAAAATAAAGGAGATTTCTCTAAAATTCATTAGAATATGGGGTCACTACCAAGCCTCAGAGACAAGAGTGTCACTAGTTCATGTACCTGGATATGCCTATACTTCTTGTGTTGAGCAGCCCTTACTAAGCCATCTTCTGTCCACGCTGTAATCTCAAGAACATCATGAGGGAAACTCTCCTTATCAATGACAAGGCTATGATATCTCCCTGCAACAAAAGGACTGTGACAATAAATAAAAGTGTCAATAGTATTTGTATTATCAGTTTAAGATGGATGCACAATCCAAAAATGTTGTTAACAACACGGAGTTGTTGCAGCAATATGCAAGATATTTTCCATCTTAATAATGTCGTATTTTACTCCTGTTGTCATTTAAACTTGTTTCTAACCATAACTATGTCATGATATGTAATATAACAGTCAAGGGCGTATAGTGTCATCAAGTATATAACTAATAGAAATATATGTCTATGTACGTACTATGCACACGTAAAGTATATATTGATGAACATGTGTTTTATGCCCATGTGCCTCCCGGTGTCGTATTGGTTAACATTTCTTGTGCCTCATGCCCTAAACCACCAGGATACTTTTCATACCTGTTGCGGACAACGTAAATTTCGACAGCACTTCGGCAGCACAACAAGTGAAGTCAGGTCGCAATAGGAATTCCTGTTTCACAAAGGAAACAAGAACCTTAAGCAAAATATCTCAACCAAGTGAAATATCAGCTCTTCCTCTCATCAGTTCTAGGACTGACCTGTCAAGGGAACCTAAAAGCTATTACAAATCACACAAATAGCGAGACAACTAATTTTACGTGGTTCGGCAAATTGCCTACGTCCACGGGGCAAGGAGGGGAGAGATCTACAATTAGAGGGAGAGAATACAAATAGGGTTTATAATCATTGAATCTAAACTCTCACACAAACTCTCAGATCCCTCACACAAATACTCTCTCAAAGTGATGCACAGAACCCTAAAAGGAACTGCTCAAAAAAATCAGCCGACACCCTTTGCACATGCGCGCTGCCAAAAGAGAAAAAAAAACGCCGACTTTTCTTCCTGCACCGAACCCCCACTTTGCATAAAATTAACCTAGGAATCTTCGCTATTTATAAGCTAAGCTGCGGAAGCTCGGGTGGGCCAGCGCTTTATCTGGGCCACGTTCGTCCGTTTGAAGCATGTGGGTGGCCCCCACTCCACTTCGTTCACAATTCTTCACCTCGGCAAAGTTTTTTCAAAACTGAGCCGATACCAAAGCAACCAAATGTCCCACTTGTTGTGTCCAGTACGAAGTGAATCCACAACAAGTTGAGAACCCGAACGAGAGTCCAAACAATCTCACCCCCATCAAAATCAACTAATCCAAACCGGCTGCATCATAAAGACTGCCTACGTATCCTCTTGCCCAATGAATCAAGTCTCCCGTAGTTCATACAAATGGCCGCCAACGACCTCAACAATCACGAATGTTCAACAAGTTTCGACAATGATCAAACTTGTTGCTCGGAATCACCTTTATGAGCATATCCACCGGATTATCCTTCGTGTGGACTTTCACAATTTCCACATCGCCATCTTCAAGAACATCCCGAACGAAGTGATAATGAATGTCAATATGCTTCGTTCTCACATGAAAAATCTGATTCTTCGCCAAATAGATACCACTCATGCTATCACAATGAATAGTGACGGATCTCTGCGATATACCAAGTTCCTCCAAAAGTCCTTGAAGCCAAAGATCCTCCTTCACAGCCTCTGTAACTGCCATATACTCTGCCTCCGTTGTAGACAAATCCACAGTCGACTATAAGGTGCATCTCCAACATACTGGCGCAAGGGTCAAAGTAAACACATACCCCGTAGTAGACCGGCACTTATCCAAATCCCCGGCATAATTCGAATCAACATAGCCAATGCATGACTGCCCACCTGTAGTGTCCCGCTCATAAACTAAACCAACATTGAGCGTACCTCGAATGTACCTCAAAATCCATTTCACAGCGTCCCAATGACCCACTCCTGGATCGTGCATGTATCTCGAAACCATGCTCATCGCTTGTGATAAATCCGGCCTCGTACATACCATCGCATACATCAAGCTCCCAACCGCGCTCGCATATGGAGTCTTCGACATCAACTCTCGATCTTCAAATGACTTTGGTGAAAGACCAGCTGAAAGCTTCAAATAGGCTCGTAAAGGTACACCAACTGGCTTCGTATCCATGCTAACATGGAATCGCTGTAGAACCTTCTTCAAATAAGCCACCTGTGTCAAACAAATTCTGCCCTTCTTCTTGTCTCTGCCGATCTCCATCCCTAAAATACGCTTCACCTCACCCAAATCCTTCATCTCAAACTTATTTGAAAGCTGTGCCTTCAACTCATCTATAGCAGATCTGGAAATAGAGACAACCAACATGTCATCGACATAAAGCAATAAATAGATGTACGCACCTCCTTTCAACTTGCGAAAATATACGCAATGATCAAACTGGCTCCGAGTGTACGAATGACCAATCATAAAACCATCGAATCGTCTATACCACTGTCGAGGAGACTGCTTCAAACCGTATAGCGATTTCTTTAATCTGCAAACTAATTTATCCTTCCCTGTAGCTCGAAATCCCAATGGCTGAGTCATATATACATCAAGATCACCATGAAGAAATACCGTCTTCACATGTAAGTGATCTAACTCCAAACCATACTGTGCTTCCAAAGCTAGCAAATCCGAATCAAAGAATGCTTTACCATCGGAGAGAAAACCTCATTATAATCTATTCCTTCCTCCTGTGCATAGCCCTTCACAACCAACCTAGCTTTGAACCTCAATGGAGTGCCCTCAATGCCCTCCATCTTCGTGTATATCCACTTGCAACCAATTTCCTTCCGCCCCTTTGGTAGCTCAACAAGTTCCCATGTATCGTTCTTATGAAGAGATTCCATCTCCTCCTGCATAGCCACCTGCCACGAATCAGCCTCCGAACTCTACTCAGCCTCTCTGAATGTAGTAGGCACCAACTCATCGATACTCTCCACCGGAAGTGAATACGCAACTGTGTCGGCATACCATGCTGGCATCTGTATGTTTCTCCTCTGTCTCCGAACCGCAATCAAATCCTAAACCTGGGCCGTCGGTCCCTGATCCTGCACATCAGTACCCGTATTCTCCGTGTCACTGTCGTGCTCACCTGGCGTCACCTCAGTCAACACTCTAATAGATACTGTACCATCTGGACAATGTGAAGCTTCATCGATCTCCACCACCTGCGATATCTCCTCAATCGGGTCGCTCTCCACCTGATGAGAGCTGGGAAGCTTCAAGATAGAAGTCTTATTAAATGTGACGTCCTTACTCAGCATAATCTTCTTATCAATTGGATCCCAAAGCTTGTATCCCTTGACACCATACTTGAATCCTACAAATATGGCCTTCCTAGCTCGAGGTTCTAATTTATATGTTCTCACATGATAAAATACAGGACACCCGAATACCTTGAGCTGGTCATAGTCGTGTGCTGGCTCTCCCGACCACATTTCCATAGGGGTCTTCCCCTCAATCGTAGATGAAGGCAGCCTATTAATGAGGTGGCTCGCATATGTAAGTGTCTCAGCCCAAAAGATCATCTCCAAACTACTCTGTGACAATAAACATTGGACCTTCTCTAGTAAAGACCGATATAATCTCTCTACCACCCCATTCTGCTGTGGTGTATGACTAATCATGAAGTATCTCTCTATGTCCTCGTCTCAACATAGCCATAGAAAGGGGTCAGAATTATATTTACCACCGTTATCGGATCGCAACGTCTTGATCTTTCTCCCAGTCTGCAGTTCTAATCTCTTCTTCCACTCCACAAATATATCTAGGACTTCACTCTTCTTCGTCATGGTGTATACCCAACAACGCCTAGAATAGTCATCAACGAACGTGACGAACCAATGTTGACCACCAAGTGATGTAGTCTTGGTACGACCCCAAACGTCTGTGTGCACGTAGTCCAGGACGCTCCTCGTCTGATGCATGGCAGTCTCGAACTTCACCTTCGTCTTCTTGCCAAGAACACAATACTCACAGAACTCAATCTTCCCACTCTTAGCTCCCTTAAATATCCCCTGCTTGCACAATACCTGCAGTGACTTTTTACCTGTGTGCCCCAACTATAGTGCCAAAGTCTACTCATGTCCGCTTCTGAAATAGCCGAAGCAACCTGGCCAATCTCGGTGATTCCCTTCAGATAATACAAATTTTGATTGCGGACTCCCTTCATCACCACCAATGATCCCTTTGTAACCTTCGCTATAGCGTTTTAGAAAGTCACCTTGATTCCCTTCGCCTCCAAAGCTCTAACTGAGATAAGATTTTTCTTCAGTTGAGGAAC
Organism: Asparagus officinalis; assembly: GCF_001876935.1. Classification (NCBI taxonomy): domain Eukaryota; kingdom Viridiplantae; phylum Streptophyta; class Magnoliopsida; order Asparagales; family Asparagaceae; genus Asparagus; species Asparagus officinalis. Next base: position 45,314,321 of record NC_033799.1, read on the forward strand.
AAATCTCACATCCTTCAACTCACGGACTACTCCATCGTGTATCCTAATCTGCACGGTACCTATTCCACAAACACCATAGGATTGATCATTTCCCATGACAGCAACACCCCCGTCAACTTTCTCAAAAGATGCAAACCAGTCTCGCCTAGGGGTCACATGATAAGTAGCGTCGGAATCAAGCATCCAATCTGATGCATCCACATGGTTCACCTCCGGAGTAATCAGTAGAGAAAAGAACGAATCATCAGAATCATCACCTTTCACAACGTTCACCTCATTGGCCTTCGGGCCCTTTTTCTTACCATTCTCCTTCTCCTTGAGCTTTGGGCAGTCTCTCTTTCAATGTCCTTGCTCCTTACAGAATGTACATTGGTTCTTTGCTAATTGGTGGTGGCCTCTAGACTTTGACCTTTCTCTATTATCACATTTCGGGTATGGGCTTCTACCTCTCGTTGACAAGGCCTCTCCTGAAGTACTAGCGTGGGAAGTCTCCTTGTCCTTCCTCCATAAGTCATAGTTCATCAAAGCGTTAGTTACTTCACTGTAGCTGATAGAAGATCTCCAATTTAACAAAGTGAGCACAAAGGTGTCATACTCCTCATCCTGTAAGGAGCCCAATAAGATAATAGCCTTGTACTCATCCGAAATCTTCTCATCAACATTTGCCAAGTCCGACAACAACTTAGTATAGTTGTTCACATGTGCTGCTAGTGAGGTGCCTCTGGACATCTAAAATCTGAAGAGTCTTCGCAGCAAGTGCAACATGTTCTCAACACTCTTCGTGAGATACTTGTTGTTGGGAATTTTCCACATCTTCATTGTAGACGTCACCTCAATCACATCATATTTCAGCTCCTGTTCCAAACAGAACCTGATCACCCCACAAGCATTCCTATTCATCTTCTCCCATATAGCCTCTTCATGTTTAGGTGGCCTCTCGTGGACCATGATGGTCTCTTCCAGATTCTGAGCATTGAGCGCATCCTGTACGTCGTTCATCCACAAATCAAAGTTGATTTTGCCGTCATACTTCACCACACTAATCTTAGTATTCTGAAAACCAACTTATATTGTACTCACCATCGACTTGCTGCTTTCAACTTCTTCTCCCATTGCAAACTAACTCCAATGTAGAGAAAGAACAAATTTGATAGAAATTAGGAACCACCCAACTGAACCCTAGATCGGATTCCAAATAGATATCCTGTCCACACGAGGAAAGCGAAATCTCTAGCAGCAACTCCTAATGCTATCTCCACCGAAGTCTAGAACTCCAAGAACCAAGCTTCACACAAGAATCTTCCTCCACCAAACTCCAAAACCCTAGATCTAAAATCTGGGCTCTGATACTACTTGTTGTGCGCAGCAAAAATTTCAGCAGCACTTCGGCAACACAACAAGAGAGTCAGATTGCAATAGAAATTTCTGTTTCACAAAGAAAACAAGAACCTTAAGAAAAATATCTCAACCAAGTAAAATATCAGCTCTTCCTCTTATCAGTTCTAGGACTGACCTGTCGAGGGAACCTAAAAGCAATTACAAATCACACAAACAGCAAGACAACTAATTTTACGTGGTTCGACAAATTGCTTACGTCCACGGGGCAAGGAGGGGGGAGATCTACAATTAGAGGGAAAGAATACAACTAGGGTTTACAATCATTGAATCTAAACCCTCACACAAACTCTCATATCCCTCACACAAATACTCTCTCATAGTGATGCACAGAACCCTAAAAGGGACTACTCAAAAAAATTAGCCGACACCCTTTGCACATGCGCGCTGCCAAAAGAGAAAAAACACACTGACTTTTCTTCCTGCACCGAACCCCCACTTTGCACAAAATTAACCTAGGAATCTTCACTATTTATAAGCGAAGCTGCGGAAGCTCGGGTGGGCCAGCGCTTTATCTGGGCCACGTTCGTCCGTTTGAAGCACGTGGGTGGCCCCCACTCCACTTCGTTCACAATACTAACGTCATATGTCCAGATATGTTGGACTTTTGGTTCATGAAAAGGAAATTTTGCCTTTGTGAATAGTCCCACATTGGAAAATAGAAGGAAGTTCAAGAGGCTTATATTGGTTCACGGGTTTGAATAATGTTTTGGGTTTTGTGGGATTTGCATAACTCACACACACGCGCGCGCATGCCTCGCCGCACGCCACGTCGTACACACACACTTCTTTTTTGCTTCACGGGTTTTTATTTTTTGACCGTTTCTTCCGATTGACCCGTTCGTAACAGATGCAAAGAGTAAGGCGCGGGGAGTTACGCGGATGGGGCGTAACAGACGCGGGGAGTGCGTGGACTGGGCGTAACAGGCAACTCTTCGAGCCCTATATAAAGCCAGCCCCTCGTCCTTAGAAAACACATAGTAAAAAAACTGAGCTCATTTCATCTTCTTCCTCTAAGTTCCTCTCTAAAAAGTTTTCTGTTACAGTTAATTTTCTTTTCTGGGCAACCATCTTCATCTGAGTAGAAGCTTTGCTACTCACACCCGAGTTCAGAGGCCGACCGCTTTCTGAGGGTTTTTACCACTAGGGGAGAGGATCAACTACACCAGGGCGATAGGTGGGTCCTCTATATTCTAGGGCAGTGTATTCACGACTGCACCAGTTCAGGCATGATTTTTCTAATCTCTAATTTCAGATTTATACTATTTTGTTTTTAATTTTTGATGCTAGAGATGCAGTCCATTTTGAAAATATCTTTCCTTTTAAATCCAAAATCTCTGAAAATCCTAGTTCATCTTCCTTCTGATTTACCATCTTCTAGTTCTTCTCAACTGTTTGATATTGAACCTCGAAGAAGCAAAAGAGGTAGAATTCAAAAAGATTTTCGAAAAGACTTCTTTACCTTTCTTGTTGAAGATGATCCAAGCTCATTCCAAGAAGCAATGGATTCACCTGTTCTGAAAAGAAGTCATTGATAATAAGATCAAATCTATCATAGAAAACCATACTTGGATACTCACCAACTTACCTCCAGGCTGTAAACCTGTTGGTTGTAAGTGGATATTCAAGAAGAAACTTAGAGCTGATGGTTCCATAGATAAATTTAAAGCAAGATTAGTAGCTAAATGCTATACTCAGTAAAAGGGCATTGATTATTTTGATACATATTCTCCTGTAGCCCGAATCTCCACTATCCGAGTATTACTAGCCTTTGATGCTATTCATAAGCTAATCATACATCAGATGGATGCCAAGACTGCTTTCCTGAATGGTGATTTAGATGAAAAAATCTATATGCACCAACCTTAAGGATTCAAAACCAAGGGTCAGGAAAACAAAGTCTGTAAACTTATTAAATCTTTGTATGGTCTTAAACAAGCTCCTAAACAATGACACCAGAAATTTAACAAAGTCATTGCGCAATATGGTTTCAATGTGAATGAACACGACAAGTGAGTTTACACTAAAGTGATAAACAATGACTATATTATCCTCTGTCTCTATGTTGATGATATCCTCATCTTTGGAACAACTCTTGAATTAATCCTAAAGGTTAAGGATTATCTATCCAAGAACTTTGACATAAAAGACTTAGGTCTTGCTGATATGATACTTGGAATGAAAATCACTAGAGACGCTAGAGGAATATCTTTGAGTCTTTCTCACAGTATTGAGAAAAATGCTGATTAAATTCAACTTTCATAACTCTAAATCTGTTTACACACCTTATGATTCTTTAATATCCTTAAAAAAGAGTGAAGGTGAACCTGTCTCTCAGTTGAACTATTCTCAGCTTATTGGATCTCTCTTATACATATCCAACCGGACCATACCTAATATAGCTTATGCTGTAGGGAGACTGAGCCGGTAAAATAGCAACCCTAGCCAAGACCACTGGTCTGCCTTAGAAAGAGTATTCAAATACCTGAAAAGCACAATTGACTATTGCTTGATTTATACTGGTTACCCTGATGCTATAAAAGAGTACAGTGAAGCCAATTAGGTCACATATTCTAACAGTGTAAAGTTAACAACTGGATATGTATTTTTTTTGGTAGTGCAGCTGTATCCTGGAAATCCCGTAAGTAAACAGTGATTGCTAGGAGCACCATGGAGTCTGAATTGATTACTTTTAATACCACTTACACAGAAGCATAATGGTTAAAGGATCTTCTCTCTGAACTTCCTTTGGTCTATAAACCCTCTCCTCCTATTTCCATTCACTCTAATTCTAGATCCACCATAGAGCTTCTAAAGCAAGTGCAAGTAAAAAAAAACTTAACAGACATATTCAAATAAGATGTAAATCTGTACAATGCATATTAGGCAAAGTTGTGATATTGGACTTTATAAAGTTTGAGAAGAATCTTGCTAACCCTTTGACTAAGGAATTATCCAGGAGTATGGTTCTGGATTCATCGAGGGAGATGGGGTTAAACCCATAGATGAGGTCATTGACAGCAGCAACCCAACCCTTATTTGGAGACGTAGTCCTAATGTTTCTTTTAATGTGGTAGAAACAAGCTGAACAAGTGACACTCGTGTGGAGCATCAACCTAGATATATTTATATCATTATGTAGCATCTGCTACTACCCCTTCTCTATGATGATGATGCTCTTATAATACAGCTAGCTAGGCTGAGTTATACTCTTAATAAGTCCAACACGTGTATTACGGAGGGTATAATATCCAGCTGTAGTACACATGGAGGACTTAACTACGTGAGAGGAACAGTGATGGCCGCGGTTGGGGGGGGGGACTGGGCTAATTCCTAGAAAATCTCATGAGTCGGTTATTGTGAGCATGACCTTTAACGCTCAACCCGCTTTACTCAATAGATAAAGACGTATTGTGTGTGAGTTCAGCTGACAATGAACTCACTAAGAAAAGGTTCAAAGTCGAAAGCTACCTCTCCCGAATTCACGATACGAAAGGTTGCCCAACCTGTATTCTTTTATGACTTATTGATTTATTTATTGATTTTGAGTTTTCAGTCAATATTACCTTTTGGGGGGACTGTTGGACTTTTGGTTCATGAAAAAGTAATTTTGCCTTTGTGAATAGTCCCACACCGAAAAATGGAAGGAAGTTCAAGAGGTTTATATTGGTTCACATTTTATTGGGCCTTGAATATTGTTTTGGGTTTTGTGGGCTTTGGATAACTCACACACACACACACGCGCACGCACGCCCGCCACGCCTTGCCTCGCCACATCGCGACGCGCGTGCGCCACACCACGTCACACCATACACACACTTCTTTTTGCTTCACGGGTTTTTATTTTTTGACCATTTCTTTCGATTGACCCGTTCGTAATGGATGCGGAGAGTAAGGCTTGGGGAGTTACGCGGATGGGGCGTAACGAACGCGGGGAGTGCGCGGACTGAGCATAACGGGCAACTCTTCGAGCCCTATATAAAGCCAGCCTCTCGTCCTCAGAAAACACAGAGAAAAAAAAATCCAGAGCTCAATTCATCTTCTTCCTCTAAGTTCCTCTCTAAAAAGTTTTCTGTTACAGTTAATTTTTTTTTCCGGGCAACCATTTTCATCTGAGTAGAAGCTCTGTTACTCACACCCAAGTTCAGAGGCATGCCACTTTCCGGAGGCTTTTACCGCTAGGGGAGAGGATCGACTGCGTCAGGGCGATAGGCGGGTCCTCTATTTTTAGGGCAGTGTATTCACGACTGCACTCATTCAGACCTGATTTTTCTAATCTCTAATTTCAGATTTATACTATTTTGTTTTTAATTTTTGACAGCAAGATAATACCAAGTGCTGGGTAGCAAATGCTCTGCTAGTTAAATCCAGTAAGATGAAAGATCATTTTCAAAATTCACGAGTGAATAAATGAATTGAAAGGATCCACGTCCTGTCATTTCGTTTGATGTACTGGTTTCTGAATCATTTATTTCCTGATTATGATTAAGATAGGTGTCAGGTTCCAATGGAATATCATGAACTGTGCAGGATCCTTTATATGTTCTCATGGAGAGGAAATCTGATACTAGATAAAGAACTCTGTGCCTGTAATCTGAATGCATGCTTGCATGACCTTATATGCTAGCAGTGGCACTACATGAAGTTAAACAGGAATGCATATATATAAGTTAATATGAACATCAATTCTTATATAGGACAATATGAAAAACAATATGAAAAATGAAGGATAAGACAAACTTTTTTTTTGGTCAATGAAAACATTATACATACCCCAATTGTGAAAATATGTACATATCAAGATACTCAGTATTATGGACTGAGATTTCAAAAATGAGATTACATGTATTAAAAATACAACCAAAAAACTTTACATTGACATGAAATGCTCCCTGTCATGATAATTTATCATTTAAAGATAAAGATGTCGAAAGATTGCCTTCATATGGTCCAAACCAACTTAGTGGCCCAAAGACTCAGCCAAGGGCAAGTCTATTGACCGACCGAGGAAACGAGTCCTCTTATACCGACACGAAGTGCGGGATTAGTTGACCCCTTAAAAGTCGAGATAGTTCACTCAACCAGAAGCTTACTCGACTAACTGGTCGACAAATCATATGGGCGACTTACAAATCGACCCGTCCTTACTAAGGGGATAAGATCCAGCTAAGCTACCTTTAGAGATACATCAATCAACACCACAATTTATTGAGCGATCCTCTCAAGATCGCAACTCTGATAAACCTTGTGCGGAAACAACTCACTCTACCCACATGTCACTTCCCAGAGATCGCTAAGATACTCTCCTGTGGTCGAATGACTTCCCGTCCAGTCGCCAGCTACCATCTGGCAAGGGAGGGAGGCCCAAACAGTTGGCCTATGCTCCGTTCTGTCTCATCTATCGAATCTGGGATATCTCCAAGACGCCCTCTCATGTGCTCGAATGACTTCTCCTCCAGTCGCCAACTTCCATCTGGCAAGGGAGGGAAGCCCAAACAGTCGGTCTATCATCCGTTCTGTCTTATCTAGCGAATCTGGAATATCTCCAAGACGCCCTCTCCTGTGTTCGAATGACTTCCCCTACAGTTACCAGCCAACATCTGTAAAGCAAAGGATAACTCAGCGACCTGTCTGCTCACCCCTCAGCTACCCTCCTGTGCATAGTTAAAGCCAAAGGTCAAATCTTAGACGCAATGGACTATAAAAGGAGGTAAGGGGAGAAAGAATAGGGGACAAAACTTTTAACTCAGGGGAGACTTCTGAACCTTCTTTTTCTTAATCTTTGAACAATTCTAAAAAGCCATACCTTCTTCTAAAAACTCAATAAGAGTAATGAATTCTAGGACCTCAATGATCCTTCGATCGTCCCTCAAACCCTACTCAAGCTCATCAGCTGACTTGACCGTTGGAGGTACCACCGGGTAACCGGTCCCCGCCCTCTTACGGGTTTCTTCTTCTTGTTTACGCAGAAAGATAAGGAATTCCAGTCTAAGGATCGGGCATAAAGTCAGAGGAGGAGTCGGCCTCACCTTTCATCCTCTCCCTCTTCACCGTCAGCGTGGAGATCAGGATTGCATCCCACAGTGGAAACCCCCTCGACTTTGTGTTATTAGACATCAACAGTTTAGTGCTCACCGTGGGGCCCAATCTCTTCTCTGAGAAGACATGCCTAATTCTGAGCAGGGGCCTGATCTTGTCTAGTCTTAAAAAATGCCGCTGGAATTGCACCATTCAAGCCAAAGAAAACCTGAAATCACATCATTCAAGCTAAGAATGATATGCCTATGGCTATGAGGAGCCAACATAGTTATAGCCCTCAAGGGATCCAATAGCTTTCTGGGGAGTATTTGCCAAGTGTAACCCAGAAAGCCTTCCTGGAAAAGACACACCATTATGTTGTTTGTCTGGCTTAAAAATGAAGCACATGCTCCCTATCGCTGCCACAGATAAAACTCTACCTTCCTGGACAGCCAAGAGGCCTGGGGTTGGATTGCAAAATAGAACCCCGCCTCCAGTGAGGGTTATGATCAGATCCAGTATCGCTTAAGCTCCAATCAATGACGGCTCACACAAACAAGGAGTAGCGATTAGGTCTGTGGCAGGCTCCTCGGACCATCACCACCTTCAAGGGAGAGTCCTTTCTCACCAAATGTGAGATTGCGAAAAAACTCGAGGGCTCACCAGCTGGTCTTCTCAGAAATATTAACAGCCTTGGCCCTCGACAGATGCTCAGGACCACTAGAGTTGAAGGAAGAACTGGTGGTCGAAGCATTCGACTCGCACTCTCCCTACAAAAGAAGGCTCCTCCATTCACAGGATGGTCCGGTCGTTGCTATCCCTAGAGTCCCCAAGGGGAATCCATGATTTTGTCTAATTACAGGGAGCAAGGCATCGACGCTTGGGGTTCACCAACAAGAAGCCCCCCATCACAAAAGTTGCCTGAGCCTCCTCCATTCGAGCACCATCTTCCAAAAAGCTCAATCAGGAGGACGCTAGCCATGCAAGGCAACCAACAGTGGTAAAACAAGATCTGTTAAAAAGTCACCACATCCACCGTCGGCTAGCAAAGACCTCAACAAAGACTCAAGTTCAGAAAGGTCTTGGCCGATGAGATGGCAAATATGTCGACTACTCAGCGATGTCAATAGCTAAACAGCCCACCCTCAAAAGAGAGAGCAACATCCGATTTTGGATATTCCGCAGTTTGGCAACAAAGATAGCCAATAAAACGGCAACTCGCCCTTGTCAAAACAGGTCTTTTCAAAGGCGACATGAAACAACCCAGGAAGCTCCATCTCGGTGGCCTTGTTCCTTGCAAGAGGCAACCTTAAGAGTACATGAGCGGAAAATAAGGAATCGACGCCATTCGAATGTAAAATGTTAATAAGTTATGCTCCTTGATGTACGGATTTCAACAATCAATAAAAAAAGAAGAGAGACTTCAAAAACCTAGCCAAACCCTAAGTTTCAAGGCGCAACATATGGTTCAATTCTGTTTGCTCTCATCGACCATCATGGTCAAGACCTTAGCACCTCATCAGGATAAGCCCAAGGCACAACGACTCCTTAGTCGGCAACAAAGACCATGACACCTCATCAGGATAAGCCCAAGGCACAACGACTCCTTAGTCGGCAACAAAGACCTTAGCACCTCATCAGGATAAGCCCAAGGTATAACGACTCCTTAGTCGGCAACAAAGACCTTGACACCTCATCAGGATAAGCCCAAGACACAACGACTCCTTAGTTGGCAATAAAGCCTTGACACCTCATCAATATAAGCCCAAGGCATAATGACTCCTTAGTGGGCAACAAAGACCTTGGCACCTTATCAGGATAAGACCAAGGCACAACGACTCCTTAGTCGGCAATAAAGACCTTAGCACCTTACAGGATAAGCCCAAGGCACAACGACTCCTCAGTCGTTACAAAACCCTTGGCTCTTCTTAAAGGTAAGCCTAAGGCCCAACATATGGTTCGATTCCGTCTGCTCTCATCGACAATCATGGTCAAGACCTTGGCTCCTAATCAGGATAAGCCCAAAGCACAACGACTCTTCAGTCAGCACAAAACCCTTAGCTCTTCTTAAAGGTAAGCCTAAGGCACAACATATGGTTCGATTCCGTCTGCTCTCATCGACTATCATGGTTAAGATCTTGGCACCTCATCAGGATAAGCCCAAGGCACAACGACTCCTTAGTCGGCAACAAAGACCTTGGCTCCTCATCAAGATAAGCCCAAGGCATAACGACTCCTCAATCAGTACAAAGCCCTTGGCTCTTCTTAAAGGTAAGCCCAAGGTACAATATATGGTTCGATTCCGTCTGCTCTCATCGACCATCATTGTCAAGACCTTGGCTCCTTATCAGGATAAGCCTAAGGCACAATGACTCCTCAGTCAGCACAAAGCCCCTGGCTCTTCTTAAAGGTAAGCCCAAGGCAAAACATATGGTTTGATTCTGTCTGCTCTCATCGACCATCATGGTCAAGACCTTGGCACTTCATCAGGATAAGCCAAAGGCACAACAACTCCTCAGCCGGTACAAAGCCCTTGGCTCTTCTTATAGGTAAGCCCAAGACACAACAAATGGTTCGATTATGTCTGCTCTCATCGACCATCATGGTCAAGACCTTGGCACCTCATCATGATAAGCCCAAGGCACAATAACTCCTCAGTCGGCACAAAGCCCTTGGCTCTTCTTAAAGGTAAGCCCAAGGCACAACATATGGTTCGATTCCATCTGCCCTCATCGACCATCATCATCAAGACCTTGGCTCCTTATCACGATAAGCCTAAGAAACAATGACTTCTCAGTCGGTCATAAAGACCTTAGCACCTCATCAGGATAAGCCCAAGGCACAATGACTTCTCAGTCGGTCACAATGACCTTGGCTCCTCATCAGGATAAGCCTAAGGCACAACGACTTCTCAGTTGATCACAAAGACCTTGGCACCTCATTAGGATAAGCCCAAGGCACAATGACTCCTTAGTCGGCAATAAATACCTTGGCTCCTCATTAGGATAAATCCAAGGAACAACGACTTCTTAGTCAGATATCAAGACATTGGCTCCTCATCAGGATAAGCCTAAGGTACTACGACTCCTCAGTCCGTAATCTTGTCCTTAGCTCTTTACCTGAATAAGCCCAAGGCAAAGCCCTAAGGTCGACCACTATAATTACCTATCGACCTAACAAAGGAAACGAAGTCTTCGACACTTACCCGACGGATGTCATTTGATCTACAAAGACTGACGTTGCTCTTGAAAGAATGAAGTGTTACAACTACAACATGATCAACTGTTTCATCAAGTAGTTCTAGCTCTCAAAAGCAAAGGACAGGAGAAATCATTTCTTGTTCAAAAATGTTTCCTACATTTTTATCAAAAGGCCTAAGAGGGCTTACAAAAAAAAAGAGTGACAACTATCTTTAAAGCTCCCTCCTAAGGATCAGGAGCTAAGCTGGATCCAGCAACAGGATTTCTAAGACGGCGGTATCATGCTTTGTCTCGATCTACACATCAACAGATGAATTCGAATTCCTTCCATCAGCCTTAGAGTCTCCCCTCCTTCTCTTGAAAGACCTCCTGGAAGAGCTCGGCCCCTCCAAGTCTACCCTTCTTTTACAGACCTCCATTGGTGGAGGAAGGACTATCACTTCAGAGTTGGCAGAAGTTGAGGGGGACCCTCCTGCCTACGGGAATTCTTCTCTATTCAAATCTCTGGACTCCTGAAGACCGAGGCGATACCGAAGCTTCTCAAGATCTCTGGCTTCTAGATCACTAAGAGCCATCGGCTCTAACACATTCTCCTGTACTTCAGGCCAACCTAAGCAGGAAAATATATTATCGACGTCGAACACCCAGACAAAAAACCTCCTCCATTCTTCGTCCAACTCCAGAAAGTCAGCATCCAGACAAAAATTTTCCTAATAGTGGAAAAAATAGTAGGGGTCTTCCTCAGCGGACCCCACACTAATCACGTGCCCGAACAAACTGATGCTGGGCACCACTCTCGCATCTGAGCAAGCATCCATAAACGCTATCAAGATACATATAGCATGTGGATGAAATTGACAAGGGGAAACCCCCAAAGCGACAAACACCTCCCTAATAAAAGGGTGCAATGGCAGGCGCAATCCACATTACAGATGCGCCAGATAGAGAGGCACCCGACCCTCGTTATGCATATGCACTGGGGTAAGGCTGTCCGGTGCTCCTAAGGTCATTGTGCACAGAATATCATACTCATCATGTAACCACGCTCCCTCATCCACTGTCACTCGAGAGCGAGACAGATATAGAGCTCTGAGCTTCTTCTCGCGGCCATTATGGGGAAGAGGCGTGACAAAAATTTCTAAGGAAAAAGGGAGAATCAACAGGAAGAAGGGTGGTCTTAATGTAGGATGTTCTTCCAAAGGCGCCTGAGATTATTTATAAGCTTCCGAAGAAGCATGCAGAAGGATTCAAGAGGCACTGTCTTGGAGCAACCAACGAAGATCTGCTTCGGGAACCAGTAATGGATCATTCGAAATATCAACTGCCACTCGTAACGCACACTAATCAATTAGCAAGCGAAGTGACATTCGCTCTACCCATGACGCCTCATTTTCTCTAAAAAACCGGTTCCCAATAGTGACCGCATCAATGCACAGGAGATTGGTGGTTAACAAGTCCTATACCACGTCTCCAGCCATGTTCAACTAGCCAAAAATCCTCGAACATCTTGAGCAATCTTATATCTATTTCACTCGGACCCGACTAAACTCAGCTACGAATAAAAGGGGCCAACTGTTATGGTAATTTACCATTTAAAGATAAAGATGTCGAAAGATTGCCTTTATGTAGTCCAAACCAACTTAGTGTCCCAAAGGCCCAGCCAAGGGCAAGTCTATTGACCCGTCGAGGAAATGAGTCCTCTTATACCGACACGAAGTGCGTGATTAGTCGACTCCTTATAAGTTGAGACGACTCCCCAAATAGTCGGCTCAATCACCTTCTCAGCAGTTCACTCGACCAGAATCTCACTCGACTAACTGGTCGACAAATCATATGGGCGACTGACAAATCGACCCGTCCTTACTAAGGGGATAAGATCCAGCTAAGCTACCTTCAGAGATACATCAATCAACACCATACTTTATTGAGTGATCCTCTCAAGATCGCAACTCTGACAAACCTCATGCATAAACAGCTCACTCTGCCCGCATGTCACTTCCCAGAGATCGCTAAGATACTCTCCGATGCTCGAATGACTTTCCCTCCAGTCACCAGCCGCCATCTAGCAAGGGTGGGAGGCCTAAATAGTCAGCATATCCTCCGTTCTGTCTCATCTATCGAATATGGGATATCTCTAAGACGCCATCTCATGTGTTCGAATGACTTCCTCTCTAGTCGTCAGCCACCATCTGTCAAGGGAGGGAGGCCTAAACAGTCAGCCTATCCTCCATTTTATCTCATCTATCGAATCTGGGATTTCTCTAAGACTCCCTCTTCTGTGTTCGAATGACTTTCCTTCCAGTCACCAGCCGACATCTGTAAAGCAAAGGATAACTTAGAGACCTGTCTGCTCTCCCCTCAGCCGCCCTCCTGTGCATAGTTAAAGCCAAAGGTCAAATTTCAGAGGCAATGGACTATAAAAGGAGGTAAGGGGAGAAAGAACATGGAACAGAACATTTAACTCAGGAGAGACTTCTGAACTTTCTTTTTCTTAAACTCTGAACAATTCTAAAAAGCCATGCCTTCTTCTAAAAACTCAATAAGAGTAATGAATTCTAGGACCTCAATGATCCTCGGATCTTCTCTCAAACCCCACTCAAGCTCATCAGCTGACTTGATCATCGGAGGTACCACGGGGGAACCGGTCCCCGCCCTCTTACGAGTTTCTTCTTCTTGTTTACACAGAAAGATCAGTAATTCCAGTCCAAGGATTAGGCATAAAGTTGGAGGAGGAGTCGGCCCCACCTTTCATCCTCTCCTTCTTCGCCGTCAGCGCGAAGATCATGACTGCATCCCATGGCAGAACCCCCCCTCGATTGTGTGTTATCAGACATCAACACTCCCTGTCTCTGTTTGAAGAATGAGGGTTGTTTAGTAGGATGGTTGAAACATCATATTTGATTTTCCTCACAATTTGATCAGAACCCTTAGTTTTTTGTGTGAAGATCCTTTCATTTCTTTCCCGCCAAATGTGATAGATTGAAGCTGTTAAAGCCAGTCTCTTAAGTTTTTGCTTGTGACCTCTTCCTCTCAAACTTGCGAACCAATTTGCTTGTTGAGACCAGTTATTGGATTTCCATCCGAAGGCAGTACAATCCATAATTTGGTCCCATATGCAGCCAGAGAGGGGCACTCAAAGAACAAGTGATCCCTAGACTCCATGCTCAATCCTATACATAAACTACAGCAATTATTCCTTATAATTCCTCTTTGCAACAGTTTGTCTTGAGTTAATAGTCTATCCTGCATAGCCAACCAGCAGATAAAGGAGTGTTTAGGTATGTTTAAATTTCCCTAAACTGTTTTATACCATGGGACAGGGTTAGATGTAGGAGAGAGCCCTGCATACAATGCTGAGAGTTTAAGCTTTGAGTTCCTGTGACAGGAATTAATGAAGATTTGCAACCTGTCATGTCCTCCCAATTCAGCCAGAGCTTTATCTTTAGCTTTAACCAGTTGTTTCCACATCCATGAATCCCCTGATTTTGCTCTTACTTGCCATATATCACTATTTTTGAGATAATTCTCATGTATCCATTTGGTCCACAATGATTCTTTGTTGGTATGAATGGACCATATGTTCTTCAGTGCACTTGCCATGATCTATGTACAAGCTAAAAAAACTCCCAAGCCTCCTTGCTTTTTACCTATACATACTTTTTTCCATGAAACCAGAGATATCTTGGATGAATCCCACAAGAATCTCCTGGACATTTCATCTATCTTGTGAAGAACACTAGTAGGAAGGATATTGCTTGAAGTCCAGTAAATCTGCACTCCAAGTATAAAACTTTTAATAACTTGTAACCTTCCTGCATAGGATAGATTTTTTTTATTTTTCCAATTTTGCAATTACCCAGAATTTTTATCAAAAAGAGGACCGCAATCTATGTGAGATTGCCTCTTGGATATGAGAGGGGCTCCAAGGTATTTGAAAGGCATTTTTCCTTCAGTAAACCCCAAAATATTTGATATGGATGCTTTGACATTGTCCTCACCCCTCCCCTAAAAAATAGAGCATTTTCTAGGATTAGCTTCTAATTCTAAAATCTCACCAAAATATTTGACACACTAATATATCTTGTGCACAAAGTATGTATCTCCTTTAGCAAAAAGTAGCAAATCATCCTCAAAGATAAGATGGGTGATTTTTTAGATTTTTGCATTTGAGATGGAATTTAAAGGCCTTGTAATCTTTTAAGGATGTCAAACTCCTTGATAAATATTCCATACCTAGGATAAAAAGGTAAGAGGAAAGAGGATCCCCCTGTCTCAGCCCACGTTCTCCCTTGAAATATCCTTGTAATGAACCATTGATAGATATAGAAAACTTTGGAGAGGTAATGCAAGACATAATCCATCTTATCATGCCAGTTGGAAATCCCAAACCTGCAAGCATTTTTTCAATAAAACTCTAACTTATTTTATCAAAGGCTTTCCTTATATCAACATTCAGCATGACCCTTGGAGTTATATACCTCCTGCTTTAGTTTTTCACCAGCTCATGTGCTAACATTATATTGCTAGAGATTTGCCTTCCCTTCACAAAAACACTTTGAGCTTTATTTATAATATATCCCATAACAGTCTTTATTCTGTTTTCCAGAATCTTTGTTATGAATTTGTATATGCAGTTACAACATGAAATAGGCCTGAAGTCTGAGGGAGTTTTAGGACAATAAATTTTAGGTGTAAGGACCATGAATTTTGATATAAGTTAAAATAATTTTCTAGTATTTTAAAATATTTAATTATGATTTTTAAAAGAGTATTTATATTTTTCTCAAATTTCTACAATTTTCTATGATTTAAAGTCTAAGTTTTATATTTATTTAAATGATTTAAATAATTTATAAATTTATTTAGTGCAGTAAAAGTTTTTGAAATTTAGCCTTTATGTTACCGATACTATTACGTATCATTTTGATAATATGTGGTATTATAATTATTATTATTACGTATATTTTCATATAATACGTTGTATTATTAATTATGTATTATTTGTATAATTTGTTGTATTATTTCTACTGTTACATATTATCTGTCGTATTAGTATAACTCGTACGTTTTATTGTGTATATAATTATCTACTAAATATTTGATTTTAAATGTAAGTAAATATATTTTAATTATTAATTATTCTCGTTTAATTGTACAATATGTATATATTTCGACTATTTCGTATCAACTGTTGTATTACCACAACATGTATGTTTTTAATTATAGATAATTATCCCGTAATTATTTTAATTTTTAAATATCAGTAGTTATTTCTTTTTAATTAATTTCATTTTAAAATAATGAACCCTAAACCCTAATTATATATATATATACATTTATTTTTTTCCTTCTCTCCTTCATTTTCACGCAGCCGCTGCCACCATCATCCTCTCTTTTCTCTCTCTCCTGCCACGCGTCGAACACACTTCGCTCCCATAGCCGCCATGCTCTCCTCGTCGTCGACGAACTCTGACCATCCATCACCTCCCACGTCCAGACCCCGACGCTTCAACTCCCGTAGCACCAAAAAGTCGCGTCGTGCCCATCTCCGCTCTCTCAGATCCAACTCCGCGCCTTGGCTAGCTCCTCGGTCCTCACCTCTCGACGTACACCGTCCCAGGCTCCACCTCCGACCATCCACTCCTCTAAGTCTCCCAGCACCCCGTCGTCACTCCTCCGCACAGCCTCCGCCACCCTGTCAGCCTCCCCCTCCTGCTAACCAAGCGGCTGCCCGATCAGTCCACCATAGAAGCCCCTCAGCCCCGCTGCGACGCGCCTCTCCCCAGATCCGAGCCCACGTCGATAGCCCACTGACCTTTACCCCAGCGCCACTCCCTCAGCCTCTGCAACTCCATAAGCTCAAGCCGCCACCGAGCTCTTCCCCGACAGCCTCATATCGAGCCGCCGAACTCCAGCAGCCACCCCGCGCCCCAGTCATGCTCCTCCTCAGCCATCACCCCATCCCCTCGAGCACAACCCATCACCGACGTCGCCGACAGTAACAACAACCCCCGTCGATTCATTCGACAAATCCCCAAGGCAAGATCCCGCTTCCCTTGACTTGTATTTCCATTATTTATATCTATTATTAATTAATCACATAGAATAGACTACGATATGTTATAACCTGTGTGGGGTTGTTGACGAATGATACTATATGATATTGATTACTATTGTAGTAATATTCGTGAGGAGGAGTATGATATATATTTTGAGACGTATGTGATGAAGGATATTGTAACAATTAGATTTTGATTAATTATGATATGTTTTTGGAAGAAAGAATATTTCTAAGGATTATTTGGAATAATTATAGTAATAAATAAGTTAAACGAGTTATTTTGGAAAAAGGATTATTTTGAATTATTAAGAAATAAATTTTAAGGATTTTGTTTAGAAAAAAATATTATTTTCAAAATTAATAAATTTATGATCATGACGATTGGAAACTATGACATTCCATGTGTATTTTTTTGATAGTTGTAGTTACATCCTGCACTGTTATTATAGTCGTTCATGATTCTTGTTCATGATTTAATTACGTGATATGTCATGATTTTATTGCGAGAATTAGCTGCATTTATTGTTCCATGTTGTGTTTGAGAGCCATTAGTAGTTCATGACTTAGTGGCCTTGTGCGTCATGAACAGACCTAGTGATATGTGTGGGTGTGTTGACTGAGTTTAGGTGGTGAACTAGAGTTTCAGTGTGGAATACGACTGTTGATTTAGAAAAATGAGAAGAGTTCGGATATGGAAGTTAATGTTCATGTGATCGGATATGACTGTTGATATATCTTCCAGGCTTACACCAGTGGATCGGTGTCACCACTGGGGTTGGTTTGTTGAGTCACAGTGGATCGGTGTCGGCACTGGGGCTGGTTAGTTAGGTCAAAGTAGATCGGTGTCGCTACTTTAGTTCATGAATTTATTTGATTGGATGCACGTAGGAGATATGCGAACAGTCAGTTATCCGATGATATGAGCGTTTGACTCTGTGTGAGATGTGAACCAGTGACCTGTTATGGATGGCTAATTACATGACCTTGTTATTTGAATGATCTATGAATTATTATGAGATATAGGCCAGTTGTATTCTTTTTATACATAGATCAGAGTTAATATTTAATTATCTATAATTTGAGATATATGGTATATACATGGGGGTTTCTTTGTTTGGATTATTTAGCTCGACGTACTACGTCTCTTGTTGTAGATTTTTAAGTATTAATCTTATCTAGTTGTATGACATTATTACTTGGATGATTATTCTAATGCCTAGCAGCATGATCTTATTACATGGTTAATTTTCTTGGATTCTTTGACTATTATATACTATTCGTGTATTTCATCTAGTTTTTACTATCTAGCTGCATGCTTCTATTTATTATTACTGTTTTTGCCTTGGTCATTCGACTGTTCCTATTCCTCCCTTGTGGGATCTTATCGTGTGCCATGCACACTGACGTACACCTATTTTCTTTGGTGTACGTCAGATTTAGGAGACAGATAGCCTCAGGTCGGAATCATATAGGAGCTAGAGGATTCACAGTAGGAGTGCCTTGTAGACGGAGTAGAAGAACAAGCTGAAGCATAGTGGTTTTCTTCCGTAGTAGTAGTTGGACAATAGATCTCTTTATCATATTTTTCTTTAATTTGATAAAGGATTTCATATTTTTAGCAGTACTTTCTTTTATTATTTTCTATGTATTTTTATTCCTAATTGGACTGTTTTTGTAATAAGGGTATGTTTGACCCATATTTTTATGTCTAGGATGATTTACCATGGATGATATATTTATTTCTTATTCTGGATTGTCTTTATATTCTTGCTATTGTGATCGGGGACCTGTGATTAAGATTTATGTATTTGACGCTTGGCATATTAGATTGGGAAGAAAAGAACAAAAATGTTAGTGTATATTTCTTCTCAATCTAATACGTCGCAAGCTTGTTCACGTCCAGATTCCCCGGTATTTTGGGAAGTGGGGCGTGATAGATTTTTAATAAATTTATGATCATGACGATTGGAAATTGTGACATTCCATTTGTATTTATTTGATAGTTGTAGTTACATCCTGCACTGTTATTGTAGTCGTTCATAATTCTTGTTCATGATTTAATTACATGATATGCCATGATTTTATTACATAGTCTGCATTTATTGTTCCATGTTCTGTTTGAGAGTCATTAGTAGTTCATGACTTAGTGGCCTTGTGCGTCTTGAACAGACCTAGTGATATGTGTGGGTGTGTTGACTGAGTTTAGGTGGTGAACCAGAGTTTCAGTGTGGAATACGACTATTGATTTAGAAAAACAAGAAGAGTTAGAATGTGGAAATTAATGTTCATGTGAACAGATATGACTGTTGATATATCTTCTAGGCTTGCACTAGTAGATCGGTGTCGCCACTGGGGTTGGTTTGTTGAGTCACAGTGGATCGGTGTCGGCACTGGGACCGGTTGGTTGGGTCAAAGTAGATCGGTGTCGCTACTTTGGTTCATGAATTTATTTGATTGGACGCACGTAGGAGATATGCGAACAGTCAGTTATCCGATGATATGAGTGTTGACTCTGTTTGAGATGTGTACCAGTGACCTATTATGGATGGCTAATTACATGACCTTGTTTTTTGAATGATCTATGAATTCTTATGAGATGTAGGCCAGTTGTATTCTTTTCATACATAGATCAGGGTTAATATTTAATTATCTACAATTTGAGACATATGGTATATACATGAGAGTTTCTTTGTTTGGATTATTTCGCTCGACGTACTACGTCTCTTGTTGTAGATTTTTAAGTATTAATCTCATCAAGTTGTATGACATTATTACTTGGATGATTATTCTAATGCCTAGCAGCATGATCTTGTTACTTGGTTAATTTTCTTGGATTATTTGACTATTATATACTATTGGTGGATTTCATCTAGTTTTTACTATCTAGTTGTATGCTTCTATTTATTATTAATGTTTTTGCCTTGGTCATTCGACCGTTCCTATTCCTCCATTTTGGGATCTTATCGTGTGCCATGCACGCTGACGTACATCTATTTTCTTTGGTGTACGTCAGATTTAGGAGACGGACAGCCTTAGCTTGGAATCGTTCAGGAGCCAGAGGATTCGCAGTAGGAGTGCCTTGTAGACGGAGTAGAAGAACAACCTGAAGCGTAGTGGTTTTCTTCCATAGTAGTAGTTGGACAATAGATCTCTTTATCATATTTTTCTTTAATTTGATAATGGATTTCGAATTTTTAGCAGTACTTTTTTTATTATGGACTATGTATTTTTATTCCTAGTTGGACCGTTTTTGTAATAAGGGTATGTTTGACCCATATTTTTATGTCCGGGATGATTTACAATGGATGATATGTTTTTTTCTTATTCTGGATTGTCTTTATATTCTTCCGATTGTGATCGGGGGCCTGTGATTGAGATTTATGTATTTGATGCTTAGTGTATTGGATTGAGAAGAAAAAAAAAATATAGTGTATATTTCTTCTCAATCTAATACGTCACGGGCTTGTTCACGTCCTGATTCCCTAGTATTTTAGAAAGTGGGGCATGACAAGTTTTAGTGGAGGCCCATGCAGGTCACGGTCCCGGTCACGATCTCGAGTCCTCACTAGTAAGAATATAGTGGATAATCTAGATACATATCATATTTCATTCGTAAGACTATAATTAGCCCTTATCCTATCGTCTCGATAAATTATATCGTAGTTCCTATCTTATCACTTTTTGACTCCAGAACTTTCCACTATTTCTTATCTCGTAACTTTTCACTATTTCTTGTCTCGTCACTTCCTGACTACTCTCTCGTTCTATATCTCTGTCATTGGGTTTTCTCTTATTTTAATTCCGAGGACAGAATTTGTTTTAAGAGGGATAGAATGTAAGGATCATGAATTTTGATATTAGTTAAAATATTTTTCTAGTATTTTAAAATATTTAATTATGATTTATAAAAGAGTATTTATATTTTTCTCAAATATCTATAATTTTCTATGATTTAAAGTCTAAGTTTTATATTTATTTAAATGATTTAAATAATTTATAAATTTATTTAGTGCAGTAAAAGTTTTTGGAATTTATCATTTGTGTTACCAATACTATTACATATCATTTTGAATAATATATGGTATTATTATTATTATTACGTATATTTTCATATAATACGTTGTATCATTAATTACGTATTATTTGTATAATTTGTTGTATTATTTCTACTGTTACATATTACCTGTCGTATTAGTATAACTGGATTGTTTTACTGCGTATATAATTATCCCCAAATTATTAAATTTTAAATGTAAGTAAATATATTTTTATTATTAATTATTATTGTTTAATTTTACAATATGTGTATATTTTGACTATTTCGTATCAACTGTTGTATTAACACAACTGTAATTATTTTTAATTATAGCATAATTATCCCGTAATTATTTTTAATTTAAATAACAGTAATTTCTTTTTAATTAATTTTGTTTTAAAATAATATAACCTAATTAATATATATATATATATATATACTATATATTATATATTATATTATTATATATATATAATATATATATATATATATATATATAGATAATATATACATTTATTTTTTTTCTTCTCTCCTTCTTCATTTTCACGTAGCCGCCGCCACCATCATCATCTCTTTCTCTCTCTCCTCCACGTCATCCCCTTCCCACGCCGTCCTCTCTCTTTTCGTCGGATGAGCTCGCACCGCCCATCACCTCCCACGTCCAGACCCCGACGCCTTAAACTTCCGCCACGGCCCAAAGCTACGCCTCGCCCATCTCCCTCTCTTAGATCCACCTCCGCCCGTCTTGGCTAGCTCTTCGTCCTCACCTCTCGACCTCGCCACCCCAGCCTCCACCTCCGACCATCCACTCCCCCAAGCCGCCAGCCACCCGTCGCCGCTCGCTCCATAGCCTCCTCCACCCCGTCAGCCTCCCCTCCTCCAACAAGTGCAGCTCGATAGTCCACACACAGCAGCCCCTCAGCCCCTCTCGCCCGACGCTCTCCCCAGATTCGAGCCCACATCTATAGCCCCGCTGACCCTCAACCCCAGCGCCACTCCCTCATCCTCTACAACTCCATCAGCTGGGAGCCCGCCATACTCTTAACCCGACAGCCCCTTGTTGATTCGCCGAACTCCAGCAGCCACCCCGCGACGCAGTCATGCTACTCCTCCGCCATCACCCCATCCCCTCGAGCGCAACCCATCGCTGACGTCGCCGACAGCCGCAACAACCCCCGTCGATTCGTTCGACAAAACCCGAGGCAAGATCCCGCTTCCCTTGACTTGTATTTCCATTATTTTTATCAATTATTAATTAATCACATAGAATAGACTGCGATATGTTATAACCTGCGTGGGATTGTTGACAAAAGATACTATATGATATTGATTACTGTTGTAGTAATATTCATGAAGAGGAGTATAATATGTTTTTTTGAGCTGTATGTGATGAAAGGATATTTTGACAATTAGATTTTGATTAATTATGATATGTTTTTGGAAAAAAGAATATTTCTAAGGATTATTTTGAATCATTATAGTAATAAATAAGTTAAAAGAGTTATTTGGGAAAAAGGATTATTTTGAATTATTAAGAAATAAATTTTAAGGATTTTGTTTTGAAAAAAAGATTATTTTCAGAATTAATAAATTTATGATCATGACGATTGGAAATTGTGACATTCCATGTGTATTTATTTGATAGTTGTAGTTACATACTGCACTATTATAGTAGTCGTTCACGATTCTTGTTCATGATTTAATTACGTGATATGTCATGATTTTATTGCATAGAATTTGCTGCATTTATTATTCCATGTTGTGTTTGAGAGCTATTAGTAGTTCATGACTTAGTGACCTTGTGCGTCATGAATAGACCTTGTGACATGTGTGGGTGTGTTGACTGAGTTTAGGTGGTGAACCAGAGTTTTAGTGTGGAATACGACTGTAGCGTAGTGGTTTTCTTCCGTAGTAGTAGTTGGACAATAGATCTCTTTATCATATTTTTCTTTAATTTGATAATGGATTTCGTATTTTTACCAGTACTTTCATTTATTATGGACTATGTATTTTTATTCCTAGTTGGACCGTTTTTGTAAAAAGGGTATGTTTGACCCATATTTTTATGTCTGGGATGATTTATAATGGAAGATATGTTTATTTCTTATTCTAAATTGTCTTTATGTTCTTGCTATTGTGATCGGGGACCAGTGATTGAGATCTATGTATTTGACGTTTAGTGTATTGGATTGAGAAGAAAAGAAAAAAATAATAGTGTATATTTCTTCTCAATCTAATACGTCACGGGCTTGTTCACGTTCTGATTCCCCGGTATTTTGGAAAGTGGGGCGTGACATTAGGAATAAGAGTAATTGAGGTAGAGTTTGCAATCCCAAACAATTTACCAGTCTTAAAAAAGTCCTCTATAGCTAAGGTAATCTTATCCCTAATTATAGGCCATGCAACTTTGAAAAATGACATACTGTATCAATCAGGCCCTGGGGCTTTGTCTTCAGACAATGAGAATACGGTTGCCTTTATTTCATCTTTTGAAACTAGTTTCAACAACTCCTTGGCTTGAGAATCATTCAGGCATGGACCTGCTTTAATGATGTTAATGTCAGGTGGAAGAGTATTTGTTGCCTTGCCCATCAGATTTTTATAATATGATGCAAGCTCTTGCACAATTTCTTCACTATCTGTAATTCTATCTCCCCTGCTGTTGTAGAGTATTAGAACTCTATTATTGTGCCTTTTATACTTTGTTATAGCGTGAAATAGTTTGAGCTCCTATCACCATGCACATTCTAAGCAATTCTGGCCTTCTGTTTATAAAAAGACATTTCATAATTAAGAAGTTTGTTGTATGTGAGAATGCACTCTTTCTCATGTTTAATATATTCAGGATTGAGAGGGACTGATTGAAAATTCTCTGAGCATTTTCTAAGGCAATTTTTGCTCTTTGCACTTGTTCACTAATGTTGTAAAAATGTTTCTTGTTCGGATCATTTAACTCCTTTCTCAACATTTTGAGTTTTGTATATACTGAGTACATAGCATAACCTTTAATATGTGTTTGCTAATTTTTTGAAACAGTGGGTATGAAATTTGTATGCTTGGTCCACATTTTGAAAATTTTGAATGGCTTCTTTCCTTGTACCAAATATTCATATACTGATACTATAGCTGGAGAATGGTCTAAAACACTGGGGAGCATAAATTCCATATGGCTAGAGATACACTTATCAATCCATGCATAATTGACCAAGGCCCTATCCAGCCTACTCCAGATCCTTAAATTTGCGTCCTGTTTATTGTTCCAAGTATAAAAACACCCCTGAGTTTTCAAGTGACTGAGATTACAATCCTCAATGATATTTTTAAAATCTTTGGTGTCAGCCTCTGTTAGATTTATTCCACCAAGCTTTTCCTCATTATTCAGTAAGGTATTAAAGTCTCCACATATGATCCATGATACATTTCCAATATTCTGGGATATCTAATTAAGTTCTGCTCACAAATCTTCTCTAGCTTCCTGTTGGTAAAACACATACATTGCTGAAGTAATACATCTAATTTTACCATCCAATGAGTTCATAGAGCAAGTAATATGCTGGTCTGACAATTTGATCACCTGAATGTTGAAAAAATTTGCATCCCAGAGGATAAAAATTCCAGCTTTCTGAGATCCTCTAACATTTGACATCCATTTCTAGTTTTTAGCAATCCTCTTAGCAGTTACATCCAGCAGTGATTCCTTTATCTTGGTTTCAATGAGGGCTATAAAAGATAGATGATACTGTAGATGATAATTTTTCACCAGCTGCTGTTTAAGGGATTTGTTTAATCCCCTCACGTTCTAAAAAGATAAGTTCATAGGATGAGCCCCCCCATCAATTGCACAGGGGTCACATTTGTTATTTCCTCCATTTGATTTTCCTGGAAAAATTTTCCTTTCTTTGTTTCCTTGAACAAGTATCCAGTTTTCCCCATTATTAAGCTGTTAGCCATGCACAACATGCACAGGATCTTCACTGTCCATGTTTTGAACATTCAGCAAAATTTCTTTGCCTTTTGTTTCTTGAGAATTTGCGTGCTTTGTGTCTCCATTCCTCAAACCCTATATTGCACTGAAAGAATCCACAATATGTTCAAGCTGGCATACCACATCATTTCCTTGCCAATTTTTATTATTTTCCTGAGTTCGCACAACCTGCATAGGAGATGAATCCCCCAGGAGGAGATACATGCACAAGAGGTACATGTACAGAAGATACATGCACAGGAGATACCACTAATTTCACCCCAGATTCAGCAGAAGTTACGTGCACAGGAGGTACATGCACAGAAGATACAAGCACATGATCAATTTTCTACTTTGGTCTCCATCTCTGGACCTTCACCACTTATTGCAATATACAGTTTCATGACCCACCATTTTACAAGTTTCACACCATCTTGGCTTTAATTCATAATACACCTTCTGTAGAAAATTTTTCCCATTTGGCCCCTGAATATGAATCTCATCAAGGAGAGAAGAGGGCATTGTGACTTCAACCAACACTCTTGCATATGCTAGCCTTTGTCTATTTTCTATAAGCTTATCTATAGCAATGTGCTTACCATAAGACTGGCTTTTGCTAATACTCCTTGCATTCCACAAGTTAAATCTCAATCCTGGCAAGTGTATCCACACAGGGTAGACACAAATCCTTTTTTTTCCTAGCTCATCATCAATAGACCAATGCTTCAAGAGGAGAGGTCTGGAACCAAGAAACCATAAACCATTCTCCAGTATGGTACTCATATCTTCCAAAGATTTGAACTTGGATAGGAAAAGTCTAGGTTTTAGAAGACAGACTTCTGGTACTGCTAAGTTTCCCCATACTTTCATCACATAATTTTTCATAGCTTTGTATTTTACATTTAATCCCAAGACCTGTCAAATAAGAGAAAACTTCCAGATGGAACCACCTTCATTCCACTCATCTTCATCAAAATTTACCGAATCACCAACATCAAGTTGAACATAATTAAGATTAAAACTATTTCCAGGTTTTCTATTATCTGCAAAAAAGCTCACCCACCTTTTTTTTATTGATATCAGGATCTGGAACAAGCACTTCTCTAGAATTTTCATTAGAATTCTCTAGCAATTGTAAACTATTCCTCCTTTTTCATTTGATTTTACAAGTGGCGGAAAATCTTTCTCCCCTCCAAGAAATCCAGTTTTATCATTACTTTGAGGTGAAAACTCAATTGGATCAGCGATTTTTCCATCCAGATTCAAAGGTATAGTATTTTCATTTGAAATCAAAGAAGAATCCAAAATCAAGGAAGAATCATTGTTATGAGTATTTTCATTGTTATGAGTATTCTTTGATGAAAAGTTTGATAAAATTCCAAATCAAGATCATCAACCCAAGAAATCCGAGACGAGCTACCAGAGATCGAGGACTTACAAAGATTTCGTGATTGAATTCCGTTCTTTTCAAGAATCCAAAATCAAGGAAGAATCATTGTTATGAGTATTTTCATTGTTATGAGTATTCTTTGATGAAAAGTTTGATAAAAATTCCAAATCAAGATCATCAACCCAAGAAATCCGAGACGAGCTACCAGAGATCGAGGACTTACAGAGATTTTGTGATTGAATTCCGTTCTTGTCAAGAATCCTCTGAGATTGATGAGAATCTACCAAGAATTTGTTTGAATTGAGAATATCCTCCATCAGTAACTTCTTCTTCTCTCCCCTTGGTCCCGTTGATCGCATCACCTTGAGCTCAAAATCTTCATCACCTTCAGCCAAACTCGTACCTGATTGATCACCAGATGATTGCAAACAAGAATTTGCAGCCCTCAATCCTAAATTTAGGATCTTCGTACCATTGTTTTTCTTCTCTCTTGCCATTTAAAACCCGACGGGGGCGCAGGTTAGCGGGAAAAAAATCACCCGCTAACGTGCACCATGAAAAAAACGCCCATTAGCTTTTTTAATAAAGGGTGTTAGAGTTGCATACACAAACAAGTAACTTTTTGGTTGAAGAGTGAAGGTATCTCTCATTGAGTATCATGAAAGGGAAAGATCACCTAGATAAGACAAACTTTATGATCGTAAAAAATGTAAAACTATTAAGCAAAAGGGAAATTGGTGAAGATACTTTCTCTGCTAACAATCAATCAAGAAAACATCCTCTGAAAGAAGTGCATTGCTGTAAACTGTGGTAAACGTTAAAATGTAGCGTGGACAATCTTACTTTGATAAGCTACTAAATAAGCTATCTTCTTGATTTTCATCATAGTACACAATGCCATGTTTGCCATGCACAACTCCTGAAGGAGCACGTACAATTTTTCCTGCAGTTCAGTGAGCCTTAAGCTTTAGTCATTTATATTATGTTAGTCTAAGGTGTAGACCCAAAGTTCGAGACAAGAGCTGGAATAAAAAAAGATGAGAAAACGATCAGAAAGATCCACGGTCGACCGATCCGATCGACCGCGAACGTGCACAGGAGCTGGGAGAGCTTGGATCAGGTCACGGTCGACCGGGGCGGTCGACCGCCAAAACCCTGTAGGAAAACTGCTCTCGGGTTTTGCAATCGGTCGACCGCGTCGGTCGACCGCGAGACCATCGGTCGACCGCGTCGGTCGACCGCGCGTATTTTTGGCAGGTTCCTGTTCTGTTTAGGAATCTGTTTCAATCAGGATTCTATATATATACCCCAAACGTTTTAGGGTTTGTACAACATCAAAAAGAGAGCTTTTTGACTGCAAAGAGAGAGAATCTCAGAGAGATTAATCTCTTGTTTGAGAGCTTGTATTTTCTTCTTCAATTAATCAAAGAAATTGTGTGGTGTGGCTCCCGAGGACGTAGGCACGTTGCCGAACCTCGTTAAATCTGTGTGTTCATCTCCTTTACTATTTTTTGCAAGTTAGATCTTTATCTGTGGTTTTATTCCTACTTTCAACACAAGGTCCGAAAGGGCAAGGATTCGATTGATTGTTTCGAATCCCCAACAACTAGTATCAGAGCTTCATTCAGCAATTTGTGTGAAAGCCATGGCAGAGGAAAACAAATCAAAGATTGAGAAGTTCGATGGATCGAATTTCGCCTACTGGAAGTTGCAGATGGAGGACTATCTGTACCAGAAGGACTTGTATTGCCCGTTGATGGGCAAGGAAAAGGGAAAGAAGAAAGAGGAGTCAAATGGTGATTAGGAGGTACTGGATAGGAAGGCTCTAGGATAAATCTGGTTGTCGCTCGTCAAATCAGTAGCCTACAATATTCTGAAGGAGAAGATGACGGTGGGGCTTATGGAAGCGCTCGCGAAGATGTACGAGCAACCGTCGGCAGCAAACAAGGTGCATCTAGTCAAAACTCTTTTCAACCTCAAGATGGCAGAAGGACGGTCCTTCATGATGCACCTCAGCGAGTTCAACATGATTGTTGATCAACTTATCTCCGTGGACATCACGTTCGATGACGAAGTGAAGGCCCTTCTACTACTATCGCAGTTGCCGGATAGTTGGGCAGGTTGTGTGACGGCAATCAGTAATTCGGCGAGGAAAGAGAAGTTGAAGCTGAATGAGGTTGTTAGCATGATTCTATCCGAGGAGGTTAGAAGGAAATTGTCCGAATCAGAAGGTTCAGGTTCAGCCCTAAATTTCGAGCAGAGAGGCAGAAGCCAGAAGAAAGGGAACCAGAACAGGAATCGGTCGAAATCAGTGAAGAAGAGGCCGAACTCGAAGGTTAGGTCTATCAAAGGGAAGTGTTGGAACTGCGGCCAGGAGGGCCATATGTCTTCGGTCTGTAAAGCACCAAAGAAGGATACGGGTGAGCAGGAGGCTCATATCGTGTATGATGCCTTGATCCTTGCTATGGATAGCGATTCTGATTCTTGGGTCATCGACTCATGAGCTTCTTTCCACACCACTGCTAATAGGAAACTACTTTCAGAACTATGTAGCAGGGAACTTTGGTAAAGTATACTTGGGGGACAATGAACCTTACAATATTGTTGGAAAGGGCGACGTTCAGATACAGATAAGGGCTCTAAGTGGAATTTGAAGAACGTGAGACACGTGCCGAAGCTGAAGAGGAATCTTGTTTCGGTGGGACAACTTGGAGCAGAAAGCTACGTTTCAACATTCACCGGGGATTCGTGGAGAATCTCCAACGGTACGATGGTTGTTGCCCAAGTCAATAAAACGGGAACTCTCTACCTCACTTCACATGCGAGTGACACCCTCGCAATTGCAGCTGGCAAGGAGAGTACAGATCTGTGGCACAATAGGCTGGGACACATGAGAGAGAAGGGGATGAAAATCCTACATTCACAAGGAAAGCTAACCGGGATCGACGCCGTGGAAGTCGGGGTTTGTGAAGACTGCATCTTTGGGAAGCAGAAGAGGGTTAGTTTCCAGAAGGGTGGAAGGCCACCTAAGGCTCAGAAGCTAGAGTTAATTCATATAGATGTATGAGGCCCAGCCAGTGTGTCTTCTTTTGGCGGTTCGAGATACTACGTCAACTTTATCGACGATCACTCGAGGAAGGTATTGGTTTACTTCATGAAGCACAAGTCAGAGGTGTTCGAAATCTTCAAGAAGTGGAAGGCCATGGTCGAGAACGAGACAGATCTGAAGGTGAAGTGCTTGAGATCAGATAATGGTGGAGAATACGAGCTAGAGGAGTTCAAGAGACTCTGTGCTACGAATGAGATTCACTTAGAGAGGACTACTCCAGGGACACCGCAGCAGAACGGCATTGCAGAGAGGATGAACAGGACCTTGACAGAGCGTGCGCGGAGCATGCAATTACATGCAGGTCTGCCTAAGACATTTTGGGCGGATGCGGTGCATACGGCAGCATACCTTATTAATCACGGGCCATCAGTTCCATTAGATTTTGGGATTCCAGAGGAGGTTTGGAGTGGAAAGAAGATAAATCTCTCACACTTGCGGGTATTTGGTTGTGTGGCTTATGTTCATATCAGTGACCATGTCAGGGACAAGCTAGAAGCTAAGTCACAGAAGTGCACATTCATTGGATACGGCATTGATGAGTTCGGGTATCGCCTTTGGGATGAAAAGAATAGGAAGATCATCAGGAGCCGGGATGTGATATTCAATGAGGAAGTGATGTACAAAGACAGGGACAATGCCAAAGATAACCAAAGCAGTGGGAGCAGCACTACGGATACAGGCGGATCCGAGTACATGGATATAGAGGAACTTCCAGATAGGGGTGATGATGTTTGTTCTGACCGTAGAACGGAGGAGACTCCAGGTGCAGAAGAAACTACCCAGGGTGTGGAGCTTAGGAGGTCATCCAGGGTAGTTGACAGATAGCGGTGAGCCGTAAAGCTATGAAGAGGCAATGCAAGTGAGTGAATCTCAGCAGTGGGAGCATGCGATGCAGGAGGAGATGGATTCTCTACTCACTAATGAGACATGAGAGTTAGCCCAGCTACCTGCGCAGAAGAAAGCCTTGCACAATAAATGGGTCTACCGGGTTAAGCAAGAGAGTGATGGAAGCAAGAGTTCAAGGCCAGATTAGTAGTGAAAGTGTTTCAACAACGGGAAGGAGTAGACTACACGGAGATATTTTCCCCTGTTGTGAAACTCACAACCATCAGAGTGGTGCTGAGTTTGGTGGCTGCAGAAGACCTCTTCCTTGAGCAGTTAGATATGAAAACTGCCTTTCTTCATGGTGACTTGGATGAAAAAATCTACATGAAGCAGTCTGTTGGTTTCATTGAAGAAGAAAAGGAAGAGATGGTGTGCAAGCTCAAGAAGAGCTTATATGGTTTGAAACAGGCTCCGAGATAGTGGTATAAGAAGTTTGATAGCTTCATGCAGAACAATGGCTACAGAAGATGCAATTCGGATCATTGCTGTTATTTCAAAAGGTTCGAGTCCAGCTTCATTATTTTATTATTATATGTTGATGACATGTTGGTAGCAGGACCGTGTTTAGAAGAGATAAACAGTTTGAAGAGGCAGCTAGCAAAGGAATTTGCAATGAAGGATTTGGGTGCAGCGAAGCAGATTCTAGGGATGTGAATCAGTAGGGATGAAGCTGAAGGGACATTAAGATTGAGCCAAGCTGAATACATTGAGAAGGTACTTCAGAGGTTCAACATGCAAAATGCTAAAGTTGTTAGCACACCCTTCGAAGTCAGTTCAAGCTATCTGAGGAGCAATCGCCTAAAACAGATGCAGATAGAGAGCATATGAGCAGGCTGCCATATTCTTCAGCCATTGAGAGTCTCATGTACGCGATGGTTTGCACGAGGCCGGACATCGCCCATGCAGTGGGAGTTATGAGCAGATTTGCAAGCAATCCAGGGAAGCAGCATTGGGAGGCCGTGAAGTGGATAATGCGGTACTTGAGAGGGAAAACAAACAAACCACTATGTTTCAGGAGGAAGGAATTGGTACTGCAAGGATACGTTGATGCGGACTTTGCCGGTGATCATGATACGAAGCGAAGCACCACGGAGTATGTTTATACCTTAGCGTCGACAGCAGTGAGCTGGGTCTCACGTCTGCAGAAGATTGTGACTTTATC
>NC_033799.1:45346540-45400902 GCF_001876935.1 Asparagus officinalis
AAATGGGGGAAAGGAAGCGAGGCGGGAGGGAGTATGAAGGGATGAAGGACCTCGGGAAAGCAAAATTTCAAGTTTGCCTGATGTTCTTATTTGTAGGAGGTTGAGAGAGACACGCGAATATTCCGGGGCCACGATTATCCAAGGAGAGATGGATACAAAATCCGGCCATACCACAGCAAAGTTTCACCTAATTAACTTCACAACTATTCGATGGGAAAAACAAGAGGGTTCGACAGTAATGGAAACCACTAGCCAATACTTGGTTTATTGATCAAGTCTACCACGTTGGCGTGTAATCTCAATGGCAATCGAGGCCTTTGATTGGTACTGGTCCATTGTCGTTGGCAAGACAACAAGAAAGACAAGAACAAAGCAAGCATAAAGAAAACACACCTTCGCGGACCTGTACTTCGATTGATACGCGAGCTGGTCGGTCAAGCGCTAAGAAGCACAATATTCTAGGAGATGACAAGGAGCACATTACCGTCGGCAATTTCTTTGGATGATGACATTGAGGTATCAATGCAGGACGCATCTTGAGGAGGACAGAAAAGACGAAGAGACGATCGACAACAAATTTCGTCATTTATGAAATAATAATGGCGATGAATTGCCGAAGATTAGGTCAAAGAGGAATTCATCCTCAACAAACACGACTATCAGAATCACAACATGTCTCATCGATAATGCAACACTGGAAGAATATGGGAGTAACACCAGTCCAAAAAGACTTCAAGAAGAGGATGAAGGGTGCACGAAGTAGCAGCTGAACGCAATTCCCTACTGGAAGGAAGACAAGCCGTAAGAAGACGTAACCGAAGGCTAACGTCGTAATCCAAACTCAACTTCGCCTCCCGTTGATAAGGGGAGCACCCAACAGCAGCTGATTGATGTTTAATCAAGAGCGTGCAATAAGTAGCAAACCCAGAGACAGTAAAATAGAAAAGGAAAGACAAAGAAGAAAGACGAAGGACTCTGAATTAACTGAGACTACTAAAAAAGAGTACTCCTTCAAGACGAAGACGGTTCCAACCCATATATTTTCAATCCCATCACTTGAACAAAACAAGATCAAAGCCGCCGCACTATCAAACAAATCAGGAGAGAGCTGATAAAACTTTGATCCAAAGTACTAAGGTGTACCACAGAAGAAATCCTCATCCCATCCAAGATTATGCATCACTCTTATATGAAAATAGTAATGCCAAGCTTGTTAAAGCTGGCGTCACTATGCTAAAGAATAACTAAGAATAAGGACTACCAAAGAGATACGAGTAAATAAACTGGCTTGCTTAGTTTTCTAACAGGTACATAAGATTAAACTGGGCATCTCCATGCATAGCGTCCAAATAGGTATAGTGAAGTCTAAAGCTGTTTCTACACCTTGAATAGGAAAGTTCCTAGAGAAATTTTTTTTAAGGATAACCTAAGTCAGAGCGACTAGTTTAGTAATTAGGAAGGCCTCAGAACTGGGGGATGGATACTTCATGTAAAGCGGGAATTCCAAAGAAAGAATGGCTATATGTTGTATTCTTAGGAAAAACCTGGTCATTAATAGAAAATAAGTGATTGAATAAGACTCCTACTTGGACCTGAATGCCTTCCAGAGTGGAAACACATCCAATTCTGGGATCAATTTAACCAGAATTTTTCAAAGGGCACTCTTTTACTGAGATGAATTTTATCACTATCGTTGATCAATTTGCCTAAAAAAAAACTCGCGCCCACTGGAAATTTTTTAGATTGATTCAGCAATCTCTACACAACAAATCCCTTAGGTGATAGCAATAATTGACAGGTAGGGGTCCGCATGAAAATTCTTCTGGTTCAAATCCACTCGACCTCAAAGAATCGCGTGTCTGTGCCACTCACCACTTCGCATTGTTAGATCTAGATTAGTAATACTGGAATTAGTAACTGCTATATACTTATTAAATCAAAACCCCTTCTGGTTAAGAAATCATTATCAACTGACACACAAGAACCTCTAACCTAGAGTGATTGTACAATTCAATACTCCACTATAATTTATACGTGCACACTCCACTACTGTTTATCTTGGTCAAATAACCTTCCTAAAGTTAGGACGCACAAACCAAAATCTTCTCGATCTTCCATGAACGAGAGTCCATTATTAAATATAAGCGATGCAAACTTTTCCTACAGTTAGAGGAGTCATCTAAAACCTCCGCACTTTAGTCAAACGCTTCCTATATTAGGAGCTAAAACGCAGTAATTCACGTCTCGATAAAAAACGAGAAAACTCACTTTAGTTATGGTAATAAACCTTCTGACAGTTAGGGATTAATAGAATCTTCCTAATTCTCAAGTGAGGAGATCCCACTTTGAAATATTCTTTCCAACTGAAGATAAGAATACTAATTTAACCATCTCCAGTATCGGTTCGTCTTGCCCCAAGAGAAGACAACCATGCTTTTTTAAATCGACTGTAATCCGTTGCCTTAAACCGTGGAATTTTTATCCCAAGCCAAGTAGGATAAGATAAACGCTAATACGCATTGCCAGTTTTGTCCAATTTCACTCGAGTGAAAAGACCCAGAATTCATCTCTAGAGGATCTTATCCGGAAACCTAAGTAGGGATAAAAGTCAGACTGACCCTAACACCGTGTTGGCGGTAAGTTTTTTAAAGCCTAAAAAAAGGAATAAAAGCCCACATATTCGATATTATGACAGGTTGTTATATAAACGCAAAAATTCGTTGGCCTTATATGTGAGAATTTTCCCGAATCCTAAAATAGGAATAATTAGCCGCCTAACACACCTGCCGGTTTATTCTTTTTCTCGCAAGTGAAAAAAAAAGCCAGAATCTAAAGCAATGGGGACTTGTATCCCGGAAGAGCCATTAGTAAGAATAAGTCACGCCTAACATGCGTTGCTAGGTAAGTCTATTCCTGTGAGAAAGACGAAGTCTACGTATTCATATTCTTAGCACTAAGCGAGAGTAACTCTTTTAGCATAACATTAATAATGGAACGGGCTTAAATAATAGTATGTAGCGGCCGCGACTAAAACGGTAGTCGGTAATGGCTTATGGCAAATCGTTGATGGCTGAGGATTTGCCAAAAATCGTAAAAAATTTCAAGAGTCATTTGACAAGCAGACAGCGTACAGATTCAATTAGTAGTCCCATTATCTTGAGCATCCAAACAACCTCTAGAATAAAAATCCATGACATGCAGATGAATCAGCATTGACAGTTGGTCAGCAACCGGAACAGTTGAACCGTCATCTCGCAATGCTTTAATAGCTTAAAGACTGTTTAGACTCTAGTAAACGTAGGAGTATAAACTGTGTTAGATAGTCCGGAACAACCGTGTTTATAGGCAAAAGTTAAAGCGGTCAGCACGCATTACAGTATAGGTCGATGCCGGTCAACGCATGCGACAATTTCACCGAAATAAGGCTAAGAAAAATCTAGAATCAACGGATGATTCTGGAAGATTTAATGAGAGAGATGAAATTCCTGACAAAGATGATCAGTTCAAATAACGTCAAATGAGCCGAGAGAAAGTTTAGAGACTTAAGCATGCACTTCAGTTCAATGATTTAGTAAACAGTTAGAATAAACGGCAGCACCACCAGAAAATTACATCCGTATTCAAATAAACAATACTGAAATAGACTTGTTTTGTAGAAATCTGAAATGTAAAAAGGACAAAGAAAAGAAAATTTGACTTGTATTACTCTCCAAAATGGATTACAATTTGGATTGAGTTAAAAGAGAAGAAAATCTTGATTCTCTCCTTTTGTTTAAGAGACTGGGTTCCTTCTTGGTAGCGATGGAGTGACTTCCTCCTCGATTGATCGCGTCGAACTTGCTCTCCGTTGATGATCCCCGACCGTCCTTCTTCACTGAATAACTGAAGTGTTTGAATGACTTCGGTTTAGAACTCTGACGAGTGTTGAAGGAACTCTGAACGAGTAAGAACTCTGATAAGAGTTGTGAAAACCGAAATGTCTTGGTTTGATTGTGATCAACTTGCGTTGGGCAAGCTAATTAGAAGCTCTGTAACGAGTTTAAGAACTCAGAATGAGTTAAAAAATTCTGGTAACACAAGTTGTTGAAGAACCGAAAATCGTTAATTGCCAAGTGGATGATACCTTTGATGAGGATTCCTTCGGGATTTGATTAACTGATCAACGATAAGTTAATCAATCCCGAAGGATCTTATCATCAAAGGTATCATCCACTTGGCAATAACCGAATTTTCGTTCCAACAACTTTGTTAGCAGAGTTTTAACTCATTCTGAGTTCTTAAACTCGTTAAGAGTCTTAATTAAGCTTGCAACGCAAGTGTAATCACATCGAAAGCGCAGACATCCGGTTTCAAACAACTGCTATCAGCAGTCTTAACTCGTTCAAGTTCTTCAACACTCGTCAAGAGTTCTAAAACCGAAGTCATCAAACACTTCAGTTATTCCAGTGAAGAAAGGACGGCTCGGATGCATCAACGGAGAGCAGTTCGATCGCGCAGTCAATCGAAGGAAGCACTCCTCGCTACCAATGAAAGAACCCAGTCTAACAAAAGGAGAGATCAAAATCCATTCTCTTCTCTTTGTAATCGGAATTCAAATTGTAATCGATTTTGAGAGAATACAAGTCAAATTTTCTTTCTTTGTCTTTTTACATCAAATTTCCTACAAACAAGTCTATTCAGTATTTTATTGAATAGATGATATTTTCTGGTGCTGCGTTTATCGTCTAACTGTTTACTAAAATCTTGAACTGAAGTTGATGCTTAAGTTTCTAAACTTAGCTCTTGTCATTGAGTTGACTTTGAACTGATCATCTTTGTCAGGAATTCTCATATGAATGTGATTAAACTTCCCAGAATCATCCGTTGATCTAGAATTTTTCTTAGCCTTATTTCGGTGAAATTGTCGATGCGTTGACCGGCATCGACCCTTACTGTAATGCGCTGACCGGCTTTAACTTTTGCTATAACACGTTGTTCGGTATTAACACAGTTTATACTCCTACGTTTACTAGAGTCTAAACAGTTTAAGCTATTAAAGCATTGGAGCATGACGGTTCCAACTGTTGGGGTTGCATGACCAACTGTCAATGCTGATTCATCTGCATGTATGGATCTTATTCTGAGGTTGTTGGATGCTCAAGTAATGAGACTAACTAATGAATCTGGTGTGTCAATGACTCTTGAATTTTTACGATTTTTGGCAAATCCTCAGCCATCAACGGATTTGATAAGCCATTACCGACTACCGTTTTAGTCGGGCTACATACTAATTATTTAAGCCCGTTCCATATGTAATGTTATGCTAAAAGAGTTAACTCTCGTAGTGCTAAGATATTGAATACGTAGACTTCGTCTTTCTCACAGGAATAGACTACCTAGCAACGCATGTTAGGCGCTGACTTATTCTTACTAAGGCTTCGGGATAAAAGTCCCCATGCTTAGATTCTGGTGTTTTTTTCACTTGGAGAAAGAATAAACCGGCAGCGCGTGTTAGGCGCTAACTTATTCCTATTTAGGATTCGGGATAAAATTCTCCGCACATATAAGGCACGAATTTTTGGTGTTATGAATAACAACCTGTCATAATATCGAATATGTGGGCTTTTATCCTTTTTTTAGGTTAAAAACTAACCGGCAACACGTGTTAGGCGTTGACTTATCCCTACTTAGGCTTCGGGATAAAATTCCCTAGAGATGAATTCTGGTGTCTTTTTCACTCGGTGAAAGACAAAACTGGCAATGCGTATTAAGCGTTAACTTATCCCTACTTAGGCTTCGGGATAAAATTCTCCACGCGTGTAAGGCACGGATTACAGGAGTTTAAAAAAAGCGGTGTCTTCTCTTGGGGCAAAGACGAACCCGATACTGGAGAGGAAAAATTTTATATTCTATCTTCAGTTGGAAAGGAAATTCAAAGTGGGATCTCCACTCTGAGAATTAGGAAGATTCGGATAATCCTAACTGTCAGAAGGTTTGATTACCAAACTAAAGGTGAGTTTCTCGTTTATCGAGAGTGAATTACGGTTTTAGCCCTAACTATAGGAAGGTTTGACTAAGTGGGAGGTTTTAGATGACCCTAACTGTAGGAAAGTTTGATCGCTATATTTAAAAATGGACCTCTCGTTCATGGAAGGAATCGAGAAGAGATTTTGGTTGTGGTCCTAACTGTAGGAAGGTTTGACCAAGATAAACAGTGGGAGTGGGAGTATAAATTATAGTGGGAGTATTGACTTGTACAAATCACTCAGTAGAGGTTCTTGGTGTCAAGTGATAAGGACTTAACACGAAGGGGTTTGATAATTATCAAAGATTAGCAGACTAAAATTCCAAGTATTATATCTAGACTCTAACAATGGGAGTGGTGAGTGCACAGACACAGCGAGAGGTCGAGTGGATTGAACCAGGAAGAATTTTAGTGGACCCACCGTCAATTAATTTGATCAGTAAGGGATTTTGTGGTAGAGGATTGTGAATCAAATCTAAAAAAAATACCAGTGGGAGTTTTTTTTAGGGAAGATTGATCCAACGAAGTGATAAAATCTCATCTCAGTAAAAGAGTGCTTGAAAATTGGTAAAATTGATCCCAGCAATTGGATGTGTTTCACTCTTGGAAGCATTCAGAGTCCAAGTAGGAGTTTCTTATTCATCACTTTTTTATAATGACCAGGTTATCCCTAAGAATACAACATATAGCATTCTTCTTGGAACTTCCCGTTACATGAAGTATCCACCCCCAGTTTCTGGGCCTAATACTAAACTAAGTTGCATGATTAGGTTATCCTTAAAAAAAATTCTCTAGGAACTTTCCATTCAAGGGTAGAAAACAGTTTAGACTCATATACCTATTGGAGTATGCAGGGAGCAGTTTAACCTTATGCACCTGTTAGAAAAATAAGAAGCAGTTTATACTCGTATACTCTTTGGAGTCCTTATTCAGCTTATTTTAGCATTAGGACGCCAGCTTTAACCAAGGCTTGGATACTATTTTTAAGAGTGAAGCAAATCTTGGTGGGATGAAGGATCCTTCTGTGGTACACACAGTACTTTGGATCCAAAGTATTATCAGCTCTCTCCTGATTTGTGATAGGCGGGAGCTTGATCTTGTTTTTTTCAAGGAGGGATTGAAAAATGGCTGGAACGTCTTCGTCCTTGAAGGAGTACTCTTTTTAGAGTCTCAGATCCAGAGTCCTTCGTTGTCTCTGGGTTTGCTATTATGACGCCTGATTAACATCAACAGCTGCTGTGGGTGCCTTCCCCTTATCACGGGAGGCGAAGTTTGAGTTTGGAGGGTTAGCCGTCGGTTAGCTTCTCTCGGCTTTCTTCCTTCAGAGGAAGCGTTCAGCCTGCTCTTCGTGCACCTTCAGCTCTTTTGAAGTCTTGGACGGTGTTACTCCCATAACTTCCAGGATATCGATGGACATGTTGTTATGATAGGTTTGGAGGATGAATTCCTCTTTGACCGAATCTCGGCAATTCATCGCCTTATTTCATAAACGCTTGACGAAATTGTCGATCGTCTCTTCGTCTTTCTGTTTCTCCTCAAAGAGCGTCCTGATTGATACCTCAATGTCATCATCAAAGAAATTGCCGAGGAATGTGCTTTTGATATCGTCCTAGATATTGATGCTTCTAGGCTTGAGACAGCGGTACCAATCGAAGACAGGCCCGCGAAGGGTGCCAACGAATGACCAGACCATCAAAGGCTCATTGCCAGAGATTACACCCAAGTGAGACTTGAAATAAACCAAGTATTGAGTGGGTGAACCTCTCCCATCGAATAGTGTGAAGTTAATTAGGGTGAACTTTGCCGGGTAGGGGATTGAATCCCACTCTCTTGGATATGGGCACGGAATATTGGTCTTCTTCACCTCCTAAATAGACATCAAGGCATTGATTTTGCTTTCGAGGTCCTTCATCTTCTTATCCTCGCTCGTATCTTTCCTTGGTCGATTTCGAGGAGGAACATCATGACCACCCCTGGTATTGTCATCATCGATGGGACTACCCCCAGCATCGTTATCTTTAGTAAGACCACCTTGAGTGTTTTGGTCAACGGGAGGGTTATCTGCATTAAGGTGTTCGTCCATGTCTTAATCACCACCTGCTTGATAGGCATTGTTGTGATGACTAGATTCACTGATTTGACCTAACAAAACTTGGATCTGTCGGTCATGCTCTTCCTTCATTCGCAACATAGCCATTTCTATTTTGAACTTGAAGTTCTCCTTCTGCTTAGCCAATGTATCTTTAAGAATCTTGGTCATTTGCTTGGTGTTGATTATAAATGCCTCGCGGGATTATCCTGGGCTGGACATCGTATTGTTAGAAGTGACTGCAGAGTTGGCATCTGATGCTTCATCATCCGAGGATAATCCTCTATTCATCCTCCGATAGTCCTTACGTCTAATAGTCCCTACACTGAGCTGAGTTAGACGATGCGATATGAGGGGTTCAAAATTAGAAGGTCGAGTTGACTTTCCCTTATCAGTCATATTAATTATGACTTTTGGAAGTTCGTCATCTTGAACGGCTGATTGTTTCTTATGAAAATGCCTTGGCTTGGTTTTCGACACTTCAGAGGAAAGCCTTTGGAATACAGAGACCCTCTGTAAAGAGGTCTTAGGGTAGCTACACACTGATAATATTGCCCTGATAAGTTTGGCACACGGACAATGAAAATCCGTCTCCCGGGTATCTCTCTTTCGAGATCTGTTTGTACCCCTAACCCGATAGTATAACTCATCGACATGATTACCGGAGCAACCTATCGTGTATTGGCATAACTTCCCAAGTATAACATTGTCGTCAAATGAACACATTTCCTTTTTAGGTTTTGATGCTTTGTTGGTGTTCTCAAGAATCAGACATTTAGAGCCACGCCTTCGTGAGCACGGGATCTCAATAGGCTCTTGGACAATGAAACACAGTCCAAGGCGGTCAGGTAAAGGGGTTTTTCCATTATAGGAAGCTTTCAAATTGTTGTGAGGGCATGTGCGACCCCCAGCTCAATGAGTTACTCGGGGTTGGTATATCGGGCCCAAGCGTTCTTTGACTAGGGATTTACCTTGATCCTCGTGCAAAAGAACAAGGCTATCCGCCATTACTTTCTAGCCTATGGATAAGTCCACACTGTCGTGGGGCTTGACCGAAGGTGCAGGATCGATTGGAGCGGAGACGGAACTCGACGAATCCAGAAAAATGGGCGCGGGGGAATGTCTGGCTCGGCCCTACTGTGGGTCACCTTGGGGTGACTCATGTTTTTCGATCTTTTTGGCCGTTGTTTTGAGCTTCAGCCTTTAGACTTGGCGTGGTTTTACTGGTTCCTTAGCCACCTCTTGCTTCTGCAACTCTCGGGCCTTCTGCACAAGAATTCACACACGCGCAAGGAGTGCGTGGCGCTTTTGGATGCGCTCCTCAAGGGTTAAACGGGTCCTTTTGACTTGGATCTATTTGTTTGTTGCTGGTTTGGAGGAGGGGCCGTTTGCTCGCTATTGAGACACT
This sequence comes from Asparagus officinalis, assembly GCF_001876935.1. Lineage (NCBI taxonomy): Eukaryota > Viridiplantae > Streptophyta > Magnoliopsida > Asparagales > Asparagaceae > Asparagus > Asparagus officinalis. The sequence continues at coordinate 45,356,042 of NC_033799.1, forward strand.
CAATGCTCCTTGAATTTCAGATTCGCTTCGTAACGGATCCCGTCTACAGGCTCCAAAGCCTTGACAAATTGACGCGTGAGGCGTTGGCACTGTCTTTGGCGTGCTCGCTTCGATAAAGTGGGCGCACCTCCAGCGGCTATCTCCTTGATTGAGGAGGAGTCAGATATACAAATCCGGCCTCGTTGGAGGTCGGAGGGGCATTGCAAGGTGAGATTGCCATAGCAACGGGGGCCTTGATCTTTCTGCGCTTACGAGGGGCAGAGGATCTGGAGAAGGAGGATGATAAATATTCCTCGAATTTCTGTTGGTCGAACTCATACTCGACCTCTTCGTCAACTGGGATCTGGATCCCTGGTTGCGGCACTACAGCTTCGGCGGAGAAGCTGTTGGCTCCCACTGTGGTCATTAGCGTGTTTGGTTTAGAAATTGCTATTTTCATTGTCTTGAATCTATTACAACTTCAGTCATTGTAATAAACACAAATAAATAAAAAGTTTATCTTTTTATAAGATCCAAACAACACACAACAGTAGTTTATCTCTTGTTGCTTGCGTGGGATATTTTCATATGCTGGGATTTATCCGTAGACTGCCACGGATCAGATCCGGTTGATCGAAAGGCTAGAAATTTGTTGCTTCACCAAGGAAACAAGAACATAAGTGATAATCTCGACCAAACGAGATTATGACTCTTCTCGAGATCAAGTCCAATCCTGATCTCAAGGAATTAGTGAACGAGGCTTCAGATCTCTCGAAATCCACTCTTTATGCATAGGAAATCGCCAATATCTGCTATACTTCACTAAAATTCGTGGCTCTTGGCTCTACAATTCGGCAGCACCTCCTCCTCTTTGATTAAAATGTACCCCCGTGAAAGAAGGCCCTAGACTTGTATTTATAGGGTTTCGGATGCAGGATATTTGGATAAGAACAAAGGATTTGGCCCTATCTTCAGTTGACAACGGTCTAACCATGTTTAGAGATAATATCAAGGTAGTTGGGATGCTTTGGAATGAATAAATTCCAAGAAAATAGCAAAAAATACGTTTGAAACGTTTCGGGTGCGAGTCACCCTAAGGTGGCTCGGCTTGGGCCGAGTCACCTTAGAGTGGCTCGGCCTTGGTCGAGTCACCTTAGGGTGACTCGGCTTTGGCCGAGTCGCCTAGGCATGGCCGAGTCGTTTTGATGCGGCTCGGCCACCAGGGTCTTCCGGACTTGTATTTTTCTCTGACGTTTTGCATATCTTGTCGTTTCATTGACTTGAACGCTTCGCTGACTAGCTTCATGCTCTCGTTAGCTTCTTTACGGCTTTTAGTGATCCCGTTTGACTCAAATGATGATATTCATTGTCTTCTCTTCATCTTGAGCTGTGTACGAACATCTATAGGTATTTTTAGACGCCTACACTTCTAGCTTAATATAAGTTTCATACCTAAAAGATCGACTTCGATCTTACCCACCATGCCACTCTAAGGTTGCACCCTGACCTCAAGGCAATATCTTATCTTTGGGATGACGTGAACAGTTGAATGTCTGCACTTACGTAGGTTAGACTATAGGTCATCATTCAACCTTAATCAGTTAGCCTTCTTGCTATGGTATTGTGTGTCTATATGCTCCAAATATGTCTTTCGGAAATAGCATAGATGGAAATGCTTAACCCCAAATCATATGTGTGTAAATATAAATATTTTAAATAAAGACACTATTTTCTATCCTCTTTATAAGTGAAATGGTACTCCATTCCTATGTTCAAATTTAATAAAAAAGATTTAGTTTGTTGTTCAATTTATTTTAGTGAGTAAAATGAAAAAAAAAGTGGACAATATTATATAAATGTTCAAACTTCCTCATCCATTGATCGTGAATATCTAATGTCGATTAGGAAATGCCAAAGCACATTATGTTTAAGTGTATAACTTACATCATGCACATTGCAAATATGAAGTTTTACTTTCTATTCGGTTTTGAGAATAGCATAGTCAAAGTAGCACACTGTTAGCTGCACCTAGGGCATGTTTAGCAACTAGAAAGTAAGTAGAAAGTAAAGCAAATCACTTTCTATTTGCATATTTTTTATTAGCAACCGGAAAGTAAAAATGTGGAAAGTTGAGATGGTGGATGACGTGGCATCCATTTAATTAATTTATCTATATTTGGTTTATATGGAAATAATATAGTGAAAAATAGTCAATTTTAAACCATCGTTAGCAAATACAAAGTTAAATAGCAATATATAGCAACCATTGTAAGCTAATATTATCTTAAAAATTCATAAAGAAATATACATAATTGAACTAAAGTCAAAGAACAGTGAATTAATTTTCTAGACCACGTATTTAAAGAGCTTTGTAGAATTCTAATGATGTTAAAGTACTATTATTTCAATGCATTCGAGGTGCTTTGCGTAGTATTTTATTTGATCTTGGTATTGTTGATTTCTAATGATGCTAAACCATGAGAATAGAGTTTCTCATATGTTAGGCTCTTCTTTAAAAGTAGTAAACTTATATAGGAAGGTGTATGTAGATGCAATCATGTATTATATTTCATCGAAGAAGTCCAAAAGTGGAGGCCATTATGAAATCTCATATACATGTAGTTGGATGAGAAAAGTGTTGGATAGCAGGTTCCTAATATGTTTCCTAATTAGTTTTGGTAACAGGTTATTAGGATTCCTAATCTATTTTGTTTTTTGTTTTAGAATTCCTAGTATGATTATGATTGTAGGATTTCTATATATATGGAATAATTGGAAGAGAGAATTAAGAAGAAAATTAGGGATATTTGGAGTACAGAAAAGATGTATTTTCTGAGCTATTGGTTAGGGTTTTGTTTAGAGAGAATTAGAGATTTGTTAGTGAGATTAATTAGTGAGTTTGAGTGATTTGTAATCTTAGTTTTTACTCTTCTTCTCTATTAGTAAAAATCTCTATCCTCTTCTTACCCCTTGGACGTAGGCAACTTACCGAACCACATTAAAATTAGTTTTTTATGTTTGTGGCATTGATTTGGTCCGTTTGACCTTCTCTCGACATTCGTTTGATTTGATTTCTTGTAGCACATTGCTTTGGTTGTTTGGCTTCCGCAGTGCTCAATAAGAGGTATCAGAGCTCGGGCTACGCTTGGGCTATTTGGAGGAGTAGATCATTTTGGAGGCTCACCTAGGGCTTCGTTTGGTGATAAAGGTGAGATCTTTTTGGTAAAGACTCTATCTTTTTTTAGTTTTGAATCAATTCTTTATTTGTTCCGCATTTGTTTTGATGCTTTAAGAAAGATGGTCGGGAAAGAAGGAGTTATAGAGGATACTTCCGGTGTGAAGACGGTCCAAAGTTTGAATATCTATTCTATAAAGATAGATGTGGAGAAGTTTAATGACACAAATAATTTTGGTCTTTAAAGATATGAAGTTTTGGATGCGTTCAATGCGCAAAGTTTGGAAGATACTTTGGAGTTGGACGGAAAACCGGATGACATTGAGGGGAAGGTTTGGAAAAAGATTAATATAACGGCATGTGGTGTGATAAGATCTTGTTTGACTCAAGATTTAAAATATGATGTGATCAATGAGACTTTGGCTAAGAAGATTTGGAAGATCCTATAGGGAAAGTATTTGACCAAGAGTGTAGAGAATGCTTGCATTTGAAGAGGATGATCTATCGCTTCCAATTGAAGAAGGGGACCTCCATTGGTGAGCACATGAACCACTACACGAAGCTTCTTACAGATTTGGCGAATGTAGATATGATGATTTAAGATGAGGACAAGGCGTTGTTGTTGTTGAGTTCCTTGCCTGACGAGGAATATGAGACCTTCGTTCTTACTCTTATTAATGAGAAGGCATCTCTTTCTTATAGTGAGGTCACTACTGTACTTGTGAATTATCAGCTTTGAGGTGTTCACTATATCGGGATCTTTATACCCTCAGCCATTATGATTTCAGGCCAGAGATTTGCAAGGGCAGTGCTTTCTTAGGAGCTTTATCAGTACAGTCGTCTTGGAGAGATAGAGTAGTTGGAGCCCAGTTAGAGGATTCTTGGACTCAAACCCATAAGGGGGAGATTTCCAAGGAGCCTAAGGATGATTGGATTATTGGAGTAGATGGAGGCCTTCGGATGAAGGGTAGGATTATCATGCCGAATAATCTACAACTGAAGAGAGAACTTTTTGATGAGGCACATCATAGCAGATATACAGTGCATCCAGGCACGACAAAAATGTATAAGGACGAAAAGAGACATTTTTGGTGGAGTGGTATGCGTAGAGAGATTTCAGAGTATGTGGCTAAGTGTTTTACCTGCCAGCAAGTTAAGGCAGAACATCAGGAACCTATAGGAACCCTACAGCCTTTACCTATTCCTAAGTGGAAGTGGGCAGATATTTCTATGGATTTCATAGTAGGATTGCCTAAATCAAAGAAAGGAAATGATTTTGTTTGGGTCATAGTGGACAGATTGACAAAGTCGGTGCAATTCTTACTCGTGAGGACAACTTATACGGTGGATACATATGCGAGGATTTTTATTCGAGAGATTGTCAGATTGCATGGAGTTTCAGAGACGATTATATCAGATCGGGGCTCAGTCTTCACATCCTATTTCTGGAGGAGTTTTCAGGATGCTTTTGGTAGCCAGTTATCATTCAGTAGTGTTTTCCACCCCAGACAGATGGTCAGACCGAGAGGGTGAATCAGGTGTTGGAGGATATGCTGAGAGCATGTGTCATAGATTTTCAGGGTAGTTGGGAGGACCATATCCCATTGATTGAATTTACATATAATAATAGTTATCAAGATACCATCGAGATGGCGCCGTACGAAGCCTTGTACGCGAGGCCTTGCAGATGGACTATATGTTGGACAGAGCCAGAGGATAGTCTATTACTTGGCCCGAAGCTAGTTAGGCAGACCACGCAAAAGGTGTCATTGATTTGAAAGCACATTCTTGTTGTACAGAGTCGGCAAAAGAGTTATGCAAATCAGCAAAGACGACCCTTAGAGTTTCAGGTCGGAGACTTAGTTATGTTGAAATTATCGTCGATGAAGGGCGTTCAGCGAATCGGTAGACGGGGGAAGCTTGCCCCAAGATATGTTGGTCCCTTCAGGATCATTGAACGCATTGGAGTTGTTTCTTATAGATTAGACCTTCCGGCATCGATGTCCAGTATACACGATGTCTTTCACATTTAGATGCTCAAGAAACATTTACGTGATGAAGAGCCGCAGAGGGTAATTGATTCACTAGAGGTTGAGATCCTGGACGATTTGACTACCTAGAGATTCCGGTATGCATTCTTGCTAGAGAGAATAAAAAGCTTAGGAACAAAGTTATTCCATTAGTGAAAGTTCAGTGGAACCGGCAAGGAGACGAAGATATTTCTTGGGAGCACGAGGAGGATGTACGTCGCGACTACGCGCACCTGTTTGAATAGGTAAGGTGTTGACATTTAAATGCGCTTATATGCATTGATATATTAAATTATATGTGTTGTTTAGTCACATTTATATTTAACGTTAGAATGGGTCATTCAACACTTATCTCTTAATTATTCAGAACATATGGTATATATTGGGGGTTCCTTGTTTGGATTTTTCACCCGACTTACTAGTTCCATCTAATTATTAAGTGAGGATGCACATATTTTAGATTGGTTAAGTTTAGATATGGCTTATGATTCATATCTAGGGATTAATGGTACGAGATGTGTAGGAAGGTTTTCCTTGACTGGATTATCCCCTCTCCATGCTTTTCTCATATTATTAACTCCTAAGGTACTACTGTGGAATTTCGAAGATGAAATTCTCTTAGGGGGGGTGAATGTAAAACCTCAAAAATCTGTGTTAATATAATTAATATGTGATTAATGATAATAAGTGGATATTTATTGAGATAAATATGAATATATAGTGTATGAATACACTAACACATGTTTTGGGTACAAACAAGTTAGTTAAAGAGAAAGAAATGAGTCGAAACATGCACTAAGGCCAAGAGTGAAAATTTGGAAAAAATAACCAGTTGAGAGTTTCTATATTTTACACATAGATACATTTAGAATTTGGAAAAACATAAAGACCAAAGTTGTAGGTCTCTTCAATACCTATCAAAAAAGTCTTATATCACCTCATTCTAAGGTCGAACAAGAAAGTTATAGTTAAAATACCGAAGGGGTATTTTCCTAGTCAGATCAGGTTTCCTGGTTCGAGTTGGTTTAGGGTATTTTCAGGCCCACACCCATTTTTCTACTATATGTAACATGTATTCATGAAATTTTTAGTACTATTTCAGTATTTTAAAACCCTATTATCCACCAAACTTCCCCACAAACCCTATTTTGATTTTTGAGGAAGATTCAAAGGTTTTGGAGCGAAATTTCGGTTTGTTTTTGGCTTTTGGCTTAGGGATCTACATTGGCATTGCATCTTGTACGTTTTTCAACATGTCTCAGGCGAGTTTCATCTGTGCTAATCCCTCTCCTAGTTTTTAAAATATTTTTAAAGAGTTTTTAATGAGTTTTATAGAGCCTAATCAATTAATTTGTGTATAAAAATCAGATTTTTTATATTATATGTATAAAGACTAGCTCTTTTCATGTTAAAGAGATTAAGCATAAATTTTACAGAAGTATTTTAAGATCTAAAAATAATTTAAAACATTATTTATCTGAATTTAGATGTCTTATTCTTCGTCTTAAAGTTCCGTGCATGATTGAAGGTTTAAATATTATTTCTTGTGGAAATAATCATGCTTGTTATGTTCTGCAGAAAAACTACTGCACATATATACTGTTTAACTAGAAATTTGAAATAACAAATGAAATAAAAATTGAACCAAACTAATACCAATTGAAGGATATGTGAATCTAGATTTTAAAATAGAAAACCATTCCTAAAGATAGTTTTTCTAGATAAAGATATGCTCAATTTACTGATAATATGTTCTACAGAAAAACTGCTGCATATATATAATGTTTAACTAGAAATTATAGATATCATATGAACTCTAAACTGAACCAAACTAGTGCCAAGTGATAGATATGTGAATTTAGTTTCCAAAACGAAAAACTATTCTTAAAAAGAGTTTGTCTAGAGAAAGATATGCTCAATTTACTAACGATATGTTCTGCAGAAAACTACAAATATGCTTATTTGAAATAATTGATATATAACGTGAAAGTCTTTTGAGTTTCGCTCTTGTTTGTTATTTTTGAGAGAGTTTCTCGATCTTGTACTATTATATTATAATGATTAAGAGTTGTTTAATACCTGAGATAATGGTGAACACCAGATATGGACACGAACACCGAGTTATGTGCACATACACTTAGTTCAAGTGATTATTTATTTGATGTACAATGTTGGGGTAGTTGATACATGTGGGTTAGTTAACATATGAAAAAGAGTCATTTCATGTATCCGGAATATGGAGATAAAACCTATTTCCACAAGAAGATTGAGTAAGAGTATTACAAAAGTATCATCATTTCATGTATCCGGAATATGGAGATTAAACCTATTTTCGCAAGACGATTGAGTAAGAGTATTACAAAAGTATCGACATTTCATGTATCCAGAATAGAAAGATAAAATCTATTTTCGCAGGACGATTGAGTAAGAGTATTACAAAAGTATCGTTATTTCATGTGTCCGGAATAGGGAGATAAAACCTATTGTCGCAGAGCGATAAAGTAAGATTATTGCAAGAGTATTGCTATTGCACAAGGAGATGCACACATGTAAGTATTATCAGTTGTAGTTTGGCTTTCATATTGGATTTCCGCGAATAGGGTACTTTCTTTGAGATCGTGGCTTACATGATATGGTTTATGGTTAACTTTTGTTTTGGATGAGATTCCCCTTACATTAGAGCTGTCTACTTGAGTATAGTTTTAAGACGAGATATTTATTCTACATATTTGAGGTTTGGAATGTTTTCTTTTGTTTGCTGTTTTTTGTTCATAGAGTTTGAAATTGGTATTTAGCGAGTCATAATTTGAGACATGGTATATACATGAGGGTTTCCTTGTTTGGATTATTTTGCTCGACGTACTAATTCTCGTGTTGTGGATTTCTAAATACTAATACACTGTTAGAGTTATATGAATGATTTTATACTTATATGTACTGACTCTATTTTTCTTACATACTCCTACCCCTTCCCCTTAGGAGTGGTGGAGATGATCTCGCTAGCGCTTTGATGCTCATTGTTTTCCCCCATTTTAGGTAGCAAGTCTGGCGCACGAAGAGTCGCAGGTTGATGGGATTACATCTTAGATTCTATCTAGATATTATTATATTAAGTCTGGCGCACGAAGAGTCGCAGGTTGATGGGATTACATCTTAGATTCTATCTAGATATTATTATATTTGTAGTTGTTTCAGAACTTCACATTTAGTTTGGGATTACATCTTAGATTCTATCTAGATATTATTATATTTGTAGTTGTTTCAGAACTTCACATTTAGTTATTTATTTTTAAGACTCTAGACTTGTATTTTGTAGAGGTGGAATGCCTTATTGAGATTTCTTTTGACTCATTGTACTTGAGGTTTATTTAACTCTCAAAAATATTTCTATTCTATTTTAGTTGGGCTCACTGATGATTACTCTCCTATTATTTCTGTGTACACTGGGTTCGTTCTATCTTTATTATTTTGCCTGTCGGTACTTTCACCTATTTGTTTTTTCCACTAGAGAGATAGTGACTGTGATGGTGAAACATGTCGTAGTATGGTATTTAGTGCTTGGCAAGTTTGACAATCCGGGTTTCACCTTGGACTACAATCTTGTGTGAACCCTGGGCGTCATAGGTGTAGCGACCGAAGACTGGATATTAATGTCCAATTGCGAAGGACTTGACGTAAGAGCCATAAGTTCCGCTACTTGAGATGAACTTAGGACACTTACGGTCCCCATCGAGGTGAGAGAAATTTTTAGCAATGTCGGCAACGGAGGAGTCGTCATCGATAGATCCAACGATGGCTATTCTGGCAAAGGAGTTATTGTTTGCACAAGCTGCTGCTCTAGAGGAGGAGTAACAACTGTGGTCCCAAGAGTTGGTGAACCTACATATGAAAACAGTCGGAACGCAGAAGGAAAATGCATGGGGATTCAAAATAAAACATGCTTACCGGTCGGAGAGATAGGAATATAAGTTGATGCTTTATCTGAAGTAGCCCTTGGCATATCATTAAAGTCAGCACATTCATCCAAAGAGTCTTCTTAATTGACGTCATCGTCAATGTCATCACTGATGTTGTCACCTTCGACATCATCATCAACCTCATCACCACCATCTCCTAGACAATTCTCATAATCCACCTTCTCCTCATCACTTGCTGCTGAATGTTCAGGTGAGCCCACGGTGGTAGTTATATTGGACATGATCTCCATGGTGGGGCTAAGTCTTGTGTACCCCATCGATGGCGTTAACGCTGAAGTAGAGGGAGATTGATTTCCTCCAAAGTCTTCTTGAGCAGCCAATGTAGATTTACCTACAGGAGGTCTAACTTCTTCAACTGACGTTGCAGGGTCCGTTGTAGAGGCAGATTCTGCATCCTCGATAAACGATTCATCCCCACATTCTTCTTCATTCGGTGGATGAACAGAAGAGGCGGGACCTTTTAGAGCTGGACCAACTGAAGGAAGCCCAGATTTATGCGAGAGCTCCATAGCAGTTGACTCTCGTTCTTCCTCCTCCGCATGCAACGCTTTATGGGCATTTTATAAGTTTAGAAGTGGGAGGCTTGAGTGTTAATTTTCTATGAGCTCGCTTATCATATTCACCTTCTTTAGTTGAATCAAGGGCTCTTTTCCTAGCGACACTCTTGCTCCGGGTTCTGACCTTCGAAGGCTCCATCTCATGAGCCTCAGGTATCCTGGGTTCTTCTCCTTGAGCTCCTTCTGGTACTTGTCTTCTTTCTTCCTCAGCAATTGACTCCTCGTAAGATAAGTACTCGCTAACTCCCCTTGTTTGAGACTTTTTGGAACTCCTCTTCAAATCATACCACTTTTGAATAGCCTTCAGGCAAGAAGTATTAATCTTGTATGCAGGGATTTGTGAAGCAACCTGGTACCAAGTACAAAAGCTCAAGGAAGTATAGGCATTTTCTGAGTAATACCAGACTCTTGCCTCTTTGTATACATTGCTCGTAAATGAAAGATTAAGGTTGGGGTTCCTAACGTATATCTGATTGTATCCAAATTGTTAGGAGAAACGATATGGCTGGTAAGGCTCGATGAAGAAATTTTTCCCTTGCCAGAAAATAAGATAGCCCGGACGTATGTTGATAGGCCACCAGAAAGCACCTCTGCTAAGTATGGTGAATGAATTACGCCCCAGAGTATCCTAATGTATTTCCCCATATGCACCAATTTCAAAATTAGGAAAGCTACAAGTAATCTCATAGGTAAAATATTGCCTCAATATTTCTCAGAATTTCACCTGGTACTAACTAACCCACCGAGCTATCTCTGGTCATTGGACGAGAGGGGCTGAGGTATTACTCGATGCAGGTGTCGACAATAGGGTAGGGAAGTGTAGCATGAACCATGATACCAAGTAGATATATGGCATAGGGACTCGAGGAGTAGGAGTCTGAATAATGGTCTTCCCATCTGATTCCACTTTCTTGACCGCGATGATCTCAGAGGCTAACTCCCAAAGGCCACTCTGTAAACAGCACCACATGGATGAAAGAAGGTTCGAAGGTCGTCCGTAAGCTAGGAGAACAGCTTGGTATAACACCTCCACAGTAATGGCATCTATAGGCCTGGTAGGCACCAAACAACGTTTCAACCATAGCATGAGGAAACCATTGAACAGAGCCATATTGAAAACCGGGATCTCCTCCTGATAATGAAAACTTTTGAACATGGTGAATGCAGGGAAAACATCTTCCTCAGCCTCACAAGTGTAGTGGGCAGTAGCATCATCGACTGGCTCATTGATTTCTTCAAGTGTACTGGCAGCTATGCGAGTCACTTCTGTATCCTTATCAAACAAGTTCTAGAAGAGTTACTTAGCCCACTGTCCCTATTTAACATCACTCCCTCATTTATCAGTAATCTGTGCGCATATCTGGAAATAACACATTAATTCCCAATAAATATCATAGATCTCTAGAGCAGCATCTTTTAAAATTTCTAACTCTTTATTCTGAGGGACAAACTCTTCATAAGGTTGTTCTCCAAATGATAATCCTAAAATCTCAAACATTTTATGGAGTGCAAAACCTAACTTCCTAATATGAGTGAAAAAAGTGCCGGTATGAGGATTATAAAATTCCAACATGGTAAAAAGGCCACTGTAGTTCGGAGAAATCCCGTATCGAGTAGCCAATATTGGGGTTCTCATATTAGAAATCCTAAGGGGCTCTTCTAGTTCCTCCAGAACAAAAAAAAATTATCTTCCAGGCTCACCATTCTGTCTCACTAGAATGTGCCCATGTCGGAGCCCTAAAGTCTTGGGTGGGGAATTCTCTTTGTACAGATATAAATTTTCTAACGAACGTATTTTCTAGCTTGAAAGATTCATCAACAGGATGCTCCTTCTTAACTGAACCAGGCTTCAAAGTCACAAATTAATTGAAGCCAGCTGGGTGAACATCGCGATAGGTAATATGTCCGGTAGCGACACCACCCTGTTCCTAGACAAGTTCCCAATCCATGGATTGCGGAACAGAAGCACATTGATAGTAAGAAATTGGCCACATCTGCTCTAGGTTGGTAGAAAAAGGCGACAATTATTGACAGTCCGCAGCCACTTGTAATTTCCATCAATCATTTGCTTTGTGGCTATCTTAACAAAATCTCAAAAAAGGAATGCTGGTTTCTTTAAAACTTTGCGCTCTACTGTCTCAAGCTTCGCATCTGTAATAAGGGATAAGAGGGTCTCGGGGAAAGCTTGAGTGATAAGTTTTGCTCGTTCCTTGTTTGCATCCTGGAATATTAGATATTCCAAGTGAAAGCTGAAGAGTGCATTTTTATCTGCACCTCTTATATGACCGAAGTAATGACTGAAGGAAAGAGGTTCGTTGGAGTAGCGCGCTGCACAAAATAAGATGAAAGTCAGTATCAAAAATGACATAAAAAGTCTGAGAAGGCTTAGTAAAAAACGTAGGGAACAATCATGCATTTCACATGACAAACGTAAGGGTCAGACCTGTGTTCAAAATTCAAGAATGCAGAGGTCAACCCTACATTCTAAGTAATAAACACGAGGGTTGAAACCCAGCGTATCAAATTCAAAACGTAGGGTCAAACCCAGCATTTTAGATCTACAACGCAAGATTTGATCATGTGTTTAAAATCAAAGAATGCAGAAGTTTTACCCCTTGTGTTCCGATAACTAAACGCAAGTCTTCACTCTGCATTAATGGTTCAGAACTTGTTGAAACAAGTTATTTGGGTTCCCAACTTACCACTGATCGGAGGAGCCAATAGCAGCGGTGCAGTTGCCTGAGCACTGCTGGTGACCTCGGCCGTCGACGTACCCTGAGCCGCTGCAGGTTTCTAAGATTTGAAGGTGGTTTTCTTCTTGGCAGCCATTTTGATCTTGTTGAAGAAGAAGAAGAAAAGTTCACCGGAGATTCGAATGAAGAGGTTCGTTGGGGGAAGATGAATAGTGCTCGCTAGAGGCTAAAAAGAAAAGTTTGCGTAAAAGACAGAAAAGTCGAATGACTTTTGATTTGACCTTTAACAGTCTATTTTATAGATAGCTAGAGCTGTTAAGTTAGAACAGGATTTTAGGTGAAAATCCCGCCCATCTTGAGTCGGTCAGACTGATAAACATAAGGTTTAACACTGTGTTTCAGCTCTCAAACGTCAGGCGCAACCCTGCATTTCAATTTTCAAATGCAAGGTTTAACCCTGCGTTTCTGCTCTCAAATGGCAGGCCCAACCTTGCGTTTCAATTTTCAAATGTAAGGTTTAACCCTACGTTTTAGCTCTCAAACATCAGGCCCGACCCTGCATTTCAACTTTCAAACACAAGATTTAACCATGCGTTTCAAATTCTAAACGCAAAGGATCAATTCTGTGTTTCAGCTTTCGAATGTTAGTTTTTTTTCTATTTAACCCTTCCGTCAAGATGCCACTACTATTAGGGTTATTGTACAGAAAAGCTAGCAATGGCCATTAAGGTGACGAAAGTCGAGAAGAAACTGGCCTACGACAAGAATCTATGCAGCCTCTTGGATGAGTACTGACAAATTCTAATCGCTGCCACTAATAACACTAAATTAGATCCATTGCGCAACTCTTCCTTTCAATAGCTTAACATTCCCACTAAGATTAACAAGGATATTGTTAAAATCATTACTATTGATGAGTTGATCAAGAAAAGAGACAGTGCGATTCCTCTGAAATTATCATGTTGGCCAAATTTGGGTTGCGCCTTGGGTGTTCATCAATACCTACAATGATCATTTTAGCCAAATTTAGGCTGCGCTTTGGGTGTTCATCAATACCTACAAGGATTATTTTAGCCAAATTTGGGTTGCACCTTGGGTTTTAATCAATACCTACAAGGATTATTTTAGCCAAATTTTGATTACGCTTTAGGTGTTCATCAATACCTACAAGGATCATTTTGGCCAAATTTGGGCGACGCTTTGGGTATTCATTAATACCCACAAAGATCATTTTAGCCAAATTTGGGCTGCGCCTTGGGTGTTCTTCAATACCTACAAGGATCATTTTAGCTAAATTTAAGCGGCGGTTTGGGTGTTCATCAATACCTACAAGGATCATTTAGGTCAAATCTGAACTACGTCTCACATATTCATCGAAGTCTATGTATTCAATATCATAGCAGGTTATTATTAATAACGTAAAAATCCATGCCTCACATGCATGGGGGATTTTTTCTTGATCCCTAATTAGAGATAAGCCGACACCTAACACACGTTTCTAGTTCGTCTTTTCCCCGTGAAAATAACAAAGCCTGTGTATTTAATATCATAGCACTAAGCCTAAAAGAATTAATTCTTTTAGCACAACGTCACATGTGGAATGGACTTACACAATTCACATGCTAGCCTAATTTCAAATGGTAATCGGTAAGGTACATCAAATCCGTTGATGGCTAAGGATTTACCAAAAATCCTATTATGTTGCAGATCATCAGCATACGAGTCCTGTGCAGCTAATTTCTACAATCAAGTTCATGATATCTTCAAAACAGATATAGTGAACCATCATTCAACAACAGATCTCAAACCAATTTTGGGGTCCAAAGTATTTCGAAAATTCGTTCTAGTCAACCGTGAACCTTCGAAAACTTTGGAGGGGGTTCTGTAGGCTGTCTAAAAATTACTGTAGATAATTAATCCCCATTAAACATCAATGATGGAGGTTATAATCTGATGACTTCCATATTAATAACTTGACAATAAAAGTAATAATCAAATGACTTTCACATTAACAAATAAAAGCTACAATTGGAAAATTTTTATGTAGATCGAGAAAGGTTACAATTCGACGACCTTCACGACAATTGATGAAAGCTCTGATTCAACAGTCTTCACAATCAACAGTGAGAGTTATAATTTGACGACTCTTACATTTTAAGAAGCTAAAGAAAAGATTATAAAACGACGATCTTTGCGACGCTTTGACAGAAGAGATTATAAGTCGCTGATCTCTTAAATCAAAAATGCAGAATTCATCTCTGTATCCTAGAAATGAAACACAAGTGGCCGCGTTCCTGAGTCAAACCAATGCAACTACTGTGTTATCAGCCGCAGACGTAGCTCAAATCCAGCTGTTAGCACAGTTTCCAGCGTTATCAACAGCAAACGCAATTCAAATTCAACCGCAGACGCAGCTCAAATCCAGCTGCTAACACAGCTTGTAGCGTTATAAGCAGCAAACGCAGTTCAAATTCAGCCGCATACGTAACTCAAATCCAAATCCGACTTCCCACGGGCACGGGTATCATGCTGCTAATGCAGTTTCCAGCATTATCAGCCGCAAACATAGTTTAAATTCAGGCAAACACAGCTCAAATCCAACTGCTAATGCAGATTCCAAACGCTGTGTTCAAATGCAGGATTCACGCCCAGTAGCATAGGACCTGCATTTAATTCATTCAAACATGATTCAAATGGTTCCAGAAACTATTTTTAATCCACGATTTGGAGAGCGATTTAAGGGGGTTGTTACACCCGATTAATGGGGCAATTAAGCCCCCATTAAGGAGTAGATTAAGGGGGCGGTTACACCCATTAAACCCCTATAATACTAGAAAACTCAACTGAGTTCGGGATCAATCTTTTGGAGATTGACTTTTTGCATCGCAATTGCACAAGGAGAGATCGACATTCATCTTTGAAGCATACTTCGGCAACAGAGATTCTTGGAGCTTAATCTTGGCTTATTACCGATTTTCAATTCAAATCAACTATTCTATAGAGTTTAAAACTCGCACTATGTTCCTAAACTCATCAAGAGTTCTGTTCAAACTTGTCACGCAAGTCCTCCTTAACATTAATTAAGAGGAAGAAACCGTGTTCCAGTGAAGTGAAATTTTCAGATCGTCAACGGGATACAAGATCAAAAACTCATCGACACCAAGAAGAACCCAGGTTAAATCAAGGGAAAGGTCTCCATCAATCTTTCTCTCTTTTGTAAATCAAAAATACGATCGAGAAGAGTTGTAATTTCTTGTTTTTAAGTTTGTTAGAGAGAAATTACATCGAGATAATTGTAACACATTCTTTTTTTAAGTTTGTTTGAGAGAATAATACAAATTTAATTCTCAATTTTCTGTGAAGTATCGACACTTGCATCGTCAGTTAGCTCAGCGCGATCTAGAATATCTAAGAAATACTTCTGTTGAGACAGTAGTACACCCCGCGACTCCTAAAAAATTTATAGACCAAGAAAATGGCGAAGAGATCTATGATCCTTCATGTGGAACTGTTGATGTAATTGAGATTTTATGAACTGTATAACAGCAGCATCATCACCTATAATGATTATATCATCTACATAAAGGAGTAATAAAACACTGCCATACAATGTAGTGTGAATAAACAGAAAGCATCTTGATGACTCTCCATAAAGCCCGCCTTGAGCACGACATCGCAAAAACACACAAACCAAGCGTGAGGTGCCTGCTTGAAACCATAAACAACATGACGAAGGAGACATATGTGTCCTGAAGAAATATTAGACCCTGGAGGCGATTGCATATATACTGTCTCAGATAAAAAGTCATGAAGAAAATCATTCTTGACATCCATTTGGTATAAGGGCCAACGATGAGTAGCAACAACCACAAGTAGAGTACGAACAGTGGGCATATGAGCAACAGGAGCAAAGGTCTCCTCATAATCAATACATTGTTACAGAGTAAAATCTGGAGCCACTAAACTAGCTTTCCGATATTCAATGGTGCCATCAGGATGATACTT
This sequence comes from Asparagus officinalis, assembly GCF_001876935.1. Taxonomy (NCBI): domain Eukaryota; kingdom Viridiplantae; phylum Streptophyta; class Magnoliopsida; order Asparagales; family Asparagaceae; genus Asparagus; species Asparagus officinalis. The sequence continues at coordinate 45,372,458 of NC_033799.1, forward strand.
AACATTATAAAACCATTTACTGCCAACAAGAGAGATCCCAGGGGGACAGGGAACAACATCTCAGGTATGTATTTGCTTAAAAGCCTGAAATTCCTCAGCCATAGCCTGTCACCACTCCAAACATTGAACTGCCTCTCAAAAAGTCTTTGACTCAACGGTAGTATGAATGGCAGTAAGAAAGTAATAAATATAGGTGAATAGGAAGTAACTGAAGCATATCGTGCAGACATAACATGTAGGCATTTGCCTCGACGAAGAGCAAGGGGAACCTCAGGCGGGGGAGATGTTGGCGCAGGTGCTTGGAGATTAACAGTATTTTTTAGAGTAAGTTTCGTGTCCATAGGATAGGGATCAGATGGTGTAAGAGAAGGCTCGGGTGAGGAAGAGTCAACAGAAGGAGACTGGGAAGATGTCAGGGAGATCTCGAAAGGAAAACCGAGGTTAATAAGTGGGTAATGCAACTGACGGAGAAGCATGATAAGTAGAGTGGAGGAAATTAAAGTCATCAAAAGTAGAATAATATGGAGAATCCTCTTCGAACTAAACGTGATGAGATATATAAACTCGATGAGTTGCGGGATCATAACAATAATAACCTCAATGCTCCAAACTAATTCCTAAATAGACACACGAAACAACTCTAGGAGATAATATATCACGTTATGGCAGAAGAACGAAACAGTGCCAACCAAAAACACAGACCAGATCATAATAGGAAGGATGAGTATAAACATGACTATGAGGAGTAGCACCAAAAAGAGAGCTATATGGAGTGATATTAATAGCATGAGTAGCAGTGAGAATAGCCTCAGCCCAGAAACGACGAGGAACAGAGTAAGAAATGAGCATGGATCGAGTGGTATCAAGGATTTGATGATGTTTGCGTTCAACAATACCATTTTTCTCATGAGTGTAGGGACATGAATGTTGAAAGATAGTCTCACGAAAGGACATGATAGAGAGAATGATAGAGGATAGGTATTCTTTGGCACAGTTAGAACGGAAAACTTTAATAAGAGATTGTCATTGAGTAAAAATCATAGCAGTGAAGGCTTGATAAGTAGTAAGTATGTCAGAGTGATTCTTAAGTCGGTAAACCCATATAAAATGAGAGAAATCATTGATAAAACTAACATAATATAAGTAGCCAGATGAATAAGACAGAGGAGCTAGCCCCTAAATATCAGAATGTACTAAATCAAATAAGGAAGTGGATACAAATGTACTCATTTTAGATGTTAAAACAGTGAATTTAGCCAATTTACAACCAGTACATGACTCAATACTAGAACTAGATGATACAGGACCAAGTACTCCAGACTAACCAGTACATGACTCAATACTAGAACTAGATGATACAGGACCAAGTACTCCAGACTGAATAAGACTCTCTAGCCTTTTAATACTAGAACTAGATGATACAGGACCAAGTACTCCAGACTGAATAAGACTCTCTAGCCTTTTATTAGACACATGACCAAGTTGTCTATGCCACAAATTGGCAGGAAGCGAGGTAGATGGTTTTGACGAACAAAAAGAAGCAACAAGAGAACATGGACGTATGGACTCTAGAAGGTAAAGATATTCTAGAAAATATAGCTTTTACCTCCTATGACCTGCCCCAACCTTCTCGTCCGTCTGTGGATCCTACACAAGACAAGTATCAGATGAAAATGAGACAAGCAGGCGAGCCATACATAAAGAGCTAATAGAAATTAAATTCAAGTACAACTGAAGAGACACATAGATGGGACCAAGTGTTACATGACCAGATGGATCATTTTGTAGGGTAATAGAGCCATACTGAGTAATAGATAATGATTTTCCATTAGCTGTGTAGATAGGGGAAGATAAGATGAAGTGAAGATAAAGGATGAAAGTGAGGCATTACAAGTCATGTGAAAGGAGCATCCAGAGTCAAAAATTCAGAGACCATTCATACCAGAGACTGAAGGTTAAGCTGAAGAACCAGCAAAATAAATACCAGAGAGTTGTGCAGCAGATGTAGAGGTAATATGCTGAAAAGCATCAAGTTGATGGCGAAGACCTTCAATGGCTTGATGAAGTGGCAAAAGGTATAACATTGGCTAGAAATCCTGATGGACGAGAGGGTTGAGACTGAGGGGGTCGCCGATTATGACCAGTACCTAAGGAACATAACTCAGGATGAAGCTTAAAGCATGTCTCAATACGGTGTCCTTTCTTCTTACAATATTTTTAAGAGAGCTTAGATCGAGCCTATGGAGAGGGAGCCTGTTGAGAAGTATGATTTATAACAGGAGCAGTGACAGGTACAAACTGGGCAGTCTCGAGTGTAGAAGTAGGAGTATCTATTGACAAATTGAGTCGTGTTGTCTGCTGCCGGGTCTCATAAGCAGTGAGAGCTCCCATAACTGAGGCAAATTTCAAAAATTGAGTCTGATGAAGTAGTTGATCAGCCATAGTTGAATATTTAGAAAGGGATTAAAATAGTTAATGCACCTCATGCCACTCATACCAGGCTAGCCAGTCTTCATATATAGAATCAGGTTCAAGAAGCATGGAGCGTAATTCTATCCAAAAAGCTTGTATTTAATCAAAATGAGACTTTAGAGAGGAACTAGCTTTGCGAACTAGCTTTGCGTTATAGAGCAACAAGTTGAAGAAGATATCCCTTCTGTGCACCAGAACACTTAGTGAAATGCTCAGTGAGGCATGTCCACATGGCCCGAGCAGAGGGAATTGAACCAATTTCGACAGTGAAACATGAGCCAACACAGCGAGTGAGATAATCCATGACACGAAAGCCCTGTAACTGCTAGTCCAGACTCTCCTTGACATAGAGAGCACGAGCAGTCTGAAGATTGATATCGCCACTGCCAGATGTAATAGTACTAGATGAAGTTACAATGTTGATGGAAGATGGAACTGGTCCCGTACTGGTGAGATGATCAAGCAGACCAGCGCTGTTTGCATCAAAATTTGGTTTATTCATTGCGGTACTCATTACAACTTTAGTCATTATAATAAGTTCAAAAAAAGAAAGACTTTTTTATAAGTCTCCTTACATAATGAAAATAAAAGGATTACAACTTTCTTGAAAACACACGTAGAGAGATCGTTTATCGGTCTTCTGCTTGTGTGGGATCTTTTCTTATGTCAGGGACGCATTAGTTCGTGGACTACTGCGGATTAGATCCGGTTGATCAGAATAAAAGATCAATGCTCTTACTTTACAAAGGAAGTATTCGTAAAAGTAAATAATCTCGACCAAGCGAGATTACTACTCTTCTCAAGATCAAAACCAAGCGAGGTTACTAATCAAATCTATCGAACTCTTCCTCTTTATGCTGAAGAACTTCATCAAGATCTGCTAGCCTCTTTGAAATTCGTGATTCACTCTTTATAGGGACAGCACCTCGCCTAAATTTCAGATCCCCTGTGTATACGGGTCTAGGCTTGTATTTATAGGTTTCGATTGTAGCATTTTAGGACAAGAATAAATAATTTAACCTTATCCTCAGTTAACAACCTCTTAACCATGTTTAGGGATAGTATCAAAATAGTTGGGGAGGCTATGGAATGAAAGAATCTCAAGGAAACTATCGAAAAACGTGTTTTGGGCACTTCTGAGTGCGAGCCACCCTACGGTGGCTCGGAACTATGCGAACCAACATGTGGTGGCTCGGCCTTGGCTGAGCCTCCTGGCCTTAGCTGATTCGTTTTGATGCAACTCGGTTGCCAGGGGATTTTTTTTGGACGTTCCGGTTTAGGTCTTGTTCAGCCGTTTTGTGCATTTCATCGTTTTGTTAACTCATACGCTTTGTTGACTTGTTTCGTGCACTTTTTAGCACTTTTACGACACTGGATAATCTCGTTTGACTTAGGTGATGGTGCCCATCATCTTCGCTTCATTTTGAACTATGTGCAGGAACCTATAGGTAATTTTTTACGCTTACAGATATCCCCTCCAAAGTATTTTAGTCTCATTCTTTTACAGAAAAGTCTGAAATACTTTGGATATGATACGCCTAACCTTCAATTTGTCGAATCTTCAGCTTTTAGTCTATTTAGTATTTTGTCAAATAGCTAAAATTATTTCGGTGCTGCATTTATCATTTGACCGTCATCGAAATCTTGAAGTGAGACTAGCATGTTGTTATTTGAATTAGCTCGTGTCGTTGAATCGATGTTGAACTAATCATCTTTGTCGAGAGTTTATATCTGAATTGCAGTTGAGCTCCCTAGGGATTATCCTTTGACCTGGAATTGGTCTGAGCCTTGTTTCGGTGAAATTTTCAATGCGTTGGTTGGTGCTAACCTTCATGGCAATAGGTTGACTTGTGTTGACCTTCATCGCAACATGTGGACTGGCATTTGACTTTCGTCGTAACGCATTGACCAGCATTTGACATTCGTTGTAACACGTTGACCAGTGTTTGATCCTCATTGCAATGCGTTGACCGGCATTGACTTGCGCTATAATGTGTTGACCGACGTGAACACAGTTTTTACTCATACCTTAATCGGAGTCTACATAGTTTAAGCTCTTAGGGTATTAGAGCAGGGAGGGCCAGTTTATACTCGTATACTCCTGGGAGTTCAAGTCACGCGACCGACTAGTGAAGTTAGTGCGTCAGTGACTTTTGTACCTTATTATGATTACTCATTCTGTTTAAAATAAATAACCATAATACTTATATGATTTTTGGCAAATCCTCAGCCATAAACGGGTTTGACGAATCTTTATCGATGACCGTATGAGTCGGGCTAGCATGCAGATTATTTAAGTCCGTTTCGCAGGTGACGTTATGCTAAAAGAATAAACTCTCTTAGACTTTATGCTATAATATCGAATACATAGACTTCGTCATTTGTCGTGGGAATAGACTACCCGATAACGGGTGTAAGGCGTAGAGTTTAGAATTTTTGGCAAGCCCTTAGTCATCAATGGATTTGATATGCCTTTATCGATTACCATTTGATTCGGGCCAGTATATGAATTATCTAAATCCGTTTCACATGTGACGTTGTGCTACGAGAATGAACACTCTTAGACTTGATGCTATGATATTGAATACATAGGCTTCGTCTTTTTTATGGAGAAAGACTAACTGGCAATGCGTGTTAGGCATAGAGTTATCTCTATTCAGGATTTAAGATAATATCCCCCAGACGTGAATCCTGGCGTTCTTTTCATGGAGAAAGGTTAACCGGCAACGTGTGTTAGACTTTGACTTATCTCTACTTAGGATTCGAGATAAAAATCCACGTGCATGTAAGGCACGGATTTTGGCATTATTAATAACGGCTTGCCACGGTGTTGAATATATGGGATTTTGTGCTTTTTATGGTAAAAGACTAACCGACAACACATGTTAGACGCTGACTTATCCTGACTTAAGATTCGGGATAAAATTCTGTGCGTATAAGGCACAAATTTTGGCGTTCTGAATAATAGCCTGCTGTAATATTTAATACGCGAACTTTTATCTTTTTATGGTAAAAGACTAACTGGCAATGCGTGTTAGACACTTACTTATCCCTACTTAGGATTCAGGATAAAATTTCTCATGCATGAAAGACATGGATTTTTGGTGTTACGGTGTTGAATACGTAGACTTAGTCGTTTTCTCGGGAACAGATCACCCTACAGCATATGTTAGATGTAGACTTATTTCTATTTAGGGATCAAGATAAAGTCCCCCATACCCGTAAGGCATGGATTTTAGTGTTAGAAGGTGGTGTCTTCTCTTGGGGCAAAGACGAACCTGATGCTGGACAGAAAAAATTATATATTTTATCTCTAGGTGCAAAAGAAACTCAAAGTGAGATCTCCACTTCGAGAATCAAAAAAGATTCGGATAACCCTAGCTGCCGGAAGGTTTGATCACCCAATCTGAAAGTGAATTTCTTGTTTATCAGGAGGGAACCCCAGTTTTTGCCCTAACTATAGGAAGGTTTGACTACGTAGGAGGTTTGAGACGATCCTAACTGTAGGAAGGTTTGATCGCTCGATTTGAAAGTGGACATCTTATTCATGAAAGGAATCGAAAGGAGATTTTGGCTTTGGTCCTAACTATCGGAAGGTGTGACCAAGAAACAGTGGGAGTGAAGATACAAATAACACTGGTAATGTTGACTCGTACAAATCAGTCATTATGGTTTTTAGTGTCAAGTGGCTAGGACTTAACACGAAGGGGTTTAATGATTGTCATGGATCGGCAGCTTGAATTTTTAAATACCGTGTTAAGACTTTAACATTAGGAGTGTTAAGTGCACCAACACAGTGGAAGTTTAAATGGACTCAACCGAAAGAATTTTAGTGGACCCGCTATCAGTTAATTTGATCAGTGAGGGACTTAATGGTGGAGGGCCGTGAATCATCAAGTACTCCGCAGTTACGTCGTGGGAATCTTGTGAGGAAAGATTGACCGAATGAGGTCATTAAATCTCATCTCAACAAAAGAGTGCTCGGCAAGTCATAATGGGAGGGTTTTAATCATCTCGGAAATGCTTAAATAGCCACTGTGGGAGGTTCATAATCATGATTAAGAATGAATTATTCTAATGATTAGTATTCACCTTGAATAATCAATTGATCTCGGGTTATCCTTAAGAATATCATGCATATCATTTTTCAGGAACTTACCATTGGAATGCCTCGAGGTATTCCACCCCAACTCTTTAGCGAACCTTAATTCAATTGTACTCGGCCACATTGTCAGGTTATCTTTAAGAATATTAAGAGTAATATTCTCCAGGAACTTCCCGTTGTTGAAAATAAGGGAAGCAGTTTAACCTTGTATACCCGTCGGAGGTTGTCGGGTTATCCTTAAGAATATTATATGTAATATTGTCTAGGAACTTCCCATCAAAGGTAGGAAATAGTTTAGCCTCATTTACCAGTTGGAGGTTGGAGAGACAGTTTATACTCATATACCCGTTGGAGTATTAGGGAGCAGTTTAACCTCATATACCTGACGGAGGAATGGGAGAAGTAGTTTGATCTCTTATACTCATCGGAGGAAACCATTCTCATTTGGCTCATTTTGGTGTTATGATGCAAGGATCAACCAAGGCTTGAATGTTGTTTTTGAGAGAGAAGCAAGCTTTGGTGAGATGAAGGATCCTCCTGTGGTATGCACTGTACTTTGGATCCGAAGTGTTGTCATCTTCCTCCTAATTTGTAATAGGTGGCAGCATGATTTTGTTATTTTCAAGAAGGTATTTGAAGATAGTTAGAACCTCCTCATCCTTGAAGGAGTAATCTTTTTAGAGTCTCGGATCCGGAGTCATTCGCTGCTTTTGAGGTTAATGTTCTGACGTCAGATTAGCGTCAACAGTCGCTACAGGTGCCTTTTCCTTACCACAAGAAGCAAAATTTGATTTCCAGGGGTTAGTCATTGGTTGGCCTTTTTCAAACATTTTTCTTTTAAGAAAACATTCAGCCTGTTCCTTTCACAGTTTTAATTCTTTCCATGTTGTGGATGGCACGACCCCTAGGGCTTCCAGCACCTCAATGGAGAGATTGTTGTGGCATGTCTTTAAGATGAATTCCTCTGTGATGGGATCCCTACAATTCATTACCTTGTTGCGAAAGCGTTTAACAAAACTATAACCTGACTCCCCGTCCTTTTGCTTCTCATCCAAAAGGGCTCTGATCGACACTTTGGTGTCATCATCGAAGAAGTTGTTGAGGAAAGAGCTTCCCAAGTTATCCCAGCTGTTGATACTTCCTGACTTGAGACGGTAGTACCAATTGAAGGCGGCCCTACAAAGGGTGCCAACGAATGACTAGAACATCAAAGGTTCATTGCCGGAGATCACACCCAGGTGGTACTTGAAGTAAATTAGGTGTTGAGTGGGTGAGCCTTTTCTATCGAACGGCATAAAGTTAATTAGATTGAACTTCACTAGATACGTGATTGACTCCCACTCTCTTGGGTAAAGATATGGAATACCAGTCTTTTTTACCTCTTGAGAGGATATTAAATCATTGATCTTGCTCTCCAGGTCTTTCATTTTCTCGTCCTCACCCATATTCTTCTTCGGGTGATTTTGGGGAGGACCAACTAGACCACCCCTAGCATTGTCATCCTCGGTAGGACCACCCCGAGCATTTTGGTGAATAGGAGGGGTATCAGTGTTGAGATTTTTATCCATGTCAAAATCACTATCTTCTTAATTGGTAGTGTTACGACGGCTAAATTCACTAATTTGATTTGATAAGGTTTGAATCTGTTGATCATGCAATTCCTTTATATGTTGCACAGTCATTTCCATTTCGGATTTAAAATTCTCTTTTTACTTCGCCAAAGAGTCTTTGAGGATTTTGGCCATTTGTTCAGCATTGATCATGAACACCTCACGAGATTTTCACGTGCTAGACACCGTAATGTCGAAAGCGATCGCGGAATTGGTGTCTAAAATTTTATCCTCCGAGGAGTGTCCTCTATCCTGTCTAGGTCATCTAGTTCCTGACTGTAACTAAGTGATGCATTGAGATGCCTCCGAGAAAGAGTCAGAACTGTAACGCACTGCCTTGTCGATTTTCCTTTATCGGCCACATTGATGGTAACTTCTGGAAGCTCGTCATCATGACCGATAGATTTATTCTTATAGAAGTGTCTTGATTTAGATTTGGACACTTTGGTGGAGATTCTTTTGAATACCGAGACCCCTTATAGAGCGGTCTTAGGATAGCTACACTCTGATAATACTGGCCTGATCAACCTCTCACAAGGATAGTGAAAGTCCGATTCTAGGATACTTCTCTTTCGAGATTTATTTGTACCCCCAGCTCGATAGTACGACTCGTCGACATTATGGCCGGAGCAATATATCCTTGATTGGTTTGAATCCCCAGGTTTGATGTTATCGTGTAACGTAGACGTCTTCTTATGAGGATGCGACGCCTTATTAGCATTCTCAGCAGTCACATGTTTGGAACCACGCCTATAAAAACGTGAGACCTCAACAGACTTTTGGACTTCGACACGTAACCCCAAGCGGGAGGTTATCAAAATTTTCCCTTCATGGGATGGCTTTGACTTGATGGGAGTGAATGTACGACCCTCAGCTTGAATAGCCACTCGGGATTCATTCACCTGACCTAAGTGTTCATTAACAGGAGGTCTATCTCAATCTTTGTGTAGAGGACCGAGACGATCTGTGATCTTCATCTTGAATCAGAAAAAATCAACGCTGTCATGGGGCTTCACCGGAGTACGGGATCCATTGGGATAGGAATAGGGGCTGTTGGAGACATGAAAAACTCTACGGGAGGCGAACCAGGTGCGAGCTAGGCTGAGTTGGCCACTCTTAGCGTGGCTCGGCTTTGGCCCGAGCTAGCAAGTAGGTGGCTCGGCTTAGCCGTTCCAGTATGAGGTGGCTTGTCCTTAGCCGAGCCAGTCTTGGATGGTTCACATTTTCTAATAGCTTCGGGTGCTGTTCGAGTTGTTTTCGACACCGTTTTGGACGATGACCTCCAGACTTAGCATAGTTTTGATGATTTCTTAACCACCTCTTCCCTCTGCAATTTCTGTGCCTCCTGCATAAGAATCCGTACATGTGCGAGTAGTCCGCGATGCTTTTGAATACGATCCTCGAGAGTCAAACGGGTCCTTTTGACGCGAACTCATTCATCGATTGATGGTTTGGAGGAAGAGTCATTTGCTCGCTACTGAGGCGCTTGATGATTCCTGAATTCCAGATTCGCCTTATAACGAATCTCGTCAACCGGCTCTACGGCCTTGGCTAGTTAACGCATGAGGTGTTGGCGTTGCCTTTGACGAGTCCTCTTTAATAGAATCGACACACCTTTAGCACTCAACTCCTTGATTGAGGAGGAGTTCAAATCTACAGATCCGGCTTCATTAGACGTTGGAGGGGCATTGCGAGGCGCAACTACAGCTACAATGGGAAGATGATCATCGTCCTAGGTCTTCAGATCTGAAGACCTGCGAACCTTCCTGGAAGAGGAGATGTTCTTGTACTTGCGAGGGGAGGAGGATCTAGAGGAAGACGACATGTATTCATCATATTTCTGCTGGTCAAACTCGTACTCGACCTTTGTATTAACCGGGATTAGGATCCTTGATTGCGACACTACAGCCACATCAGAGAGGTTGTTGGCTCCCACAATGGTTTTAAGCATGTTTGCATTAAAAGTTGGTTTATTCATTGTGGAACTCATTACAACTTCAGTCATTACAATAAGTTTAAAAAAGAAAGACTTTTTATAAGTCTCCTTATACAATGAAAATAAAAAGATTATAACTTTCTTAAAAACACATGCAAAGAGATCATTTATCAGTCTTCTGCTTGCGTAGGATCTTTGCTTGTGCCGGGGATGCGTTAGTCCATGGACTGTCACGGATCAGATCCGATTGATCGGAATAAAAGATCAATGCTCTTACTTCATAAAAGAAGTATTTGCAGAAGTAAATAATCTTGACCAAGCGAGATTACTACTCTTCTCGAGATCAAAACCAAGTTTTACTTGGAGAAAATGGGAATGGGCCTTAGATCTCTCGATATCTCCCTCATTGTGCTGAAGAATTTCGCCAATATCTACTAACCTCTCTAAAATTCGTGATTCACTCTTCACAAGGAAATCACCTCGCCTAAATTTTAGATCCCCCATGTATAGGGGCCCAAGGCTTGTATTATAGGTTTCGGTTCAAGCAATTAAGGATATGAATTAATGATTTAACATTATCCTCAGTTAACAATGTTGGCCTTCTTGTTTTGATGATGTTTAACAAACAATTTATTACTAATGTTGTTTGTCTAGTGTTTGTGCATTCCTATGTTTTGTAGACAAACAACGTAGTTGGAGGATGGATGGAATAGAGCTTCAACGATCATATCCAAAGGAGGTTGGCGGAATGTCGGTGAAGCCTTGCTATTCAAAGTTCAAGATCCAAGTTAAAGCTTCATCCGCAAGTGTACCAAGTCAAGCTTAATTGAAGATCAAGATTGCTTGGGTAATTTAGTTTAGGAGTTTATATTATGTGTGTTATATACTCTAAGCTCAATATTATATTCACACACACATTTATTAGTTTCTTAGTATATATATATATATAGTTATATACATATACATCTTGGTTTTTAGTTTTATCCACAAACAAAGTTTTTACAAATAAATTCCAAAAAATGTGTATACATGCTTGTTTTCTATGTGGATAAGTTGTTTTGGTTTAATTTCATAGATATGAAACAAATATATTTTCATATACATACTCATACGTTTTACTTTCTATTGTATTTGTGAAAATATTGTTTTCTTGGTTTATAGACTTAACAATAATCATATACATCTTTTATTAAGTCTACAAAATCATTTTGTAATGTTTCAAAACATGGTTAAGCTAAAATGTCAAGATTCATATGTTTACATTTTCATGTTTTGGACTATTTTGTAAAATGATGATATTTCTCATTTGGGAAGTCTTTTTAGAAAACCAGTTTTTGTAGCATGTGTATTATCATGTCTACAATCATTCCCCAAAGTTTTACATTTTTCTGAATTTATTTGATATTTTTAAACAGGGTTTTAAAATCAGCAAAACAGTTTTTGAATATGTCAGATTTCGGTCGACCGCACCGGTCGACCGAACATGAGTTCATATTCTCACTGGGCGACAGAGAGTCTGTCGGTCGACCGGTCCGGTCGACCGAAAAACTCCATCGGTCGACCACACCGGTCGACCGACGATGATCCAGAAAGTTTTCTTCGTGGTTTTGCTCTCATCGGTCGACCGACGGGATTTTCGGTCGACCGACAATATGACCGTTGTCTTTTAACGGCTCTTTCTCTGAGCTGTTTGCTGGGATAAAATTTTCACACCCTTAACCCCTCACTCTCTACCCCTATTTATAGTAATCTTCCATGAATTTGAGCCATTGGATTTGTCTTGAGCCCCAAGCAACTATCTCTACCTTTGATTTATTTGATTTTCAAAAGAAATTAAAAATCCACTTTGTAGCCATCAATTTTCGGCCCAGCTTCCATCTGCAGCAACATAGTTCGGTCCACTTGTACATATTTTATTTTATTTCCAAAGCAAAGGTCCAAGTAAGCCGGCCCACATTTGAGTTCATTTGATTTTCTTTTGAAAATAAAAATTCATTTCTTTGGCCCATTTGCATATGAGTTGGTAGTTTAGCTTCGGTCCAATGGAGATACAAATGACAGCTTGATCCATCCAGCATTAGATTCGTAACAGAATGACGATAGCATCGATGCGGGCATCGATGCCTCCATCGATGCGGGCATCGATGCCTCCATCGATGCAGGCATCGATGCCTGCTCTTCTCCTGTTGCTGTCCGCAGAACTCTTGTATTTTGCTTTTGGGCTTGTGTCTTGGGCTTTGGCTTGGACTTTTGGGCTTGGCATTTTCTCTTGATTTTCCATTGGGCTTTGAATTATTTGAAAGAATTCCTTTGGCTTCATGGGCTTCATTTCTTCATTAAATCAAGGGGTTTTTGTTGAGATATTGGAGTTTGAGATTTATTCATCATTAACCTGCAATTAACAGATAAAAGCAATTATTAGTGGTATATTTATTCATATAAAATAGATAATGAGGGTATAAAATTGTAATAAAATGTGATTATCAAATACCCCCACACCTAAACTTTTGCTAGTCCTCTAGCAAAGAAAATAAAAAGAAAATCCTAACTCACTTTCGCAGGAATCGCGGTTGTATTTAGCGCATACAACAAGCCTTTAAACCCCTAGGTTACCCTAGTGGACGAGTTGTAGTCTCGTGAGGGTTTGCAGTGAATATACCCACAAAATTCGGTCAACTTGCCAAGTTAAATAAGTCAGTAAATAACAGATTTTCCTTGATATATTTAAACATTCTAATTGAAGCTAGTTAATAATCAAGAAAACGTTTTTATATATAACTCCAATGTAAATCCCCTAGAAAATCTTTTTCATTATAGCAATACAAAACCAAGTCAAATCTTAGAAATTTAATTAAAAAGTTTTGAAAAGAACATGCCAACTCTTTGTTTTAAATAACTTTCAAGTCTCTTGATCAAAAATTGTTTTTCAAGACCATATATACAAAACAACAATATATATAAAAACAATGGTTAGTGTTATATATATATATATTTTTTTTTTTTTTCACTCTCCAATTCTTGGTGATTGTTTTCTATTTTAACGGGCTTTCTAAGTGACCATTTAACGAGTTTTGGGCCAATGAATCCCAACCCAATTGGGCTTAGGTCATTAAGTATAGAGATACTTCTTGGGCTTAATTGCTCAGTCAACTTAGGCTTTATAGAATCACCTTGAATTTAAGAGTTTTTTTTTTTTTTTTTGGTGCCCATTTTTCGCACTCTTCTTTTATAAGGTTAGTTTTTTTTTTTAATATATATGTGTAAGTATATATAGTCTTTTAAAAAAAATTATGTAAATCAAGATAACTTGAAAAAAATATTTTTAACTCAAGTTAAGCATGCAAAAATTTCATTATTTTTAATTAAAAATCTAAGGTAAGACTTAAGTAAAGTATACTAGTTGAAAAATCATTTCTTAAGAACTTTATTTGGAGTTATCATAAAAGGTGAATTTGAATATGTCACTAACTAAGAATTAGGAATTTAAAATCTATCAATTTGATCAATTATTACTTAACTCTATTAATTTGGCAAGTGACAATATTTTTATAATTTTTTTTTTAACAAAAAGAAAGAAAAATATAACTAAAAAGGTAAAATAAAGAGGAAAATATGTATTTCTCACCCCCACACCTAAATTTTGCATTGTCCTCAATGCAAATTCGCTGAAGCACAAAGTAAAGCAGATAAAATTGGAGAACTTACAGTTGTTCGGTTGACAATGATGATAAGGATCTGCAATTACTGTTAGTATGAGGATGAAGAAATCAAATAAGAGGGAAGAAAAAAAAATTGTAAGTAATATTTTTTTTTTACCTATGTTACTTATTCAATTTTTTTTTTTTTTTTTGTTGTTTTTTTTAAGTGAAAAACAAAAAGTGAGAAACTATGTATATTTTTTTTTCTTTTTTTTTAAATGAGGAAATATGTATATAAAATTTTTTATTCGAAATATTTCTTTTTTTTTATATATATATGAAAAGCAAAATGAGGAAATATGTATATATATATATGTCTTTTTTTTAGATTTTCTTTTTGAAAAGAAAAGAGAAAGTAAAATCCTAACAAATCCTACTTTTATTTTTTTTTTAAATTCGTTTTTTTTTTTTTTTGATAAAAGGAAGGAAAATTGTCCTAGGGAAGCCTTTTTTTTTTTTGGAAAAAAGTAGTTCTTTTTTTTTGAGAAGAGAAGAGAAAGGAAAAACCTAATTAAAACAAATCCTACTTTTTTTTAGTTCGTTTTTTTTAGATAAAAGAAAGGAAAATTATCCCAGGGGAGCCAAAAAAAAAAATTTTTTTTTTTAAGGAAAGAAAAAAAATTTAGTTTTTTTTTTAAGGAAAGAGAATTAGTTTTTTTTTAATATGAGAAGATAAAGAAAAAGAAAAAATCCTAACTAAAACAAATCAAATCAATCACTTTTCAATCAACTCTAATTCTAAGGTTTAGCCTAACTCAACTAGACCAGCTCCTAACCAAAAACTCCTACAGTGAAAAGATAAAAGTTTTACCCAGGTAGTTAGCCAGATAAGGATAGTACTAGAGGGTGATCAGTGATCAATTAAGTACCTCGTTCCTTGCGGAGCGCATTACGCAACCCCTAAACCTTGCCTTAGACACCAACTAATCTGAGAAAACTTAAACCGGTTCACTTAAGGATTTCTTGTTCCTTATGAGCTCGAATCCTTAGGGGCTAACGTCTAATGAGTTTTATTAGGCTTGGGTTGTGTAGTGAGGAATTAGTGATTTTGGGCTAAGGAAAGGGTGATGAAATCCCCACCTTATCTTGATTATGGGATTTTGCCCTTAAAAATATTTTCAAGTGTGTGCCAAACCAAGATGCTCAAATCACTTTGGTGAATTCCTACTAAGTATATGAAATGCAACCCTAGAAATTAAAAGCGACTGAAAAGGATGGAAAAGAAAAATCTTTTTTTTTTTTTAATTATGGTCAACAACACTCAAATGTGAGTTGAGAGCTCTTGTTTGAATTTATTATCTTGTTAGTTAATGTCCAAGTGAAAGGTGGATTTATTATGGTCAACAAAAATAAAATCTTTTTGTTTTTTTTAATTCCTAATTGTCTCTAATTGTGAGAAACTAACTAAAGGTGTGGAATTAAAAATATTAGAAAGAAGACTTACCACAAGCGAATCTCCAATTCCTCAATCTCCAATTCTTTGGTCTTTAATCTCCAAGTAGTTCTTTCACAAAAACACAAAAGTTAAAGAACCAAAATAATAAAATCCTATTTTAGCACCTTCCCCGGCAACGGCGCCAAAAACTTGATGCGGCATAATTATGTACCAAAATTGCAAGTGCACAATTTATCAAGTTATAGTATAAAAAATATCGATCCCACGAGGAAGGTGATTTTATAGGAGAAAAAAAAATGGTTCTTATGTTTTGTGCATGACAATTAGGAATAAAGAATAAGTGTGAATATGATGAGTGATTGTTGTGAATATATGCAAAAAATAATAAATTGAATTTTAGAAGAGAGAAGGAAGAATTAAAGAATAAATGAAATCACAAGACAAGAAAGATGAATGAATAAAATCAAGAAATAAAACCAAGAATGAAAAGAAAATTTAAAAAAATCAAGATGGAGGATTCAAAGGAGGTAAGAAATCTAGAATATAATCCACTAACCAATTTCAATTACAAAATATAAACTATTCTCTTTTTATCATATTTCAACTTAGATTTATTAAGCATAGATTATCAAACCATTTAAGGAAAGTGTAACCTATCAAATTATCATCTAAGTCAAAATTACTATTCATGATAAGAACAACAACATGATAATAATCCTAGAATTCATAAGCATAACCTATCAAACCATTTAAGATAAGCATAGATTATCAAATTCTTCTTCTACCGATTAGTTCTCTAGTTGATTATCCTAAACATGAACATTTTAAGTACAAGAGAATAATTCATACAATATAAAAGAAATTAGACTAGTTTCATACAATTCTAAGATTCCTACAAGAATTAAAAATTAAATCTGATGGACTGGCCTCACAAACCACCATGTGTCTTTTCAGCACGTTTTGTCCTCACTCACGTGCTCCCTGGAAAACTTCCCAGGGGGTCACCCATCCTAGAATTTCTCCAGGCCAAGCACGCTTAACTTTGGAGTTTCTAAGAGTTGGGTTCTCGAAAAGAAGATGCATCTTGATGATATGAGTATTCCAATCAAATCTATCAATACTAATCATATCACCCTCTCAAGGGTTGGGGTATTACAATCTCCCCCACTTAAATTCGCAACGTCCTCGTTGCGCAAAATCATATCATCCAAGACCGTACCATCCGTGTGAGATTCTAGAGGTGGCTCCTACGGCCTCAAGAGGTGACTCACGTCCTCTTGACGTAGCTCTCACAATTCCGGTTGGCTTTGCTCTGATACCATTTGTAACGCCCCGCCCCGGAATCCCGGAGTCGGTACGCTATTAGATCTGATGGACTGGCCTCACAAACCATCACATGTCTTTTCAGCACGTTTTGTCCTCACTCACGCGCTCATCTTCTTTCCTTTTCGTGTGCTTAAGAGTTCACCTCTTATGCCTCGCACTAGTTTGTGATGTTAGTAACTTTCCGATACATGGGAATTGAATGATACGAATTTAGAACCGCACAATGAAACACGTGCATAGTTGGTGTAACGCCCCGCCCCGGAATCCCGGAGTCGGTACGCTATTAGATCTGATGGACTGGCCTCACAAACCATCACATGTCTTTTCAGCACGTTTTGTCCTCACTCACGCGCTCCCTGGAAAACTTCCCAATGGGTCACCAAACTTGCTCCACTCTGACTTTGAAGGGTCGGCATGCACCTTCAAATATTCTATCCAAAACAAAGGTTATATCTGGCTCTGATTTTAAAGAATCACTTTCAGAAGACTTGGAAAATCGGCTAGCAGTGGGTCTGGTATCTGTCACCGCATCTGAACTGAGTAGCGCAAGTACTAGTTCCCTTTCAGAAGCTAGATCCTTCACATGAAACAAAGATCAAGTTAATTTCATTACAATGCAATTAAAATTAGTTTGAGATTCCAAGCACAAAACAAATAAGCAGACCTGATGGAGCCATCCTAGCATATCTCTATTTTTTGGAATTTATTTGATATTTTTAAACAGTGTTTTAAAATCAGATAAACAATTTTTCAGAACCTGTCATATCTGTTTTCGGTCGACCGCACCGGTCGACCGAACCTGAGGTCAAAAGTTCACTGGGCGACAGAAAGCTGTCGGTCGACCGGTCCGGTCGACCGATGAAAATTTTCGGTCGACCGACGAATTTTCCGGTCGACCGACGAGTGTTCCTTCAGCTTCCAACGGCTAGTTTTTTGACCGTTGCCTTGGGGCTGTGTTTTTTGTCTTTTGCTCTGGTTTCTTGGCTGAGTTGTGAGAGGGTATAAATACCCCATTGTCTTCAACTCTCAAGCTAACTAAGAAATGTTTTAAAAGAAAAGAAAAGTTTAAGCAAGGGTTTAGGGTTTTACTGTTTGTTTTGAGTTTGGGTTTCTGTTTACAAAGGAGGAAGTTTTCACTGCAGATTGAGGGATTCATTCTCAATCCCCTTCATCCTCTTCTTGTGTTCTTAGAGAAGTTTTCTAACTCTTTTCTCTAGCAATTTCATTATTGATTTTCATATTCTTATTATTGCTAGTTTGTTAATTGAGTTAGATTTTATTTTACTCATTGTTACACACACCCACATTGAGCTTATAGTATTTGCATACATAGTATAGTTGGGTGGTGAGAGATTGTAACATTGAGTTGTGCTACATTGTGTTCTCATCTATTGTAGAGAACAAATTTGTTGTATTTACTTTGTGAGTGTTGTAAGGTTTTCGGTGAGCTAGAAACCGAGAGTGTTGTGAAGTTTTCGGTGAACTAGAAAACCGAGTGTGAGGAGTGGACGTTGATCGGTGAACGTTGAAAACCGACATTGTGAGGGTGAGTGTGAACGTTGATCGGTGAGCGTTGAAAACCGACACTGTGAGGTGTAAACGTTATTCGGGTGAGCGTAGAAAACCCGGTTGTGATAGTGGATTTCTCCCCGGGAGTGGGGAGCGGAGACATAGGACGGAAGGTCCGAACTCCGTGATCATATTGCTTGTTTGAGTGTGCTTTGGCGTTCTTTCATATTTATGTTCATATCTTATATCGCCATTGTCATTAGCTCATTATCTATATCATCCACTATCTAGTTTAGATTGTTTACCCTTGATTTTACCCTTGTGTTAGTTCATATATCCTTGCTCATATATTTGTAATATCTCATTGATAGGATATATTCATTTGTTCATATTGCTTATCCTAGATTACATATATTGTTGTGTTTCATACTTGCTAGGATAACTTGTTAATTAGTTTTAATTGGCATTTAATCGGATTAGATTAGCATAAGACCCTAATCACCCCCCCTCTAGGGTCTAACAAACAACTATTTAACCACGTTTAGAGATAGTATCAAAATAGTTAGGGAGGCTCTGGAACGAAAGAATCTTGAGAAAACTATTGCAAAACGTGTTTTGGGAACATATGAGCACGAGCCACCCTACGGTGGCTCGAAACTGTGCGATCCACCATGTGGTGGCTTGGCCTTGGCCGAGTCATTTTGATGTGACTCGGCTGCCAGGGGCTTTTTTCATACTTTTCGATTTGGGTCTTGTTCCGCCGTTTTGCGCATTTCATTGTTTTGTTGACTCGTACGCTTTGTTGACTTGCTTCGAGCACTTGTTAGCTCTTTTATGGCACTGGATAATCTTGTTTTACTTAGGTGATGGCGTTCATCACCTTCTCTTCATTTTGAGTTGTGTGCATGAACCTATAGGTAATTTTTAACGCCTTCAGATACCCTCTTCAAAGTATTTCAGTCTCATTCTTTTATAGAATAGCCTAGAATACTTTGGATATGGTACGCCCAACTTTCAATTCGTCGACTTCTTCAACTTTTAATCTATTCAGTATTTTATCGAATAGCTAAAATTCTTTTGGTGCTGCGTTTATTGTCTGACCATCATCGAAATCTTGAACTAAGACTGGTGTGTTGATATTGGAATTAGCTCGTGTCATTAAATCAACGTTGAATTGATCATCTATGTCAAAAGTTTATATTTGAATCGCAGTTGAGCTCTTTGGGGATTATCCTTTGACCTGGAATTGGTCTGAGCCTTGTTTCGGCGAAATTATCAATGCATTGGTTGGTGCTGACCTTCATGGCAATGGGTTAACCTGTGTTGACCTTCATTGCAACACGTGGACCAACATTTGACTTTCGTCATAATGCATTGACCGGTGTTTGACCTTATTGCAATGCGTGCACCAGCATTTGACTTTCCTCATAACGTGTTGATCGTCATTTGACTTTTGTCGTAACGCGTTGATCGACATTTGACATTCATCGTAACACGTTGACCGGTGTTTGACCCTTATTATAACGCATTGACTAGTGTTAACTTGCGCTGTTACGTGTTGATCGACATGAACATAGTTTTTACTCATATGTTAACTAGAGTCTATACAGTTTAAGCTCTTAAGGTGTTGGAGTGGGGAGGACCAGTTTATACTCTTATACTCCTGATAGTTCAAGTCACATGACCGAATGGTGAAGTTGGTGCGTCGGTGACTTTTGTACCTTATTACGATTGTTTAAGCCTGTTTCATAGGTAACATTATGCTAAAAGAATAAACTCTCTTAAACTTAATGTTATGATATCGAATACAAAAACTTTGTCATTTGTCATGGGAATAGACTACCCGGCAACGTATGTTAGGCATAGACTTTAGGATTTTTGGCAAACCCTCAGCCATCAACTGATTTGATATGCCTTTACCGATTACCATTTGAATCAGGCTTGCACATGAATTATCTAAATCCTTTTTACATGTGATGTTGTTCTACGAGAATGAACTCTCTTAGACTTGGTGTTATTATATTTAACACATAGGCTTCGTCCTTTTTATAAGGAAATACTAACCGGCAACACGTGTTAGGCATAGACTTATCTCTATTTAGGGATTAAAATAACATCCCCCAGACGTGAATCCTGGCGTTCTTTCCACGGAGAAAGGTTAACCGGTAGCACGTGTTAGATGTTGACTTTTTTCTACTTAGGATTCGAGATAAAAATCCCCGTGCGTGTAAGGCATGAATTTTAGCATTATTAATAACGGCCTGCCACGATGTTGAATACATGGGATTTTGTCCTTTTTATGATAAAAGACTATCCGGCAACGCGTGTTAGGCACTGACTTATCCCTACTTAGGATTCAGGATAAAATTCCCTGTGCGTATAAGGCACAGATTTTGGCATTATTAATAACGACCTGCCATGATGTTTAGTACATAGGCTTTTGTTCTTTTTACGATAAAAGACTAACCGACAACATGTGTTAGGCGCTGACTTATCCATCCTTAGAATTCGGTTAAAATTCCCCATGCATGAAAGATATAAACTTTTGGTGCTACGGTGTTGAATACGTAGACTTGGTCATTTTCTCGGAAACAGACCACCTTGTAGCATGTATTCGATACACACTTATCTCTAATTAGGGATCAAGATAAAGTCCCCCATGTGCGTAAGGCATGGATTTTAGTGTTGGAAGGTGTTGTCTTCTCTTGGGGAAAAAATAAACCCGATGCTGGAGAGAAAAAATTATATATTCTATCTCCAGGTACAAAAGAAACTCAAAGTGGGATCTCCACTTTGAGAATCAAAAAAGATTCGGATAACCCTAACTATCGAAAGGTTTGATCACTCAATCTGAAGGTGGATTTCTCGTTTATCGGGAGGGAACCCTAGTTTTTGCCCTAACTGTAGGAAGGTTTGACTAAGTGGTAGGTTTGAGATGACTCTAACTATAGGAAAGTTTGGTCGCTCAATTTGAAAGTAGACATCTCGTTCATGAAAGGAATCGAGAGGGGATTTTGGTTTTGGTCCTAACTATAGGAAGGTTTGACCAAGAAACAATGGGAGTGAAGATACAAATAATATTGGGAATGCTGACTCGTACAAATCCCTCAGTGGGGGTTTTTAGTGTCAAGTGGCTAAGACTTAACAAGAAGGGGTTTGATGATTGCCATAGATCAACAGTTTTAATTTTTGAATATCGTGTTGAGACTTTAACATTGGGAGTGTTAAGTGCATCAACACAGTAGGAGTTTGGATGGACTCAACCAAAAAAAATTTGGTTGACCCAATGCTAGTTAATTTGATCAGTGAAGAACTTTGTGGTGAAGGACTATGAATCATCAAGCACTCCATAGTTACATCGTGGGAATCTTGTGAGGAAAGATTGATGGAATGAGGTCATTAAATCTCATCTCAACGAAAGAGTGCTCGGCAAGCCACAGTGGAAGAGTTTTAATCATCTTCGAAATATTTAAATAGCCACAGTGGGAGGTTCTTAATCATGATTAAGAATGAATTATTCTGATGATTGGTTTTCACCTTGAATAATCAGTTGATCTTGGATTATCCTTAAGAATATCATGCATAGCATTCTCCAGGAACTTCTCATTGGAATGCCTCAAGGTATTCCACCCCAACTCTTTAGCGAACCTAAATTCAATTGTATTTGGCCACATTGTCGGGTTATACTTAAGAATATTAAGAGTAATATTCTCCAGGAACCTCCGGTTGTTGAAAATAAGGGAAGCAGTTTAACCTCGTATACCTGTCAGAGGTTGTAGAGTTAACCTTAAGAATATTATGTGTAATATTCTCTTGAAACTTCCCGTTAAAGGTAGGGAATAGTTTAGCCTCATATACCAGCTAGAGAATGGGGAGACAGTTTATACTCGTATACTCATTGGAGTATCAGGGAGCAGCTTAACCTCATATACCTATCAGAGGTATGGGAGAAGCAGTTTGACCTCTTATACTCATCAGAGGAAACCGTTCTCATTCGGCTCATTTTGGCGTTATGATGCCAGCGTCAACCAAGGCTTGAATGTTATTTTTGAGAGAGAAGCAAGCTTTGTTGGGATGAAGGATCCTCCTGTGGTACACAAAGTACTTTGGATCCAAAGTGTTGTTAGCTTCCTCTTGATTTCTAATAGATGGCAGCTTGATTTTGTTATTTTCAAGGAGGTACTTGAAGATAGCTGGAACCTCCCCATCCTTGAAGGTGAAGGATCACTGCAATGGCACTCAAACACTAGAAGGGGGGTTGAATAGTGTTTATGAAATCTAATGCGGAAACTTTAAATTTTAATAAAATAATATCACAAAGAGTAAGAAAGATCAAACCAATGTGTAGACAATCACAGAAAATTGCATACGTAAACACAAGGATTTATACTGGTTCGATCCTCCAGACCTACATCCAGTCCCCAAGCCTCGCTTGAGATTTCTTCACTATTTCCACTTGCAAAACCGCAAGCACTTGCAACCCGCAAGCAAACAGTACAACCTTGACAATCTTTAATTGCCAATGCCACAACAATCTCTTCTTTCAAGAGATTATCAAACTGAAACAAAATGGTACAACTCTTTCTCTTCCTATAAGCCTTGATGTGTAGATGTGAGTGACTTACAATAGGCTATAGGAATGGTTTTTGTTCTAGAGTAATGGAGTTTTAATCAAGAACAAAACTGAAAATTAACACTCAGTTTTTCTCTTCAAAAATGGAGTTAAGAACTCAAGAAAAACTCAAGTTTATGGAAAGGAATCTTGTTATGTAACTTCAGAACTTAACACTTATTTATAGGCACAAGTTTAGTTCAAATTATATCAAAAATAACTGCCAAAACGTTCATAAAACGTTCAAATCATTTTGAAAAAATGACAGTTAGAAATGACTGTATGGTCGACCAGATTGAGGCCTGGTCGACCAGACAGGGAGTAGTGTGTGTTGTGTGTGTGATCAAGGCTTGTACAAAGATTCTAAAAGAAAAGACAAAATTACATCACTCTTGTAAAGTATATTTTCTTCTTGAAGCGCGAAGTGACTTGATTAACTTCATCTTTTTGATCTTTGAAATCTTGTCTTTGATATAGCCTTAATATCTTGATTGTTGCTTTGAGATGTATATCTTGAATCTGCAGTAAAATATGTTAGATAAACAATGATTTGTTATCATCAAAATACAAGAGATATTGTAACATCAACCATGTTCCCAACAATCTCCCCCTTTTTGATGATGACAAATAATATTGAAAAACTTTAATTAAACATACTTACTCCCCCTGCAACAATGCATACATGTTAATTTAACACACAAAAAGATAGCACTTATTAGTAATCCTAATATTGTATAACAATGCATACATGTCAATATTTCAATATTGCAATAGTTGTCAATATTTCAATATTCTAATATATCTCCCCCTTTGTCATTAACAAAAAGAAGAATAGAAAGGGAGATAATAATAAATAATGAAACAATTAATACATTTCTTCAATACAACCTAATATTTCTTCAACATGGCCTAAAACTTCAAATAAATCTTCAAGATTATGCACATAGTCCATTACATCTCCCATCCAAATAGGAAGACATAAGCTTGCAATGAAAATTAAGTTTTCTATGGGAGTCATATTGAATGTATTATGTTGTTTAAGAAGAAATATTTCTCTATTTATAACCATGGAAGTAGTTATTAGAGACTAACCATCAAGTAGTTATTTAAGAATTGGTTAGAAGAACTAAAATATGAGTTCAAAAATTTATGAAACATTTCTCTTATGTTAACCAAGATAAATAACAAGAATATTTGCTAAAAATAAAATTCATTAAGCAAAAGCAAACATACTTGTTCATTAATAACTAGCAAAAGCAAACATATCAAACATATTATTAATAAGAGTTTTAGAGTTCATACCGACCGTTCCAATTCCTACCACTTGACCCTTGTTGTTGTCACCGAAGGTAACAGTTCCTCCATCTTTAAATTGTATGGAAGAAAATAAGTCCTTGTTCCCGGTCATGTGCTTGGAACAGCCACTATCTAAAATCCATGTTTCCCTTTTATTAGGTACCTGCAAAATAAAAGAAATATGTTTTGGTACCCTTTAACTTTTGGGTCCATGAGATTAGCATTTAGGAAACCAAACCCAATAAGAATTTGGTTTACCTACATTGTATGAAAGATAGTTTTTAGAATCACAAATATCCTTTTTGTAATTTGATAAGTATATCTTTCTATCACTTAAACATGCATTTTTAGGAACCCAAATGTAGTTGGATTTTAAAATATTCTTACATGCAACTTTCTTCATATGCATTTTTCTATCATTATGTGAAAATACCTTAGAACTAGCATGCATAGATGTATCACTATGTGCATGATAATTACTTTTCACAAATTTAGAATATAAATAAGCATGATTTTTCTTTTGCATAGAAGAGTATATTTTCTCATTACTGGAGTTAGAAACATATCCTAATCCTTGTTTACTCTTAGCAGGTAATTGATAAGAAAGTAGATTATCTAGATTCTCTTTTCCTTTGTTAAATTTACCTACATTCATTAATATAGTTTCATATTTGGTTTTAAGACTTTTAACATTATCATCCAAATTTGAAATACGAACTTTAAAGAAATCACATTCTTTTTTAAGAAGTTGATTGTTACTAGATAACTTGTAATTTTCAGAAAATAACTCTTTATTCTTCTCTTTAAGATCTTCTATTTGTGAAGCATAAGGAGAGACTAAAGTGTTATTCAAATTTTCATTTTCATTTTTTAATATTTTAAAAGAAGAATTTAGTTGCTTGTATTTCAAAAATAATTCGTTAAATGCGTCAAGTAACTCATCATGATTACTTACTTGATCATCATCAGATTCATTTGCCATAAAGCACATATTCGCTTGATGATCTTCTTTTTCCTCTTCTTCATCTGAAGATGACTGGTCACTATCATCCCATGTTATCGACAAAGCCTTCTTCTTTTTGTTCTTCACTTGTTCATTCTTGTTTTTTGTGAACCCGTTGAAATTGTTAGAAGACTTCGACTTTAACTTTTGTTGTAGGGGACAATCTTTTTTGTAGTGTCCTAGCTTATTACAACCAAAACAAGTGACTTTGTTAGTATCTTTGAATTTATTAGAAGAGAACTTACCTTTCTTCAAGAATTTTCTGAATTTACGTGTGATTATTTCAAACTCTTCTTCGTCATCGAAATCCTCATCATCAGTAGATGCTTGGAAAGCAAGAACCTTCTTGTTCTTATCTTCATTATCCTTTTTCCGATCTTCAAGTTGCACCTCGTATGCCATCAAATTCCCTATCAAATTTTCTACTGTCAATGTGGAGAAGTCGTTGGCTTCCTCTATCGCGGTAGTCTTCTTCTCCCAATCCAAAGTAAGAGCCCGGAGGATTTTCCTAACCATCTCCACTTGTGTATAGTCCTTTCCTAACGCAATTAGGGAGTTGATGATGTCGGTGAACCTTGTGAACATTTCACCAATTGTCTCGTTGTCTTTCATCTTGAACATTTCAAACCTGTGCACTAAAACAGAAATTTTTGAGTCTTTAACCTTAGAAGTTCCTTCGTGGGTTACCTCAAGTGTGTGCCAGATTTGATGTGTAGTGTTGGAAGTAGACACGATGTTGAATTCATTCTTATCCATTGCGCAAAACAATGCATTCATTGCCTTGGCGTCAAGATTCGCATTTGTCCTTTCCACCAACGTCCATTCAGAGTATGGAGTAGTAGGCTTGTTGTAATCAGACTCCACTATGTTCCAGAGATCAAATCCTATCGATTGAAGGTAGATCTTCATCCTACACTTCCAGTAGTTGTAGTTGGAACCATCGAAAAGTGGTGGTCTTTGAGTAGAATGTCCTTCCTTGAACTGTGATGTAGATGGTGTAGCCATTGTTATCCTTGATCAACCCGCTCTGATACCAATTGAAGGATCGCTGCAATGGCACTCAAACACTAGAAGGGGGGTTGAATAGTGTTTATGAAATCTAATGCGGAAACTTTAAATTTCAATAAAATAATATCACAAAGAGTAAGAAAGATCAAACCAATGTGTAGACAATCACAGAAAATTGCATACGCAAACACAAGGATTTATACTGGTTCGGTCCTTATATAACTTCAGAACTTAACACTTATTTATAGGCACAAGTTTAGTTCAAATTATATCAAAAATAACTGCCAAAACGTTCATAAAACGTTCAAATCATTTTGAAAAAATGACAGTTAGAAATAATTGTATGGTCGACCAGATTGAGGCCTGGTCGACCAGACAGGCTTCCTGGAATTTTTCTGTCCGAGTCTGGAGCCTCTGGTCGACCAGGTCCATATCTGGTCGACCAGACAGATATTTTTCTGAATCTCTATTTCTGGTTCAGTTTTATCTGGTCGACCAGATATTTCTTTGGTCGGCCAGAAACTATGTTATACATAGTTTCAATAATTTAATAAGTTATTCATTTGTTGATTATACTTAGGATTATACTTAGAATATTTTCTATGATCTTCTAAGTGAGTAGTGTGTGTTGTGTGTGTGATCAAGGCTTGTACAAAGATTCTAAAAGAAAAGACAAAATTACATCACTCTTGTAAAGTATATTTTCTTCTTGAAGCGCGAAGTGACTTGATTAACTTCATCTTTTTGATCTTTGAAATCTTGTCTTTGATATAGCCTTAATATCTTGATTGTTGCTTTGAGATGTATATCTTGAATCTGCAGTAAAATATGTTAGATAAACAATGATTTGTTATCATCAAAATACAAGAGATATTGTAACATCAACCATGTTCCCAACAGAAGGAGTACTCTTTTTGGAGTCTTAGATCTAGAATCCTTCGCTGCTTCTGAGGTTGATGTTATGACGTCTGATTAGCATCAACAGCCACTACAAGTGCCTTTCCCTTACCACGAGAAGCAAAGTTTGATTTCGGGGGGTTATTCGTCATTTGGCCTCTTTCAAGCTTTTTTCTTTTGAGAAAGCATTCAACCTGTTCCCCACGTAGTTTTAATTCTTTCAATGTTGTGGATGGCATGATCGCCAAGGCTTCTAGCACCTCAATAGAGAGATTATTTTGGTATGTCTTTAAGATGAATTCCTCTGTGACGGGATCCCTGCAATTCATTACCTTGTTACAGAAGCATTTAACGAAGCTATAAACTGACTCCCCATCCTTTTGCTTCTCATCCAAAAGGGCTCTAATTGACACTTCAGTGTCTGTAGGCGTATAAAATTGCTTATAGATCCCTTAGCACAGCTCAGCACAAATCGACGAACCAACGAGGCGACAAGGTTAACGAATCGCACGCAAACAACGGAATAGATCCACTCGCGTGCGGAATCAAGCTAACGGGTTGAAGAGTCAACGAGTCATCCATCCAAGGGCGGACTCGGACGAATCACGATCGAATCAAGATCAGTTTCGGACTCAAACTCAGAAGTGGATTTACTGCCAAATCAGGAATCGGACTTACTGCCAAATCAGGTCAACGATTCAAGTCCGGATAAATCAACCACAGAACCGGATCACGGACTGAACCGAAAAACGGAAAACGATACAAAACCACGCCTAAGGGGGCTCGGCCAAGGCCGAGCCACCTATGGGTGGCGAGCCACCTATAGGTGGCTCGGCCCAGACCCGGCCACCTATAGGTGGCCGGCCCAGATCTGTGCGCGGGCACAGTTCAGAGAGCCTATAAATAGGCCCCCTTAGTTCATTTTTCAAAGGTTAGAACTTTGAGAGCCGAAACTCTGCCGAATTGAGAATTGAGCTTGGAGTTTTGAAGACTTGAGGACTTGAACATTCAGATCTGGTTCCCGGCGAGCGTCCACGTCAAAAAAGGCAGGAGTTCGAGAGAGAGAGAGAGATCAGATCTGAGATCTACACGAGATCATACTCCGGATCAAAGCTTGGCCTTTGATCCCGAGAACTAAGGGCGATTATTTCCTTGGTGAATTAATCCCCCCCGGCTATTATTTCCTTCGCGAAATAATACCCGTCAAATCGTGTAGATCCGACCGAATCTAGATCACGCGGTAGTCCACGGATTAACCCCGGCGTTGGCAAAGAACCCACACAAGCGAGCGACCGCAAAACAGGAGCTCGTGATTCGTTCGAAAGGAAAGTTGTAATCTTTTTCTTTTTCTTTGATTTCATTGTAACCGGATCTAAAAAAGACCGGATCTTTTGTAACCAAAAAGCAATTACTTGAGATAACAATGAATTCAATGAAAGCAATTTTCCCTGCGAACAATCTGGCGACCACAGTGGGAGCATCCAATAGCTACCTCCGGCGAACCAACCTAAATCGTTAATAGCTACTCCGGGAGATCACGCAGAATCATCCCGAAGAAAGAAGTCAGTTTTGGAGCG
>NC_033799.1:45401147-45434210 GCF_001876935.1 Asparagus officinalis
GGATCTGAAGAACAGGAGAGGCAAACAGCCTCAACAACTGAAGAATGGCAGCTCCTCCAAGCCGCCAACGAACGAATGGATCCGGGTCAAACGGAACTGTTCGACACTTGAAGAGCGGATTCGCAAACGCCGCGCGTTACTCGCACAAGCAAAAATTCTTGTGCAGGAGGCCAAGAAATTGGAGGAAGAAAGAGTGGCCAAAAAGCCATCACCAACCCGCCAAGTATGGAGGCCGAAGCAGCCTCCAACAAAAGTTCAACCACCGACGAATCAACCCAAGCCGCCGATGATTCCAACAATTACTCCGGAAGATCATGCAGAATCATCCCGGAAGAAGAAGCCAGTTTTGGAGCACCTCGGTCCACTTCCCGATGAGCGAGGCAAGGCTCCAGTTCAAGGACGCTTGGGCCCACTAAGAAAACCCCGAATGAATCAACATGATGGGGGTCGCCGCAACCCTCAACATGACAAAGAAGTCATGGCACCCAAGCGCACTACTTTGCGCATCGAAGTTCAGGAGCCCGTTGAGAATTCACGCCCACAAAGGCGCGTTTCGAGGCGCGTGACTCTCGAAAGTCTGAAGAAGGTAATTCACTCTCAGAAGGAAACGTTATCGTCTGATGATGATTGTGTTATACCTGAGAAATCGTGCCAACACACGATAGGTTGCTCCGACTTTCAAACAGAAGAGCTGTACTATCGTGCTGGGGGTATGAGCAAAGCCAGAAAGAGGAGTCCTCGAAGGCTAGAAACTTAGTGCCCTTGTTCAAAGCTCATTCGGACGGTACTGTCTGAGTGCAACTGCATCAAGGCAGTCCCCGAGAGAATTTCAGTGTTCGAAAGGCTTAGTACCGAAACGCCAAAACCAAGGCCTAGGCGTTTCCGACAAAGAAGAAGGGTAGTCGAGGAAGGAGAATTTTTGAGGGTCACCACGAATATGACCAGCAAAGGGACGTCGACACAGGAGAATCCTGAGTCAATTCCGGAAGTACCCCGGTGTGTAACCCGTCTGCAGTCCGGAGCCATCATACGAGGAACTTATGGTAGGGTTCGGACAAGATTACCGTCAGAAGATGAAGAATCGGACTCCTGCTCTGCTGTCGCATCAGACAATACAGTATCCAGCGAGGGACAACCCCGCGACTCATTCATGATAAGCGCGGAACAAGTGGCCAAGATGCTCGAAGAAGCCATGGCTAAACAACAGGAGAGCTTCAGGTTCGAAATGCAGATGGCCATGCAGAGTATGAGAGAAATGCATGACCAACAAATCCAAGTATTGACGAACCAGCAAGGCGAGCCAAGTCGTCGTAACCAGGTTCATCAGGAAGATGAACCGTAATCAAGTTGTTCAGGAAGTTGAGCATACGAATGCGGATGAAGCTCGCAACGCCAATAATCCTCCCGTTAATGCAGGGAGTGGTGACGAGAATGCTGATGAAGACTCAGGTGAAAACTTGAAGATTAAAAACCTCGAGAGCAAAATCAATACGTTGATTTCCGCTCAAGAGATGAAGAAGACGGGCATTCCTTATCCCTACCCAAGAGAATGGGAATCAATCCCCTACCCGGCGAAGTTTAGTCTAATTAACTTCACGCCATTTGATGGAAATGGTTCACCCACTCAGCATTTGATTTACTTCAAATCGTACCTGGGTGTCATCTCTGGTAATGAACCTCTGATGGTACGGTCCTTCGTTGGCACTCTTCGTGGAGCCGCCTTCGATTGGTATTGTCGCCTTAAGCCAGGAAGCGTGAGCAGCTGGGACGACATGGAAACTAAGTTCCTCGCCAATTTCTTCGACGACGACACCGAAATATCCATCGGAACGTTGCTTGATGAAAAACAAAAAGACGGGGAGTTGGTCGACACCTTCGTCAAAAGGTTCCGGAACAAGGCGATGAATTGTCGGGACCCGATTACTGAGGAGTTCATTCTCCAGACTTGCCACAACAACCTTGCACTGGACGTGTTGGAAGCAATGGGAATAGCACCGTCTGACACTTGGAAAGACTTGAAGGTGTGCGGTGAACAAGTCGAACGCTTCCTCCGAAGGAAGAAGGCCGAGAGGAACCGACCGACGATTAATCCGCTGAACTCAAACTTCGCCTCTCGTGGTAAGGGCAAGGCACCTGCAGCTGCTGATGGTGCTAATCAAACGTCACAACAGCAATCCCGAAGGCAGCAAAAGACTTCGGGTCCGAGACTCCAAAAAGAGTACTCTTTCAAGGACGAAGACGTTCCAGCCATCTTCGACGGATCCAAAGTAACAAGATCAAGCTACCACCTATCACAAATCAGGAGGAAGCTGACAACACGACGGATCCAAAGTACTGTGCATACCACTGGAGGGTCCTTCATCCCACCAAGGATTGCTTCACTCTCAAGAATAGCATTCAGACCTTGGTTGAAGCCGACGTCATAACGCTAAGGTAAGCCAGTTGAGAACGGCACCACTCCGATAAGTATAAGAGTATAAACTGCTTCTCAACACTCCGACAAGTATACGAGTATAAACTGCTTCTTAATACTCCAATAAGGTATATGAGTATAAACTGTTCCCTATTTTTGGTTGAGAAGTTCCTGGAGAATATTTTTATAAATATTCTTAAGGATAACTCAACAATACTACGCCGGACAACGCGTCGCAAATAAAGACTCAACGACAAAGTTTAAAATTCCGACAACGGTCAGACAATAAATGCAGCACCGGAACTCTTACAGACATTCGACAAAGCACCGAATAGCCTGGAGGATTGAAGGAATCAAGAACAGAAGCCATTCCAATGTCCCGTTACACCGACTGAAGGTTGGGACAATCATATCCAAAGTATTCCAGACTCTTCTATAAAAGAACGAGGCTGAAATACTTTGGAGGGGGTATCTGTAGGCGTATAAAATTGCTTATAGATCCCTTAGCATAGCTCAGCACAAACCGACGAACCAACGAGGCGACAAGGTTAATGAATCGCACGCAAACAACGGAATAGATCCACTCGCGTGCGGAATCAAGCTAACGGGTTGAAGAGTCAACGAGTCATCCATCCAAGGGCGGACTCGGACGAATCACGATCGAATCAAGATCAGTTTCGGACTCGAACTCAGAAGTGGATTTACTGCCAAATCAGAAATCGGACTTACTGCCAAATCAGGTCAACGGTTCAAGTCTGGATAAATCAACCACAGAACCGGATCACAGACTGAACCGAAAAACGGAAAACGACACAAAACCACGCCTAAGGGGGCTCGGCCAAGGCCGAGCCACCCATGGGTGGCTCGGGGGGAATTGAGAATTAAGCTTGGAGTTTTGAAGACTTGAGGACTTGAACATTCAGATCTGGTTCTCGGCGAGCGTCCACGTCACAAAAGGCAGGAGTTCGAGAGAGAGAGAGATCAGATCTGAGATCTACACGAGATCATACTCCGGATCAAAGCTTGGCCTTTGATCCTGAGAACTAAGGGCGATTATTTCCTTGGTGAATTAATCCCCCCCGGCTATTATTTCCTTCGCGAAATAATACCCGTCAAATCGTGTAGATCCGACCGGATCTAGATCGTGCGGTGGTCCACGGATTAACCCCGGCGTTGGCAAAGAACCCACACAAGCGAGCGACTGCAAAACAGGAGCTCGTGATTCGTTCGAAAGGAAAGTTATAATCTTTTTCTTTTTCTTTGATTTCGTTGTAACCGGATCTAAAAAAGACTGGATCTTTTGTAACCAAAAAGCAATTACTTGAGATAACAATGAATTCAATGAAGACAATTTTCACAGCGAACAGTGTCGTCATCGAAGAAATTATTGAGGAACAAACTTCCCATGTCGTCCCAAGTGTTGATACTTCTTGGCTTGGGACAGCAGTATTAGTTGAAGGCGGCCCCGCGAATGGTGCTAAGAAATGACCGGACCATCAAAGATTCATTGTCAGAGATCACACCCAAGTGGAACTTGAAGTAAATTAAGTATTGAGTGGGTGAGCCTTTTCCTTCAAATGGCATGAAGTTAATTAGATTGAACTTAGCCAGATACGGGATTGACTCTCACTCCCTTGGGTAGGGACATGGAATGCTAGTCTTCTTTACCTCTTGAGCGGATATTAATTCGTTAATCTTGCTCTCTAGGTCTTTCATTTTCTCGTCCTCACCCGTATTCTTCTTCGGGCGATTTTGGGGAGGAACAACTAGACCACCCCCAGTGTTGTCATCCTCGGTAGGACCACCCCTAGAATTTTGGTCAACTGGAGGGGTATCAGCGTTGATATTTTCATCCACGTCTAAATAACTATCTTCTTAATTGGTAGCGTTACGATGGCTAGATTCACTAATCTGATTTGATAAGGCTTGGATCTGTTGATCATGCAATTCCTTTATCTGTTGCATAGTCATTTTCATTTTGAATTTAAAATTCTCTTTCTGCTTCGCTAGAGCGTCTTCGAGGATTTTGGCCATTTGTTTAGCATTGATCATGAATGCCTCACGAGATTGTCACGTGCTAGACACCGTAATGTAGAAAGCGATCGCAGAATTGGCGTCTGACATTTCATCATCAGAGGAATGTCCTATATTCGTTCTAGGTCGTCTAGTTCTTGACCGTAATCAAGCGATGCGCTGAGATACCTCTGAGAAAGAGTCAGGGTTGTAATGCCTTGTCGATTTTCCTTTTTCGACTATATTAATGATAACTTCTGGAAGCTTGTCATCATGACTGACAGATTTCTTCTTGTAGAAGTGTATTGATTTAGGTTTTTGGACACTTTGGTGGAGATTCTTTCAAAATACCGAGACCCCCCTTGGAGCGGTCTTGGGGCAGCTACACTCTGATAATACTATCCTGATCAACCTTTCATAAGAATAGTGAGAGTCTGATTCTGGGATACTTTTCTTTTGAGATTTCTTCGTACCCCAAGTCCGATAGTATGACTAATTAGTGTTGTAGCCGGAGCAACCTATCGTTGGTTGGTTTGAATCCCCAGGTTTGACATTATCGTGTAACAGAGATGTCTTCTTCTAAGGATGTGATGCCTTATTAGTATTCTCAGGAGTCACACGTTTGAAACAACGCCTATGAGAACGTGAGACCTGAACGGGCTCTTGGACTTCGACATGTAATCCTAAGCAGGCGTTTATCGGAAT
The DNA here is from genome assembly GCF_001876935.1 of Asparagus officinalis. Classification (NCBI taxonomy): domain Eukaryota; kingdom Viridiplantae; phylum Streptophyta; class Magnoliopsida; order Asparagales; family Asparagaceae; genus Asparagus; species Asparagus officinalis. Next base: position 45,406,279 of record NC_033799.1, read on the forward strand.
TTTCCCTTCATGGGATGGCTTTGACTTGAAGGGAGTGCGTGTATGACTCCCAGCTTGAATAGCCACTCGGGATTCATTCCCGAACCTAAGCGTTCTTTAACAGGAGGTCTACCTCGACTTCATGCAGAGGACCGAGACAATCTGTGATCTTCATCTTGAATCAGAACAAATCAACGCTGCTGTGGGGCTTCACCGGAGGTACGGGATCCATCGGGATAGGAACAGGGGCAGTCGAAGACATGAAAAACTTTGTGTGAGGCGAACCAGGTGCGAACCAGGCTGAGTTGGCTCGGCTATGGCACGGACCACCTTTAGGGCTGAGCCACTCTTAGGTGGCTCAGCTTTGGTGGAGCTAGCATGAGGTGCCTCAACCTTGGCCGAGCCAGTATGAGGTGGCTTGGCCTTAGCCGAGCCAGTCTGGGATGGCTCGCATTTTCCGACATCTTCGGGCATTGTTAGAGTTGTTTTTACGATGTTTTGGACGTTAGCCTCCAGACTTAGCGTAGTTTTTATGGTTTCTTGACCACCTCTTCTCTCTACAATTTCTGTGCCTCCTGAATAAGAATTCGCACATGCGCGAGTAGTGCATGGCGCTTCTGAATATGCTCCTCGAGAGTCGAACGTGTCCTTTTGATGCGGACCCATTCATCGGTTGACGGTTTGGAGGAAGAGTTATTTTCTCGTTGCTAAGGTGCTTGACATTTCCTGAATTCTAGATTCACCTTATAACGAATCCCGTCAACCGGCTCCAAGGCCTTGGCTAGTTGACGCGCGAGGTGTTGGCGTTACCTTTGACGAGTTCTCTTTGACAGAATCGGCACGCCTTTAGCACTCAACTCCTTAATTGAGTAGGAGTTCAAATCTACAGATCTGGCTTCATTGGATGCCGGAGAGGCGTTGCGAGGTGCAACTGTAGCTACAATAGGATGATGATCATCATCCTAGGTCTTCAGATCTGAAGACCAGCGGACCTTCCTAGAGGAGGAGATCTTCCAACACTTACGAGGGGGGGAGGATCTGGAGGAAGACGACAGGTATTCCTCGTATATTTGCTGGTCGAACTCGTACTCGTCCTTTGTATCAACCGGGATTATGATCCTTGGTTGCGAAACTACAGCCTCAGCAGAGAGGCTGTTGGCTCCCACTATGATCGCCAACGTATTTGCGTCGAAAGTTGGTTTATTCATTGCGGGACTCATTATAACTTCAATCCTTTCAATAAGTTAAAAAGACTTTTTACAAGTCTCCTTATACAATAAAAATAAAAAGATTACAACTTTCTTAAAGACACACGCAGAGAGATCGTTTATCACTCTTCTGCTTGCTTGGGATCTTTACCTGTACCGGGGATGCGTTAGTCCATGGACCATCACAGATCAGATCTGGTTGATCGAAATAAAAGATTAATGCTCTTACTTCACAAAGGAAGTATTTGTAGAAGTAAATAATCTCGACCAAACGAGATTACTACTCTTCTCGAAATCAAAACCAAGTTCAATCCAGAGTAAAGGGGAATGGGCCTCAGATCTCTTGAACCCTCCCTTTTTACGCTAAAGAACTTCTCCAAGATCTACTAGCCTCTCTGAAATTCATGATTCACTCTTCAGAAGGACAACACCTCGCCTAAATTTTTGATCCCCCGTGTATAAGGGTCGTAGGCTTGTATTTATAGGCTTCGGTTGTAGCATTTTAGGATAAAAATTGATGATTTGACCTTATCCTCAGTTAATAACTGCGTAACCACATTTAGGAATAGTATCAAAATAGTTGGGGAGGCTCTGGAATGAAAGAATCCCGATAAAAATTGATGATTTGACCTTATCCTCAGTTAATAACTGCGTAACCATATTTAGGAATAGTATCAAAATAGTTGGGGAGGCTCTGGAATGAAAGAATCCCGAGAAAACTATCGAAAAACGTGTTTTGGGCACTTATGGGTGCGAGCAACCCTACGGTGGCTCGGAACTGTGCGAGCCACCCTCGGCCTTGGCCGATTCGTTTTGATGTGACTCGGCTACCATGGGCTTTTTTCAGACTTTTCGGTTTGGGTCTTGTTCCCCCGTTTTGTGCATTTCGTTATTTCGTTGACTTGTACGCTTTGCTGACTTGCTTCGTACACTCGTTAGCTCTTTTATAGCACTGGATAATCTCGTCTGACTCAAGTGATGACGTTCATCGCCTTCTCTTTATTTTGAGCTGTGTGCGGGAACCTATAGGTAATTTTTGACGCCTTCAAGCACCACACAAGGCATTGGTTACAATGGTAGACCACCCTGTCTAGTCACTTTGATCATTGGAAATTGGGGGGGATGGTTTACTGATGCTTTTGATGGAGGAGCCATAGCCAGCAACTAAGTTCAAGATAATAATTCTTTGAACGAAAAAATCCGCGAAGGTTATATGATATATATTAAAGTATAATTATATATATAACTATATATATATAAGTGTATTATATATATATATAATATAATATATATATATATATACTATATATATATGATAGTATAGTATGTGTGTGTGTGTGTGTGTGTGTGTGTGTGTTCGTGTGCTCGTGTGTGTGTGGTGGTGCGGCCGCTTGGCGCGCCGCGCGGCTGCGTCAAGGTTAATATATATGTTAGAGCGCGGCACGAGAATCGGAGCATACAATGCAGATCTTGGTCGGTGGCAGATTACGGGATTGGAGTAAGATCTCCACCAAGATCTGGCTGACACGGGGCAGCTACAGACTCGTCATAGTGGAGCGGTCGGAGATCTCCTGGCGAGTGACTGAGATCCGGAGTAACTTGAGATCTGTTAGGCGAGTGGCGGCGGCGGCGAAGATCGTCCATATGACATACTGAGATTGGTGACTTAAGAAGGAAAATTTATTATTTGGGAAAACTCTAAACAAGGCTATAAAACCATGTAAAGGTAAGAGAGAGGAGAGAGGGGAGTCTTGAGTAAATTTCGCTCTTGAATTGAATATTGAGTGTGTATATATTATATATATATAGATATAATATAATATATGATTATTATATATATATACAAGTAGCAGAGGGTGAAGGTTTTCCTCAAAACGATGTGGGACTAAACCCACTACTAACGCAATTTTATCAATAAAGCGAATACATAACTGAAAAGTATTCAATAGATGTAAAAGCCATTAGTCTCTAATACAAACTATTTAAGTGTGTGTATATATAATTACTAAAGAACAACTTGACTTTGAAATTAACTAAATAAATAAGAAAATGTTATAACATTGTTAATTCTAATTTAAGAATCTAAGAGACGATATAGAATACGTGTCTAAAGATATATCTTTATGTAGATTTAGTGAAGAAATTGGAGAAGAACAGGTTTTTGGAAACATGAAACATTTTGGAAGCTTCACGGCCGACCGCGAGCTTTGGGGCGGTCGACCGCAGCGGTCGACCGCAAACGTGCACAAGATAGGGTGGTCTCTAGACTTTTGATGGTCAACCGCGACAACATGTCTGGTCAACCGTGGACCCTATAATTGAATTATTGGTTTCTATTGTTCTGTTCGGTCGATCGCGGCGTCAAGTGCGGTCAACCGCGAGTCAGGTTTGGGTCTGCTTTGGTTACCTATTTTGTTTGGGATTTATGTTTGCTATAAATACAAACACACATTTTAGGGTTTCTTTCGCTTTGATTGGTGATAGAATTGTGGATATTTTGAGTACAAAAAGAGGTATTTTCTGTGCTATTAGTTAGAGTTTTGTTTGGAGAGAATTAGAGATTTGTTGGTGAGTTTTAAGTGATTTGTAATCTCAGTTTGTACTCTTCTCCTCTATTAGTAAAAACCTCATCCCCTTCTTGCCCCGTGGATGTAGGCAACTTACCAAACCATGTAAAAATTGGTTGTTTATGTTTGTGCCATTATTTTGGATTGTTTGGCTTTCTCTCTCGGCGTTTAGTTTGGTTCCTCGAAGCACATCGAGTTTGTTTTCCACGCACAACAAGTGGTATCAGAGCTTTGACTACGCTTGGACTAATTAGAGGAGTAGATCGCTTTGGAAGTTCATCTAAGGCTTCAATTGGTGATAAAGGTAGGATTTTACTATTATGGATCTTGTCTACTATCGTGTGGGGGTTAGATCTTTTGGAGGCCCTTGTTAGGGTTTTAGTTGGAGGTAAAAATCTCTCCTTTATCAGTTTGGATCTATTCTTTGTTTGTTTCGCATTGGTTTGTTAGTGCTTTGAGATAGATGGCTAAGAAAGAAAGAGTTGAGGCTGGGATATTAGATTATTGAGAAGTGCCTTGACCTGCATATTGGAGTCCTTTGAGCACATTGGTATGAGCAAGGAGACCGAGGTAGAGTTTGACACTTCTATTCGACCGTTGAGATGTCTTCTAGGTGGTGTTCATTCAGGCATTTGGGACCTTCCAAGAAGGCATCATTGGAAGGTAATCGGTATTTGGTTTCTACAGTTGAGGACTATTCTAGGCATTAGTGGGTTGTAACCAAGTCCCGTTGGTGTGAAGTCCTAGAAGTCAACAACAGATGGAGGAAGTGTATTGGCAGAAATGTAACACATTGTTCTGATTTTGGTAGAGGTTTTTTTCTGTGTTTGTGTCAAGTTCATGGTAGTTTGAGACACTTCATTGGAGAGGAAATATTGGGGTGACGAGATGAGATGACAGTTTTGATGGATCGTTCTTTACTGGAGGAGGATTGACGTTTGATGTCGAGCATTGGTTTTAGCATTTGGGCTTCACCATATTTTGCCCATCTTAGTCATAGGTTGCCGACTGTTGCATTTAGAGATTTTAGATCTAGTGGAGCTGCTTCAGATATTTAGTTGCTTTGGATGTTTGGTCGCCCAGCATATGGTCACATCGAGTATGTGAGATTTAATCCGAGTGCACATTTGGGATTCAAAGGCGTGTTTGATTATCAGGTATTGGTTTCTGATTTTTTTCTGAGTAGGTATATCACATTTGACTCTAGGCAGGTGGAGAGTGTTGATCAGATCTTTGGGATATCGTAGTGGGTGGAGGGTAATGCTACTCCATATTGGGTGGAGTTTACTTCATATACTCCAGATCATACTGTATCGTTTGGGATTCCAGCTGAGGTGACACAGATTGGGGATTATTTGGATTTGGATGCAGATGATGGGTTGGTTAATTCGAGTGCAGCTGGTGGACATAGTTTCAATTTGGATATGGCTGTTAATTCATCTCAGTTGGAGGTATTTTGTTTGCTTCACTTTGGGGCCATTAGGAGAGCTATCAGTTGTAGATTCGTTGGTGATGTTGGAGAATGGTTACAAACTCTTTTATTTGATTGAGGACCTTTAGAGGCTGTTGGGTGAACTGCATCGTTTGGGATTCTAGCTGAGGTGACACAGATTGGGGATCATTTGGATTTGGATGCAGATGATAAGTTGGTTGATTTGAGTGCAACTAGTGGATATAGTTTTAATTTGGATATGGTTGTTGGTTCATCTCAGTTGGAGGTGTTTGGTTTGTTTCACTTTGGTGCCATTAGGAGAGCTATCAGTTGTAGATTCATTGGTAATGTTGGAGAATAGTTGCGAACTCTTCTATTTGATGAGGGCCTTTGGAGGTCGTTGGGTGAACTACCTGAAGGCTTGATTCCTTGGGCAAGAGGATACGTAAGCAGTTATTTATGATGCAGCTAGTTTGGTGAGTAGACATCGATGTTTGGTGAGCGATCACATTTTCATTTGGGTCTCGACTTATTGTGGTTTGAGTCCTTTGTCGTAGTTTTGTTCCACTTCATACTGAACGCAACAAGTGAGACGTTTGGTTGGTACTTGTTTTGGCTTAGTTTTTGGAAAAACTTCGTCAAGGTGGAAAATTATAGATTTGGTGAAGAAATTGGAGAAGAACAGGTTTTTGGAAGCAGAAAACATTTTGGAAGCTTCACGGTCTACCGCGAGCTTTGTAGCGATCGACCGCGAACGTGCATAAGACAGGGTGGTCTCTTGACTTTTGACGATCGACCGTGGCAACATGTCTGGTCGACCGCGGACCTTGTAATTGATTTATTGGTTTCTGTCGTCCTGTCCGGTCGACCGCGGTATCAAGTGCGGTCGACCGTGAGTCGGGTTCGGGTCTACTTTGGTTTCATGTTTTGTTGGGGATTTGTTTATGATATAAATACAAATACACATTTTAGAGTTTCTTTGGCTTTGATTGGTGATATAATTGGGGATATTTGGAGCACAAAAAAGAGGTATTTTCTGAGCTATTAGTTAGGATTTTTTTAGAGAGAATTAGAGATTTGTTGGTGAGATTAATTGGTGAGTTCGAGTGATTTGTAATCTCAGTTTGTATTATTCTTCTCTTTTAGTGAAAATTCCATCCCCTTTGAAAGTACCCTAATGCCACTAAGAAAGAACCCTAGAGGGCGTGAATAGGGTTTATGCTAATCTAATCCGATTTATGCCAATTTAAAAACTTTACTAACAAATATATCCTTGCACAAGAGATATAAACAATATATGTGCAAGGATATATAAATATCACAAGGGTAAACAAACTAAACTAGATAGTGGGCAATATAAATAACAAGCAATATACAAAGGCGATATAAGATATGAACATAAAATAAGTGCATCAATACAATCACAAACAAACGATATGTTCATGGATTTTAGTCCCCACGACCTACGTCTCCGCTCCTCACCTCTTGGAGATCTCTACTATCGCAACCGGGTTTTTTACGCTCACACGAATAACGTTTACACCTCACACTCGGTTATTTAGTTTACCAAAAACTTTACAATCACTCACAATGTAAACACACTAACTACCATCTTAAGTGTTGGTCTCTAGCCCATGTCTCCCTCAAGTGTTTGGAATTACAACCTCTCTTTAGGCATTACCATCTACCCCACTCCTCTTGGGACGACCTCGTCTCTTACCACACACTCCTCTCGGTGTACTAGTGTAATACAAAGTGAACCTCACAATATTAGCTCTTAATACAAATAAATTGTTTTCTATAATGGATGAGAACACAATGTAAGCTCACACTCTAAGTCACATAATCCCACAACCTAATTATACAATGTATGCAAATACAATAAGCTCAATGGTTGTGTGTGTAAACAAAGAGTAAATAAAATTAACTAAACTCAATATAAACTCTAGCTTAATAAAATGATAATCAAACAATATAAATGTAAAAAGCTAGATTGAGTTTAGAAAAACTTCTCTATAGATAACAAGAGAGAGGGAGAAGAGTGAATGCTCAAACACCAAAGGATGATCTCCTCTTTGCTCTTGTGAAAATTGCTTCACAAACTAAACTCAAACAAACTCTTAAACACTTCTAAACAAAACTTAAACCCTTATAAAACTTGTTTAAAACATTCTTTAGTTCTCTTTAAAACTGAGGATATGTTGGGGTATTTATAGGAACCCCAAAGCCAAGAGAAAACAAGGCAAAAAGACTAAAAACCCAAAACAGGACAAGTCTGGAAAAAAATAGCCGTTACAGCATCAGTCGACTGACGGCTTTTATCAGTCGACTGATGAGCTGACCATTAGAGACATTTTTTAGCTCATCAGTTGACTGACGACCTTATCAGTCGACTGATGACCTCATCAGTCGACTAGTCAGTCGATCAAAATAAAACAAAAACTTTTTGTTATTTCAGGTGATTTTTTCAGTTGACTGAACACATTCATCAGTCGACTAATAACACATTATCAGCCTGATTGAAATAGTAAATCTAATTTTTAAACTGCCTTTAAAAATAGCAAACAAATTCCAAAAATTATGAAACTTTGGGAAATGATTGTAGACATGATAATACACATGTTACAAAATAGTCCAAAACATGAAAATATAAACATACTTGTTTTGACATTTTAACTACACCATGTTTTGAAACTTCATAAACTGATTTTATAAAATTAATAGAAGATGTATATTATAATTGTTAAGTCTATAAACTAGAATACACTATTTTCACATATAATCATGAAAAATATATATATGTATATGTGTTGTTTATTTTCATATATATGTGGCAAAACACATTGTTTATCAGAACCAAACATGGTAACTTTGAAACATGTATGTATGTATATAAATAAGTATTTGTTTCATATTTAAACTAGAAAACCATAAAACCAAAAGCTTAAAGTACCAACACACATAATATAAACCTAAACTAATTTACCCAAGCTAGAAGGTCTTCAATATAGTTCCACTTGGTAAACTATACGGATGAAGCTTAAACTTGGATCATGAACTTGAATTGTATTGCTTCACTACACAATTCGGCCAACCTCCATTGGATATGATCGTGAATGCTCGATTCTATCCATCCTCCAACATATTGTTTTCCTAGAATAAATACAAAACACAAACACTAGACAAATAACATTAGTTGTAAATTGTTTGTTAATCATCATCAAAACAAAAGGACCCAACAATCTCCCTCTTTTTTTATGATGAAAAACAATTTATATGTAAATTAGAATTATCATGCATATAACCAAAATAAAATATACTCACAATATTTCTCCCCCTTTGATAACATCAAAAAGGGGGAAATAAAATAATCAAGAAAGCACAAAGCTCCCCCTAGCTATAAGCATGGTGAGTATAAAAGAAACACATATAAGGAAAATCTCCCCCTATCAAAATGCCTTAAAGAATATATGCAATGAATACTAAGGCATACATATGTGAGCAAGCATAGATGAAAAATATGCTAAACACCACTCATATACAAAAATACAATGAGGACACATAATGATATTTTGTATGGGTAAGCTTGTGTTCGGTCATCCGACGATTGAGTAAATATAGATAATACACCCTAAATGGGAACCATGGTCACCGATGAAAGGTGTAGAAGACTTAGGTGGAGGAGTCCAGAATCAGTGCATGACTCACCACAAAACTTGGTGAGATAGATAATTCTTGAATGGTTGATGTTGATGTTAATGATCACATAGTCAATAAATTAAAATGGTTGGATGAGGTTGATGAGGGGTCGTTCTCTTCTCTGAATATCTGGTCTTGAGTTAGGTAGCTAAAGCCCGCACGAGTAACAGTTCGTGAGAGGACGGGGCTTGGTTCCCCCGTGGTTCCTACAACGATCAAGTCAGCTGGTGAACTTGAGTGGGGGAATGAAAAACTGTGAGAGTTCTTTTGTGTGATTAGCAGGTATTGCTTAAGGTTAGATTAAGATTAGAGATGCAAATCTAGAAGGTTAGAATCCAGATGGACCTGTTCTATGTTAGAATAGTACCTCTATATATACTGATGATATAAGGCTATAATGGTCACTTCAGCTGAGTACAGGATGGCGGTGAAGAAGTGTGGGCTGGCGTCTGCGTTAGCACCTACTTTGCAGGTGTCGGCTGGCGACTGGGGGAGATATTATTTCCACATATTAAATGGGATATGATTGGAGGCATGGTGGTGCTGACATGGTCTGATGAGTCATGAAGACTATTGGGGCTAGAGGCATGTTGGTGCCTTTCAAGTATTAAATGTGATGCTGACACATTGCCAGTGTGATAGGTTCGAAGCTGAAGTCGTGCTTTGGCTTAGCTGAGAAGTAACGCCTCTCGAGTCAACCCCTCAATGGCGTCGAATAGCCGGTCTAATGGGCTCGTAGCAAGTCGTCATCGACAAGAGAGCCGACAAGTTCTGCCATTCAAGTCGACATAAGGGAATGTCGACTCGGCGAGTCGGCTAAGTCGGAACCCTTGCGTGTCTTTAGCTGCCAATTTGAATGGGGTATTACATGCAGAAGTACACATGTCCGTTGCTGGCAAAGGGTCGCACTTTGGCGATCGAAAACACCATAACAGTTTACTGTCTTGATTTCTCACTTGAGGAACTTGAAGATATCTATATTGGTAATTTGCTGAGAGCCCTTAAAGAAGCAGATGGTAGAACACCCTATTTTTTAGCATGCTTGGTGTAGGTAAAGATTTCCTCTCCTTGTCTTGCCGTGGAATGTGGGGGAGAGGAATTGTGTATTCCATACCTTTGGAGCATCCTATGTCCTCCGTGGTTGGTTCACTATCGTTTGTTTTTAGACAATGACATTCTTCCCTTTATCGCGGGAAGCTAAAGAGGTAGTGACATCGTTTTTAGTTGCAGCCAATGGAGTTTAGTCGTGGATGATGATCCCTCTGGTAGTTGTTCTAGGACTCTTTCTAGACCCCTTGGACCGAGGATTGGTTGAAAACACCTCTCTAGCCTTCCTCTTCATGACACTTGACGCTATGATGACTTTGCTGTCGTCATCCTTAGTTGTAGGTGATACACAGGTGCAGGAAAGGCTAACAATAGTAGGTTGAAGAGTTAGCGGTAATTGATCGGGTATTATGATCTGAATAGAATCTATTGTGATTGTGGACGTTGAAACTTGACTCGTAGCACCAAGTTGAACCAAATTAGATTGAAAAGTAAGGGCCTGTTCGTTTGCCTTAAAAAAATGGGAAATCAAAGAAATAGAAAACTATTTCTAAGAAAAATGGGTTTTTGAATTGTTTGGTTGGCTAAAAAAAAGGAAATCAATGAAATGGAGATGAGATGAGATGAGTTGTCACGTTATTATTGGATGATGTGAGTGATTTTTTAAGAAAACTAGTTTTGATGTTGTTCGGTTGGCAAAAAAAATAAGGAAATGAATTATAAGAAACCTATTTCCTGTAGTTTTGTTGTTTTCTTTTGTTTGGTTCATTCTTAAAAATAGAAATGAAATGAGATGAGATGAGTTGTCATTGTATTATTGGGTGATGTGAAGAAAGATTAAGAAAAGTGTTTTCACAACTTTTTGGGATGAAAACAAAAAAATGAAATGTTAATGAGATGAGTTGAATTGTTATAATATTTTATTCGATGATGTGAGTGATTTGAAATGATGAAAAGAGATGAGTTGAGTGATGTTTGGATGAAAATAATATTTTATTAGATGTGATGGATGAGTTGTTTGATGAAAAATAATATTTTATTAGATGTGGTGGATGAGTTATTAGATGAAAATAATATTTTATTAGATGTGGTGGATGAGTGGTTAGATGAAAATAATATTTTATTAGATGATGTGGATGAGTTGTTGGATGAAAATAATATTTTATTGGATGTTGTGGGTGAGTTTTAGGGATGGAAATGGAAGAAATGAATTATTTTGAGATTTCCACCTTTTCCATTTCCATTTCTTGGTTTTTAGGAAATAAACGAACAGGCCTAAGTGGCACTTGAGGAGGGATTGACATTTAAATAGTCCCTATTATGATGATGGTGAAATTGTCAGAACTCTAATGGGAAATGAAGGATTATGCCGCGGAATTTCCAAGTTAAACATAATGTTGTCTTATGCTAATGTTTATATATGATCAGTGTCCCTAATGTTATATTATTTATATATCACCAGTATCCCTAAAGTTATAATACAATCTATATCTAACCTCTATGTTTCTTGTTAAAAAAAAGATTTATCAACTCCTTGACGACAGAGGAGGCTATGGTAGTCTATTAGATAAATCATAATTATTAGGAACTGTATTTGATTCTGAAATTAGGAGGTCCTATGATATCATTTAGCCAATAAATAAAGATGATAAAAGATGAATACTTTTGCCCTAGTTTTCTTAGGTACTTCCCTCCTTCATTCCTAGAATAACACTAGTATAAAATTTTAGATGTCGTTATCTAAAATAGCCCAGTTACTTATATTTAAACTGGGACATTTTAGTTTCACAACTAAACCAGTCATTCAACGTGTAGTATATTTAGATTTTCGTTTAACTAAGCCATCGATGCAGTGAGAATAGAATGTTTATTGTTGAATCTGTTCTTCAACAAAACTTTCAAATTTACGAAGTACAGTTTGCTCAATGAGCATGAGTGCGACTTAAGAATAGCTAAGGTTCGACATTTCTCATATAGCTATGTTTACAACATTTCTCATAGAAGTAAAACTATGATTGAATTTTCTAATATAAAAAAGATCCCCAGTAAACCGTAGATAGAATCCAATAAATAAAGCACTAATCTAAATATACGGTTTGTTATCATAACCATCTAGCATTATTTTTCACAACAATAACAACATTATAAAAATACTGTAGGCTACGATTAAATTTATTACTAACCTGTGATGTGTTTTCCATCTCTTCCTCTACTTTTCTCCAGGTTCTATTTTCTATTTGATGTGGGATAGTTGGATTTGAGGAAATACTTCTCTTCCTCTACTTTTCTCCAGGTTCTATTTTCTATTTGATGTGGGATAGTTGGATTTGAGGAAATACGATCAATTTATAGGAGTCACAATGTGGGATAGTTGGATTTGAGGAAATACGATCAATTTATAGGAGTCACATGACTTTTGAGTTATAAACTCAAATTTTCATTACTAACGATGCATAATTGATATGTGTAAATGAGTTTTTTGTAACTATCACTAGTGGAAAACCATGTTTCGCTGACGGGAACATCACTAACGGGAAATACCCGTCAGCGATGTTTATATCGCTGACAGGACTTCCCGTCAGTGATGTTGCCGTCACAAATTCGTTATAACCATCAGCGATATAAACATCGATGACGGGAAATAAACATCGTTGACGGATATCCCGTCAGTGATGTTTGATACATATTTTTTTTACCAGCCTCTCGTTATTTTTACCACAGTGAAACCCTAATTTACCTCAGCGACTCGCCGCCGCCCTCGACATCCCCTCTATCAGCTCTGACCCACCACCTGGCCTTCACCTCTGGGCCATGCACTCCCACTCCTCCCTCTCCGCTGTCTAACCATTGCCTCGCCGGCCGAGGCCCCGCGAACCCACAGTCGTACTTCGGAGCTTCGCCGGCGCGGCTGCTCAGTGACCCTCGGCGATCACTCCCCGCTCCTCCTCTCGACTCCCACGCCTCCGCGCCGAGGCCCGCGCACCACCGTCGCCCTACGGAGCTCGCGGCCGGCCTCATCCCTCGCCATCACCTCCTGCTATTCCTCTCCGGCTCCACCGCCCACGCGCCGAGGCCCCGAACCCTGAACCCCAGCTTGCGGTGGCACCGCCCCCACTCAGACTCATAGCGACCTCTCCGTCAGTGATTTTTTAAAATTTTTTTGTTGTGATTTTAGGTTTTGTTGTTGTTTCTGATTTGAGATTTGATTTCTTGGATTGCAGTGCAGGAGATCCAAGCGGGTCTTACGTTTTCTTGGATTGCAGTGCAGGAGATCCAAGTGATAATTTTTAGTCCTTTTTTGATTTTTCAGTTCAAAATTGGATATTGATGGGTTTTAATGTTGACGCCTAAGTTTAATTATCTTTCCTAATATGAAGATCAAAATAAAGGGGATTTTCTGATATTTTGAAAATTAAGGGGGGTTATCTGATAATAGTCCCAAAGTTAATGGGGATTTACTGATATTTAGTCTTTATCTTCACTAAAAATTTTGATTAGTTAGATATATCGAGATTGTATTATGTTATATATCATGATTTTATGAATCAGAAGTCGTTACCCCTAGTTTCCCATCTAATATTGTTGGATGTGAATCTCTTCTGATATAAACTCATGCAATTCTAGTTGGATGTGAAAATACTTTTTACATCTAAAGAGAATAACGTGATTTATGTTAGGAGCATGATCTACATGCAATAATTATTAGATTTGTATGGGGAGGAGTCCCCTTCTCATACAGGTTAGGAATACAGTAGTGTATCGTCTATCTTTGTATACTTTATGCATTTTTATTCCCGAAAAATTTCGATAACACGTACCGCATTGTTCTCCATGTACAATAAGCATATGTTGTTTTGCGTATCAATCTATAATCGATCTATTATCGATGATTGATATGTATTATAACATCCACACAGTGTACTCGGAGAACAGCGGATAGGTGCTGTCAAAAATTTTAAGAAATGAAAACGCATAAAGTATATAAAGGTAGTTGTAGACACTACTATATTCCTAATGGGATAGGTCCATTTCCAATGATAGCCGTTAAAGTCTCTTATTGAAAATATGAGCGTTAGATTTTACTCCCACATAATTTATGTTCTGGCAATTTTCTCTCTGAGATTATTATAATTTGAATTTCCTTGATGTTGTGACGAAAGTTAATATCACGCAACTGCTAGTTTGATGCGTTACTAATAAAAATTCACATTACCTAATTATGCTTAATATCATACAGATGAGGATAGTTCCCGACAAATCATGGATCGATATTCCTCGTATTGATAGATAGAGGGATAGTTGATATAAAGATGGAATAAATCAATTCATACAGTACGCCTTGGCAGACCCACGGAAGTTAAATAGTGATGTCGTGTATTGTCCCTGCTGTTGGTGTAAAAATAAGGCGTTGGTGGATAAAAATGATTTACAGAAACACTTAATATCAAGATTTCATGAGGAGTACAAATATTGGACGTTTCATGGGGAAGGATGTCTTGAAGAAATGGAACTGATGGCGGATACCGGTACGTCCGATGGGAGAATAGATGATACGAGAATAGATGATACACATACGATACTCGCTAATATGTTAACAGTTCCTAATATAAATCAAGCTGAAGATGCCGACGATGCTGACGAGTCAGGAAATGCTGGAGGCGTGACTGATCATGAGGAGCTAGCACAGATAATAAAATTAATAGACGATAATGAAAATAATCTGTATGAGGGTTGCACCGAGTTCACCAGGTTATCATTTATGCTACGTCTTTTACGTATAAAGTCTCTTAGGAGAATAGCAGATAAATATTTTAATATGTTACTTGTGTTGCTGAGAAAAGTCATTCCAAATGGAAAAGAGAGCATACCAGAAAATTATGATAACGCAAAGAAGATTGTTTCTATTATAGGACTTGATTACAATAAAATCGACGCATGCCCTAATGATTGTATCCTCTACTATAAGGATAACAAAGATCTTTAGGAGTGTCTAATTTGTAGAGTATCACGGTGGGTACAACGCAAAAATTATTCAACACATGGGACAGCAAGATCTATGCTTAAGCAAAAGAAGATTCCAGCAAAGGTCCTTCATCATTTTCCCTTAATACCAAGGCTAAAACGGTTGTATATGAATAAAGATACTGCTAAGAAAATGAGGTGGCACATGGAAGAACGTATTGATGATAGTAAAATCAGACATCAGGCTGATGCAGAGGTGTGGAAGCATGTGGATAGAACTTTTCCTTGGTTTGTGAATGAGTGCATGAATGTTAGATAGGTTTGTCTAGCGACGGATTCAATCCATTTGGGATTATGAGTTCCAGTTGGTCTACATGGCCTGTTGTATTAACGCCTTACAACTTACCGCCTTGGCTTTGCATGAAACAACCATATATGATACTTTCATTATTGATATCGGGCAAGCATGCACCAGGTAATGCCATAGATGTGTTTTTAGAACCGCTAATTGATGAGTTAAAACAACTCTGGACTGAAGGGGTTATGACATAATGAGTTAAAACAACTCTGGACTGAAGGGGTTATGACATATGATACTCATGCAAAGCAGTCTTTCAGACTACGTGCTATTTTACTATGGACAATTAATGATTTTCCAGCCTATGCGAATCTTTCAGGTTGGTCTACAAAGGGAACATATGCGTGTCCAGTGTGTGATCCAGAATTCAAAGGTCTTTATCTGTAGCACAATCAAAAGTTTTGTTATTGGTTTAAGAGAAGGTGGTTGAACATAAAACACATGTACAGAACAAAAAAATGGAGCAAGTTTTTTTATGGTACTGTTGAGAAGAGAGATGCTCCACGTCCATTAGGTGGAGATCAGATTGTACATTTGCTTGAGAGGTTCCCTGCTGTCAGATTTGGAAAGAAGCACTATTCGAAAGAAGATTTACTTGGAGTAAGAAACTTGCGTATTAACAAAAGGATACTAAAACCAAAGAGACAAGCATAAGTGGTGAGTGATGGGGATGAAGCCATAAAATTGCCCACAGGATGGACAAAATTCAGCATTTTTTCAATTCCTTTATTGGAAAGAGCTAAAAATACGTCACAACTTGGACGTTATGCACATTGAAAAATATTTGTAATAATCTTTTGTCCACACTGTTGTAAGATGCTAATAAATCATAGGATGATCTACGAGCTCGTCTAAATCTAACTGCATTGAACATTAGAGACGAACTGCAACAAAAAATTATCGGAAATGATAGATTATAGTTACCTACGTCTCATATTACGATGTCAAAAGTTGAGATGCAAACATTTTGTCAAGTTCTCAAATCAATAAAGTTACCAGAGGGTTACTCCGCAAACATATCAAACAATGTACAGGTGCAAGAAAGGAAAATATTAGGACTTAAAACTCATTATTATCACGTGCTTCTTCATCAATTTCTACCTGTGGCACTACGCAGTACTATGCAGAATAAAAAAATAGTGAAGGTTATTATTGATATTTGTGGATTTTTCAAAAAGCTTTGTTCTAAAGTAATAGACGCCCGTGATTTTGAGAAACTTGGAGAAAATATTTCAGAAACAATGTGTGAAATAGAGATGTTCTTTCCTCCATATTTTTCACAATAATGGTTCATCTTACACAACATCTCGCGGAGGAGGCTGCAATAACAGGACCAGTCCATTATCGTTGGATGTATCCAATAGAGAGGTTAGTATTTAGAAAAATTTAATCGTTACCTATCAATATTTATATCTATTAAATGTTAATATCTTTACATCTATATCTGATTAATTATCAATTTTAGATATTTGGGTTTAATGAAACATCAATTGCGTAACAGAGCTCGACCAGAAGGTTCAATAGCTAAAAGTTACGTGAGAACCGAGTGTTTCTTATTTACCTCTCATTATATGAGAGGGGAACAAACTAAACTTCAAGCACCTATTGATAATAAGGATAACACAGTTCTCTATTCTCGCGGGCTGAACAAAAATTATACTAACATATTGTTAGATCAAGCGCATGCATATGTAGTAAATAATCTTGAAATCTTCTCGGAATACCAGAGGTAAAATATCTAAAAAGAGTTTTGAATACTATTTAATATTTAATTTTTATTTTGACAATAATAAATAAATTTATTACATTAATAGGTAACATCAGGAAAAACTTAAGAATGAAGTTACCGGTAGTACAGCTGTACATGACATTAAAGAAATGCATATGAAGGAATTCCCTGCTTGGTTGAATAATGAAGTAAGTATTGTTAAATTTAGCGATCTTTAATTTTTATTTTGGTAAAAAACTTAGAAATTATTGATTTAAAAACTTAGAAATTATTGATTTAATAGTTTTCTTATTTTTAATATTTAGATCCAGGAACAACTTGTCCTTAATAATCAAATATCAGAAGAAGTAAAGGTTCACGCAAAGCGGCCTTACTATGCCGTAAATCAATATAGTGGGTATCATGTTAACGGTTATAAATTTCACACAATGAAGGTTGATGATTCGAAGGTCACCCAGAATAGTGGTGTCATGACTACCTTCTCACGGGAATGTTTCTCAAACAGAAGAGATCAGAATCCGGTTAAAAATAATATAACATATTATGGAAGATTGGAAGATGTGGTGGAGATATTCTACGGCTATGGTGGTCCAAATGAACATAAATACATGATGTTCATGATTCGTTAGTGTTTTACAAAACCTCAAAAGGAACCCTTTGGATTTACAATTGTCAATC
The DNA here is from genome assembly GCF_001876935.1 of Asparagus officinalis. Classification (NCBI taxonomy): domain Eukaryota; kingdom Viridiplantae; phylum Streptophyta; class Magnoliopsida; order Asparagales; family Asparagaceae; genus Asparagus; species Asparagus officinalis. The sequence goes on from NC_033799.1 coordinate 45,423,938, forward strand.
TCGATAAAGAAATTGATAGTGATGAAAAAATCATGTTTGCATCTCAGGTGGGATAATGTTTCTATGTGAAAGATCCTACGAGAAGAGTGGGTTGTCCTGTACAAGGATTCTAAGGCTTATATTCAACCTTCTACCAATGAAGAAGATGACGAGAGCTATATAAACAACTTCAATGAGCTAAATGCAGCGATCGATGAATTCTCGTACCCTCAAAACGTAGTGTTTGATACGGATGCTCCAACAACTCAGACAGACATTTCAAATATTATCACAGACATTAATAGGAGCTAAACAACAAGTATTTGTAATCGGGTCTTCATGTAACTTTTTTTTAGTTTGCAAATTGTATATTCAGCTTTTGGACAATATAAATTGTATATAAATATGTAATATCTTATTTTGTATATTCAGTTTGCAGATGCCTACAAACTTGATGTGAAATAAAAATTTTAGTAACGCAATAATACATCTTGTTTTTATTTTTACCAAGCCAAATTGCATCTATACTATATTAATTTGTATATTTATTCAACTTGCAGATGTCTAAAAACATTAACAGGAGGTTATTCGAAGCTAACCCCAGTCAAGACCAATCCATCGATGAAGAGCCACCGGGTTCAGAAGAGATGTCAGGTATAACTTAGTTTAACTTAAGTATTTTTTATTCATGATATATGCACAATGATAATTTATTTGTTTTATTTTTTAGGTGAGGGCGAGGAAGAGCCGACTCCCGTACCATTATATGCAGATCCTCCAGTGATACTTCGAGCATATATTCCCGGGATTAAGCGCGGGCCTTTGCCAGCATGTGCAGAGGTGTACAGACGCAAGCAGACAGAAAAATACATGCTTACCAAAAAATGATTGGATGAATAGGGGCCACAGATTGATGAGATATTATCTGATGCAAAAAATGAAATCAGACAAAGATTTGGTGAGTTTGATCAAAAATTTTTGAGTATTTAATAATAATAATTTTAATTCTAAGAGCTTAAAATTGATTAAATAAAAGTGTTGATATATTTATTATTTTGTATTTGTTGTAGGAGAAAAACTTTTCAAGAAAAAAGGACGCTAGGGAAGTGACTTTAAAAAAAAGTTACCAACGGATGGTTTTCGTGCAATTGTAAGACGGGGACATAATGGGATTCCAACCGGGCAATGGGCTAATAACTTTAGCTCATATCTTGGATGCTTGATACGAAGGAGTGATAATATGAATCCTTATTATGAGGCTGAGGAGCAGCCCTTTTATGTCCTAGAGAGTATATATCGAGATTGTTAGGTAAATTCCTCTATTTAGATCAATTATTTTACAATTCTGTCAATTGTCCATGCTTAACTATATGTTAATATTTAGAGATATTTCAACATCAAAAAAAATCCCGTAGGATGGGAATTTTTATTTGGATACATGGGAAAGTTCAATCATTCTTTTCGGGAGTGGAGACATGAGATAAAGAAGAAATGCTATGATTGTTTCAGTCAAAACTGGGAGAGGATATACAAGCGAGATAAGAGGGTTGAGCCAGAGTATTTAGCTGCACTTATAGTATTGTGGGGCCAAGAGGAGCACCGGGTAAATTTGTATAGTAGTTAATTAGATTCAAGTTATTTATCTGAAACTAGTGATATATTTTAGTGTATATTATAGCTTGTACTAAAATTCTCTTTGTTCATATTGAAGAAAAAATGTCAGAGAAATAAACTAAATCGATGGAAGAAAGATTATGATCATCATACGGGGACTACTTCATTTGCTTAGAGTGAGGATCAATTTTGTAGGACAACGATATAAAGTCTTTTAATCTTCTATATATATTCTCTTCGCTTCTTAGAATATTTAATAAATAAAACTAATAAATAAATTTTTAAATCTCAGAACGCTCCCTTTATCCCGCTGCCAGAACTGCATAGAAGGACGATGGTTCACTTTAAGAAGGGGTACGATGACGATGAGAATAAGAAACAAAAACTACAATTGGCCAAGAAAATGCAGGTTATCTAATTCAACATTAATTATTACTTGAAATTATTGAATTATCTTAGCTCTTATTAGCTTGTTCGTTTGTTGGGAATTTACTGTTTGCACTCTTTTTCTCATTTCAGACTGTCCCAAAAATTAAAATGACATACGTTCCAAATATAATCCAATTTTTTTTACTGAACTTCTAATATTACTTAATATCTAGTGATTCTATCTTGCTTATTGGAATAAAAAAATAAAAAGGAGGAGGAGGAGGTATGCAATATAGTTACAGAGTATAACAACTTCATAGACAAAAGCTACTGATACCCTCTGTTTAATATTATTCCACTGTGAAACTTCATCTTTTATTTTACTTGTTTAGGTAAATATATCTTTTATTATTGGAATGCCAATTCTTAAATTCATTGTTTTGTCTTTTAGGAAGCTCTGGAAAACACATATGTTGAGGTTGTTGCACAGAGCCAGGAGCTCTTGACTAGAGAGCAAAATTATAATATGAGCCATTTAGTTTGTGGACATCCCAAAAAGGGGAGGACCAGGTGGATGGGAGATGGATCTCAGAGGGTGTCTACCCTATTCCAACCTCCGCCGATTTCAACGCCATCGACTATGCCCTCGGGGCCCTCTTACATGTCGCAGGAGGATTGCACTCTGCAGGCGATGCAGCTTGTTTCCTCTGTGATGAATACTTTAGATGATCAGATTCTCGAGGAGATGTGGGAGGATATTCAAGAGGAGCTTATGCGAGTGATCCACCCTACTGTTACTTTTACAACGGTTTCCAGGAAAATAATGAAATCTTGTAGAAGGCGGGTTCCTACTCGGGTGCAAAGCCAGATTATGAACTTTTTGGCCTCTCAAAAGGCATTTACTGATAGTGGAGAGAGTAGCAGACAGGCATACATGTTATATATGTAAAACATGATTACACATAATATTATGTGATTCTAAATTTAAATTATTTTGTTGTTAGAGTGGAGATGATGCTATTGGGAGCACGAGTCGTACGGATGTAGCCGCCAGTGGCAACGCGGACGATGACATGGATAGGGCAGATAACCTATCTTAGTGAGTTATATAATAAACTCGTGTTTGTATATTGGACATCTTTATATTGGAGATATATGCTTGTATGGTTTGTTGTGGAAATTTTTTGTGGATTTAGAACTTATCGTGAAAATTGAATGGATGCGAAATGTTTGTGAAATTTGGATTTTACATATTTCGAATGTTTGTGAAAATTGAATGGATGCGAGATGTTTGTGAAATTTGGATTGTACATATTTTGAATATTTGTGAAAATTGAATGGATGCGAGATATTTGTGAAATTTGGAATGATGTACATATATCGAAATGTCGTTGTTTGAAGATTTGTATGTATAGGGAATTGATTGTGTAATCAGCAATATTTTTTTAGCTGATGATAAGCATCGCTGACAGGAAAACCGTCAACGATGTTCAAAGCTGACGGTTATGTCGTCAGCGATTGGTATAACATCGCCAACGGCAAGCCGTCGGCGATGTTTATCGCTGACGGTTTTAAATTATCGCTGACGGAATGCCGTCAGCGTTATTTAGTTCGTCGCTGACGACAAGTCGTCAGCGATGTTAATCGCTGATGGTTTACCCGTCAGTGATGTTTATAATATCGCTGACGGGATTATCGTCAGCGATGATTCATTATCGCTGATTGATTTTACCGTCAACGTATTATCGTCAGTAAAATATATTACTGACGGCTCCCCATCAGGGTTAATTCTTTTCTGACGGGACTTTTGCTAACGGCTTATCCTTGACGGCTAACGGTCAAGGATATATATCGGCGACGGAGAATTAGCCATTCTTGACGGGATTTCTCGTCAAGGATGTCTGGTTTTCCACTAGTGTGTAGTGAAAATAATAATAACCATGATAAGAGTATTGGCTACTGTTTTTGTAACTCATGATTTGATGGCATTTTAATATATGTGCATTCTTAAGTTACTAAAAAAAGCTATTAAATAAATCAAGCTCATAACTGAAACACCTCTCAAATAATGGAGAGAGTGAAATGTGCTTGTTGTCAACTCTCACATCATTATATTTGTAAGTAAAATATTATTGTTTTATATAAACTGAAAATTTTATTGAATAAAAGGATAAGTTTTCAAAATAGACCATATCAGTAATTTACTTTTAAAAAATAACCCCTTTAAGATTTAATTGCTATTTTCGACTTGGTCGAAAATGACAAATAAAGTTTAAAAACTTCACAGGATTTAAAATCATGTTAAGCTTAGTACCTGGTTAACCACGCTAATGAAGCTTTAAAGAAATACACCGAAACTTCACGGAATTTTAAATCCTGTGAAGTTGCAGACCTATTTTTACAGAGAACTCGATACAAACTCTCTAATAAATGCTCCATGCAACTTCATTGGATTTCAAATCTTATGAAATTTGGTTATAGTTTCACATGGCTTGGTCTATTTCGTGATTTGGTTGAGTAATTTCTCGACTAAACTTCATGAGATTTTAAATCTCGTGAAGTTTTTAAATTTTAATTATCATTTTCAACCTGGTTTTAGCTAGGTGACTAAATCAGATCGAAAATGTTAATTAAAATTTAAAAGGGCCGATTTTAAAAAATAAATTTCTAATAAATCTATTTTAAAATTTTGTCATAGAACAAAAAGGCTTTCACGGCCCAGTTTCCACCGTAGAAGAAAACTTGCAGAAACGGATTGTACAGAAGATGACAGGGAACAATATGTTCATATTGTCACTCCTTGTTTCCACATTGTACTACTTTCTTCATTATTCATAAGCAATCTTTGCTGTAAAATTGGATGTGACTTTTATTTAAAAAAAAATTAGGTGTGACTCTATATTTATTATTATACTGAAGAGTTCAGATGCGCTGTCAACAAAATACCGTTCTATCTTATTAATTATTATTCTAATGTAAGTTATCTCATTAAATACGATGCTCTTGCCAACCATCCAACTTTGGTCATTTTTTAGCTTAATAATAATAATAACTACTAATAATAAGATACTTACTATAGATATAGATAGTATACTTATAAGCAACTAGTGTAGTGCACGTGCGTTGTACGTGAAATTGTATTTGTTTCTTGTTCTAAATTTTTTAATTATATAAGAACTTATCAAACACAAGGGATAATTATAGTTATTATCCTTGTCATGTATAAATATATATTACAATGCTCACTCATAAAGATAACTACAAATGAACCACAAATATAAAAAGGCTTAATCTAATTTAAATATTTTGATAGGTTTAATAGTAAATTTAACAAATTGTAAGAATTAAAGTGTTTTAAAGTTAGCATTGCATGAGAGTTTTCGAGGGAGAATTATCATTTTTGCATGACTGAGGGTACTTCATGAGAGCCCCAAATTACTTCACACCACCAACGAATCAAGTAGTGTTAAGGCTCTACACACAATCACCGACAAATCAACCAAAATACGTAGCCCAAGAATGCCAATATCCTACTTAGACTTCAGTTTCTTCAGCATGTAACTTCTTGCAACTATGCACCACTTGAGCACTAATACTCCTTAGCACCGATGGCTCTGGAATTAGTACTAAAAATACAATTTATAGAAACTTTAGGGTATTTAAGTAAATCTAAATTCAACTGAGGGTCTATATGTGCAAAATATGTGAAACCAGTGGCAGATTTAGATTCTTGAGTTGAGTTGTAGTTGTACCACCACAAATTTATAAATTACATATAAGCCCTAGTAACATTTATAAGCTTCCCCTTCACCCTCTATAAACTTTAAAAACTACACCATAACCTATATCAAAACCCATTTAAACAATTCCGAGCAATAGTTAATTTAGGGTAAGTTAGAAAAGTTTAGAAAAATCTCGGTTACTCGATCATATGAAACCATCTCAAAAAAAAACAAATTTAATAAATAATTTTCAATAATTTTTTATTAAAACAGAAGTAAAAACTTACCATAAAATGGACGTTGCCCTCACTTCAAATTTAGTTCCTCTCTAATTTGGTGGTAATTAGAGGATCCAATTATTCGAGTCATTAACTTTCATTCTAATTTCAAGGGCCAATCATAGGCATCATTTGTAGAAATTAACATTTTTGTTTTAAGGCAAGATCTTGGGTACAAGTTGTATAAATTAGAAAATTTTATTTCAATTAATCTTTTTTCTTTTACACTATTGTCATATTGGTTTTCACAATAAGGGATTTTAATAGAAAAGTGATTTTCAAAACAATAGTAGAAATCCTACGTGCTGTAATTTCATCCATTGAAATCCAAATATAGGATAAATTTTGAGATTATTGGAGAAGATCTGGATCCTCCTAATTGGAGAGGAGTTGAACCTCTACTCTAATTATCATCTAATTGGAGAGAATTCGCTTTTCCTCACTTAGAGAACTCAGAATCCTTAATAGTCTCTTTTTAGCTTCTACATACTATATATTGGCATGTACCTAAAAATATACATGCATGGATATGTAACAAGAAATGAGAGGAAAAATACATAAAAAATAGAGAATGAAGAATTAAAGATTTTGACCTACTCGAATACCTCCAAAGCTAGTGCCTCCCTTCCGACCTCACTTTTTTGGCAGCTGCACCCATTTTATCGATAAAATCAAACTTATTTACTGGATTCCAATAATCATACTAAACCAAGAAATGAGATTTTTTTTTCTTCTAATAAACTTTCACTCAAGAAAAAAGGATAAATTTTACTTCTTGGGTGAATCAATTGAGCTTCATGGTACATTGATCAGAAATCTTAATCGCGTATAAGAATCTCGAACATTTTTCCGCCTTTAACAAATAAGTTGTAATAAACTAAAATATCAATACTTGCATCATATTATGCATTTTTGTTCTATTTGCATGTTACTGGGAAAACATGTATGTGTTTATTACTTTTAACAATAATTTGTTATAAACTGAAAGAATTATAACGCACACTCATATCTATTGATTACGGAGTAAATGCTTACTACCTTGTTGCCTTTGGACTTTTACGCTTACTCATGATATACTTGATATATTATAAATAACTATTAACATATAGCTAAGTATTTATTGCTTTATTAACATCAAATGTTTAATATTCCTATTAATTTAATTATAAATATTTATTTTTTTATTATCATTTCTTTAGTACATGTTAATAGATATTATTATATTGAATTATTATTATATAATAATAGAGAAGGAGTTTAATTGAATTAATTTTGTAATGGTAGTGAATGCAAATTGGAGGTGTATTTATTACATTTAATTTAATTTGTGGTTATGAGAAAAATTTGAAGGGTTATGGTTTATGTATGTATGTGTTTTATGTATTCATACATGTGTTTTTATGTATGCATGTATGTGTTTTAGCATGACTCAGAGGGTATTTTTTGAAGAAATGTTTTAACATGGCAACACACTTTTATATTAGTATTAGATATTAGATATTAGATAGATTAGATTAGATTAGATAGTTTAGATATAAGATATTGATGATGTGATATTATTTAATGGCGTTAATTGAGATTTTTGTTGAAGGTATTGGGGAAAATTTTTTTTAACACCTTCACACTTTTAGAGTAGTATTAAATAGATATTAGATAGATTAGATTAGAAAGATAGATAGATAATAATTAATAACAATAAGATCCTTACAATATAGTATACCTATAAGCAGTAGTTTTGATATAAGATATTGATGAGGTGATATTATTTAATATTGTCAAGTGAGTTTTTTATTGAGGGCATTTGGTAAAAAACGTTAACACCCTTCACACTTTTAGATTAGTATTAGAGTAATGTAGTCTATAATTCTTCTCTGGCTTACTTGACCTAGATCAGACATCAAACTTTACTAGATTTATTTGAACCCCTTAACTTGTGGATGAAATATATTAGTTAGACGTTTGGCCAATCGAATGATATCAATTAAAGTTTGAAAAATCTCTTTTTAAGAACTGACCTTCACATAAATGTCATCGCACGAGAGGAATACAATGTTTATTTGTATGTATGTGTGTGTATAGACCATTAGGATTTGAAACGATCTGGATATAGGAACAAAGATGATGTAGCAAATTAAAGTTTATAGATAAATATGATTAAAGACATTTAGTTAAATGTAGTGTCCACTTTTCACTTATGCCTTGTTTGGATGGGGATGAATGAGGGAAATGGGAAGAAAGGTAAATAAGTTTACATTGTTTGGGACCTTTTTTTTCAAAGGGAATAAAGGGAAAGGGAGTTGACAAAGGTTACATACATTAGCTTCCATTCTATATAATTGGAATAATGTCCAAATTGGGAATAGAGGAGGTAAAAGATTTTGGACCATCATGATATGAATCCAAGAGCTAAAAAATGAATAGTAAACTCCCAAACGTATTGTTAGGCTTGGTTTGGTAGGAGGAGAGGTGGGGTGAGGTGATGGTAAAAAAAAACCCTTTTAGTAGAGGGTTTTTGAATGGTGGGGGTGAGGTGTACTGAGAGAAGATGCAAAATGAATTGAAAGTGTAAAGAGAGCGAAGTATCTCTTTGATTTGGAGGGATACATAAGGAGAGAGGGAGTTTATTCTATAACGACTTTTATATCATTATCAATTTTTCATATATAATTGTCCTTTTCTTTAAAAAAAACGTTCTCCATAAAAGGCTATTATTGTACTTTAACTAACGCATCATCTCACCTCCTTCTCTCATCCTCTCAATCAAATAAGAAAAATTCATATACCTCCATTCACCCTGCCTCCAACCAAAAGAACCAAAAAACATATATCCTTTCTTGCATCTCAATGCACCTCACCCCATTTCCACCTCCCCTCCTTGTAACCTACGAAACAAAGTTTTAAATGAGAATTCAACAATTTTTAAGAGAAATCAAAATTACATTAAATTTAATGTGATAAGTTTTTGCCTTTCATTTGCACAGTCACTTGCATGCAAACAAACACTTCAAGTATTATAAGCGAGTCACTTTTTTCAATTTTATTTTTCACTTCCCCCCCCCCCCCCCCCCAAGATTTTTTTTTTCCCGAATTTGCGGGATTTGATAGGATTGTCAATAAATTTACTTCTTAAATGTAGGATATAACGAGATAATATTTTCTTAATTAGAAAAATTCTTTCTTTTGTCAAATAAGAAATTCCGAAGTTATGGGATATGATGGGTTAAACGATTTGGGCATACCTTAAATGGAGAATTAAGACTTTTCTCACATGCTTAATTATCCTAATAATTTAGCTCGATCTCGTGATTATTACATATTGGGTCCTCGTCATACGCTTACATAATTCGAAATTTAATCTTTTTTCCTCTTACTAAATTTAGAAGAATATGTCTTTATTCTTTTATCTCTTGAATTAGAAGATCTCCTAATTTTCACTTTTTGAATTTTTTGAGCGACTCGATCAAAGCCTAAAAAAGAACTCTATCCCTCTCATTTCAAGCACCAAACATTCTACAGCTTTCTTTTCTCTATCAGTCCATAATTTTGCCACAGTTAGCACCAGGCCAATTAGAAGAGTTCGTCCACACATTGAATTTGTAGGAAGTGCACATCTGGTTGTTCTTCGCTATTCCTAGAAGCGGATCATGAGGCCGAAGCCTTAAACCAAATCACAATTGGCCAATATCCTTCATAAACTGAGTTAATTCCTAATTTACAATCAAAGGCAAGCTGTATCTGCTCACTAAACAAACCAACAGTTATGATAAATGTCATGATTACTCCACTACGTTTTGATAATGGAGATTATGAGAATCCTTCTTAAGGAGCTGATACTCTTATCTGACAGAGGTCAGGCTTGGCGCTGGTGCGCCAGAATCAGAAATTGCCTGCTGCTTCTTTGCTGCTCTAACTTCTGATCAGACATTTGAATCGCATCCCGAACGTTTTTAGACATCCAGATCTCTCATCAGACGCATGTAGACTGTCTGCACTAATTAGAAGATTTCGATCATGGTAGATGTAAATTTATCTGGAACAAAACATATGCAAGAATTTTCAATATTTGTGACAAAAACATGCGATATTTGACAGAAGCCCTCCCGGCTACTCACTCCACATAAGCTTCACACACTCTATACTTCACTCTCTTAGACGCCAAAGGCCAATCCAAGCTCATACTACAATTCATCACAACCCCAATATCACCCTTAAAAACCCCAATCACGCTCACTCTACCCTTAACATCCGTAGAACTCGTCAGGTTCAAGTACCCGTACGCCATCACAGTCCCGGTCGCATTCGCCATCACGG
>NC_033799.1:45434220-45434537 GCF_001876935.1 Asparagus officinalis
GCTAGAACGTCGACCGTGACGTTCATCCTCGCCGTCCGATCTGCCCCCACCTGGGTCCACGGAGCATACCCGACGCCTACCGTCTCCCCCATGTAATAGAATTCTGTTGTGCTTCTGTCAAACTGGAAGGATGCGGCGTTGGGGTTCTTGAATGAGATATCGGCGATTAGGGTCGCGTTGATGGATAGCGGACGATTTGGAGTCGAGAGCAAGAGGTTTAGATTGGTGACATATATGTTGTTCAGGGAGAGAGTAGGGTTCTTGATCTTGAAGACGGTGAAGGCGAGGATGAGAGTGGTTAGCCCGAGAGCTGCGAA
>NC_033799.1:45434551-45468111 GCF_001876935.1 Asparagus officinalis
CAGTTGCCGGAATGCTGTGGAGGTGGATGTTCCGGTGCCGGTGGTGGAGGCAGTTTTGGGGTGGTGGTTTCGTCGGAGATGTTGACGGCTAAGAGCTTGTCTTCTACTTTCTCTTCCATTGTTTGTTTGTTAATTTGGAGGAGGTTGACAGGTGAAATTTTGGTGGAGTAGGTGTGTTTTTGTTTTGATAATTGAGAATCCATAAATGCTAGATATTTGTAGTGCAGTTGTGTGATTGACACGATCTAATTAATAAGATGATCACATAAGAGGGTCGACCTAAGATATTTGTATACCTAACTGAGGTATTTATTGTTGACCTGAGAGTTATGAGATACGCGGTAATTCTCATTATGTTTACCTATCTATCTATCAATCTATCTGAACTGTGTATACTGGAGTAAAATCTTTAATTGTCACTTGGTAACATGTGGTTATTTAGCTTTTATTCTTTTATCTTTCTTTTTTATCTAACCTATTGACTTCTCTACTCGTAAAATGCATGTAACAACTAAACCTCTCTTTTGCACTAATCAAATTGTTAGATTCAAATCCAATCATTTGACATCCTATATACATTACAGGTGACTAAGTTCAAACAATCTTTACACCATATTAATTCACAAATACTTTCTCATCCCCACAATCTGTTTCCTCTTCTCCCACTCTACAATGATCCATTCTAAAGTTCTTTTCTTCTTTTTTTGTTGTTAGTCGTTTATATATTTCTTATGGGCTATTGAAAATTTGCATCTTCTTTGTGTGGTTCTTTTCAGGTTGATTAGACTTTGAGGAGATGGTGTGCAAGAACCACCCTTAGAAAGTGTAAATTTGAACTCTGTTTGGGGTTACACTTTCCGGAACTTTTGATTAGCTCTTGGGAAAATTGTGTCAATGCCCCAATATTGATTAGCACATGTGACTAGCCCCTATGTATTTTAGGCCTTATATTTCAACCCCAAATACTAACAGTATTTGTGTCAAGGCCCTAAGTAGACTGCCAACTAAGCAGTTAGAGAAAAAGCTCACTTAAAATTACTTCCCAACCCTTCTGACACGACACACCACACCCGAAATTGGTAACTGCGTCCATCTCCCTTTTCAAGTACTCTCTTCCTCCACTCTCCCTCTCTTCCTCTCTCTTCTACTGCTAACAAGAAGCTAAAAATCTCAAACTCCATTTCTCCCTCTCGAATTTCAACTTAGGGTTATGGTTTGCGCGGCGAATATGTAATCTAAGGAAGAATCTGATCACGATTTTGAAGTTGTTCATCACAGTGGACAGCAGGGGAAAGACGACGGTGGCAATGAAAGATGGTCTAAACAATAAATGTAAGTAAAATTTTCGTCGTTGGTTGCAGTTCGTGAGCGAAATGGTGAAGTTGATGATGATCACGCGGCTTCCTCAAGAGATGATGGTCGTACCTCTTCTAGTGATGGTGAATCTCGTCAATCATCTGGGCAAACAATTCTATTGATTCCTATTGTCAGGCACGATCACTGGCATGCATCTTACTGAAGTTCGATTGAATGAAGAAGTCGTTAAGCACTATAGTTTGGTAAAGCATGCTACGTACATCGAACCTGTTGAGAAAATCATAAGTTTTATGGACCATATGAAGGTTGTATTTGAGTCTAAAAATGTGTACAGAAAATTCAGATATCAAGTCATCCCATGCGAGCAACCAATAGGAAGGTTAGGATCATGATAACATTCTCAATTGAAATTTTTTACGTCAAGCAAAATAGCAAATAACTAATTTTATGTTCTCACATGGCAGGTATGACTATGGTGTGTACGTCTACTTCTATATACAAGCAATACTTTTTAGACGTGATTCATTGCACGTTACTCATGTCGACAATACACCTGAAGTTTTACGTGCTAGACTTGTCATGTATGTACTCATTGAAGGACATGAACAAAAGAAGAAAGAAGGAGCACTAGACAAAGACGATCCTAAATATGCATTGAAAAATCAAGAGAATTGATTAATTAGGTTTAGCATTTTGAATTTTAGAGTTAACAGTAAATGATTTAGACAAAAGAGAAAGTTATTTTTGTTTAACAGTGAATTACCTTCATTTAACAATAAGTGTGGAATGGATTTAATCGAATATTACCTATATTTAACAGGAAGTGGTATGAGTTCAACAGTGAGTATCTATATTTAACAGGGAGTGAACTATGTTTAACAGGAAATGACTAAAGCTTAACAGGATATGATTTAGAGTTAGCAGCAAAGTACTTAAAATAAGCAAGAAATTATGTAGACTTAATATGTTAGTGGTTATATTTAGATTGGTTTTCTTGAAAGTATAAAATATGACTAGAAAACCACCCTCTTATATTGCTCATTTATTCCACTAATTTTTGAACAAGCAAGAGATATTTTCACTTTTTTTATCGCACATGATAAGTTAGACTTGAGTTGTGAAAATTCTTCAAGAGTTTAAAAGAATAAAATATATTCATAGAAGTTATATGCAAAACCCTTCAAATTTTGATATTAACTATCTAAATAATATGAAATACCTTTAGCTGTGGATTCACTGAGATAAGCCAATAGTAGTAGCACACCTAACTAATTGTATGCATTCTTTACAATCAAGATTGTAGAGAATCTGAGATGTCAAGTTAAGAAAGCTTTCATGACATTAAAAATAGTTCACATGGTTATGACAAAAACGGCCCAAGTGAAGGAGTAGTTTGTGAAATTTAGCCCTTATTTATTCATATGTCCAGTTTTTTCATAAAGACTTGATTCATACATTCATTGGAAGTAATAAGTGTCGAAAACTTGCATCAAACATCCATTCATTTATTAACGAGAAAACTACTAGATTCGTTCTCGAAGCAAATTCAAATTCAAGAAGCATATATCACTTCTCCCTGAAGAAGGGACATGCCTCCAGTGATAAAGTTGCGGCTACACACTCCTCGATGGTGGCGCTAGAGGGGAACAGGAGGCCCTTGAGAAGGCCATCAGCCCTGGATCATAGTAGACTTCCACATCCTCAGCTCTCAAGCTATCATCTACCTGTGTGGAACAAAATAGTATTGGACTACATTTAAAATATTATAGATTTGAGGGACTAATATTAAAATAATTCTTAATTTTTTGTGGGGTCACTCATTAACAATGGGATAATCAATCACTAATGTTAATTTTTTATGATGGACACATTAGCATTGACGACGGATCGCCAATAAGTATTGGCGATGGAAAAACATTGGCAACAGATTCGATTTATCGCCATAAAGTATTGACAACGTATTCGAATCCATCGCCAATAAGTATTGGCTGTTGGCCTTCTTGTTTTGATGATGTTTAACAAATAATTTACTTATAATATTGTTTGTCTAGTATTTGTATTTTCGTATTTATTCTAGGCAAACAACGAGTTGGAGGATGGATGAAATTGCGCTTCAACGATCATATCCAATGGAGGTTGGCGGAATAGTGGAGTGAAGCCTTGCTATCAAGTTAAAGATCCAATTACTAGCTTCATCCAAGTTTACCAAGTTGAGCTACAATGAAGATCAAGATCAAGCTTGGGTAATAGTTAGTTTAGGTTTATATTATGTGTGTTAATACCTTAAGCTCAATATAATATACACACACACATTTATTGGTTTCCATGTATATATATAGTTATATATATACATATATGTTTTGATTTGATAGTTTTCAAGTTTTACTATGAAACAATTAAATATAATTAGAAAATATATTTTAGTTTCATACTTATATACGTAAATATGATTTCCTCAATATCAATTTTATTTAGTTCAATGAAATCATGTTTTAGTGTATTATATGTGTATTTTTATAAAATACTACATTCATTGTTTATAGACTTTATAACAATAGTTTATATCTTTCTTCAAGTCTATAAAATCATTTTGTAAAGTTTCAAAATATGGTTTAGCCTAAATGTCAAAATTCATATGTTTACATTTTCGTGTTTTGGACTATTTTGCAAAATAATGATATTTTTCATTTGGGAAGTCCTTTTTTCAAACTAGTCTTTATAGCATGTTTATTATCATGTCTATACAAACATTTCCCTGAGTTTTACTATTTTTGGAGTTGTTTTGTTATTTTCAATTGAATTTACAAAACCGTATTTTCTGCAGATTTTTTTAGAAACTGTATATCTTTATTTAAATATTTATTTCTCTTAACTGGGAAGTGATATTTCAGAAATTCTTTCTCTAACATGTTTATCTACATGTCTAAAATCTTTCCTCAAAATTTCATGATTTTTAGAGTTAATTTACTATTTTTAATTGAATTTACAAAGTTAGATATGTAAAATTCCAAAATCTGTCAAAAACAGAAACTGTCTGTGAACATGCGGTCGACCGCACTGTAGCACGGTCGACCATTGCTACTGTAGCATCCGACCGTTACATAGTAACAATAATATCTGTTTTCTGTTTTTGATGGGTTTTTGAGGTTTTTTGGAGTTGTTTTCTTCAAGCCTATATATACCACTTTGCCATAACTATTTTCTACATCTAAGAGAGGGTTTTAAACCAAGTTTAAAAGAGTTTCATCAAGGGTTTAAGTTTTTATTTAAGTGTGTTTAAAAAGATTTTAAGTATTTGAGAGTTTGATTTTGGGAAATCAATTTCACAAGAGCATGAGGAGATTATCTATTGGTGTTTGAGCATCCAACCATCCTCCCTCAATCTCTTGATCTATTGAGAAGTTTTCTAAACTCTATTTCTAGCTCTTTTATATATATTTGATTATCATTGTTATTAAGCTAGAATTATATTGAGTTTAGTTTTGATTTATTTCTCTTTGCTTACACACACACAACCATTGAGCTTATTGTATTTACATTCATAGTATAATTGGGTTGTGGGATTGTGTAACCTAAAGAGTGAGCTTATATTGAGTTCTCATCTATTATAGAAAACAAATCATTTGTTATATTATGAGATTGTAAAGTTTTTGGTTAGCTAGAAAACCGAGTGTGAAATGGAGATATCCTTGAGGTGAGAAGCGGAGACGTAGGTCGTGGGGACCGAACTCCATGAATGAAATTGTGAGGTGTAAACTAGGGGTGGGCAAAAACTGAAACAAACCGGTTCAACCGAAAAAACCGCCCGAAAAAACGGATCGGTTAACCGAACCGAATTAAATGGATGAGAAGAAGTCTCTAAACCGCCCGAACCGAATTAAACCGGTTTGGATCCGGTTTGAACCCCTGAACCGCCCAAAAAAACCGAACCGAATTCTTAAACAAAAAGTAGCTGCGAGCCTTGGCTGTGAAGAAAATTTATGGCTGAATGTTTAGCATTTAAGAATTGTGGGGTGGAGTTTATACTAACATATATTTGAGTACGCTGATATAGGTTAAGTGAGATTTCGTAAATCAATACAAGATGTTGAGGTTGAAGGATAAATTTAGTGTTTTGGTCAAATTTCAGTGATAACATGAATACAGCTTGCTGGTGCTGGATATCAAATTAACCTATAGTATAGGCTGTCAAGGATATAAGATAATTCTTGATGAGAAAAAGGCAGCTAAAAATTAACGAAAATCATCAAAAGGTGTGTGTGCCTGCCAAACATTGTTCTTTCTCTAAAAAAGGCTACATAATTACATGGTCCTCCTAGTGTATTAAGCTAGTTATATTCAGATCATACAATTTGATTAAGTGGCTTAGTACAGTTTTGATTGTTTCTTTTCAGTTTTGATTGCTTCTTTTCAGTTTTGGATATAACTAAAACTTACCCAGATTTTTGTGAAATGGAGTTAATTCGGTTCAAAACCGAAACCGAACCGAACCGAACCGAATTTCGGTTGGGCCAAATATTCGGATGAAGGGGAAAAAATCTGGATCTGGATGAGAGTTTTGAGAATCCGAAAAATTCGGATTGGATGCGGATTGAGCTTAAAACCGAACCGAACCGAATACGCCCAGCCCTAGTGTAAACGTTATTCGGGTGAGCGTAGAAAACCCGATTGTAATAGTAGATTTCTTCCCGGGAGTGGGGAGCGGAGACGTAGGACGGAAGGTCCGAACTCCGTGATCATTTGCTTGTGTTTGCATTGTCTTTGGCGTACTTAATTCTTGTGTTCATATCTTATATCGCCATTGTTCTTTTGCTTATTTATATTGTCCTCTATATTGTTTCACCCTTGTGTTAGTTTATATATCTTCGCATATATTTCACTATATATCTCATTGCTAGGATATTGCTCTTTGTTCATATTGTTTATTCTTGCTTGTAACATATTGTATATCTATCTTACAAGAATAATTTATTAATTACATATTGTATATCTATCTTACAAGAATAATTTATTAATTAGTTTTAATTGGCATAAAATCAGATTAGATTAGCATAAGACCCTAATCACTAATTGGCATAAAATCAGATTAGATTAGCATAAGACCCTAATCACCCCCCCTCTAGGGTCTAACATTGGCGACGGAACATCAGCCACGGATCGAATCCGTCGCTAATACGTATTGGCGATGGAACATTGGTGACGGATCAAATCCGTCGCCAATACTTATTGGCGACGGATCGAATCTGTCGCTAATACTTATTGGTGACGGATTTGATCCGTCGTTAATGTTTTCCCGTCACCCAAGGTTATGGGCGACGGAAAATCATTAGCGACGGATTAAAATCCGTTGCCAATACAAACATTGGTAACGGGAACAACCCCGTCACCAATGTTCCGTCGCCAATGTTTGTATTGGCGCAGATTTCAAATCCGTCGCCAATACCCCATCGCCAATACTCAATTTTCTACTAGTGAATGACTTATACTTAACATGAACTTAACATGAATTACTTATACTTAAAATGAACTGCATTGCTTACACAGTAAATAAATCTCATTTAATATGAAATATGAAATTACTCATAAGTTAACATCCTACAAAACACTTGAAAATAGAATTAATAGCTAATGACATACAAAAAGAATCCATAGTCTTTAACTATATAAGCAAAACACTTAATAGCCTACAAACACTTAATCAACAATAGATTCATTGCATGTTGCACGATTATGACCTTTCATATAGCATCAAGGGTATTTAACTGTCGGTGCATAAGTTGATCCGTCTAGTTTTATTTCTTCCTTTTCTTTTTGTTGTTAATGGTGGTTAGATCTAGATCTGATCTTGTGGTACGCTATGCTTCTCATCATCAGGGATAGTGGTAAAGGATTGACTTGTAACTTCTTTTAAAAGCTTTAACTATCATAAACCAATTAAAAAATTGGTAAACATCTCTCTTCATAAACATAATAGTTGTGCATGCATGTTTACAAGGAATACGAGTTACATCCCATGCATGACACGTGCATGTGTTATGCTCCAAATCCACTTGACAAGTTTTATGGGATTATACTTAAATAATCCTTTATGAGATTGATGCACATCCAATGAGCACCCATTTTTCACGTTCTCTTTAACGACAAGCTCAGCTTTGGGACAAAGAAATTCATTTTAATTTTCGCCATGTCTCGTCGATCATTCAAGCAAACCATAATTTGTTTACGTATGTACTCTACCATTTATAGTATTTGTAGCAATCTAGCCTCGTGTATCCACTTGTTGAAGGACTTAACAATATTAGAGGTAACATGTCCATATCTAAAACATAACAGGGAATTCATTACAATTAATAGAAAGCGAAATAGATTTAATAGTTATTTATCTATAATTAACAAGAAGTGATATAGAGTTAACAAGTACGATCTATAATTAATAGGAAATGGATTAAACATAACAAGAAGTGAATTAGATTTAAGATGATATAAATTGATCTTCACAGCAAACGATTTACACTTAACATGATAGTAATTATCCTTAACATGAAATTTCTTATACTTCAACATGAATGTACTTGAAATAACTTATAATTTAAAATTAAGTTAGTTATACTTCAATATTAATTATATTGTACTTCATAGTAAATGACCTATGATTAACAAAAAAAATTACTTGTACTTTACATGAGATGAGTTATACTTTACTAATTCCAGGAAAGAACGCACTCGCTCAGTTCTCTAGAGCGAAGTTGATGACAATATTATATTCCCTTTCGTTTATCAATTTAATGTTGTCCACATAATCATTCTATTCTACTTCAATATATTTGTAAAAAGCTAATTGCAATAGAGTTTCCAAAACCTGAGTATCCTTTGACTTTAGTCCCAAATCCTTTAATTTTAATCTAAAATTCTCCACGAGATGTAGAACACATCTGGAGTGTAGAGCTTCTGGAAAAAGAAATTCTCTAATAGATTCTCTAATTCCCTTATCCGCATCTGATATTGTAACTAGCTGATGTGGTGGATTGAATGGATCTGTCTTATCATAGAGTATTAACCACAAACCTTGTAAGAACCACTTTCAGTTAATGTTATTTTTCTGATCATATATGCAATAGACTAGTGAAAATATCGCTTGATTTCCATCATATGCTATAGCGTTGAGGAGCATACCTTTGAATTGATTTTTTAGAAAGGTCACATCCAGAAAATATAAGTGGTTGACATCCATGCAAAAAACCATTTATGCAAATGGCATAGCAAATTAATAGTCTTGTAAACCTCACTTTGTTCGACATGAATATAGCTACCTAGATTTGTCTCCTTAACATTGTCTACATACCTACAATTTTGAAAATTTAAAAATAAATGTTAGAGTTAACAAGAACCAAATTAGACTTAGCACCAGTTACATCACAATTAATAGGAAAGGACTTAAACTTAACATGAAATAATTTAGACTTAACATGGTAATGCTTGATCTTCATATCAACCATTTTGCATTTAAAATGAAATAATTAGACTTAGCATGTAATTACTTATGCTCCATACATGAAATTACTTGAAATAACTCATAATGTAACATGAAATTTTGCTTTATACTTCAACATGAATTGGCTTGTACTTCAAATTAAAAGAACTCGCAGAAAATACTTAACTATTAAAACTTAAAAAATTTAACGCTTTTGGTATATCAATAGGGCAAATATAATCTTTTAGCATCATAATTGATTGATGCGGCATAAATGTTGTACCAAAAATTGCAAGTGCACCATTAATAAAGTTATAGTATAAAAAGTTATCGATCCCACGAGGAAGATGTTTGTAGAAAATTATTAAAATCGGTTCGTATGTTGTGTGCGTGACAATTAGGAGTGATGATAGATGTGATTGTGAAGAGATGGAAAGAATGAGAATGATTGTCTGTAAAAAATGATATTGAGGGTGATAGATAAAGAATAAATGAAATCACAAGGAAAGAAAGGAAAATTAAAGGAAATAAAAATCAAGAAAATAAAAGAAAAGGAAAAATAAAGAAAGAAAAGAATGAGAGTTCAATTAAAGATATGAAGAATCTAGAATTGAACCCACCTCAAAAGAAAAGGTAATTCCTTAGAGGGTTCTAACCTCAAAGCGAATCAAAGAATATGAAAATAAAGAAAAATAAAAAACTAATCTCAAGAGGGTTCTAGCCTCAAGATGAATAGTGCAAGAATATAAAATCTAACTACAAAATAAATTATAAGCATTAAATACGAGAAAATAAATCTACTCTATAAGCATGAAATAAATCTACTCTATAAGTATAAAATAAATCTAAGGCAATAAAATAAAAAGATAAAAATATTAACAAAGAGGAAATTTACCACCCAAGAGGGTTTTAGCCTCAAGATAAAAGCAAACCTCACTCTTGATCTTCATCTTCGTCCCATTTTCATCTTCATCATCAAACAAAGAGAAGAAAAGCAAAATATGAAGAGGTGAAAACAATTCTTTTATTGATTGTAATAAAAAGTTATAAAATTAGAAGGTCTTTTCAATTAAAAATAACTCTTCTCTCCAGTTGAAGTTACAAATTTTTTCACACCCTTAACCCCTCACTTTCTACCCCTATTTATAGTAAACAATAATGAATGAGAGCCCTTGGATGAAGACTTAAGCCATAAGGAATCATTTTTAGCCTTAGAGCTTTTAGGATTGGATTCTTAGGGCTTTTGCTTGTTTTCTTTATTAATTCAATGGGCTTTTGTTAAGAGAAGAGATCTTAGGATTTATTCTTCATTAACCTTCAAATTCTTCCTATAATTACTTCTCCAGCACCGAAATGCAGATTTTGCTTCTTTGTACGAATATTTTCTCATGATATGTTCCGATTTCAGAGATATCATAAATACAAAAGTTATAGATCTCGTTTTTAGCTTTCCAGAGAATGTTTATTTAGCTAATTCTGAGTTGATACGAGAGAGATATGGTTAAAACACCAAACATTACCAAGATGTCCAGATTGCATGATTTGTTTCTTTTTTCACCATACTTCTTCATTTGTTCCTTGATGGTATATTTATTTTTCTTGGACTTTTGGGCTTAGACTTTTGGGCTTGTTGCTTGTATTCTTCATTAATTCTTTAGGGCTTTTGTTGAGAGAAGTGATCTTGGGCTTTAATTCTTCATTAACCTGCAATTAAAGATAAAAATAATTATTAGTGATATATTTATTCATTAAAAATAGATAATGATGGTATAAAATTATAATAAAAATATGATTATCAAATACCCTCACACCCAAACTTTTTCTAGTCCTCTAGCAAAGAAAGAAAATAAAAAAAATCCAAACTCACTTTCGCAGGAATCGCGGTTGTATTTAGCGCATACAACAAGCCTTTAAACCTCTAGGTTACCCTAGAGGACGAGTTAAGTCTCGTGAGGGCTTGTAGTGAATATACCCACAAAATTCGGTCAAACTTGCCAATTTAAAAAAGTCAGTAAATAACTAATTTTACTTAATAAATGTAAACAATCTAATTGAAGCTAGTAATTACTCAAGAAAATGTTTTTATATATAACTCTAAGGTAAAATTCCTAGAAAAGCTTTTCATTATAGCCATACAAAATCAAGTCAAACTTAGAAATTCAATTAAAAGTTTTGAAAATACCATGCTAACTCTTTGTATTGAATAATTTTCAAGTTTCTTCATCAACAATTATTTTTAAGATCATACAAACAAACAAATATATATATATATATATAACTATATATATATATATATATATATAATAATATATATATTCATATATATATATTATATATATTATATATATACTATTATTATATATATAGTATATAAATAATATATAATATATATATATTGCTTTTGTTTTTTTGCCACTCTTTTATTTCTTGGTGATTTTATTCTATTTACAGACTTTCTAAGTGAGCGCATTTAACCGAGTTTTGCGCGCCAATGGATGCCCAACGCATTCGACTTAAGCGCATTAAGTATGGAAAATACTCTTTTGGCTTAATTACTCGGTCAATTAGGCCTTTTATAAGATACAAATCAGAGGTTGAACTTCAAGAGTGCTTTTTATTTTTGCGGGTCGCTTTTTCACGATCTTCTTTTGCAAAGCCCACGTTTTGTGCGTGTGTGTGTGATGTGTGTGTGTGTGTGTGTGTGTGTGGTGTGGTGTCTTATATAATTATATATATATAATATATATATATATATATATATATATAGATTATATAGTATATATATATATATATATTATATATATATATATATATATTATGTATATTTATGTATTGCATGTATGTCATGTATCTATATATAGTATTATATATATAATATATTAATTATATATATAGTATATATATATATATGAAGAAAATGGGTATGCTTGGTACCAAGCATAAATTTTGTGCTTGTAGTGATGTGTCACATTCGTCATGCCACTCAATACCCATTGCTGAATGTGGTCCCATATTTGAATGACGTGGAGGGGGCATGTGAGCACATCACTACCAACATACCCATTGCTTAGTATATTGCTCTTTATACTAATATATATATATATATGATATATATATATATTATATTATATATATGCAGGAATATGGTATGTTTGGTACCAAGCCATAAATTTATGCTTCTGCCGTAGTGACGTGGCAATTTCCTCCACTCATTCAAATGGGGTGACGCCCCATTCACATGGATTGAATGTGGTCCCCCCCAATTGAAAATGAGTGGATTGGAATGAGACACTCACGTACCAAGCAGCAAAATTTGTGCTTGGTACCAAGTATACCCATTTCTCTCTCTCTCTCGCATCTCTCCTCTCTCGTCACCTCTCCATCTAATCTAAATTTATATATACTAATATATTGATAATATTATATATATATAGTATATATATATATATATATATAATATATATATATATATTATATATATATATATATATATATATATATATATATTCTGAAAAATATGTAAAACAAGACTACTTGAAAGATTTATTTTCAACTCTAGGCTAAGCATGCAACAATTCATTATTTTAATACAAAATCTAAGTTAAGGCTTAAGTAAAATATACTACTTTAAAAAATCATTTCTTAAGAAATTTTTTTAGAGTTATCATAAAAGGTGAACTTGAGTATATTACTAACTAGGGATTAGAAAATTTAAAATTTATCATTTAAATTAATTATTACTTAACTCTTTTAATTTAGCAAGTTAAAATATTTTTATAAATTTTTTCAAAGGAAAAATTTATGACAAAAATACAACAAATAGGTAAAATAAAGAGGAAAAATTAACTACTTTCCACCCCCCCACACCTAAATTTTGCATTGTCCTCAATGCAAAGTCTATGATGCACAAAGTACAGCAAATAAGAATTAAAGCACTTACATTTGGTCGGATGACCCAGATGATAAAAAGAAACAATTATTTTTTGTATGAGGAGCCTTTTTTTTCTTATTTCTTTTTTTTAAAGAATAAGAAACTCTAAAATGAGAGAAGAATAAATTTTTTTTATTGTTATGAGACAAAATAGAACAAAGAATGTAGAATGAAGGGTTCAACATGAAGAGCTCATATTCTACATTGAATCCTACTTTGTTGCTGAAAATTCTACCTCGGATTTTAAACAATTTCAAAATGAGATAATCAATGATGTGCTTAAATTATGAACATTCCAAGGTATTCAATGATTGTTGCGGCAATGTGAGGTTGGGGTAATGAAGTTTGAACTTCTTGTTGAACTTAGATTCTTGATCTGTGAAAATTTATTTTCTAATAACCAATTTTTTATTAACAATATCCTCAAACCCAAGATTTATAGTTGAGATATAAAAATTTGGTTGTTGTTTATTTTCCAAAAATCTAAGTTCATCAAGGAAGAGTTCTTTAAAATTCAGCTCAAAGCAGCGAATGTTTAACATAGTTTTCTTATTCTAACAAACTCGATCTATTTCTTCTAATATTTTCAGATCCTCACCAAAAATTTCCTCAAAACTCGGATCAGACTCATATTCTTCTTCTTCTGGACTTTCCTGAATGTAATTTATTTCTAGAGGTTGATTATTTATCCCTGGATTGAAAATATTGAGATCAGCAGTCAAATTCCCAAAGGATAACTTCATTTGACCAGATTTATAGTTGATGAGAGCATTAAAAATGGTTAAGAATGATCGCCATAAGATGACAGGTGTCTGTCCTTTGGGATTAGAAACGGGCTTTGTTTCCAAGACTACAAAATCTACTGGAAAAATAAAATCTTCAACCTTAATCAGAACATCCTCTATCTCACCCATAAGGACCTTGATAGATCTATCAGCTAACTGTAAGGTACATCTAGTTAGTTTTAATTCACCTAAACCTAGTTGCTGGTAGACTAAATACGGAAGGAAATTAACACTGGCCCCTAAGTCTAAAAGGGCCTTATCAATATGAGTATTACCAATGACATAGAAAATAATAGGAGAACCTGGATCTTTACGTTTCAAAGGTATGAGCTTTGAGGGCATATCACTGATATTGGCCGCCAAAAAGACTTTATTTGGAACATTTATTTTCCTCTTCTTAATACACAACTCTTTTAAAAATTTAGCATAAGATGGGATTTATTCAATTGCATCTAAGAGAGGCATGTTGACCTTAATATGCTTAAAAGTTTCTAAGATCTTCTCCTCTTGAGGGGAGTGTTTCCTAGGCCTGAGTCTATCTGGGAAGGGAGCAACTGGTCTAAACCTATCAAAAGCAGGTTCGGGTTCGGGTTCTTGGTCATCTGAGATGGGTGATTCTTAAATAGGGTCATCAGGAGGAGAAGGAATTTGTTCTTATTCAAGAGTTGGAAGTGTTTTAACTTGATTATCGACCTGTCTACCTGACCGTAGTGAATTGATTGCATTCACTTGAGCTTCGTAGGATGAACTAGATCATGTGTCCTTAGGGTTGACCACGGGTTGACTCGGAAATTTTCCTTTCTCTCTTTCACTCACGACACTAGCTAGTTGACCAAGTTGGGATTCTAATCTAGCTATGACTTGAGTGTTGGAATTGAGTATTTGTTCGGTTAATTGCATGAAGGAATTCAGAGTGTTGGATGTTTGAGTCAATATATTTGTGGTTTGTGTAGAGGCCTTAATTATAGTTTGCAAACTCTTTTCCAAGATATTGAGATGTTTATCATATTCTGAATTTGGAGGAGTGTGATTTACAGCTTGATGATGAGGAGATTGATTTGGATACGACAGATTTGGTTATTGAAAATTGGATTCAGCACTGAAAGCAACTATGTTTCCCTTAGAAAATTGTTAGTTTGAAGGAGTGAAGTTTTGAGTTCCATAGTGGGTTCCCTAATTCCATGCAAAGTTTGTGTGATTTCTCCAACTTAGGTTGTAGGTTGGAGAAAATAGATCATTTGCATAACGATAGAATGCAACATTGACCTGTCTTAGTTGCTGATTATTTCTTAAGAGAGGACATTCTTCTGAAACATAGGATGGTGCATGATAGTTATGACAATCTGAGGCAGAAATTTGATTGATTTGAGCTGGGGCTCTTTCTTTGATTTCTAAGGCTTCTAACCTGCGCATAATTGTAGTCATCTTAGCTTCAGATATTATGTTTGACTCTAAGAAAAGACCACTGGACTTGGGTTGGGGAACTGATGAAACCCTATCATCATAATGTTTCCACTGCATGGTTTTCTCAGATAGACTCTCTAAAAACTCCCAAGCTTCATCAGTTTTTTTCTTCATGAAATCCCCTTGGAACATTGATTCTAAGGAAGTCTTTGAAGAATAATCCAATCATTCGTAGATGATTTGGCATAATCGCTATTTTTCTAGACCGTGATGAGGACAGTGGATGAGAAGATCTTTAAACCTATCAAAATACTTCTAGAATGGCTCCCCCGGGATAATTTTAAAATTTTGAATGCTATTTCTAAGCTTAACCATTTTATGAATTGGAAAAAATTTCTTGAAAAAAATGGTGATAAATTCCTCCCAAGTTGAGATGAAATTTATGGGTAAGCTGTATAGCTATTTGTTTGCTTTGTCTTTAAGGGCAATAGGAATAAATCTGAGTTTGACTGCATCTTCAGTTAATTCTCTCATTTTAATCATCATACATACTTCCTCAAATTCTGAGATAAAAAAAATATGCATTTCAGTTTCATTCCTTAGAAATTTTGGAAGCATGTTGATATAGTACCATCGAAGCTCAAAGTTAGTTCAATTTGCCTCGGGGAGCCTAATGCAAGAGGGGATTGCATTCCTAATGGGATAGCACATATCTTGAAGGGGTGGAATAGCCATTTCTATAATCGGTTCAAAACGAATTAATCGGTTGATATTGTCCATAATCCACGTTTACATACACCAATTCAAATTCTTTTTATATTTTTTTAAAGAAAGAAAAAAAATAGTTTTTTTAAAATATGAGAATAAAATGGTAAAAAAACAATCTAACTAAAACAAATCAAAATAATCACTTTTCAATCACTCTAATTCTAGGGTTAAGCCTAACTCAGCTAGACCAGCTCCAAACCAAAAACTCATAAAGTGAAAAGATTAAAGTTTACCCGCGTAATTAGCCAGGTAAGGATAGTACTTGAGGGAGATCAAAGATCAATTAAGCACCTCGTTCCTTACGGAACGCATTACGCAACCCCTAAACCTTATCTTAGACACCAACTAATCCAAGGAAAATTAAATCGGTTCACTTAAGGATTTCTTGTTCTGTAATGAGCCCGAATCCTTAGGGGCCAACGTCTAACGAGTTTTAAAAAGGCTTGGGTTTGTGTAGTGAGGAATTAATGATTTTTGGGCTAAAGAAAGGATGATAAAATCACTCATCTTATCTTGATTAGAGGGTTTTTGCTCTTAAAGATATTTTTAAGTGTGTGTCAAATCAAGATACTCAAATCACTTTGGTGAATTCCTACTAACTATATGTAATGCAACCCTATGAATTAAAAGCAGCTAAAATGATGGTAAAAAGAAAATTCTTTTTTTTAATTATGGTCAACAAACAATCAAATGTGAGAAAGGAGATATTGTTTGAATTTATTATCTTATTAGTAAATGTTCAAGTGAAGGGTGAATTTTAATATGACCAACAAAAATAAAATCTCTTTTTTTTTTAAATCCTAATTGTCTCTAATTGTGAAGAACTAACTAAATGGTGGAATTAAAAATACTAGAAAGAAGAGTTACCTTAAGCAAATCCAAAATGTGAATTAGACCTCAAGAAAATCTTCAAATCACCAATCTTAAATCTTTAATCTTCAAGCTCCAAGCAGTTCCTTCACAAAAAAACACACAAGTTAAAGAACCAAATTAATTAAAATCCTACTAAAGCACCCTCCCCGGTAACGGCACCAAAAACTTGATACGGCTTAAATATTGTACCAAAATTATAAGTGCACAATTAATCAAGTTATAATATAAAAAATTATCGATCCCATGAGGAAGGTGTTTGTAGGAAATTATTAGAATTGGTTTGTATGTTGTGTGCGTGACAATTAGGAGTGATGATAGATGTGATTGTGAAGAGATGGAGAGAATGAGAATGATTGTGTGTAAAAAATTATATTGAGAGTGATATATAAAGAATAAATGAAATCACAAGGAAAGAAAGGAAAAATGAAGGAAATAAAAATTAATAAAATAAAAGAAAAGGAAAAATAAAGAAAGAAAAGAATAATGTTTCAATTAAAGATATGAGGAATCTAGAATTGAACCCATCTCAAAAGAAAAGTCAATTCCTTAGAGGGTTCTAGCCTCAAGACGAATCAAAGAATATGAAAATAAATAAAAATAAAAAACTAATCCCAAGAGAGTTCTAGCCTCAAGGTGAATAGTGCATAAAAATAAAATCTAACTAAAAAATAAATTACAAAAACTAAACTACAAAAGAAATTATAAGAATTAAATGTGAGAAAATAAATCTACTCTATAAGTATGAAATAAATCTACTCTATAAGCATGAAATAAATTTAAGGCAAGAGGGTTCTAGCCTCTAAGCTATTTAAGCAAGAAAATAAAAAGATAAAAATATTAACAAAGAGTAAATTTACCACCCAAGAGGGTTCTAGCCTTAAGATGAAAGCAAACCTCACTCTTGATCTTCATCTTCATCCCATCTTCATCTTTATCATCAAACAAAGAGAAGGAAAGCAAAATATGAAGAGGTGAAAAATTCTTTTATTGATTATAACAAAAAGTTATAAAATTAAAAGGTCTTCTAAATTAAGAGTAACCATCCTCTCCAAATAGAGTTACAAAATTTTTTACACCCTCAACCCCTTACTTTCTACCCCTATTTATATATAGTAAGCAACAATGAATAAGAGCCCTTGGATGAAGACTTAAGACCTAAGGAATCATATTTAGCTTTTGAGCTTTTGGGCTTGGATTCTTAGGCTTTTTTCTTGTTTTCTTCATTAATTAAATGGGCTTTTGTTGAGAGAATAGATCTTGGGTTTTATTCTTCTTTAACCTTCAAATTCTTCCCATAATTACTTCTCCAGTACAGAAATTCAGTGTGCTTCTTTGTATGAATATTTGCTCATGACATGTTCTGATTTCAGAGATATCATAAATACAAAAGTTATAGATCTCGTTCTCAGCTTTCCATAGAATATTTATCCAGTCAATTCTGAGTTGATACGAGAGAGATATGGTGAAAACACCAAACATTACCGAGATGTCCAGATTACATGATTTGTTTCCTTTTTCACCAAACTTCTTCATTTGTTCGTTGATGGTATATTTATTTTTCTTGGACTTTTGGGCTTGGACTTTTGGGCTTGTTACTTGTATTCTTCATTAATTCTTTAGAGCTTTTGTTGAGAGAAGTGATCTTGGGTTTTTATTCTTTATTAACCTGTAATTAAAGATAAAAATAATTATTAATAATATATTTATTCATTAAAAATAGATAATGAAGGTATAAAATTATAATAAAAATATGATTATTATTGATCATAGGTCTCATAAGCATCACCATATAATTATTCTTATGCTATTTCTTTACCCAACCATATATTACTTTACTCGACCCTTAGCTCATACTGACTTAGAAACTCCTTTTGCACATCAATAGGGCATATGTTAGGTCGGACCTTTGGGTTATAATTGGGTCGTAAAGAATTTTCAGGAGGCCCTTGAATGACCAGCATTGTTACCATGATGCCCATAAGTGTGATTGTTCACGAACTTTTTTATAGCAAGTCTAGTTTCATTTCTAGGTGGAGAGACAAATAACGTCCACGAACAAATTTTGGTTTTCTTAAATGGGCAAAAAACTCGAATACGCTTTGGTTCGTTCTTTTCAAATTCGTACTTAAACTTTTTGGCCATTGAATAGTAGAGCAAAGCTAATCTTACTTCTTTTGCACTGTCAAACAGTTGTTCTTCTTCAATTGAATCAGTGTGCCATGAAGCAGGAATCTTCTCTGAATTGCTAATCATATCATCAATCATCATAACATTATCCCAGACAGGTTATCATTAGGAATACTATTTGAAATACATGTTGACGTCGACGGACTACAATCTTTATTTTTTGAGTTAAAAATGGGGGAAACACTGTAAATGTTTAAAATATAATCAAAAACCAAAGTCAACAATAAAAAAATACAGCTACATGAATAATAAAAAACTAAACAAGACTTAACTTTAAACCAATTTGAATTAACAAACGAGACTTAACATTCAACTTATTAGACTTGACAATCTTTCAATTAGACTTAACATTTAAGTTATTAGACTTGACATTCCTCTCATTAGATTTAACATTCAAAAGATTAGACATGACATTCCTCTCATTAGAATTAACATTCAACAATTTAGATTTAACACTATTTCATTACAATTAACATGCTTTTCATTAGACTAAAACATATTCCAATTAGGCTTAACATCCAACCAATTAGAGTTAATATTTAACTCTATAGACTTAACATTTTTACCCAATTAGAATTAACATCATACCAATTAGACTTAATATACAACGCGTTAGACTTAACATGTAATAACTTACACTTAACATTTAACAAATTAGACTTAACATATAATACATTACACTTAACATTCTACCTTTAGACTTATTATTCAATACAATAGACTTAACACATAAGCCCTTAGACTTAACTTCCAACTCATTAGACCTAACATCATACCTATATAACTTAACATTGAAAATTGTCAAACAAAAATCACACTTAGCTGGTATTTATTTAAATTTTCATTTTTCACGATATTTAAATAAAATTACAAACTTTCTTTGAAAAAACGGATAACTTACGGGTCTTGTGAAACTTGCTGATTGTTATGAAAAGTCGAATCATATGCTTTTTGAAAAGTTTTTATATGAATCTCTTTACATCCATTATTGTGGTTATGCTCCACCATAGACGATAAATCATCTTTGTTCTCAATCGCAAAACTAAAGTTGTCGTTTGTTTCACCTTTGTATACCAGCAATAAGGAATCGTATGGAATTTTTAACCTCTCTGACACATTAAGTTTTAGTTCAATCATGGTGGTTGAAGAGTTATGATATGAATTGCCATGCGAGCACCTTTGATCGCGGAATTATCAAAGGTGGGTAGAGGAGAAAATAATAAGAACACAAGAATAACTCAGGTTTTGGGCGAAGGAAAATACCTTCTCTAGATTATGAGTATGTAATTTACAATCTCTTACAATCTCACTCTAGAATTGAAGAATAGGCTCTCCAAATCTCAATTACAATTTTAATCTCTCTTGATTAAACTCTCTCTGATTGTTTTAAACCCTAAAACAATCCCTTATATATGTGTACAAATGAGGATGACAAAGTGGTAAATAACCAAACCCAACCCAAACAGAAAAACACGTAAATAGAGTCCTTAATGAATCTGGAAAACTCCGATGAGTCGACTCATGACTGAGATGAGTCGACTCGTCCGAAACTGGACAGAACTCAAGACCAGCAATGAGTCGACTAATGACTGAGATGAGTCGACTCATGACCTCGTATGAGTCGACTCATAACTAATGAGTCGACTAGTTAGGAACTAACTGTAAACTGAGCTTGGTTTCATGAGTCGACTTATGACATGCATGAGTCGACTCAACCTGATGAGTCGACTCGTGTACATGTATGAGTCGACTTACAGGCTAAAATCTGGATACTTTGACTATTCGATTCTCTACCTCGTTTGTCACTCCAACCTATGTTCCCTTGTACTCATTGACACCTCTATTCTCATGCTATCATGAGAATCATCTATCCTCAAGCTCCCATGAGGATCGCTAAGTTCCGAAGAGAAGATACACCTGTATCATGGGTCCTCCCTTTAGGAACTTAAAGTCCCGTTCAAGTTAGAACTTCAGCTGAGGAAACTCGCGAGCCCCTCCTTCTTTGTTAAACCATTTAGCCTTGCTAGGAACTTGACCTTGACGTCCAATGAGAAACGACTCCTTCATTCCTCGTCTTGTCGTGGTCGTCTTTCGCTCCAAAATACAATCTTCTTTCTGCGGCTCCTCTCTATCAAACCACAAGTCTTCAAAATGCAGCAAGATCACCTTGTCATCACCTTCATCATCCAGTAATGGAGGCTTGAACAACTTCAAGTACTCGGCATTGATAACCGAATACATGCCTAAGTAAGGTGGTAAATCGAGCTTGAAAGCGTTGTCGCCAATCTGATCGAGAATCCGAAATGGACCATAACGTATCGGTTTCAACTTCTTCCCTTCTCCCTTGAGCCTCTCCTTACTCAATTTCAGCCACACCATATCGCCTACTCCAAAGCTACAAGGAACCCGATGTTGATCATGCTTCGCCTTGTACCTTGCTTGTGACTTCTTCAACTGTGCTTCAACCGAGGCAAGAATATGCGCAATCTTCTCCAGAAATCGTTGAGCACGTTGTCTTTCATTCCCCTCCTTGCCGTCCGTCATAGCTTCACTCGAAAACACAAGATCAAATGGACTCGGCGGTAAGAATCCATAACAAGTCTCAAACGGTGACTTTCCCGAAGATCCATGAAGAATCCATAACAAGTCTCAAACGGTGACTTTCCCGAAGATCCATGAATCGCCCGATTAAAAGCAAACTGTAAATATGGTAATCCCGAAGATCCATGAATCGCCCGATTAAAAGCAAACTGTAAATATGGTAAGCTCTCATCCCAAGTCTTGAGATGCCTGGAATTATACCCCTGCAACATATGCACCATAGTCCGGTTGACTACCTCCCTTTGTTCGTCTGTTTGTGGATGAAAGGTCATGCTCTTCTTCAATTTAGTGTTCATCAAACACCACAAAGAATCCCAAAAATGTCCGAGAAAACGGCTATCCCGATCCGAAATTATCAAACTCGGCAACCTAAAATGCTTCCACACATGGTCGAAGAACAACTGTGATGCACCCACTCCCGTCACGGTCTTCTTATAAGGAATCAAAAACACCATCTTACTGAATTGGTCCACCACAGCGTACAAATAGTCATGCCCGCGCTTGGTAGTTGGCAACCCTCCTAGAAAATCCATAGATATGCTCTCCTACGGCCTAGAAGGAACCGGTAGTGATAGGTACAATCCCCTCTTCTTGTTAGAAGGCTTCGAAATACAACATAACTTACACCCTCCAACATACTTGGTCACATCATCAAGCATCCGTAGCCAAAACACATGTCGCCGTAGATTGAGAAGCGTCTTCTGAATTCCAAAATGTCCTTGTACACACGAGGTATGTGCTTTCCGAATCCACTGCAACCTATCACCATCCTCCGGAATACATAGTGATGTTCCACGATACAACAAGCCATCTTCTCCAAGTGCATACTCCCCCCTTTGACCAGCCTTCACCTGCTCGAACACACTACCAAAATCTCTACTGGATGCGTACAGCTGTACATACTCCAAAGGAACCAAGGGCTGAATACGCGTCGCCACCAATAAAGCCCTCACTGGCGGATGAGATAACATATCGTCCAACTTGTTTGTCACCCCCTTCTTGTATCTAATGATGATGTTGAAAGCCATTAAATACGACATCCACTTCATGTGTCGTGCCTACTGTAGCTTTGTCTGGGCATGTAAGAACTCTAACGGCTTGTGATCCGAGTGCACAACCACCTCTTTCCCCAACAAGTACACCCTCCAATGCTTAATCGCCTGATAAAGTGCATAGAACTCCTTGTCATAGGTCGGGTAGTTCGCAATAGCACCCGTAAACATCGCAGAATGGTATTCTACTGGCTTCCCATCCTGAATCAACACTGCACCCATTGCATAACTAGACGCGTTAGTCTCCATCTCGAAAGTCCGCTGCAAATTCAACAAAGCTAACACCGGTGCCTCCGAGATCTTCCTTTTTAGCAACTAAAAAGCCTCCTCATGCATCCTTCCCCACTCGAACTGAACCTTAGCTTTTGTGAGGCCATGTAACGGTGCCGCATAAGTCGAAAAATATCGAATGAATTTGCGCAAATACTGGCAAGCCCCCTGATACGAGTTGCCGTGCGAGCACCCTTTGGTCGCGGAATTACCAAAAGGTGGGTTGAGAAGAGGATGACCAAACACAAGAACAATTCAGTATAAAGCGAAGGAAAATACCTTCTCTAGATTATGAAGAGCAAAAGATTACAATCTCTCCCTCACAATCTCACTAGAATCGAGAACAACCTCTCAACTCTCTCTCTAAACCCTAATACAATTATTAGAATTTCTCTTGATCACTTCTCTCTGAGATCTGATTGTTTAGAACCCTAAAACAATCCTATTTATAGATGTGCAAACATGGATGGAAAACTTGTAAATAAACAAGCCCAAAAGAATCAGGAACCCCTGTCAAAACAGAATCCAAAACGAAACAGGAAACCCAGAAATCACGATCCGGTCGACCGCCAGGCTTGGTCCGGTCGACCGGCCAGAGAGTTTTCTCAAACCCTGCATCGTGCAGGTTTTTCCGGTCGACCGGCATGTGTGCTGCGGTCGACCGGCCAGAGATCTGCTAGTTTACCCTGTTCTTTTGTGTTTCGCTCCTGTTGACTTCTTTCACCATCTTCTTTGGCTCCATCCATGCTCCTATTCCCAAGATATGAGAATCTTCTATCCTCAAGCTCCCATGAGGATCGCTAAGCTCCTGAAGAGAAGATACACCCGTATCATGGGTCCCCCCTTTAGGAACTTGAAGTCCCGTTCAAGTTAGAACTGAAACTGAGGGAACTCGCGAGCCCCTCCTCCTTTTCTGAACCACCTGGCCTTGCTAGGAATCTGATCTCGACGTCCGATCGGAAATAACTCATTCATCCCGCGTCTCGTCGTAGTCACTTCTCGCTCCAAGTTGCAATCCTTAATCGATGGCTTTTCTAGAAGTCTAATGCACGGCGAGACAAACTTCTTGCTTGCATTCACTAACCTCTTCGCTCGTGTCACCATTCCCAAGCTTGTCTCCCTCGGAAGAGATGCCGAACGAAATATGAACTTTTCACCACCCTTGGTGAATGTATACTTCTGAGCCCGCCTCTCGTAGATCGCATATCTATCCCATAAGTACGGATTGCCCAGTATAATCTGACAAACATCCAATGGAACTACGTCGCATGTGACCTCGTCAATATACGACTCATGGAGCGCAAACCTTATAGTGCATTGATCAACTACACATAGCTTCTCCTCCTTCTGAATCCACCCCAATGGATAGGGCTTCGCATGCTTGACCGTCTTCAGACCCAGCTTCTGAACCAAGGCTTCGAATATCAAATTCTTCTCGCTGTCCGGATCAACTATGGCATCAACCAAACTGGTCTTCACTTGCAAATTAAGAACAAAGAGCTGCTCTCTCGGGTCGTCGTCCTCTTTCGTGGCCTGTTTCCCCGTCATAAGATTGAGATCACCCTTCTTCTTCTCCTCTTTAAACTGAGAACCACTAGACTCGCCTGCAACTTGCTTTACATCCCCCTTTGCTTCGTTGCTCTTCTTTTGCTTGCCCTCAATGGCAATGGCCTTCACGCTCGCATCTGCAATAGTCTCGACCGTGAATAACCTCATCCCCTTTCGGATGTAATCGCTCAATCCCGCCATATACTTCATAAACACGGAATATTCCTTTGTCGCAATGTTAAGAACCATCGCCTGCTGCTGGAACTCCGTGGTGTATTCTTGAACGGTTTGATTGACCCTTTGGCGCAAGCCATACCACTTGTACCAACGCTCCTCAATGAATCCCACCGGATAGAACTGTTTCCTAAGTAGCTCCTTGAACTTGTTCCACGACACCGCCTTCTTCTCTTGCTTGCAATAGAATTTCCATCACGTCAACGCATGTCCTGAAAGCTTCAAAGTCGCGAACACAATCTTCTCTTTTGACGAATAGCCATAAAGAGTAAAATACGTCTCCATCCGCTCGATCCAGTCATCAAGCCTCTCGACGTCAACACTCCCATCATAAATAGGAATCTCCACTCTAAAATCAATCTTCAGATTCTAGTAAGAATTCTTACCCCATTGATGCGGTGCAGCCTTGACGATCTTGTCCTCCTCGTCGGAGCCTGAAAGCTCGCTCTCTCCACCGGACTCTATAGGTTACTTCTTAGACCTAGAAGAAGATTCTCCTTTTTCGTTCCCTCCTTGGATGAGACCGACGAGTTTTGTGAGCGTCGACCCTATCGTCTCGATCTGCTTCTCTAATGCATCAATCCTCGCTGAATTATCTCCTTCAGCCATTTTCTCCTTCCTTAAATCCTGGACTCCTTCCAATGAAATAAGGATCTCGCCAAGCTTCTTGTATGAGGAACGAGTAAGGACCATACATAGGATGCCCCCCTCACCGGATCTAGTACTCTGATACCAACTTGATACGAGTTGCCGTGCGAGCACCCTTTGGTCGCGGAATTACCAAAAGGTGGGTTGAGAAGAGGATGACCAAACACAAGAACAATTCAGTATAAAGCGAAGAAAAATACCTTCTCTAGATTATGAAGAGCAAAAGATTACAATCTCTCCCTCACAATCTCACTAGAATCGAGAACAACCTCTCAACTCTCTCTCTAAACCCTAATACAATTATTAGAATTTCTCTTGATCACTTCTCTCTGAGATCTGATTGTTTAGAACCCTAAAACAATCCTATTTATAGATGTGCAAACGTGGATGGCAAACTTGTAAATAAACAAGCCCAAAAGAATCAGGAATCCCTGTCAAAACAGAATCCAAAACGAAACAGGAAACCCAGAAATCGCGATCCGGTCGACCGCCAGGCTTGGTCCGGTCGACCGACCAGAGAGTTTTCTCAAACCCTGCACCGTGCAGGTTGCCCGGCATGTGTGCTGCGGTCGATCGGCCAGAGATCTGCCAGTTTACCCTGTTCTTTTGCATTTCGCTCCTGTTGACTTCTTTCACCATCTTCTTTGGCTCCATCCATGCTCCTATTCCCAAGATATGAGAATCTTCTATCCTCAAGCTCCCATGAGGATCTCTAAGTTCCTGAAGAGAAGATACACCCGTATCACCCCCATAAAGCTTCTCACCTCAGTCACTGTCTTCAGCGTCAGCCACTTCGTGATCACCGTCACCTTACCCGGATCTATCCTCCTCTGGCCCTTCCTCACGATGAATCCGAGATACACCAACTCATCCTTCCCAAACTCGCACTTCTTCCCGTTGAGCTTCAGCTGTCCGTCCTGCAACACTCTAAATACTTTCTCCACATGAAAAGGATGCTCCTCTCAGGTCCTGCTGTACACCAAAATATCATCAAGGTACATAATCACAAAATCCTCTATGAAAGGTCGCAACCCAGGTCCTGCTGTACACCAAAATATCATCAAGGTACATAATCACAAAATCCTCTATGAAAGGTCGCAACAAATCATTCATGAGCCTCATAAAAGTCATCAAGGTACATAATCACAAAATCCTCTATGAAAGGTCGCAACAAATCATTCATGAGCCTCATAAAAGTCACCGAAGCATTGCATAACCCAAACGGTATCACCAACCACTCGAACAGGCCCTGTTTGGTCTTGAACGCCGTCTTCTAAGTGTCTTCCTCCTGAATCCTCACCTGATGATAGCCAGACTTCAGATCCAACTTCGTGAAGAACCTCGCTCCCTCCAACTGGTCCATAAGATCATCGATCCGTGGTAGTGGGTAACGATTCTTGATCGTTATCTTGTTGAGCGCTCGGTAATCTATACACATGCGCCAGCCTCCATCGTTTTTGGGCACCAATAACACCGGCTACCCGCAAGGTGAACAACTCGACACTATCACTCCCGTCTTCAAGAGCTCCTGAACCTGTTTCTTGATCTCCTCGAACTCCTGTACTGATGTGCGGTATAGGCCTATGTTTGGTAAGGAACTCTCACCGGTCACCATAATCTCATGCTCTACACCTCGCCGTGGTAGTAGTCCCGTGATTTCCACAAACAAGTCCGCATACTTGGCCTTCAAACTGTCAAGATCTCCCTCCTGAAGCTTGCTCAAGGTGGATAAGCATATCCTACTCAGCTGCTCTTCGTAAGGCCGAATGAACAATAAAACGAACTTCCTGCCCGTATTCACTAACCTCTTAGCCTGAGTCACCATCACCAAACTCGTCTCCTGTGGAAGAGATGTCGAACGAAAAATAAATTACGTGCCATCTTTGATGAACGTATACTTTTGGGCCCGCCGATCATATACCGCGTGTCTATCCCACAAGTAAGAACTGCCCAAAATAACTTGGCAAACATCCAACGGAACCACGTCGCATGTGACCTCGTCAATATATGACTCATGGAGTGTAAATCTGAACGCACACTGGTTCACCACACTCAATCCCGCTTCCTTCTAAATCCACCCTAATGGATAGGGCTTCGGATGTCTCACCGTTTTCAATCCCAGCTTCTGTACCAACACTTCAGATATCAGGTTCTTCTGACTCCCTGTATCTACAATGGCATCCACCAAGCTAGTCTTGACCTGCAACTTCAAAATAAAGAGCTGCTCCCTCGGGTCGTCGTCTTCTTTCGCGGTCTTTTTCCCCGCTATAAGGTTGAAGCTGCTGTTAGGCTCTGTTATCCGGGGAACCTCCTTCGGACCCTGCGCTATCATGTATGCTTTATTCTCCTCCTTCTTCTTTAACCCTTTCGGCTTCAGATGAGGATACTTCTTCCGGCAACGATCAGCCACGTGCTCTGTCTGCTTGCAGTGATTGCATGTCAATCCTACCTTCCCCAAATCACCCTTCTTCTTCTCTTCCTTATGTTGAGAGCCACTAGACTTGCCTCCCGATTGTTTGGAATCTCCCTTCATTTCGTTGCCCTTCTTCTGTTTGCCCTCAATGGCAATTGCCTTCATGCTCGCTTCTGCAATCATCTCGACCGTGAACAGCTTCATCTCCTTACCGATGTAATCATTCAGCCTTGCCATGTACTTCATAAAGATGGAGTACTCGTCCGTTGCGATGTTTAGGATCATCGCCTGCTGCTGGAACTCCGTCGTGTACTCTTGAACGGTCTGATTGAACCTTTGGCGCAAACCGTACCACTTGTACCAACATGTTGGCCTTCTTGTTTTGATGGTGATTTAGCAAATAATTTACATCTAATATTATTTGTCTAGTGTTTGTATTTTATATTTATTCTAGGCAAATAATATGTTGGAGGATGGATGGAATAGAGCTTCAACGATCATATCCAATGGAGGTTGGCGGAATGTCGGGTTGAAGCCTTGCAATTCAAGTTAAAGATCAAGTTCAAACTTTATCTGCATAGTGTACCAAGTCAAGCTTATTAAAGATCAAGATCGGCTTGGGTAATCTAGTTTAGGTTTTATATTATGTGTGTTAGATACTCTAAGCTCAATATCATATACACACACGTATTTGGTTTCTATGTATATATATAGTTATATATATACATGCATGGTTTTGGTTTTTATGTTTATAAATATGAAATTACATATTTTATATTTATTATTTTGATTTGGTTTAACTACTTAGATATGAAACAAATATATTTTCATATACATACTCATATGTTTCATTTTCTATTGTATTTGTAAAAATATTATATTCTTAGTTTTTGGACTTAACAATAATCATATACATATTTTATTAAGTCTACATAATCATTTTGCAAAGTTTCAAAAGTTGGTTTAGGTCAAAACATCAAACTCATGTGTTTACATTTTCATGTTTTGGACTAGTTTGTAAAATGATGATATTTTTTATTTGGGAAGTCCTTTTTAGAAACCAGTTATTGTATCATGTTTATTATCATGTCTACAATCATTCCTCAAAGTTTTACATTTTTTGGAATTTATTTGATATTTTTAAATAGTATTTTAAAATCAGAAAAATAGTTTTCAGAACTTTATTTTCATATATCAATTCAAGATCGACCGCCACGGTCAACCGCGACTGAGTATATTGCATAGTGGGCAGCAGAGACTTTCACGGTCGACCGCCGTGGTCGACCGTGAGCTCGAGATTTCTCACGGTCGACCGCCACGGTTGACCGCCGATGTCTCTGGAGCCTTTTCTTTCGTTTTTGTTGCTCGTGGTCGACCGCGATTTTCCCATGGTCGACCGCTGATCACCCAATGGTGATATTTGGTACAGAATCATATTTCTGATTCGTTGGGGTTTTTGGTCTTTTGTTTTGGGGTTCTTGGCTGAGTTTTTGGGAGGCTATAAATACCCCCCTTGATCTCAGTTCTCATCTTAACCCAAGAGAATGTTTTAAAGTGTTTTAAAAAGAGTTTAAACTTGTTTTAAGCTTGTTTAAGGGTTTGGTTTATGAAGAAAGTTTTACAAGAGTTTGAGGAGATTATCAATTGTATTTTGGGCATTCAATCCATCTCTCTCTCTTGCCATCTAGAGAAGTTTTCCTAAACTCAACTCTAGCTTTTATTTATAATTATTTGTTGATTATCATTTCTATTAAAGCTAGTTTTACATTGAGTTTAGATTTGATTTATCTCTTTGTTACACACACCCACTTGAGCTTATTGTATTTGCATACATAGTATATTAGGGTTGTGAGAGATTGTAACATTGAGTTGTGCTTAATTGTGTTCTCATCTATTATAGAGAACAAATTTATATTTGTTACATTGTGAGTGGTGTAAGGTTTTCAGTGAGCTAGAAAACCGAGTGTGTTGTGGAGTTTTCGGTGAACTATAAAACCGAGTGTGAGGAGTGAACGTTGATCGGTGAGTGTTGAAAACCGACATTGTGAGTGTGAGTGTTACGTTGATCGGTGAGTGTTGAAAACTGACATTGTGAGGTGTAAACGTTATTCGGATGAACGTAGAAAACCCGGTTGTGATAGTGGATTTCTCCCCGGGAGAGGGGGGCGGAGACGTAGGATGGAAGGTCCGAACTCCGTGATCAT
Organism: Asparagus officinalis; assembly: GCF_001876935.1. Classification (NCBI taxonomy): domain Eukaryota; kingdom Viridiplantae; phylum Streptophyta; class Magnoliopsida; order Asparagales; family Asparagaceae; genus Asparagus; species Asparagus officinalis. Next base: position 45,464,258 of record NC_033799.1, read on the forward strand.
ATCGTGTGTTTGAGTTTGCTTTGGCGTACTTAATCTTATGTTTATATTTCTTGTCGCCATTGTCCTTAGCTCATTATTTATATCATCCACTATCTAGTTTATTTTGTTTACTCTTGTATTAGTTTATATATCCTTGCATATATATTTCATCATATAGGATATATCTCATTGTTTACATTGCTTATCCTAGCTCATATATCTTGTTGTATTTCATGCTTGCTAGGATAACTTGTTAACTAATTTTTAAATTGGTATTTAATCGGATTGGATTAGCATAAGATCCTAATCACCCCCCCTCTAGGGTCTAACACAACGCTCCTCAAAGAATCCCACCGGAGAGAACTGCTTCCTAAGTAGCTCCTTGAATTTGTTCCACGACGCTGCCTTCTTCTCCTGTTTGTAATAGGATTTTCACCACGTCAACGCGTGCCCTGAAAGCTTCAATGTCGCGAACATGATCTTCTCATTGGATGAATATCCGTAGAGGGTGAAGTACATCTCCATACGCTCAATCAAATCATCGAGCTTCTCCACATTGACACTCCAATCATAGACGGGAATCTCCACTTTAAAATCTATCTTTAAATTTTGGTAATTATTTTTACCCCCTTGATGTCCAGCAGTCCTAACAGTCTCAGTTCCTCCATCTGAATCAGACTTCTCGCTCTCTTCATCAGACTCGACGAGTTTCTTCTTACCCTTCGAAGAAGATTCCTCCCTTTTGTCCTCTTTGTTAATGAGACCTACGAGCTGACTGATTGTCGAACCAATCGTCTCGATCTGCTTTTCCATTGCATCAAGTCTTGTTGAGTTATCTATTTCAGACATATTCTCCTTTCATAAATCTTGGGCTCCTTCCAAGGAAGTAAGGATCTCGCCAAGCTTCTTGTACTGTGATCGAGTAAGGATCATACATAGGTTGCCCCTTCACCGGATCTGATCCTCTGATACCAACTTGATACGAGTTGCCGTGTGAGCCCTTTTGATCGCAGAATTATCAAAGATGGGTAGAGGAGAAAACAATAAGAACAAAAGAATAACTCAGGTTTTGGGTGAAGGGAAATACCTTCTCTAGATTATGAGTATGCAATTTACAATCTCTCACAATCTCACTCTAGAATTGAAGAATAAATACCTTCTCTAGATTATGAGTATGCAATTTACAATCTCTCACAATCTCACTCTAGAATTGAAGAATAGGCTCTCCAAATCTCAATTATAGTATGCAATTTACAATCTCTCACAATCTCACTCTAGAATTGAAGAATAGGCTCTCCAAATCTCAATTATAATTTTAATTTCTCTTGATTAAACTCTCTCTGATTGTTTTAAACCCTAAAACAATCCCTTATATATGTGTACAAACGAGGATGGAAAAGTGGTAAATAACCAAACCCAACCCAAACAGGAAAACGCGTAAATAGAGTCCTTAACGAATCTGGAAAACTTCGATGAGTCGACTCATGATTGAGATGAGTCGACTCGTCCGAAACTGGACAGAACTCAAGACCAGCAATGAGTCGACTCATGACTGAGATGAGTCGACTCATGACCTCGTATGAGTCGACTCATAACTAATGAGTCGACTGGTCAGAGACTAACTGCAAACTAAGCTTGGTTTCGTGAGTCGACTCATGACAGGCATGAGTTGACTCAACCTGATGAGTCGACTCATGTACATGTATGAGTCGACTCACAGGCTGAAATCTGGATACTTTGACTATTCGATTCTCTGCCTCGTTTCTCGCTCCAACCTGCGTTCCCTTGTACTCTTTGACACCTCTATTCTCATACTATCATGAGAATCATCTATCCTCAAGCTCCCATGAGGATCGCTAAGTTCCGAAGAGAAGATACACCCGTATCAAGTTAATCTTAAGAAAACTGATTATCACCTAAGGACCATTAATGGAGGGAAGATAAAGGAGTAGTGGAGAGAATTTTAGGTTAAGAGGAGTATTCATAGTTGAAGAGCAAAAACCCTAAAAAATTATATAAAGAGTTATTGCTAATGATACAGAAAAATAGGGGAAAATTCCCCTTCAATTCCACCATCAGATCGTCATTAATAAGACATGATACATCCACTAGGCAAGTACGGTTGTGGGGCGCTGCCTCATCGGGAAGGAGAAATGTATTTTGGGGTTCATGAGGAAATATAGTATCTTTTCTCTATACGGCTGATGTGGTAGGGCCCAAATACGTTAATTGGGTTTTTTTAGTCTGATCCACGACGAGAAAAGGTTGGAGGGGGTCACATGAGTTTTTTTATATTGAGGCATTGACATAATTTCCCATAATTCTTTAGTTTTTTTATTACTTTAAAGATCTTACCTCAACATGTCGCTATATTTCTTATGGGCTATTGAAATTTTCTTCTAATTCCTCTCTCGTGTTGTTCTTTTTAGGTTGATAAAAGCTTGGGGGCATGGCTTGAGGGAGCATCTCTTGGGAAGTGTAGGTTTGAACATTGCTGGAGTTAACATTCTCCCTGAGTTTTGATTAAATTTTTTTGTCTTTTATACGCTTTTAAAGATCTTATTTGTCCCTTTTATATAAATGGCTAAGTTGCCGTTAAAGCACAATGAACACAATTTTCTCCCTAAAATATTAGTTTACTTATTTCCTTGCAAACTATGTTTATGTGCCTAATGCGGTTATTTTGTTAATTTATGGTCAAATATGTAATAGATCGACGACCTATTCTTTTGCATTTCATTAGTTTTAATCAATTCGGCTCCTTCCAAACGAAAAGAATCCCTAATTATTTTCTCAAAAAAAAATTATCTTATTCCATTTTTGGAATTGAAGAATTTTTTAAATTGCAAGATATGCAAGAAATGCCAAAAAAATTATCACGATATCAATTCATAATATTCAGTGGTTTTGATTGTGGGCTAAGAAAATGGCCACACTAGAGCGGTACATATATAGTCTAAATGGAGAAAATATGTAAATTAATATTTCAAGAAGAACAAGAAGGTTGAATCCAACGCGGGTCATCCAAATGAGTATTAGGTTCTAATATAACTCCACGGTGTTGTTATTGATTCCGGGCTGGGTTTTATTAAAAAAAAGATTGATATTTCACCATTAATCTAAGAGGCCTTTAATCATTTTCTTGTAATTATATTGGTACTAGGCTTGAGCCCATATAAGACTAAGAAGTCATTAATATCCCCGAAACAATGCACTAAGTAACAGGCCCTACGTTTGGGCCTACTGAAGATGGGGCAACTCGTATCAGATCTCCCGCGTGGGAAAGTATATCAAAACTTCGTTGTATTAGCCTGCACGTATAAATTCTCGAAAAGTTGGTTTATTTGTGTCTGTCTAATCATAACCATTTTACCACATAATTCATATTTTGAATGAGGCCCCCAAAATTTCATATCTTGATTGTAGTCTCCTAAATGTTTAAGTACTTCAAAATTAGTCCCTAATATATATCTTCATAATTTGAAATTAATCCCCAAATATATTAAGTGTTATAAAATTAGTCCCTCTAGTTATTGCGAGGTTGAAAGACTTGAGGACTACTTTGCAAAAACTAAACATATTTTGGGGACTAATTTCAAGTTATAAAGATTTGGGAGATTGATTTCAAAACACTTTGTAACGATGGGTGGTGGATAGCTTTTGTTAAGAGGGGAGGGTAGAAGTGTGAAGGTTACAATGCTAACCACTCTAAAAATGTATTTGTTAAATTTTTTAGTAAGTGCGGGAAATGATTAGAAAGGTTAAAAAGAAGCATTTTTCCTAATTTTTTGTAAAGTGGACAGATTAGGATGGGAAGGATTGAGTTTTAAGTGATATCTCTACTCTAAACAAACAAAAGTCATAGTTTACCCCTC
>NC_033799.1:45468124-45480393 GCF_001876935.1 Asparagus officinalis
ATTACACCCACTCCCTTTCCACTCATCTTCTTCGAGATTATTCCAACCGTGCCCCTCTCTTACCCTCTTTTGTATCCAAATCCAAAAGATTTGAGGGACTAATTTCATAATATGAAAGATGGGGATTACTGTAGAGAGAAAAAACAGCCAATTACCATATTAGAGCTATTTCTTCGATTAATACGAATTTGCATGACACCTATTTCTGTCGTCTTTCTTCCCGAGTGAAAAGAAAAGGATTTTGGTATTTCCAGACGGATTTTTCGTCTGGAGTGAAGTTGTTTCTCAAGTAGGAGGTTCCGCGTGGGTCATTTTTGGTATATGAACTCTGCAATTGTAATAAAGTACGTACACCTTTATGCCTTCCAAAACGATACGAAATCTTGCATTCTGTGTTCAATTCTAGTTAAAGATTTGATCCTACCTGCCAACACTACACAAAACCAGGTTGTTGCCGCCTTTTGACTACGGACGATTTTTTTAAAGAAAATTTTTATTAGTTTTCCCCTTTGTAGAATCAGTAGGAAATGACCAAATAATTAATTAAAGAAAATCAGAAAAGCCTAAAGTTCTCTTTCGAGTACAAGTAGGTAACATGTGCTTTGTAAGTAATGCATATTATGTAATGATATGAAACAAATATTCGAAGGTCATCTATCACGCCCCGCTTCTTAAAATACAGGGGAATCGGAACGTGAACAAGCCCGCGACATATTAGATTGAGAAGAAATATACACTATCATTTTTTTTCTTCTCAATCCAATACGCTAAGCGTCAAACATATAAATCTCAATCATAGGTCCCCGATAACAATAGCAAAAATATAAAGACAACTCAGAATAAGAAATAGACATATCATCAACAGTAAATCATCCCAGACATAAAAATATGGGTCCAACATACCCTTATTACAAAACAGTCCAACTAGGAATAAGAAATACATAGTCCATAAAGAAAGTACTGTTAAAATACTAAATCCATCACAACAAAAGAAAAGTACGGTAAAAGAGTTTTAATGTCCAACTACTACTACGGAAGAAAATCACTACGCTTCACCTGGATCTTCTACTCCTTCTGCAAGGCACCCCTGCTAAGAATCTCCTGGCTCCTGTACAATTTTGAACTGAGGCTGTCCGTCTCCTAAATCTAATGTACACCAGAGACAGTAGGTGTACGTCAGCGTGCATGGCATACAGCAAGATCCCACAAGAGAGAAAGAAATGGTCGAACGACCAAGAAAAAACAGTAATAAAAATAGAAGCATGCAGTAGGAATACTAAAAACTAGATGAAATCCACAAATATTATATAATAATCAAAGAATCCAAAAATCAATCGGGTGATAAGGTCATACAGCTAGCAATCAGAATAATTATCCAAGTAACAAGGTCATACAACTAGATTGAATTAATACTTAAAAATCTATAACTCGAGACGTAGTACATCGAGCGAAATAATCCAAACAAGGAAACCCTTATATATATACCATATGTCTCAAATTGTAAATAATTAAATATTAACCCCGATCTATGTATGAAAAGAAACACAACTGGCCTACATCTCACAAGAATCATACTTAGCCAAGAATCGAGGTCATGTAACTAGTCATCCTATAACAGGTCACTGTTTCACATCTCACACAGAGTCAACGCTCATATTATCGGATAACTGACTGTTCGCATATCCCCTACATGCATCCAATCAAATAAATTCATGAATCAAAGTAGAGACACCGATCTACTTTGACCCAACCAACCAACCCCAGTGACGACACCGATCCATTATGACTTAACAAACCAACCCCAGTGGCGACACCGATCCACTGGTGCAAGCCTGGAAGATATATTAACAGTCATATCCGATCACATGAACAAGGACTTTCCCATCCAGTCAACCATAATCCTCATAAAAACTCGGGTTCACCGCCTAAACTCAATCAACACACTCACACGTGTCACTAAGTCTGTTCATGACGCACGAGGTCACTAAGTCATGAACTGCTAAGGTTCTCAATCACAACATGAAACAACAAGTAATTAAGACTAATACAATAAAAATAAAGATTATAATACATTATTAGAAACTACGAACAATTCGTTATGCATGAATAATATAAGAGGGATCACAATTAGTAGTTATTATACACATGAAATATCGACGTCACTCCTAATAAAATCCTACGACTTGTCGGGTCGGGTCTCACCGCCCTTCGAGTTCAACTTAAAGATCGGTCGTCACACTCCGTCTTTCGTGTCGACTCACGCGTGTCGACACGTCAGGTTGGGTCGACTCAGGCACTGTCCAAACGATATTCTTTCCTAAACATGTTATTCTTTTTCTATTCTTTCTTTTTATCTGATCATGTCATTTTGTTATTATTTTTAGTAATCAAATAATTTCACATATATTGCAGAAAATAATCAAAACAATTCATCATAGATATAAATATTAAATTGACGAGGCGAAGAGCAAGAGAGATCTTGCCTTGTTTGTTGTCGAACAAGTCGATGCTGACGCACAAGGCCACGGGTGAGGTGATGACAACAAGCAGCTATGCGGAGGTTGATGGCGATGTAGGGGCTATCGAACGAGTCGTCGGCAAGCGGAGGAGGAGCACGACTATGGCGTGGGGTCAGCGGCGTCATAGGGTTGCTAGTGGAGGAGCGTGGTTGGCCGAAGCGGTTGAACAGGGGCCGATGGCGGGATTCAACACGGACAGCGAACGGAAGCGGCTCGGCGAGGGCTGGTCGGAGATCTGGGTCGGAGGAAGGCGGCGGTCAGGGGTGCAGGTGCAGAATCTGGTGCTGGCAGGCGGCGCTCGGCTGGTCGGCAGGGGGGTTCAGGCGGTGCTCGCGCAGTGTGGAGGCGCGGCTGCTCAGAGGGGGGTGCTGGAGCGGCGAACTCACGGGCTGGTCGGGTTCGACGGAGGCGGTGTGGATCGTCGGAGTAAGGGGAGGAACTCGCGACGACTTGGATCTAGTGGAGGGGGTCAGGGCGATTGAGGGGCTGGTGTCGCAGGGAGCTTGGGCTGCGGCGACGCGGCTGAGGTCTCAGGCGGGGGACGCGGGACTGGGTTACAGCGGCAGTGTGGTCGGAGCTCGAGCGTAGCGATGTGGTGGAGCTCGACGGAGGACAACGACGATCAGAGCTTGGGTGTGGTAGAGCTCGGCGAGTAGGGGAGGCGAGTGGGTGTGGTGCGTGCCTGGGCGAGCGCTGTGGGAGCACGCGAGATGGAGGCGGAGGCCGACGTGGTCAAGGCGGAGCATGAGGGGAGAGGGGTGGTCGGAGCTACGTGGGTTTTTGGATGTGGATCTGAGAGGGAGGAGAGAAGGAGAGAGAGGGCGGGCTGAAGTTTGAAAAGAGGAGAGAGAGAGAGAGAGAGAGAGAGAGAGAGAGAGAGAGAGAGAGTATTTATATACGTATTTATAGATTGATATATGGGTTTAGGTATTTAACTAAAATAATTAAAATAATTTATTTCGGGTACTAAAAAATTAACTAATTACAGAATAATAATCTACAAATAAAAATGTACCTGTTGTGCTAATATAACAGTTGATACGAAATAGTTAAAATATACACATATTGTACAATTAAACGAGAATAATTAATAAATAAAATATATTTACATATATTTAAAAATTAAATATTTATGGAATAATTATGTACACAATAAAATGTACTAGTTATGTTAATACGATAGCTGATATGCAATAATTAAAATAATACAATAATTTATAGGAATAATACGTAATTAATAATTCAACATAATACACGAAATAATACGTAATAGTAACAGTAATACAATGTTTTATTTATAATAATGTGTAATAGTATTGTTAACATAACAGATTAATTTTAGAAATTTTTACCACTCAAAATAAATTTATAGATATTAAAATCATTTATGTAAATATAAATTTTAGATTTTAAATCATAGAAAATTGCAAAAAATTAACAAAAATACAAATACTATTCTAAAATTAATAATTAAATATTTAAAAATACTAAAAAATTATTTTAATTAATATAAAAATTTCACGGTCATTACATCATCTAACATTGCATTCGCCATGACTTTTTTCTGAGAACAATGAAGAGGACTTAAACAGAGCCTTCATTCACGCACTCGCCATGAATTTATTGATATTTATATTAGTTTTTCTCTCCACAATTTTGCATACTTTTATTACTAATATGTTGATGTTTCTTCATAAGTTGGAGATGAAATCGGTCGTAGTTATTGACATTTATATTAGTTTTTCTCTTAACAAATTTGCATACTTGTATAACTAATATGTTGATGTTTCTTCATAAGTTGGAGATGAAATCGGTAGCAGATCTATTCATTTCCTCTAAAAAAAAAAGTAATACAATCTTTTCTCTCAATTATTTCTGGTGAAATTTTGTTGATTGTGAGGCATCCTGGTTATTATAATGGAGGGACTGACTACACTGTTAAAATTCTCACTTCCTCCATTTTTTTTGTTTTGATTCTTTTAGTGTTTTCTTTTGTGTATTTGAGCATTCATATATAACATAATTTTATGCAACTCTTGAGATCCAAGTGGAGTATTTATGAAAGTAGATTAGTCATGAAATAATTAGTGCATAATTAATGAAGATAGTTTGATTAGTTAGTAACAGAAGATACATGAATGCTTTAATTATGGGTTCATTTTCTCACTAAAATTCATATTAAATACATTATTAGTAGGTTTAAAAGGAGAAATGTCATAAATTACTTTGTTAACTAGGATTTAATTATTATTTGCAATAGTTTTTTCATGAAGAAAATAATTAAGACAATTCAAACTAAACTGAAAACCTAGAAGCACAACAAAAGTATGTAGATTAACGTTGCTCTTTGTCAGACTGCAAAACATTGTGTAAAAATGATGGTGGGTCTTTCAGCCATACCATAAAATCATTAATTTCCTTAGCTCTTCAGCCCAACACATGAGCCTTTATATTCTTCATTTCATGAACTACCTAAAAATCTCATTCCTTAAGTCATGTGCAACATCATTGAATATCATCCATGAAGTGTCTAACAATCGAGTGTTGCTCCACCCCTATTATATATATCTTTAATTACCGCATCCGCATCTTCTTCAAAAATTACCTTCCCACATCCAGTGTCAAGAGCAAATGTAATAGCTTTCCACACCGCTCGAAATTCCGCATGCTTAGAATTACCTCGTATCCAAATACTATGATAAGTATATTGTAGTAGTTAGTTATATATATTATGATAATTTATATCCTTTTTCTAGGCTGCACCAAGAGGTTAGCATCTATATTAGTATTCCTCTCCACAGATTTTTTATACATCAGATGCACATATAATTTATAAATATAACATATGATATTATTATCTTATATATTAAAATTGTATATTTATTGTATAATATCTAATATCTAAAGTGAAATATTATTATCTTATATATTAAAATTGTATATTTATTGTATAATATCTAATATCTAAAGTGAAATATTTATCTTATTTAACATAAGACTAATATGGTTAAAATTTATAATATATATTTACTTTTTAATATTAGTTCTCATTTTTATTGCAAGAATAATTATCGTGTAATAAATAGAATGAATTGAATAAATGTTGGGGCATTGTTGGGAATTAGTAAATTTAGAAGGGTAAAACCGACAATCAAAAGTTTTAACACCCCAATCCTCTTTTATAAGTAATAGTAAGTATAGACTAGGTGTGATGCACCTGCGTTGTACATGAGCAAATATCTTGACTATTGTTTTTTGTTTACTTCTTTATTATAACTGGATTGTTAAATATATGTGCAAATTTTCTTTGGGTATTTAACGAGCACTAAAATTTAAGTTCACAATATGTCTTAAAATTTGCATATATACAACATGAACTAAATTCTAATAAGACTTTTATTCAAAGTAGACCAAATTTTAAGCAAATTTTAAGCAATCTTATGCTAATTCACATGCACAATATCCATCTGAAAAAAAACTAAAAATTTCCTCATGCTTATAATTCCTAGTAACAAGCAATATAAAAGTCAATGCCTCAAAATTTTCATAATGCCCTCTTGAAATAGATCTCAACTTCCTGTTCCCGCTATCTAATCCTTGATAAACTCCTTGCTGTCTTCTTATCTGATAAACTCCTTGAACTCTTTTTTACCAATACCGAACTTATTGAAATTGACCTTCCATCGATCTACGACTTCTAGATCATCATTAGGGAAGATGAAGAGGATGAACAAAAACTATTCACATTAAATGATTTGAATACCTTGCACTAATTGTTTAGAAATAAAAAAGTAGCATAGTTCAAGGAATTCTTAACTAGTCTACTGAAAATATATTAAAACTTTTCTTTGTATTAACCATAAATGACACAAAAATGTTTGTAATTCATTGAATGTCACCAATTATCAAATCAGCACATGAAATATAAAATCCAACTTTTCTCCTCTATAAATATTATAGTCCATGTGAAAGTGACCATAAGAGAAATAAATAAATTTAAATTTATTTAATAAACATATTGTTAAAAGGTGCATATATAAATGATAAATGGCATTGCTAATTCTTGGAGATCTCTTCATCTCTCTGGAGGAAATAAATACCTTGAACCTTAAAACACGTATCGTCTCTTGCTATGAGAAAAATAAAAATCTTGCCCCCTCAATGTTTTCCTTTACTCTCTTTCAGTGTAAAGAACTAAAGATTTATTACAAAGTACGTTTGAGATGTATCACTTGTAGAGGGCCCTTTAGTTTGTGTTTTCCTAGGTCTTAAGCTTTATGATTCTCAACTTTATTACCTTTAATTTGATTCTTTTGAATATTTCTTATTATCTTCTTTAAAGCTTTTTTAGATAGGTGAATTTATAAAATAATTCATAAAATTTTCAAAGATGATGCAAGAGCTCAAGGATTAATCTTGGTAGTTTTAGAAATATCCATGCAAATCTTGATCAATAGTTGGGCAAATATTTAGAGTATTGATTTCATCCAAAAGTTGAAATATAAAATATAACAGTTCTGTCTTTAAAATTAGTAATATATATAGTCCATAAGAAAGTGAGCATAACAAAAAATTAAAATTAAAATTAAACTTTATTTGGTAAATTTATATATACTTATATACATAATTGTTAAAAAAAGCGTTAATACGTACATATCATTCGTCTGTGTGACACTTGATCAGGCCTAAAAAAATAGCAAACTGTCATTCTTAAAAGAATAGTAGGCGATAAATATTAAAAAAAAAATCTTAAGAATCTCACAAGCTAGTGAAGGATCATAAAATATGAGTAAAGGCTTAAGAATCTTACAACCTAATGAAGGATGTGTAAAGTACTTGCTTGGAAAGATCGCAAAAGGAACCAGTTGTCCTAGATTATGTATCAGTAAAAAACTGTCATGACCAATTGGAAAATAATCATACAATTCGATTCATATTTCTATTTGTCACTTTCGGTAATTTCTTCTTATATTTCAGTTACCTATTCTCATAATCTGCATAATGAATCTCAAATGACATAAATCATTGTTTGGTGTGAAAATTGATTTCGTTGATGAGTTCATTACAACTTTGGGCGTTACAACAAACTCAAAGTAACAGTCTTTTTATAAGACTTTCAACAAAAGATTACAACTTTCTTTTAAACAAACACAACCGATGTGTATTTCCCGCTGCTTGCGTGAGATCTTTGCCTATGACGAGAGCATTGATATCCGTGGACTACCAAACGATCAGATCGATCCGGAGCTTCGTTGATTTGTGAAGGAATCAAGAAACCGAAGCGATTATCTCGGCAACAGCGAGATAACCACTCTTCTCGAGATCGCAGCTAGGTACGATCTCAAGGGAAAGAACTGGAAACTGTAGATCTGACTAACTCTTCTTTTTTATGCCTGAGAACCCGACCCGATCTCCTCCTCTCTTCTGAAATTAGTGCACCTTCAGTCTTTAATTCAGCAGGGCTTCGCCGACACTCGAGAATTTCAGATCTGTGCAAATAAAGGCCCTAGGGTTGTATTTATAGGCTTCAAGAGCCCTGTTTTCGGATAAGAATGAACGATTTAATCTTATCCTCAGTTGTAATTACTTTATCATGTTCTTGGATGATATTAGATCAGTTGAAACAAATCCAGGTGGTTAACGCTTGAAAAACGACTCAAAACTACATAAACTGCATTTTTTGGTCTGCGGATGCCCGTGGTGTCTCGTCCACGACCGAGACACTTGGGTGGCCGAGACACCATGGGTGTCTCAGCCTTGGCCGAGACACTCGCGGTGTCTCCGTTGAGGCTCGGGGTACTGTTTTGCGTGTCCCGTTTGTATCCGCTGTATATTCGTCATCCAAACTCAGAATTATACCATTCAAAGTGCATATGAAACCCGACGAGAAGATCTACAAGCTCCCATGGTTGAATCACATGTAGAGTAGATGGTACATGAGGGGAGCTTCATCTTTCATGAGCAAAGCGTAGCTCTTGATCAATTCGTATCTTCGCTATTCCGTAGTACCGTTGCTTCACACGGTTCGTTGACTTACTTCATGCGTTCATTGATGTTAATTAAACTTCTATGACTCAGATAGTGATATCCATCGTCTTCTCTCTGCTTTGAACTACATGCGAGAGGCCATAGGCAATTTTTGACGCCTACAGATACCCCCTCCAAACTGTTTCAGTCTCGTTTCTTTTATAGAAGGGCCTGAAATACTTTAGAAGTGACCAGTCTAACCTTCAGTCGGTGTGAAAGGACCTATAGTCAGCTTCGATCATTGACTTCTTTGAAGTTTTTTTTCGGCGCTGCGTTTATCGTCTAGCCATCGTTGAAGTCTCGAATCAAAGTTGAGTTAGTTTTGGCTCGTGTTATTGGGTTGACTTTGAATTGATTATTTTCGTTGCAACGCGTTAACCGGCATCGACTTTCATCGCAATGCGTTGACTGGCGTTGACCTAGGGCTACGTGTTAACCAACGTTGACCTCAGGGTTTCGCATCGATCAATGTTGACTTTCATCGTAACGCGTTGACTGGCATTGACCTAGGGCTCCACGTTGACCGACGCTGACCTTAGGGTTTCACTTCGATCGGTTTTGACTTTCATCGTAACGCGTTGACTGGTGTTGACCTAGGGCTACGCATTGACCGACATTGACCTTAGGGTTTCGCCTAGATGGGCGTTGACTGACGTTGACCTAGGGCTACACGTTGACCGACATTGACCTTAGGGTTTCTCTTCGATCGGTGTTGACTTTCATCGCAATGCATTAACTGATGTTGACCTTAGGGTCTCGCTTTGATCCACGTTGACTTTCATCTTAACGTGTTGACTAGTGTTGACCTAGGGCTACGCGTTGACCGACATTGACCTTAGGGTTTCGCGTCGATCGACGTTGATTTTTATCGTAACATGTTGACTAGCGTTGACCTAGGGCTACTCGTTGACCAGCGTTGACCTTCGGGTTTCGCTTTGATCAACGTTGACTTTCATCACAATGCGTTAGCTTACGTTGACCTAGGGCTATGCGTTGACCGGTGTTAACCTTAGGGTTTCGTGTCGATTGGAGTTGACTGGCATTGACCTAGGGCTACGCGTTGACCGGCGTTGACCTGAGGGTTTCGCTTCGATCGATGTTGACTTTCATCACAACGCGTTAACTGGCGTTGACCTAGGGCTATGGGTTGACCGATGTTGGCCTTAGTGTTTCGCGTCGATCGGTGTTGACTGGTGTTGATTTTCTATCGGAGCAGCCAATAACGAGCAAAAACAATGTGAAAAATATCATAAAAACGTGTTGATTTTCTATCGGAGCAGCTAATAACGGGCGAAAACAATGTGAAAAATATCATAAAAACACCTGGGGGACCCGACCTAGGCTCGAGACACTGAGAGTGTCTCGGCCAATGGGTCGAGACACCCCCCTTATATTTATTTTTTTTTGTTTTTTTTCTTCTTTTTGTTCTTTTGTTGTACTTCCTATTGGCCTTATTATTTTGATGATGATTTACAAATAATTTACATCTATATTGTTTGTCTAGTGTTTGTGTTTTATATTTATTCTAGGCAAACAATATGTTGGAGGTTGGATGGAATTGCGCCATAACGATCATATCAAATGGAGGTTGACGGAATAGTGGAGTGAAGCCTTGCTATCAAGTTAAAGATCCAATTACAAGCTTCATCCAAGTTTACCAAGTTGAGCTACAATGAAGATCTATCAAGCTTGGGTAATTTAGTTTAGGAGTTTATATTATGTGTGTTAAGTACTTTAAGCTCAATTATATACACACATACATGTTTTGATTTTTGTATATATATAGTTATATATATACATAAATGTTTTGGTTGAATATTATTCAAGTTTTAATATGAAACAATTAAATACAATTAAAAATATATTTATTGTTTCATAATTATATGCATATATATGATTTCATCAATATCAATTTTATTTAGTTCAATGAAATCATATTTATTGTTTTTGAAAAGTTTACAAAATATGCAATTTTATGAAAATATTATATTCTCGGCTTTTAGACTTAACAATAATCAAATACATCTTTTATTAAGTCTACAAAATCATTTTATAATGTTTCAAAACATGGTTAAGCTAAAATGTCAAAACTCATGTGTTCACATTTTCATGTTTTGGACTATTTTGCAAAATAATGATATTTTTCATTTTGGATGTCCTTTTTAAAAACTAGTTTCTGTAGCATGGTTATTATCATGTCTACAATCATTTCCCAAAGTTTTATATTTTTCTAGATTTATTTGATATTTTTAAATCCTGTTTTATGTTGACATGTACTGTTTAAAACAGGCTGTGTGCATGTCATGAGTGGACTCATGAACAGTGTTCAGTCGACTCATAAACTGTTGTGTAGTTTACCTTTTGGTTCTGATGAGTCGACTCATAACATCATGAGTCGACCCATCATGTTGAGTCGACTCATGCCTGTCATAAGTCGACTTATGAAGTGTGCTGGAAAATTAGTTTTGATTTTGCTGAGTCGACCCATGAATTCAAGAGTCAACCCATGCATGATGAGTCGACTCATGAATTTTATGAGTCGACCCATAAGTTGGTTTTTAGCCTGTAACAGCTACTTATGAGTCGACTCATGAAAACTACGAGTCGACTCATAACACTGTAACGACTATATTTCTAGACTGTATTGTTTTTGGGTTTTTGGTCTTTTTGCCTTGTTTTCTCTTACCTTTGGGGTTCCTATAAATACCCTCACATATCCTCAGTTCAAACTATCCAAGAAAAGTTTAAAAACAAGTTTAAGGGTGTTTAAGTTTTGTTTAAGTTTGTGTAGTGTTTGTTTAAAAGAGTTTTTGTTTGGAAATAAGTTTTACACAAGTGGAGGAGATCATCTACATCGATTGAGCTTCATCTTAATCCATCTCTCCATCTTGTTATTCAGAGAAGAATTTCTAAACTCTTATCTAGCTTTACATTTACATATTTGTTTGATTATCATTCTTTAAAGTTAGTTTTTATATTGAGTATAGATTTTATTTCACTCATTGTTTACACACACCCACTTGAGCTTATTGTATTTTCATATATAGTATAATTAAGGTTGTGAGAGTTTGTAACAATTGAGTGTGAGCTTTCATTGTGTTCTCATCCATATTAGAGAACAATCATTTATCGTAATTGTGCTTATTGTGAGGATCACTTTGTAATACACTTGTACACCGAGAGAAGTGTACGGTGGGAGTTGGGGATCATCACAAGAGGAGTGGCGTCAGTTGATGAACCTAGGGAGAGGTTGTATCCGAGCACTTGAAGGAGACACGTCTAGTTCCAACACTTAGTGGGTGTAGAGTGGGATTACAAGAGTGTTGATTGTAAAGTTTTCGGTTAGCTAGAAAACCGAGTGTGAGGTGTAAATGTTATTCGGGTAAGCGTAGAAAACCCGATTGTGATAGTGTATTTCTCCCCGAGAGTGAGGAGCGGAGACGTAGGACGGAAGGTCCGAACCCCGTGATCATTTGAGTGTGTTTGAGTTTGTCATTAGCGCATTTACTTATGCATTTATCTTATATCGCTAATTACCTTTACTCTTGTATATTTTGCCCTATCACATTTATAGTTTGATTATATCACTCTTGTGTTAGTTTATATATCCTTGCATATATTTTTATTATATAGGATATATCTCATTGTTCATATTACTCACTAGTGGAAAATAGCTATTTAACGACGGATAAATAGCGACGGAATTTTCCGTCGCTATAACCC